>NC_060213.1:108968000-109653500 GCF_021130785.1 Homalodisca vitripennis
TTATAACAAATTAAAACACTAATAAGTAAATTTAAATTATTTACAAACAGCATAAATATAGAAAAGATAAATAGTCATAAATATTTTTTTAATTGGTGTATTAATCTTTAAAAAGTAAAATTCAATTAGTCTTGTAAACATTTAAACCACAGAAAACACAGCAGTCTGGCTGGAACTGTGCTATTCCGAGGCCACATATAGTAACTACCAATTATTGCATAAAGTGCATCACTGTAGTCGTCTGTGAGCAGTCTAGGTTTTTGAACTATTTTTGAATTAGAATTTAACGGTTTGGAAAAAATGACAGGCAGGGAGTAAGGTCGAACCGGTCCCTTCCCAATTCAATTAAACTAAATATTTAAACATCTTTTAGTTTCGTGGGTATGGTGTACAAGTAATAAATTAAAATTCTTTAGGTAGTATACAAAGATAAACCAAGAAGGGTTACATTATAAACGGCTTAATGTATTAATTAATACAATTAAATTAGACCAATCCAATTAAGATAGGTATGAAGCGCTTATTGATGAATATTAAAATTCCAAACAAATAATTTGTCCAATATTTAACACAGGAAATTCAGTGGCAATTGACAAATTATGAGTACAAATTTAGCTTATTAATACCTAAATAAATAAAATAATACTCGTATGATCAACTATTTTCGATTCCTTTGAACCAATTCTTGTTCAAAATAGAGCCATCGTAAAATTCCACCCATTCAAAATATAAAACCATACTTGAATTGGACAAAAACATAATTAGAACAATATCAAGTACACTCGATCTTAAGTTTAGATTCGCTATCATTAACAATACTAATATTATTACAATAAAGTATTCTGTACACTGTTTGAAAGACACTTTTACAAACCACTAAATGGTTTTTTAGGAACTAAGTTATTTACAATTGTTTTTACTCGAAATCACCAGGGCCTCCACATCAACCTGGGCGGTTCTGTTTGAGGTGGTTGTGAGGTCCTCTCTGAAGCGATAACCAAGGCGATCTCCCCACTGGGCAGTTTGGTTACTCCTTTGACTCGCAACCTCTCCTGGGCGGATGTCAACCCCTTTGGGAGGATGGAGGGAAGCGGTCTCTCTTCACAAATAGGTTTGCTCACGGCGGGGATTCTCTGATTCTCCTTCTGCTGTGCGACCTTGTACTTATCGTGAAGATACTGGACATGCTTCACCGCCATTTCCAGGATGTCGGCTTTCTCCAGCTTCGCCGCCTTAGCTTTAGCTCCTTCCTGGAAAGAGTATGATTATTTAATGTCAACAGTTTTTATTAATAGCATTAAGAGGGCGAATCAATATTAAATTGTGTATGAGAGCCGATGGCCTAGCGGTCTAAGACGCTGGAGTTTGGGTCTAAGTTAGTTTTTATCAGTACCATCGGCCTTGAACAGCATCGATTCTCTCCCTTATTCTGTTTGATAAGATCCTCGCACAGGCCAGTGGCCCATGAGGACAAACAGAATAAGACTTAAAAAGGGATCGGCCTCTCCTTTATCATAAAAACTGGGTTACATTATGAACAGTGTATAGACATGTGGACTAGAGGTTTAACCACTTCAATGTTGGTCTATTTTGAGTCAGAATAAGTATTCTCATAAAGACAGCAAGCGCACTAAGGCATCTGCTGCAGCCATCGTGTTAACCCTCATAGTACCTGAGTTTAATGGATTGTTAGCTAAATGTTTTAAGGAATATTATAAACAGCTATTACCAAAATGCCACAAATCAATTCATATACGATTATAAAATGTCACAATTCTGTTATTTGTTTACCAACTTCATAACTAAACTCCAAATGAAAAAATATCGTTTTCAGGAACAAATTAATCGACGATAAAATTAAACTATCAAACGCGCTAAGCTTAAAAAACCTGTGTTTTACTCACTATAGCGTAATATTTATTCATAACAAATATTATTTTGTTCTTGGCCGATATTTACTCATCTGTAATGCCATGGAAACGTCAATGTTCATTAAATATACGAACGATATGTTTATTAATTCAATGGTAGTGCTTCGTACTTCTTTTTGTCTAATAGCAGAAATTTGTGACAATTTTTTTAAGGGTGTTTCCGACCCACTGCCGAGTCTTTGAAATTAAAAATAAACATTAACGTTATACACAGGTCCCTCAGGATGAAGCTTTAATGAATTCATAACTAATGTGGAATTCAGGGAAAGCCGTGATAGTACTATAAAATCACTTATCATATAAAATTGAGTTGTTTTCCTTTCCAAAAAGATAAAAAATATCGCAATTCGGTTCATACATAAAAACTAAGAAATAAAGTTTTTTGTGGTTGCAAAAATAGAGTTATTACAAATTTGTTACTTAGACCTGTTCGTCCGCCCAACTAAATAATGGTAACATAATAACGTTCTATTTGAACATATTAAAATAGTTTGATTGCGATGTTTTTGGTAATGAATATATCTAAATAATACCTAATTTTTATATAGTTGGCGACACGTTTTTATTTGATATCAGTCGTAATAATTCCTCTAGGCTCTCCACAACTAATTATTCTCGCATAAATATCTCTCAAATTTAAATCCTTTAATATTTAAAAATATTTAATTTTTAATCTAATTTATGTAAGCTCAATGCTCAGTGTAGATAGTTGTAGAGAAAGCCGCGTGTAACAGCTAGTTTTACCTTGGTGGAAGCCTCAGTGATTAGCCTCTTGAGTTCGTTCAAGCTGTGGTTTATCCTGGCTCTCCGTTTTTTCTCCATCAGGGGTTTCCTGATCTGTAAACATAACCAGTGCCTTCAGTATGTTATGGTGATTACACATTTTTGTGATTTCTAGCATTGGCGGAGTGAAAATCAGAATATATTGTAAAAATAGCGTTACGTAATTGTCAAAATGATACGATACATCTAAAATTGTCTTACTTTGAGTTCTCGAGGGATAATATGAAATACCATCAGAATAATTGTAATATGTTATTCACTAAATCATGTTATGCAATATTAAAACTTTATACTCATATGATTATTCTTATTATTACTTTAGTGTTTGTTTTAAGCACCCGTGTTGTTAATCGCAATAAACACAATAAATTAAGCACCTACATAATAAAAACTCGACATGATTAAATTTGATTTTCATTTAAAATTTGAATAAATCCTTGTGATAATATCATTCCATACCATAATAGATCGAAGTCGTTAAAACTGAGTTATCGTACAGTACATTGTATACCCAAAGGCGTGCCAATCCACACATTTAAAAAATCAAAGCCTTTATATGAGCTTCACATTTCAAATTTATGCCCTTTTTCCCCAATTGTGAAACGATACTCAACTATTCAAAAGAATGATGATCCTATTTTGAGCTTTATTCTGATCGTCCTCACAGACCACTGGTCTGTGCGAGGAATTTATCTGCTACAAGAAGGGGGAGAGTCGATACAGTACTGATACAAAGTGGTTCGGTCAAAGATTTGAACTTGCGTTAACTTTAATTCAGATCCAAAGTCCAACAACGTCTCGGACCGCTCGGCCATTGCCAGGATGAACCGCGTACTTAAATTCCACATTACCAAAATTCTACTGAAACCGAGCATTTAATCACTGATGTTTCATTACAGGATGGATTTTAAAAATGCATGTAATTAATTGTGCATAATCTTAATTTCACCAAATTGTTGTCAGTTAACAGATTTAATGTGTTAACGCATTCAGAGATGTTTGCAAAAGTTTGTATACATTAGATTCAAAGTTAAAATGAAAAATTATATTATTCTCACAGACAATTTACTTTGTATTGGGTCACGTTATACTTTATTTTCATAATTTAATACATTAAAACATTAAATTCTAGTCAGTCTTATCTCGTTAAAACAAATCTAAGTACACACATTCCAATTGGAAGGTGGATCACAAACTCATTCAGTGAGTAAGAAGATTTTAATATTAATGATCTATTTGTTTGAGGTACAAAGAGTGTTTACTGTTATTCAATATTTTAAGACCTAAATAGTGAAAGGAATTTTGACACTAACTTGATTTATGTTGTGGAATGACAAAACGTAATTTTAAACAAGTAGAATACAGTTATGATTTCTTATCTTAAATTATTCAATATTTCTAAATGTATATTTTAAATTAACCCTACTCAAAGTGGATTTATATTTTAGTTAGTAGGTAGGCTACTCTAACCAAAGCATCCTTGAGACGTAAAAGTAAACTTCATAAACTAAGCATTAATAAGAATATTTTTATTTAAAACAAATATCGTACATTAGAAATTTTATTGAAATGTATACAATATTATTTTAAATAGAACATTATTGCATATTATTTTTTAATAAAATATTAGCTTATTTAATATAAAAATATTAAAACACTGCAGTGAAGCTTGTACATAAAGTCTATATTGATTTAATAAATTACAAATGGTTGTTCGTAGTTATAAATAAAATTTTTGGGGTGACAAGATTTTAATTTTTGTGCAAACGTACTGTTTACATAATATAATACATTTGATATTAGGCCTATATGAACAGTAATGTAATTTAAACCTAGTAACTTTTACTCATGTGATACTGAAAAAATACAAAAACTAATTGAGGAAAATTGTGAAAATCGCTATTTATTGTATTGTAAAAAGAGTGATTTGACAAAATATTCAATTATGCAAAGAAACTATATTTAATAGTAATTCCTGATAAAATTTAATAATACTAGCCAAACATATTTTCTGATCAATTAAAAATATGTGATAACGAAAGATTTGCTCCAACAGTAGATATACTTAATAGCGTTTATTAAGTTAAAATGGGGAAAATTTTTAAACTAATCAAATTATGTTTGGAAATGTTTAATCTTGTGTCGGAAACTTAAACTTAAACTGACCTTGCGACTTGAAGAGGATGACACCTCCATAGCACCAGAGGAGCACATCTTAACGACACTAGCAGGAGAAGACTACTGACTGAGCCAGGAGGATCCAGGACCTGCCGCCTTCTATCTGCAGGGCGGTACCTTCTACCTGTGAATGGAACACTAGACAATGAGCTACCCCTCCCCCCTCCAACTATACAACAGGTATTGTACACAGTGGGGTGCTTTGTTCATTCATTGCGTTACTGTTACGATGACTGCGAGGATAGGGGGGGGGGAGATCACATGTTCCTGAATGAACTGCAACTGGGAGTTCTTAATTAAATTTATAATTTTAATTTTTCATCTACACATGCTATTTTAAAATAATAATTTTGAATTTTATTTATTTGGTTTTTCCTTCTTCAGTTTATCCTACTTGTATCCAAAATTATATTTTGACATTGGAGGATCTACAGTTGAGTTTAGATAGTCCGACATATTATAATCCGACACCCTCAGCTGTCCGCCGTTTTCTGTACGGTACGTAAAAATGTACCATAGCGTATTCGTCAAAATAACGTCTAAATTATTTATTTATAGTTAAAGAGGACATCATAAATAGAATTTTATTGTCTAGTATAGTTAAATTTAGTAAAATATAGCCAACATTTGACAGTCTGATGTTTTCGGCGATCCAAAAGCCCGGTCTCGTAACCGTCAAACTATCAAGAGGTCACTGTATTCGTTTTATTTTTACATGCTCATCAAATTGATGTATAAAAAGATCTTTTCTTTTAATTCTTTCTGCTCCCCACGGAACATGGTGCGTATAATTTATGAATAGGAGGAAATTGTAAACAGTACAATGCAGGCATTGATCCCAAAGGATTGAGCCTACATTTAATCTCCAAATTTTGTCTTACTTGTTTTTATATCGTACTAGTTTTGCAGCAGTTACTATAATTACTAGTAGAATCACTGCCTTCATACTGTCGTGATACGATCTAGAGTACAACACCGTGTACGGATTATTGCACTATAACTGCTAAAGTACTGGGCAATACCGTTGTACATGAAATTAACACCTTAACTATACCCTTATGTTATCTGACTGACATTACAAACTTATGTTATATGACATATTGTAAAACGAACTCCTGTTGTATACATGCTGTCCACAATAATTATCCAATACGTATGTGGTTTTCCAGCACAAATAAATGTTACGGAACGATGTATACGCTATTCACATAGCTCTGTTAAATCTGCACTGATAGACCTCTTAAGTGCTATAGAAGTCTGAATTTAGGTATCTAGTTCAGATTGAGGGTAGCGAATAAACCGTTAAAAATGACCCACCCCAAAGTACATCAACAATATGCTTTATATTTGAGAGAGTCAGATCTTGCGAAACGTTACATTTTTCTCTTCGAACTAATACCTTAATAACGTTGGAATTTGCATGTAGTAATCATAACTAAATAAATAAATAAAATCGCTTTTGTTCGTAACGTACATAAACTTACATAATAATGCATTTTGTTCCTGATATAGTCTCTAATTTAAAATACAGTCTTGTTCCTAGATAGTGCCTACTCGTTCAGAATGTGACTTTTTGTGGACCCCAAATTTCGTGTCCCTAACAACATCTTCCAGCGAATCAAAATCATATTTGCAAATGTACCATTACGTTGCTGGAAACTTAAAAAGATATAAAGTTTCGTTAGCTTTATTTAATCTGATACATTTTTTAATTGGCCTGTCCAATTTTAACAACTTTACCAATTACAGATTACATTAGGCGAGAAATAGTTCATAAGCTTCGATTGGGAAAACGGTAAATAACTCCTAATGTGGTTAAATAAATGTTTTTAAGATAATCACACTCCATAAGTTTTACAGTACCTTTGTAAAGTCCCCTCTAAAGGTCGTTATGGCACTGATTTCATTGAGAGTAAAGGCAAGTTGAAGTTCAATTGTAAAGTATTTCAACGAGTACATTGAACGTGTGGTGCTTTCATAACTTATGTGAGGGTGTCGTTACCCGGTAGTCCGCGTTCCGGTCCGGTGTTCCCATCTCTGCTGCGGGTTACTAGGGGGGGGGGGGGGTTTCCAATCACGGTGGACGGCACCCGGCAGGTCTACCAGGCACGCGCCACCGAGCACCTATTATCTCCAAAAACCAACACGGCCTTGTTTCACGGACGGCTGAAGACATCGTTAACTGTGAGCCCTCTAGCGAGACGATCCTTCCTTCCTGCCATCTCAAGAGAAGGAGACTCACCTAGTAATCTAAAAATGTAAGACACACAACTGCAGCAAGTCCTTAGTGGAAGAGGGGGTGGATTCTTGGAGCACCACTTGAAAGGTTTTCCTCTAGATTTAATGCTATACAATAAAGAAAATGTACTCTTTCATTTATACACTCCAAGAAGAGAATATAAAGCAATATTGGCACACGTTTATTTCTGTTTATTATTTTATGCTGATTATGAACATCTTTTCTGTCAATAACGTATTTATCTTTTGTATTCCCATTGCTAGAGATTAACTTAGAAAGAGATGCAAATACCAAATATATATTTAAAAAAATCTAATTAAAGAAGATATATGTATAAAACACACACACACACACACACACACACACACACACACACACACACACACAACACACACACACACACACACACACACACACACACACACACACACACACACACACACACACACACACATACACATAGTATATATATCCGGGTAAATTTGCATTCAATTTGCACTAATTTTTGTATAAAGGTAATACATGTTTGAAAGTTTTCAACTAAACTTGTTAACCTATAATTATGTTCGTTAGTCTAAGGACTTAAATTACTAGTGAAATTATAGGTCTGGAATAATAATAAATATGCATATACAATTTAATTACGGCATTTCTTAAGTCAAAATAATAATATCCTGTACCGTAGTGTATAAATCTTTAACTATAATCCTTTCAAGATTTTTAACACGTAGGCTCTAATCTTTTTTTGAATCATAATTTTTGTGATCTAATTAAGCATGGCGGTACATTATTTCGTAGTTTTATTTGGTATCAAAAATCTTAAATACTGTATATAAGAGGGTATGTGAGTGGGTAAATGTTTAAGGACATGATAATATGCATAATAGTGGTACAAGATGCACCTTTGGCAGCTCCTAAATATTCTTTTTATTTATATATTACAGTAGTAGACCATTAAAAGTTCACCTTAGGCTTATTCTTAGTGAAAAAGTTGAGATTAGTTTTGGTAAACTGGAACTAAGGAAACAAAACAAACATAATTAACAGAAAACCCTTTTTACTAACGCATACGAGCTTCATGCTCGTGGCATGTCTTTATACATAAACGTGTTTATAATCTTCTTAAACACTTTGCACAAAATAACAAATTACTTTGGTTTAGAGCATAAACTACAAATTTTCGGTGGACACATGACTTTCCTTGCGTTGTAGTCTCTTCTTGACCGTAAAGAGCTCGTGCTCCTGGGGCACCACATCACAGTTTGTCAGTATTATTACGTGTAACGTTTTGGCAAAACATATTTTAGAAGTGATTACTTCTTTTGGAGGGCTATGGGTGTATATTTTGCATAGGGGAAAAACTTTCGTTTTACGTCACGGAACGTAACGTCATGCTTGTTCGCTCTGTGGCCGCTAGGGGCGGGACTATCGCGGCTATTTTGATATCAGGGAGGGCGATTCTCCGTTCAGTGGCTGTCCAGGCGTGCTAGTGAGAGGTTACTGTCACTCCTTGTTGAAGTGACTACTTCTTTTTTTCATTTTAAAATATAAAAATAACGATTAAAAAAATTTAAACTAAATTTGCTCCAATCCCAGTAAACTGGAATGCATCTACCTACAGGTGTGCAGGCGGCAGGCCGGATGTGCCTCGCCTCCCCCGCATTACATAACCTATATTTATCTAACAATACGCCAGATCAAGTAACGGACAGGCTCCCTACGACTACCTGCGACTGAGGAGCGGGCGCTTTAACGTTCATTCTATCCGCCGTTAGTGGGTCCCCCTGTCCCATCTTTGAAACAAGGTCAATAGACTGCATTCTTTGGAGTGCTTAACAATTGAGGAAGTGCCATTTGTTCAGCAGTTTGTTTTTTAATTTGTCTTTTATTGGAAAAATATTATATTGGTGTACAGATTGGTGGTATAAACCCGAATAATAAATATTAGACTAATGTTTCTCTTATAGCATTATGTTCAAACTTCCATAAACGGAACTATTCTTAAAATTCTACTTGCTTGCTTGCGTTGAGCCGTCAATACCAAATTAACTAAAGAAATAACTGCGTGTACCCTTGTTGGAATTAAATACCTTTTTGTTGTTAAATTAGTATGTATTAGACACAAAGACATTAAAATAAGTTTGATATTGAACATGACAAACTCTGGAGTATAGGCAAGATTTACTGTTTGTTTAAATAGCATCTGAATTAAAATAACTAAAACATAATATGTTTACAAAAACTATTATCACTACACAAAACGAAGAACACGTTTTCTTGATCGAGTCTTGTAGTGTAGAGGTTTTCCAATGGAAGAGATGTCGAAGACTGAGGGACGACTGTTGGATGAGTATTTGATGGTTGTACATTTTTGTTAGAATTAAATGCCTCTTTGTTATTACAATATGATTGATTATACATAAAAATCAAAATAAGTTGTATGGTATTGATTGAGCACTCTACAAACAGTTTTTGCATATCGTGAATGAAAAAGAACCCGGAATACCTAGTTATGTTTAAAACTATGTTTTAAACCTTAGCACAAGAATACTGTCACCTAACATTTTAAATCAATCAACGTGTATTTTTATTTTAACAGTTATTACATAAGACTGTTTGATGTATAGGCTAAGTAAATTAAAAATAATACTTAATTCATTAACGCAACAAAAAGTATTAGTAACTTTTAAATTTAGTCATGTAACCTATGCGAATATGTGTAAGCAATCGGTGAATTTTCCACGTTATTCGTAGACAGAAGGCACTCATAGTATCAGTTATTATACACAAGTAGTATACAGTAGCTATGGAGCCTGAACTGTATATATATGTACATTGAATATAATAAAGCCTTTGATGTAGCTACTCTCCAATAGTGTCTAAATGTAAGACCTGTGAAATTATCGACCTATTTCTCTCTTGGCTTAATACCTATATACTGGCAGGTCATTAATTATCTACTTCTCCGATGATTTTTCTAATTACCTCGGGTGTTCCACAAGGGCCTCTTCTGGGTCCCTCCCTGTTAAATCTTTTTATTAATGAAATTTGCAAAGCAACTCTAGGTAAGCGTTTATTTTTTGCCGATGTTATTTGGAACAGTCACTTTGAAACGATAACGAGGTGTCTTTGCAATGTTAAATTGATGGTTTCCACAGTTGGTGCGCTGCCTGTAATGCATTAAAGCGCATTGTTTCCTTTTATTGTAGAGGTGGAACATTTTAAAACATATTAATACACCCCTGGGACACATCTAAAGCGCTATGAACTACCAAAGCACATAGGGGGTTTCCTTAATATTAGTCTACTCTTATAAGTATTGCCATATCTTAATTTCTAGAAAGGTATGGAACTCCCTTATACAGATTTGATATCTCATGGGACTTCCACTACAGTTCATCTTGGTCATCTTGATTTTAACTCCATCAGGACAACATTAAACCTCAAACACTGCTATACCCCCTACAATTATGGGAGTTGTCTCGTTTTAGAGATATTATTATACGCATACATAAAGTGACCTGTATTCTGTAGTTCAGTTTTGATAATTAGTGTTGTGTTCAGTTTTTATTAAGTGCATATTTTAGAGTTAGTGAAGTTGACACACAACATGGTGGTTGTGATTCCTGGTTGTGTCACAACGCTCTGGTATGATTTGTTTGTTTTAACCTAGTTTGTAATTATGTCTTAGGTTAGTTATTTACCTAAAGAAGAGATCAGATTGCAGATCTAGAAACGTAGTGTTGCTGATTTTTTGTATCCCTGAACTATGGAAAATCCTGTTTCTCTCACAATCCCTCCATCGTCAAAAACAAACTTCAAACAAAGAATACGCATACAACAGATTTTAGTCATATTCGATATTGTTATTGATTATTCAAAAAACTCTTACATTTTTTATTTTAAATATTCAAAACATATACAGGCACTGTGCGAAACAAGTTTAAATGCGTAAAATAAGACATTACCCTACAACTTAAAGACGAAAATATAGGCTTTTGAGGTTAAACCTTAATTTTATGACGTAAAACTCATGATTGTTTCATTAAAGCAGACTTAATTTTTTGGGGGAAATGTACAACCAGGATATTAAGTGCAACCGTTAAAGAGTCGATAAACACAATGTTTCTTTCTTTCACATATTTATTATGTAAAATGTGTTTTTTTATTGTTAAATGATATCGTCAGAACAGATATAAAATGCAAGCACCGTTGAGCCCCATGTAATAAGGAGTGGTAAACGGCAGTAACGGCCCTTGGGCGGTTACATGATGCAACGGCAATCGGACAAAACACAGGAAACAGCAGCTCAATGCCAAACAGTGCGGTGCGGGTCGGGTGTCATCCTGATGCCTGCACTAGCACTCCTCCTCACTCCTGGCCCTTTCAGTGGTACTTGCTCCACTGACTCACTTGTTCTAGCATTGTTTTCTCAACGGATCTCTACGTTGGAAAATCAGGTACTTCGATACGAGAGATGAGATTGCATTGTATTACATTAGTTTGTCTACAAATTTTCGTGACAATTTCTTTTGTGAGACCCCTTTTGAACTTAACCCCTGGTGAAATATTGTATTTTAATCGACTAAGACCACTGGGGAATATAATGTTTGGGTACCATATTAGCTCTTGACCAATTAGCTTATAAGAGTTTGGTATACATTTTCAGTCTTCTGTCCAACTTAATGCTCTAGTGAAATTTTTCTCTAGGCTTACTTAAGAGCCTGCTCAAAATAGTCCCAAAGAACGTAACCTCTGGTAAAATCAAATTCAAACAGGTAATTTAACCTTTCCACCAATTTAATTTGTTATACATCACAGACAATATGGGTGACAGTTCAATATATTGGAGCTGTAAGGGTTAACAATGTTTAAATGTAGAGCAATGCTGGGAGGGGTCCATTGCTATTAGTTATGCGTATAAAACTCGGTTATTGAAAACATCGTAGTGCACTCAACTGTGCACCTGATGAGACAATGAGAACACCACATCATCTGGATTATATTTGTTTGTGGTATACGTGTTTCTGATCTCAAAAGAATGAAAAGAGTTCGCTTTGAGCTTCTTCGTCGCCAACTGTTTTGAATCTCTTCAGGCGGATGTTGATTCCGCATTCCAGGAGTCAAGTCTGTCACAGCGTTAAACTTCAGACGTTGTACTAAGTGGAAGGTGTAATGGTGCTGAACTAACAATTTCTAATGTTAAAAAATAAGTATTTAACGTTTGCACACGTCAGGTAATATAATCCTAGTGTTCCACTGTACTCGTATAAAATTGTATGGGACTGTAAGGGTTAACAAAGTTACAAAGTTAATAAATAGTGAGGTATTCACATATTTAACGTTCTTCACACCTAGGACAAAATAGTCCTAGCGATCTGTACTGACTCGTATAAGATTGTATGGGACTGTAAGGGTTAACAAAGTTACAAAGTTAATAAATAGTGAGGTATTCACATATTTAACGTTCTTCACACCTAGGACAAAATAGTCCTAGTGATCTGTACTGACTCGTATAAGATTGTAAGGGACTGTAAGGGTTAACAAAGTTACAAAGTTAATAAATAGTGAGGTATTCAAATATTCAACGTTCTTCACACCTAGGACAAAATAGTCCTAGTGATCTGTACTGACTCGTATAAGATTGTATGGGACTGTAAGGGTTAACAAAGTTAGAAAGTTAATAAATAGTGAGGTATTCACATATTTAACGTTCTTCACACCTAGGACACAATAGTCCTAGTGATCTGTACTGACTCGTATAAGATTGTATGGGACTGTAAGGGTTAACAAAGTTACAAAGTTAATAAATAGTGAGGTATTCACATATTTAACGTTCTTCACACCTAGGACAAAATAGTCCTAGTGATCTGTACTGACTCGTATAAGATTGTATGGGACTGTAAGGGTTAACAAAGTTAGAAGGTTAATAAATAGTGAGGTATTCACATATTTAACGTTCTTCACACGTAGGGCAAAATAGTCCTAGTGATCTGTACTGACTCACATAAGATTGTAAGGGACTTTAAGGGTTAACAAAGTTAAAGGGTTAATATATGGTGAGTGTTCACATTTAACCCCTTTAGCACTCTATAAGTAATAAGGTGGAAGTTGATGAACAACAATACATGGGACTTAAACTGTAAGGGTTAACACATTAAACCTGTAATGCATGGTGAAACGTTCACATTTAACCCCTTCTGCACTTTAAACGCAATATTGTGACAGTTCTAGTAAGACAATATATTTACACGTGATTGACAACGAAACAGTAGGGTTGGCAATGTTAACACTCAACTGCCTTGGTGGGATGGGTAGTGAGCAGCTTTTATTCCATTTTAACTACTACAGTCCTAACTTATAGATCGTTTTGTTTATTCTCATGCCCTCCTCCCTCAAACTCAAAGGCAGTATCGTTAACAGAAACCGTCTTGACATATCTATTCTGTGAGTCAGGGGTCAAGACTGATTACCATACCAGTTACGTAGCTTATCTGTCATTTTATTGTAAAGATTGTGTGTATAATTGATAAAGATAAGTATCTGTGTTTTCGTAGTGTCTGTAACATCTCATTATAGAACATGAAAACTTTGTTAAATGAACAAGACTGTTAGATGATAGCAAGGACAACATTCTTGATTATTCAAATTGCGCTAACTTTTCCTAGCGACGATGATAATGAGAAAAACATCGCCAAAAATAATGGCCCCAAGTATTGTTTTCTCCTCTTGGATATTGGTTGGGTAAATGCAAATGTGTGTAAGCTAAACTTGATGGACTTAAAAGTAAAATAGGTAGAAGAGAATGTTTAAAGATTCTAGTAATTGACCTTGTTTACCCATATTTTAAACTTCTATGAAACGCTTGTTCCCTGAAATGATAAATCCTCGGCAAAAGGAAATCATGGAATGGAGGTCTCAGCTAATTAATTTTATTGTGAATGGAGAACTGCGCGGGCACTCTACTATTCAGCAAGAACAATGCACTAGTAAAACACAGAAAAACATCACCAAAGATGTGCTGATGCTTTATTTGTCCAAAATAGGGAGAACAGAAGCATAAAACTGAGTTTGTAAAATACTTGCGATATGACAGCATTGTACGTATTGTGAACAAAAAGTGAGGGGACAACTAAATATACATTTTAACAAAACCTGTTAAATTAATGTTTTTGAGAATTAGTATGTGTTGATTTTTTTACTTACTTAACTTTGTTTCTTTATATTTATGTTAAGTTTAAGCCTACATCCTTAAATCTTTGAATGTATAAAAACATTTACTACTGGTACTGTTATTTATTGACTTTTATTTTAACAAGTTTCTACGTAAAATTTTATATTATTCTCATTATTTTATTTTTAGATACTATTTTAAGAAGCACTTTTTAAAATAGTACACATAATATGAAATTTGAAATGTTTGAGAATTATATGATGTAACAATGAACATAATTTACTCAAATTGCCTTTGTATTATAAGTCAATTAAAATTGGAGACAATTGTGTCCTCAGCATACCGGAAACGTTACTTTTTTTGCCATTCCAGTTGAGGGTTAAAGGGTTAATCAATTGTAAGGTGTGCACATATTTAACCTTTTGCACTTCACAGTGGCAGTTCTAATAACTAGAACAATATTCACAGGTTCACAAGATTTACACTGGAGCAGAAAAGGTTAACAATCTGGTTAACATATTTTCCTTGGTCAATTTAAGTAATTAAACCTCTTTCTGATTGCAGTAATTATTCAATTATAATTTAAACCTCGTATAAACAATAAGGCATGAATAGATGTCACTGGATCATGTGTAGTGTTTGCAAATGGTAAGGAATGTTATTACGAATAAAAGAATGGCTGTAAATAGAGAAGATAGATATAATTAACGTTAAGTCTTTAAATACTGAATTTCTAACACATTGTTTTGTACTTGAAATGTCAACTTTTACGTTTGTGACTTTGACTTGAGGGACTTTTTACCGACAAAACGTGCAATTTTCATGGGCCTACAATAGTGTACAGTCATCAAAATCAACTGGTATTCCTTAAGTGATGTAAAACACAAGGTTCAACTTTCAACCCTATAGCTCAATACACTAAGAAGTTATTATATTAGGAAGACAGCGGCTTTTCTGTTGAACCTTCTGAAACAACCAGTCCAAACAAAGACTGTTCACTTAGGCATGTAGTAAGGGCACGTCGACAGAATACTGCGGTATTGCAATTGGCCTCGTGAATCATAGTGCTAGGCCTGGTCGTCGGATCGTGCTGCGCAAAGTTGATCCAGTGATCCAGCTTCTGTGATTTATATTTTCAGTGGACTGGAGGGACTTAGACATTTCGGTCAGCTCAATTTACCTTCATGATCAGTTTACTGCCAAGTAAAATACCACTTTAGCTTTATCGAGTTATGCAAAATTAGCGATATTATAATGTAATTGAAATACTGCATTTCATGAAATAAAAAGGAACTCATTTAAGCGTCCACAACAGCATTTAAAAATTAAATTCTTCGTACTATCTGTACCTTGAAATACGTCTCATCTTCAGGAGCCGTGAAAGGCAGACCTTCGGGCAGATCCACAAGGAGATCACAAGAAGCGGCGGCCCGTGTGAGAGGATTTTGGCGGAAGGATTAGGTCTCGAAGATCATGTCTACAGAAAAAAGCTTCTTCATTTTGCTCTCTGAGGCGCCAGAGCGTAGCATCTCTGACACCTTGTGGGATGCCTTCTGTATCTCCCGGGGCTGGTACAGGGCGTAAACAAGTCCTCGCACTGCCTTCAACTTTCAAATCGTCAATAATGCTTGTTGCAGCTTATAAACAAGTACAAAACTTGACAAAAAATTACACAACATATTTCCACTCAGGTCTGGATTAAACAATGTGCTCAACCCAAAGTGAATAAGTATTTTATTTTGTTCAAATTCCATTTCCATCAGGAGGAAAAAAA
Source organism: Homalodisca vitripennis (assembly GCF_021130785.1). Classification (NCBI taxonomy): domain Eukaryota; kingdom Metazoa; phylum Arthropoda; class Insecta; order Hemiptera; family Cicadellidae; genus Homalodisca; species Homalodisca vitripennis. The sequence continues at coordinate 108,984,080 of NC_060213.1, forward strand.
CTGAGAAACTTGAATAATTCGTATTTCTATGTCAGGATTGGTACAAAACCTACCATTTGATGCACCTTATTAGTGGAACAATAACTTTACTAATCCCTTCAGAAGGGCCGGGTCTCACTCAATACTTTTTTCTTGAGAGGACGGAAACGATGATACCACTAATTTTGTATTATGACAAGGCAGGAGTATGCCACACCACGTGTCGCGTAACAGAATTCAAAATTTTTTCTAGCTAATTAAATTAGGCTACATGTGTTTCTATGTCACATGTTAAAATGCCATACAATTGTACTGAGTTTATTTACTGATTTATTTGTTTGCGATGTTCTCGTTGCCATCATGGTTACCCTTTAGACCAATCTAAAGATGTTTGCTAATGCTCAGCGAAATCCCACGGAATGACATACACCGTCATCGTAGGCGATTTTACTTATATAGAAAATAAGCTGCGTGCAGAATTACAGTCTACAGGTTAGTTCATTCTCGAGATATCGTGCGGCGAGATAGAAATAAATTTTCCAGTATATTAAGTAATAGGCTTCGCTAACGCTCAGCAAATTAAAGTTTTTAAGATCATATTCTACCAATAACGTTTCTTAATTAATTTTACGCCTCCCTCCCCACTCTTCTGCCAACGAAGCCACCAACGCTCGTATACTCCTTGTTGTCGGTGTTTTCAGTCATAGAACCTAAATATGCATAGCCTACATATGAGGTCAAAAAAGTACTGCTCAGCAAAACGGGTTGTGCCAAAGGTGTCCCCTAATTATTGTATAATATTAATATAATAATTTTACCTGATTGTGTAATATTTATTACTAGTAATTATTCATGTAACAATTTACAAGTTAAATTTTAAGCATATCTGGTAACATCGATATATTTTTAACGGAAAGATTGGACTCACTCATAGTTTTAAAATTTAGACTTAATCGTTAGTAAATATAGGTGCGTAACAAATGAATGATTTGTTTGAAACGAGGACGTTCTCATTTTTGTTTCGCATCATATTGTTTTTAGAATAGAAACATTTTTTATTTCCAAAAACATATACACCAAGATATTATATTTATTTACATTTGATAGTAAATTACCCTTTTACTATACTTACTAAGTGGCGATAAAATTAAATAATTTAATTTTTAAGTACAGTAGTTGGATAAATATTATTTATATAATTTAAGTAAACTATATATTACATATTAACATATATTCTACAATGGAAATTAGCCTACATGGCCAAGCAGCCTGTGCGTATGCTAGAGTCGTACTAAAAAGTTTATGTTAAAAGTATTTAAGACATAAAATGTAGAAATGTAGTTGTGTAATGATGTAGATAAGAGATAATACTGTCGCATTAGACAAAACCATCGGTAGAATTAAGACCACATACACAAGACCGTGATATGACCAGCGTCGGGGGATGAGAAGGGGTCAAGGTCAGGTTGGTCCCCAGTCTGAGTGAATGAAAGTCTCGGATCCTCAGACTCCAATTTGTAACAACAGTTCTGTGACATTATATTTAAATTTTGTAATACTACCTGTTTCAAATAAATTTAAATTCTGAAATTTTTTACATATGTTTCTAAATAGAATATGTGAAATATAGTAAGAATTGGTTTTTGAAATGGATTTATTTAATCTAATTACATGATTATCAACATGTTCTGAATATCTTGTTTGGTAAGAGTGCGAAATTTCTGGTAATATTGTATTAGCATTTTTGTAGATGTGAATTAGTAAATATTTTATATATAACTGTCGTAATGAAAGTAGGGAGGATTCCTGAAAGAGAGACTCAGTTGGATAACGCACATTTTTCCTCAACCCGGCCTTTAGTATACTCTTTTGCGTAATGAAAAGAGGTTCAACAAGCGTTTTACACGCACAATATGTATTACATAGCAAATTATATGTAGCTATTGAATTTTCCAGCTTTCAAATCCATATTTACAAATCCTGGTTACTTGAAATAAAGTATTCCATTAGTAAAATTGTTACTATACGAGATTTAGCAGCCCTATAGGCATCTTTTGTACAAATGTAATCTGTTAGTTTAAATGATTCTAACAATCTACTCAGCCATACCTAATGAGGTTGCAATCAGAGATGGTAACGCTTCAATTCGTCACCGAAGACCGATCAGAAAAATTGTGATTAAAAGGAATACGGAATAACAATTAAAATAAATCAAAATTGACTTATTCTTTAATTTCTTAAAACCTTTAATCAGATGAATTTTGAGCAGATAAAACCTTATAACTTACCTATTGCTTACTAAAAAAAAACTATATTCCTCAACATACTAAAGTAATACAGGACAACTCTCAGGACAGCTTTAAATTTCGCGGAAGGTTACTCCATCTGGCGCGATGTCTTTATCAGCCAAGGGACAAAGACACCGTTGAGCCGCGAGGAGGATCCTTTTAAGGAAGCCTCGGGAAGGATTAAGGACACCTGAAGGCGCTAGAGCGTATCATCCCTACACTCTGTTGGTCATTTTACTTGTCTTGTTATAGCATCCAACGAAACCTGAATGCCGTGTCTTCAACAAAGTCATTATTCTTTGTTTTAAGTTTGTCATTGACGATGGAAGGTTTGACAGAATAACAGGATTTCGGACTTTTCTCATGTTTCAAAAGGTATAGCACTACGCTTCGAGGATTGGAATCCATCCCACTTGGATACAGTATTCCACTTTCATCTGGCTGGTGTGATTGTGTTTCTCGTACTTGTGATTTGAGTTCGGGACTTGTATTATATGCAGTGAAAATGCCTGGACTAGACTCCAAGCAGCTTTTGGGTATGTTTGAACCCTTTTCCTTCCCTTCTTTTATTATTTCTGTTCTTTATTTTTGTATATACTAATACCTCCCCTACCTGACGAAGAGGATGAATTCCAATCCTCGAAACGTTGTCCAAACCTTTTCTAACACATAACGATGACAAAAGACCGAAATCCTGTTATCCTGTCAAAGTCATTATGACAGCAAATCACATTCGAGTCTACGCTCGAGCCAGACTCGAGCGCCATTGTTTAAACCCCCGGCCGGCGCTCGAGCGTGACTCGAGCACAGCTTTGCCGATTGATATACGGAGTTGCTCGAGTGATATTCGAGTGCCGTCTGCTGCATTAGAAAGCCAGCTTTAATGGTTAGTTCAGAACAATTCCGCTAGGCGCTACTACGTCATACCCGCTTGAGGCTTTTGTTTATCCACTGACGTGGCCTGGCGCGTCGTCAGTCTGTCTACGACAACAAACATTTTTTTAGCATTTGAAATTTTTTTGGCAATTAAAATAATTATTTGTAAATATGTATATAGTAAATGCCTTTAAAAACATTGAAATTACTTGTTTTATTTATTCAAAAGTTAGTTTTCAAGTAACACAAGACATGCGGGAGTTTTTATTTTTCTTCAAAAAATGTAAGTTTTGAAATTTTTTAAAAAATTAATTACATTTTATAGGAATACAGTTTTACATATCATTTTAAAGAGGAAAGATAGAACTTTCAAGAAAATATAATATCTTATACATAATATTTAACATTTTTCTAAAAACAAAATGTGAAAACCAATTAATTTATGCAGACCGGGTTATAAAAACAGCAAATAGCGAGCCAGACTCCAATGTGTTAAAAAGCCCAAACAAGAGTCCAGTTAATTGCTATGTGAGTTCCTTCTTATGGTTTTTAAAATGTATTTTTATTTTTTAAAAAGTTAAGAAAAAATATGACTATGTATCCTTAAGTGGCATGACGCGGTACCAAATTTGGCAATCGGGAAAGTTACTTAGATACATTGGCTAGTTACATTTTTGAATATACATATATATATATATATATATGTGTGTGTGTGTGTGTGTGTGTGTGTGTGTGTGTGTGTGTGTGTGTGTGTGTGTGTGTGTCTGTGTGTTCAGAAATGTAACTAGCCAATGTATTTAAGTAACTTTCCCGATGTATATATATATGGTAGATGCCATGGCTGGGTACCATTATATTATTTTTGCACATTCACAAGCCTGGACACTTAATTTTTGTGCTTACGTGGCTGGTGTCTTGATTTTTAAGTTTCCCGCTTCACCACATCAAAACATTGCCAACTCACATTAAAATCTGCAGATTTGCGGATATTTCCGTCTCAATGTGGATAACACATATACCTAAACTAATACTTAAAGAAACCAAATAAACAACTGAAATATTGAACACTTCTGAGAATATTTTAAAGTGTCACTAGCGCAGGACAACAAATCAGAATACTTCCTTTTCGTATAAAACCGACAAAACTGGATATGAAATCTCTGAAAAATCTCCTTTACAAATCTTGGCAAAAAAACATAAAAAAGTAGATAACGACAAAGTTCATCTTAGTTTTGTCCGAATCTCAGGAATGCGATATCTGGAAATATTAAAATCCCTTAGTGCCCCTTTAAGATTGACTTAAAAGAGAACTGACAGCTTAATAGCTTAAATAACAACACAAAGATTGAATAGACGTATAATAATTAAAAATGTAATTAATTAATTAAAAAGTTCAGTTACCTTTAAAATTAACTTGGTATGAAATTAGTTAGCTTCAGTTCAACATTCTAATACTGTATTATAAATCAAACCAAAAACATTAGACTTCTTTCAAGCATTTCTAAAACGGATTTAGAAAGACGAAAGTGTTATGTCTTACTAACTCTTTTCACCCTTTCTAATCCACATTTTGGGGTCCAAGGAACTACCCTTGGACACCTCGGGCCAGGTGTGATGTTCCACCAAAGGGGTGCGGGTTTCAAACAAGCCGCTTTCGCCCGAGCCCCCCGCAGTGTGTCGTTCTCGCAGCGGGTATTCTACGTTCTACGACCAATCGTGGATCATCCTCACCCCTTTTGTTAAAACTACCACTGCAGAATTTTGGCCTTGAGATTGCTCTGAAAAGTGCCTTCTAGACAACGCTTGGTCTCGTAGGTTTGTATGTTGTCACACAATATGAATGAACACAGTCTACCATAGTAAAATGTCTATTGATTAAAACGTGATATATATATATCCGCATATCTGCAGATTTTAAGATTTTAATGTGAGTTGGCAATGTTTTGATGTGGTGAAGCGGGAAACTTAAAAATCAAGACACCAGCCACGTAAGCACAATATATATATATATATATATATATATATATATATATATATATATACAGAGCTGGATTTACATATGGGATGAATGGGCTATAGCCCAAGGCGGCAGAATTCAAGGGGCAGAAGATTTTGGTAAAAAAATATGTGAAAAAATGACTTGTAATAAATTTTTAAACTTAACAATTTGTAAATTGGAATTCAACCTATTTTATTTGAGTTTTATTACAAGCTTTATTACGTTGGTCGACCCACCGCGGTATCAAGGTAAGCCCACATGGTTGGGGGGGGGGAGGGTGGCAAATTGTACATAGCCCAGGGACGGCAAATCTTCAAATCCGCCTCTGGATATACTTCAATACACTGGATTTATTAATGCAATAAACAATGCTGCATTACTATTTTTCCAGCGGCTAACTTAAAATTAAAGATATGTGCTCCTTTAAAATTGGTTAGTTACATCGAACACTTAAGTTTTAAGATCTGCTCATGTGGCGTTATGTATTTAGCGTTGTGTACTCATGAGAAACAGAGAGTTATTTTGTATTATTATTTTTAATGGGTCATTCTAAAGTTAGCTAGATGTCCATGTTCCAACCAAAAATTTTGATTGTGCCTTGAGTGTGTGATAATCAAAATTCTGCACTGGAAATAGAGAATCACACCATTATTTAAGAAGTTCAAATCCCAAGTATATACGCTTATGATGCACATACATAGCGTTAGTTCTCATTCTCTTGCTCTGAGCCTTTATAAATCTATGAAATATAGAAAATTGAAAATGGTTTATTCAAAAATTAACTCGATAATTCTCAAATGTTACCTTAAATTCCTTCTTTGTATTATATTCTGAATAACTCATTTCTTCAAAACTACCCACAATTGCTGGGAGATTTCATCCAATTAGTTTCCCAGCGCAACTTTAATTATTTTCATCCGTCACACATAAAGAGTAATTCGCTCCTAATTTTTCTATTTATTTGTAAAGTAGCTGCATTCTAATCCTGAAACAATAATTTTCATTATTTCATCTGTTTACAAAAAGGTGTAAGTGCCAAAACGAAATTATTATAAATAGAAAAAAACTACTGTAAACCCCAATTGAAAAATTGTACCAGTTTTACAATTGTGCTTGAAGTGTTTTAATTTTCCCTCTTGAAATGGAAGGAATAATTAGAATAGTCTGCGCAATCGAATGTTGAGTTTAGCTTCATTTCATTAGCCGCTCAGTGCCTCATCTGAAATTTGACACTGTCACAGACTTGACTCCTGGAATACTTAGTAGATTTTAAAATAATATTTTAAAAAGAGACTGTTCTTCATGTACTTTCCAATGATAAGCTTATATTAATGTGTCTAATAAAAGTGAATTTAAGTAAGAAGGGGCAGTAACCACCTCATAAATGTGGGAGCATTTTCCATTTATGTTTAGTGAAATTAAAGAAACCACGAGACAACTTAAATGTATGCGTTAAGAACCAGATCAAGTACAAAATAAATAATAAAACTGTGTTTCAGGCCATAAGCAAAAACCAAATTTACAATAGGGAATAACTCTTGCCTGCCTCCACTGGGCACAGTTCTGTGGAGATTGTTTGTTAAATCGATTTGCAGAGAAAGTCTGCGATAGATTCGTCTTCAACGTCCAGTGTACGGTTCATACAAATAGTAGCCGAGTATGCTGAAACTGTAATAAACAAGTGGCACATATAGAAAATAATTTTGGAAAACTGACTCACCGGAGGGGCGGGAGGTGTAATACACTAAAAAGGCAGGGAAAAAGGACCAGTCCTGTCCCAAAAGCCTTCGTTTATTAAATTTTAAATATTTTAGAGCTGTGTTTGAACGTAGTTTTAAATTGATGTTTTTGAATTATGTAATATCCCCATACTGTCACCGCCTATTTTTGCAAGCTTTAGGTGTAGCGAATAAAAACACAGATACACTAATTACATAATGATAAGTAACTTAATACCTTGGCACCAACAGGCTCAAACTACCTGAAAATTATGAATTTAAAAATTTTGCATTGACCTTCGTTGTAAAGTAGATTTGAATTTTCAGCAAATAATTCTAATTTAAACTTCCGCCGAATATCACCTACTATTATAAAGCAAAGCTACATATATAACAGATTTATCGATATTTTAAAAGAAAAATAAATGTTATTTATAAAATGAATGTTATTTAAATAAGCGTCGGTTTGCGGCACTCAACAAAACGTTTGCTGCGTAGAGAGTGCAGAAAGGCCAGCTCTTTCTGATCTAACTGAAAAAGTTATCGGGTGAAATTGTATTATTTGTTTGTCTAACTTTCGGCTTCAGCCCCTTGATTACTCCTCTTATACACGCCCCTGAAGGGCACACTACTAGAATAGTACGATTAGAGAAAATATACATGCTAGTTAATTCGTGCCATTTAGTACAACATACCAGATATACCTACATGCGTCTTAAAAGGTGCATTCAGCCATATAATGGTGAAAAGACTATGTAGTAAAATCCGTTTAACTACGTCTCGAAGTTTATGTCTACATTTACTAAAATCCCTGTGCATTTAATACATACGATGAAAAGAGAAGAGGTTCATGTACTCTTCCTCCCATGAAACATGATACGTTAAGGACCCTCACACCAAAATCCTTGATACAGTACTTTAAGACTTAGTGATATGGGAATAAATGATCAGAAAGACATGTTTTATTTACCAATAACTTTATAGAAGTTCCGAAAAATTCACCCACCCAGGCATTGGAAGACTTTTGTAACAAACCCATTTACGTGGCAATTAAATAATGTAATCTATGTTCTGGACAAGATTTTATCTTCATTCCTTTACTGCGTAGTCTGTAGGCCAATAAGAGCGTTCTAGGAAGCTGCCCGGTACCTAAAAGAGGTCAGATCGTAAAAGGTGGCGAGAAATCACTTCAGAGGGTGAGGGAGGACAGGAGCGAGGGGTGGGTGTGGGAAGTTCAGCTGTGAAGAGTCAACAGCTGTGCCTTTGTGTCACTAACTAATATCCACAAAATGGTCTCCTTACCGTCAGTTAGCCACTTGATAAAAACCCATCGTTTGGAACTTATTGTGACAAATGGTCTGAGAGGGGGAGGGCGAGGGCTTCGGTGGCTTTTGACCTTGTAGTATGGCTATTCTATGGACAGGACCCTAGAATATTTCAAGAATGATGATGAACTTAGCTAAACGAATCTGTATTACTTTTCGAAATTGCATAATGGGAATGGAGACTGGGGAATGCATTTAAACCTTGTGAAGTAAATAATTATAATGAAAAGCCTAGTTCGATTGGGTACATACTTTATTTAGCTGAGCGTTAGCGAAGCCTTTAACTCAGATGGACTGACAAATGTCTGTCATACTGCACACTATATGATATTTCGAGAATTACTTATTACGATTGAGTAATCAAAATTACTATTCATGTATTGATTTACTGCATGAGAAGACTTAACTAGATTTTAGTATTTTCTCATTTTGGAAAAACAGTTCAAGTGGAATCGGTTTAAAAAATATGCAGTGGTATATAAATTTATTGGTTTAGCTTGACAATAATCACTTTAATGGTCTTGGAACCTGCAGTATAAAGAGCCCACACGAAGTAATCCGCTACCATCCAATAAGTTGAATAATCTCAATTCTGTGTTAATACAGTTCATCAATTAATATTCTGAACACGATGTGAAACCTTTGACTACATTAATAAAATTTCCACTTCAAACAGAGTGTTTCCTTTACTCCTGAAAATTTAAAAAGTAACTCCGATTAAAAAGACAATCGTGCACTTATTAATGACTAATAGGGCAATCTCAATTATGCCGGTTCTGGCCAAAGTTTTCGAAAATCCTGTGGCAATAGTTTTATTGACACGAATGATTCAGTTTCTAAACAAACACAATCTGCTCTCAAGTCACCAATTCGGGTTGAGAAAGGGCCAATCAACGATAGACTCAATTTAGAGGCAGTTAGACACGATTGAGAGGGGTTGAAGGATCTTCAGCTTTTTTCCATCAGGGTGTTTCTTTATTGCACTGGCTCCATAATTTATTAGTTAGAGATGACAATTTATAGCATAGTTAGTTTACTTGTAACATACATAGAAGAACATTGTTTTTGTTTTTTTTTTTTTTAATGAGAGGCCGATCCCCTTTTAAGTCTCATTCCGTCCGTCCTCATGGGCCACTGGCCTGTGCGAGGATCTTATAAAACAGAATAAAAGGGACTTTCAATACAGTACAAGTTCGATGATACTGATAAAAAGTGCAACGGTCTCAGACAGGATCTGAACCTGCGCTATCTCTAACTCAGACCCAAGTCCAACGTCTTGGCCATTGGGTCTCGGTTGGTTTGGTTTTATGAAGATACTAGATAATTGCATGTTGAAGTCAGAAAGTTAAGCTTTTTGAAAACATTTTCACACGATTATCTGGATATAAAATCTTCACACGTTTTGAAAAATTTGGCAACTAAATGAATAAATACTAGTGGAAACAGGTATTATCAAATAAATCTCATATATATATATCAGAGATTAAGTTTGGTAACTTTGCATATAATGCAGCATTAGTTGTCCAAAACTGAAATCCTGAGAAAACCCAAGATAGTGTAAAATAGACTTTCACGTTGTATGACAGGGCGCAGGTGAGGGTAGCGTGTGAGCGAATGGAGGGCCCTTGTGTAGGGTACACGAAGCGTGTCGCCCCCTCTCGCGTCAAGCGGGTGAGATATATCGCCTGCGTCAATAGCAGCCCAATTATTGTCACTAAACGGTTTTCTATTGGTAGCTCCCAACAATACGCGAACCATTTACTTTATTCGGCCAGTTCGTAAAGGTGAACAGTAAAATTGGTTCGGTAAATTTCACTACTTATGTGTTATGTGCTGGTTTAAAACGGACAAACGGTAGTTAGAGAATGATAGAGTCGCCTTTACAAAAAAATCTTTGATTGATGATATCTGTCTAAAGTTATCTCCCAATGTAAAAATATAAAATGTCCGCTTATTCACACAGTATTTTGCATTGCATTAAATCGAAGGGAGAAAGGATAAATTGTCTAAAAGTTAGCTTGAGGAGCATTTTTAATTCAAAGAACTAAGAATTATTTGATTAATATTAACTGTCAAAATGACCCTCCAAAAGGGAAATTTCGCTTATGAAATTTACGTTAATCGGATGTATTGCATTGAGTCGAGGAGAAGGTCTTGAAATGTATTGTGTACTCCCCTATTCCTAATCTATTAGAGGAAATTCCAGTTATAGAAGTTCTCCAAACTCTGTAGCGGAATCTTTCGTACAGTATCTTAAACCCAAAATGTGAGACGTCTCAGCTAAGCACACGATTACTTCAAATATAATATTTTTAGAGGTTTTATTGAATCTTTAAGTTCTGTTGTTAATGATCCACGTTTTTGGACACATATAAGCAAAATTACTCTAAAATGTGTGTGATGCACCATTAAAACCAAATTTGTTTGCCTGGGAAACGAGATGTAATGATTTCTTACTGAACTAACACTATTCATATAAATGTAATGATATTTAATAAATTCAAAAGGTATTTACCTAGTTGGGGAATATAGTCTGTTGAAATTGTGGAACCAACTTAAGATAATTATTAGGTTATGTAAAAAAATATCAAAGATGAGTAAGAAGAACTGCCGTTAAGTTGAAAATGTGATAGGTGCAACCATCTCTTTCTATAGAGAGACACTTAGAGCAGCCCCCACCAAAATAGTTCGATGACATTTTGAGGCAAATCAAATTTTTAATTGTTTGTAACAATCGCACATTGAATGGCAAATGTCATAAATTATTCTATATTTCAAACTCTCACACCACATTACCACCACAGTTGGTAAAGCTCTTTACAGTGATTTGTCTTGACACCGCTCAACGCTACCCTTGATTGTACATACAGATGGGCCAAGCGATGTGCGCGCGCGGCCGAGGCTGTACTAGCCATACACAAAACATTAACCTCGCTTACGCGCTGTCATTGTGCGATTGATTTAAAAGAACTGGAGTACCAGAACACGTTTTGTTTGAATATAAATTTAATTGAGATCAAAACGTACTATTCTTGTAAATATTGTCTTCGAAGCTGTTTTTTTTTTTCAATGCTATAAGTTTGGTATCAGGATCAACAAGTAAATATTATAATGTATAGTTGTTATATACTCCAGAATCACGGAAAACATTCAAATGTGTATTTTTTTCAAAAAACAACCACTTATTTTATTCCAATTTTGATTCGTTATTGAAGTTCCTCGATCCCGCTCATACCTCTACCGTCATAATCACTATCTCCTGATGCCGAGTTTCTACCCTGGGATATGACAATCATCTCACAAGACCGTATATGTTGCTTCTTTGGTAAGATATGTGTCTTATCCTTCTTAGCATCAGCACATTAGATTACTTTGTCCAGAATCCCCATGTTGGATATTTTCTCTTCTACAATTTGCCCGACTTGAGAAAAAACTGCATTTTATGTTTCTAGAGTCGACATGACCTTTAATGTCAGCCCATATTAGCTCGATATGATTAAGGTCGGGATAATAGGGGTGTAGTGTTAAATTATTATGGCCATTTCTTTGTACAGTCTCATAAAATGGGTAGCAATGTAATCTAGGTACTTCCTTGCTCCAAATTTAATACTCTCACGAAGTTCATTTAAAAATTGGTCATGGGAAATACCTCTGGGTGGGCTCTAAGAGAAAGGACGCCCCTCTCCACCGCCCACCTACAAGGGGGATAAGGCGGCCGGTCGACCCGTGTCGCAGATCGCTTGGCCCAATATATATATCAGGGGGGCTACACAAATGAACTGAATATTGTCTTTCCTTATTGCGCCTTTGAGCATCACTGTTGTGCTAGTGAACCTGATTCACGCACATTTTCTGTTAAATGGCAAAATCACTGTATTGCATTTGAGCTGTGAATTAATTTCCATTACCTACCAGACATTAAAAGAGGTCTAATTTGGAAGTTTGTATACCGCTAATCTATTATTTCTTTTATTCATTGTCAAATTATTTATTTTTAGATACAGTTCTAAAAATAAGAATAAGGAATACTACGTTGATAATATTTTTTGTTTTGCAAACAAACAAAAACATAAATGTTTAGATAAGTAAATTGTTTGTACGAAATTTTCTATTCAAATTTGCAAATTGAAAACCTAGTATAAGAGGTCAAAATACGCTTACATTCGCTTTTAATATCAGACATTGTATAATTTTACCAATTAGTTTATAGGATTTCTATAATAAAACATTAGGTCATGGACAAAAAAACACCTCTTTACTTTAAAAAACACATCAACTCTCAGTAGCACCAATATAGTGATAAAAACGTTCTTTTCACTGTCAGGGCAGAAAGAATGGAAAGAGTGGAATCATAGGTTAAAGTCATAAACGATTATCACAGCTCACTCAAAACGACAGGTAAGCCCATTACTTGTGTAGAGTTCTCACATGCACACTTGCGGTTCATGAGCTGACCACACGAGTGTCTCAACAGACAAACAGAAGTGGCAGCCTGCGCGTGTACCGTGAGTGCGCGTGCGGGCATACACATTGAGCCCACGTTATTCATAGCCCACACTTGGTAAGATATTTATTTTATCCATTTTGTGTTTGCTTACGACTCTTAATTTTTACTGAGACAAATTTATATAAACTTTATTTCAAAGTACAGTGCTATGAAGACAGTTCAGCAATTATTTGGGATATTTCAATATCGTTGATTTCAATTCAGATATGTTAATTCTCACAGACAACTTGTAAATTGTATTGTTGTTTTCTTATTATTTTAATACATCACTACTTAGCATTAAACTTCTAGCAAGTCTCTTCCAGTTAAGATAAAAATAATTACTGTTCTTATTAGGTTGGTATCCAAAAACTCATTCAGTTACCTATTAAAACCGTTTTACTGATTAAAAGTTATTTAGCTCTTAATTAGTAAACCTTAAAAGAATGTTAGTTCACCAGTATATTCGTTAACTACCGTACAAATATCATTAAATATTTTCGGGCCTAAGTACACAAAGAGTTTTTTTTAATGTACTTGTTTGGTGTTGCGGAGGTACAGACTTGATTTATGCTGATAAGATATCATGGCTGAAAAGATACCGTATTTCTTACAATACACAATTATATACAATGATTGAAGAACGCTGGTAAAGTATAACTCCTCACTGACAAAAACTCCCTGCAGCTCCCCCTCCTCTTAAACCACAAATGAGGCGAACGACTCTTCATCACAAAAACTTGGTTGATTGAAGTCACTGATGCAGTTCCTTACAAAATAAGCTCATATGACATGACAGAAAGAAAGTAGGAACAATAAACCAGCTTAAGGAATCCAGTATTAATATTTCAGAAGGATATCGCAGAGAGAACAAATATTACTGAGTTTAGTTGCATTTATTAGTTTAATTGTGACAGTATGATTAGGCCAATTTATGGAAAAAATCTATCTTGAGGCTCAGAAAAATAAATGGAATATGTTTTTGAAGAACGTCAAAATCATCAATTATATATCAGTAATTTCAGATTGAGTGACTTGTGGACGTAAATGAACAACAAAAGTGTTCTCAGTATTAAAATAAATACTATTGTATAAAAACCATAAACTATTCTATTAACATTTGTTTAACTGAATGATAACAGATTATTAAGGGAAACGAGGGAATCCGCAACAACGCCCATCGTAGTGTCAGCATATTGAATTACTACTGAAGAATAAAGATTAAGATCACTGATATATACAACTGTTTCTTAATTCAAGATCGATAGAAGGTTTTTGCAGCAAGCATGAAGCTTTTGTATATCGTTTCCTTTTCTCGATACTTAATTCAGTGACAATGTTAAAGAAAATTCCGTTGAAAATATGTAAACATCTTATAAAATGTCTTTTAATTACTAGCGGACGGCGTCATACGTAATCATTTTTAACCTTTGCAAATGTATAAGCACATCTAGTTTGAGTGAATTTTATTTCCGACGCCAATATTAAGTTTGCCTTATTGCCACGAGCAAGAATATATGAATATATGTAGATGTCTGAAAAGATAACTGAAGTGGGTTTAATATCAGTCTTGAAATGTTTAATTGGTACAGCCGTTCTTGAGTTATAAATGGTGTAACTACCCCCAACATTGCTTTATATATATTATTTTTCAACCCCTTTGGATTTATTGGTACAGCTCTGAGGTTTCACAAAAGAAATTGGTTTATCAAAACCGGTAAATAGAGTCTCAACAAAACATGAAAGTATTTTATCAACATTCAAAGAAGTCAGAACAATATCCCAGTCAACATCAGCGTTAAGACGTTCGAAAAACAATGTTTGCTTTTTGTATGACAACGATATAATTACGCTTTGTCTGTCACTCGTTAGACCTCATGGTTATTAGAAAAATCATTGGGCTAAGGTTCACAATAACATTATCTATGCATGATCCTTCAGCCACAGAATGAATAGCTATCTTAAGTGCATATTTATTGAGATCCGACAACCAAAGAAACCTTTGTTCGACAATTCCACAGAAATGGATATTGAAATCATCATAGAACAGGATCGTTATTTTCGATTTCATCAACAATCTTAAGAAATTCTAGTAAGACCTAAAAGGTACGTTTACACTAGTACATACAGTATGTACGAAAACTTGTGTGATATTCTTGTCTGGATATAAGTTGTAAATTTGAGTACTGGAATCCCAATAAAATGTTGAATGACATATGAGCAGTTACACTTGCACACGTCGATTCTACAAAATAATTTCGCTTTCTGTAAATATTAGTTCCCACGGGAGATTTTAAGATTTGCCGCCCCTTGGCTATCCACAATTTGCCGACCTCCCCCCCCCCCCCCCCCTCCAACCAAGTAGCCTAGGCTTACCTAGCGAGGCGGCCACGCTAAGCTTGTAATAAAACTCAAATAAAATAGGTTGAATTGTCAACATTGAAGTTACGCTTCTTATGGTTGCAGTTATTGCTTTTACCATAAAATATGACATGTCACAACATTAATCAACTGACAAATTACTAAAAAATCGTGAAAAGAAAGTCGAAAAATTTTTGTTGGATTAAGGACAATCAAATTATAGAAGATATATTTAGAAATTCCAATTCAATAACTTGACTCTGATATTAATAATAATTAGATTTAGGATTTAGGTCATATGAAATTTATTATTTTATATTTTAGTTAGATATTTAATTAGAAATTTAAATAATAAAAAGCAAGCGGGAGAAAATGAAATTCTAGATGAGAATGAATTGAGTTGTAATTTTTATAATGCGAAATGAATCTATTAAATATTACGAATGTAATGTAAATTAAACACACAGCACAAATAAAAAGGTCAGCCTAACAAATAAAAGAGGCGTATTTTCCTAATTTTTCTACCAAATTTGCCTAACCGTTAAGCATTAAATCGTATAATAAATATTAATTACAATTAGTATATAAAAGAGATACATATATTCCTACGATACGACCTACCCAATTATTGTAACAAATTTATTACAAGTAATTTTTTCACATATTTTGACTTTTCAATTTATTTTTTTACTTTTTTACCAAATCTGCCGCCCTGGGCTATAGCCCATTCAGTCCATATAAAAAGTCAGCCCTGGCTGTGACATAGATTTAGCAGCAACACAGCTCTATTGCTTGACTTAGTTCTAATTTTACCTGTGGGTCAGGTTAGCTTCACCTCAAGGTTCAGGTGTGAGTCATCTTAACTCTTGATTATTGCTTGTACAACTTAACTCTGCGAGTATTCCAGATTGAAATGACCTAGCCGTGCAGTTGTATCAGGTTGAACTTTATTTGATTTACTGTCTTTTAATTTTTACTTTTAATTTATTCGGACATGTTAACGTCGTTATATTCAAATATCCTTTGCGGTTAGTATATTCCACCAGAAGAGCAGCCCTTAGAATCTCTGCATAAATGCAATCAAGAGCCCTTATCACTAGAAGTAATGTTAACAAGTTTTGCCACAATAATTATTTACCTTGATTTATTACGACTTATATAACAAGAAATTTCAAATTGTCTTCTGAGTTTTGTACTGTTTTCTGTCTACTAAACTGGTTCCGTAATAGCATTGCCCGAGAAACAACAAAATAGGTGGCCACACATGTTTCTAAACCTGAAATAAACAACCAAATTTAAAGTATAATAGAATTAGCGTTAGAGCAAAAGTACGTTCATCCTTCCTGTAGTCTAACAGGATGAGTGAACACATTATACACATAGTAATTATACAGAATGTAGGCTACATAGTTACTGTGTGTGCACTATTCCTTCATTGTCATTAACGTCGAGTAGTCGTGTGCTAAATATTAGTTTTTTATAGTCTACATATTCTATTATTTTACAACGTTTTAAACTGTTCTTATAGTCCGTTTTCCACAGCCCGCAGCATATCACAGCACAAAGCCTGTCGAGCTGCACAATCCTCAGCCTCAAGCTTATGCACAACCTAGACGTGTTATGCGTGTTTCATTAATTTGTAGCTTTGGGTTTCTCATCAACATTTTCCTATTTCCGATTTCCTATGCGTTTAAATTATTTTATAATATTCCGGACTGTTTTTTTGTGGTACCTGATTTTGCCCCCTAAAAGCATTTGGTATTTAGCCTGTGAGAAGTTTCAGACATTGGAAATCTTCGGTCTTTGTTACTTACTTCCTGATCTTTGGACGCTATTGGATTCGGACACTTGGACCGAAGTTCTCTGTGAACTGCCAGACTACAATGTTTCGGCCACTGGCAGCTTCCATAAATTCTATGATTCTATACATCAAATTCTATGGTCATCTAGTTTACAAATCAGTTTACAAAATTAAACTCGTTTAAAAATTAGGACAAAGAACAGAAGCACAAATTTGCTTCATTTCAGTGCTGCTCCGTGGCGTCTCAGTTTGGAACTAATCCTGACATGCGGGTATCTGCTGCAGTTAGCCGGCAGGTGGACATAGTTCTCTTATCAGCTCACAGATGGCGTGGGCTTACACTTCCACTACGGTTTATCATCACGTCCATTTTTATATCCTACATGACAATTCAAAACACAGTGGTCGTTGGATTGTCAGATAAACTACATCAGTAGTAATTTAAATAATGTTTGTTGGAAAAATAGTTGTATGAACATATCTTGAAAACACACACACACACACACACACACTAAGATGTATTAAATAAAACGCAATTGTTAATTACATAATAATATATACTCAAAGATTAGGTTTACTAGAATTCACAAGAGGTTCCACAACTTTCATTAAATGCAAGACTTCATAATATTTAAAATATTAGTGTAATATCAATTTGTATATATTTATATATATATATATATATATATATATATATATATATATATATATATTATATATATTATAATATATAATATCAATTTGTATATATATTTATATATATATATATATATATATATATATATATATATATATATATATATATATATATATATATATATATTATTTATAAATTGATATTACACTAATATTTTAAATATTATGAAGTCTTGCATTTAATGAAAGTTGTGGAACCTCTTGTGAATTCTAGTAAACCTAATCTTTGAGTATATATTATTATGTAATTAAAAATGCGTTTCATTTAATAGGTACATCTTACAAAAATTACAAACTCTGAAAAAGCAAAATAAGAACATCAGAGCACATCTTTTATTGAATAAAACAATTTGATAGTATAATAAACTATTGAATTTTGTGTATGACACAAAGACAACGCGTTGTATATCTTGGTTTCTTTCCGTGGACAGGTTTCCTAAACCAAAACTGTAAAGTTTTAGATGAATTAAAATATACAACAGTTAACACTTAAGATGTGTAGATTACCTTTGAAAGAATAACGGGTTTTATTTTGAATGTGGGAACTGCGTTAGTATCCCAAATTAAAAATAATAACTATAAAAAGGAAGTATTATTACTGGGATAGTGGAAAAGTGAACAAATTTCACAATGGAGATTTTTAATATAATATGTATATTGTAGTTGGAAATTAGAATAAAAGTTTAAACACGAAATTAAGTAATTTTCTACCCAAAGTAGTAAAAGAAGAACAAGTGCCGCTACTGAGAATGTAAGTGTCCACACAGGCTACCATTTGATAGGCCTATGGGGGTAAGGATCGATATAATAGTAGAGAATTGAATCTCTACCCACACCTAGAAGCATCGGTACTCCCCGCGGTCTGTGTATATTATGTTGATACTACACGCTCGCACTCCACCGAGAACTGAAAACTTGGAGTGCTGCTTTTTACAAATTGCTTTGTCTATTTCACAGTTGGATTTGAGAAGTGACAAAAGGAAAATAATGTGTCAATCAACAACGAATTAAATGAAATTGTTTGCCAAAATGCTGAACTTCATATTAAATTCAATCTTCGGGTTAAAATCAAGTTCAGTGAGATCAAGATCAAAAAACTTATAGGAGTCCCAAATATTGATCGTGAGACCGGACCGGAACAAGCAACAGCTTGCCTAAACGCTCTGGACGATTGGAAACTGAGAAAAAATGTGTGTGCTTTAGTAAGTATTTGATAAAGCACAGAATAACAAACATATATTTGTAAATGACCTGAGAATTCTAAAACAGGTTTTTGTTTTGAACAGAACATTGTGTGTGCTCTTTCTTGTATAGTACCGTGCTTTTAATATATAGTCTATAACCTTAAAATTAAATTTATTGTTTTTATATAGTTTGTGTATATGATAGTTTGGTATTTTATATGGTAAATGACACTTTTTCATTAAAAATTAAGTATTACGTTATTAATAATTTTCTACACAATTCATCAAAAGGAGAACAAGTGCCGCTACTGAGGTGTAAGTGTCCTCAAGGATAGCCATGTGATGAGTCCTTGAGGGTTTATTATGTATTGTAACTATTTACAGGTAGAGATGTGAACAGGGCCTACTAGGCCCTGGATGTGAATCCCTATTGACACCTAGTAGCATCGGTCCTCCCACCTGCAGTCCTCGCGGCCTGTGTATATATGACGACACTACACGCTCGCACTCCACCGAGAACTGTAAATCTGTGCTCTATATTAGGCCTACCGTGTTTGTGTTTTATGGGCAGATTATACTATGAATTTTAAACTACAAGTATTTTAAAAAGTGATGGGTAAGTCAGTTATGATTATATGAAACGAGTCATTAAAATAATTCTACGAGACTTGCAGACTAACTTATACGAAAAAAATACTGCAGTATTGACTAATTCAAACTTTACAGTTATCTAAGCAGTGTTGCGATTATTGGAGGATTGTATATCTTATCAAGATGTTTTAAGATGGAATACACTTAGCCTCCGTTAGGCAACTGGAGGTAACAAATTATAAATTTCTAAATATCAACTTTAGAATTTTCAGGGTAAGTGGTGAACATTGGAAGAAACCCCGTTCTTTGCACTATATATCACAAACAAATCGATAGAGATAGAAAAGTTCGAAAATGAACAAATGTTTTCTTTCGTAGAACACGCATTAATTTCAACTGGGTTAGTAAAAACGTTTAGCACAACTAGATAATTCACAGTTAATTGTGAAACCATCAATTTTCTATCAACAATTTCCAACACCTAAGCTCCAGGGCCAGCTAAAGGCGTTTATTCAAAAGTTAACCTTCCTGTTTTCCTGATACGGAACATTACATAAACCGTTCAGAAACATTTAGGACCTGAGAAGTAAGTGGTGAATTATTAAAAGAGAGCGTCTTATCTGCTCTCTAATTGTAGACAGACTATCTCCCCAGAGAATATAATAGGTATAAAATCCAACAAAGAAGTCTCACACAGCTAAAACATAAACAATGAATTATTTCTTAATATTTCTAAACTAAAGAAGCCTAAGCAATCCGATAGTAACCCTTTCTATGCACTTCATAGTATACCACCGCTTTACGGTTTAATTTACATCCAGACAGGAAGGTCACCTCAAGCTAGAACTTAAACAATTAAATGCTTCTCAGCATCTTTAGGTTGTGTGACGATTTTTGGAGGATTATATATCTTATCGCTATGTTTTATGATGGAATTCACTTGGGCCTCCGTTAGGCAAACAGAGTTAACAAAATATAACATTCTAAATATTATCGTTTGGGTTCTTTGGGTACGTGATACCATACTTGTAACTCACATACAGCGTGAGTTACAAGTATGGATACACTGTGTTTAGTTTTTGATGGATAAAGCTGGACGGATGGAACTTGGGACACCTTTCTAGGAAATATAAGTGAACTTTTTAATCACTATTACAACTTTACCCCTTTCCCCAATATGGGATTTTAGGGAGGTGGTTCACAATTTTGAAAAGTAAAGATTAAGTAACACCTCATTTGAAAGGTCTTGATAAAAGAAGATCTGTGTAGCCTAAACTAGACCTTTTTATCTGAAAAAATTATGAATCGCTCTTAAATTTGTTAAGTAATTAATGAACGTAGCAGAAACCAGCATTTTTGCACTCTCCTTCATTTCCCTCGTTCAGTATGTAATATACTTCGTCTTCAATGGGGAGTCCTATAGAAACGTAACATAACTAAAACGCTAGTAAGACTATTAACATAAGTAATAGATACAATGTTTTAGTTTTAACCTTCAAAATATTATTTTTGTCCGATAACCAAAGGATACATATGAGTGTTTTGTTTTGACAGGATGCTTTGTATATATTATTTATAACAATAATAAAGTAGTTTATTTACACATTCAAACTATTAAATGCTGTTTAAATATTAAACGAGTACGATGAAAGACGTACACTCTTTCAATATAATTAAGCACGTCTGTTTTTGGATTACTGTGATAGTTTTTTATGTAGGCCTATTTCCTCTTTGGTTGTCCACAAAAACACAGCATTTTCACTACTTGATGGGTAGGTTTGTTACTACGTTCACTCATCAATAGTATCAGTACAATACAGAGAAACCTATAATAAATGGTAAACATATTTTAATACATGTATTATTGTTTTATATACCTAAAGCTAATTTATGTTTGAAAAAAGTAATAATTGGGTAGCCCTAGTCACCGAAGTATAGTTTTCGGTCAGCATTAAAGAAGTAGACTGCCAATTCGGTATATGTTTTCTGTGGATTCTATGGGCACTTTTAAAAGACGCGTCTTTTCTATTCCGGGGGAAACTGGGCAAAAATGTTTAAGGGTTTTGGTCGGTTTGTTTTCACCGTCCAATATATTGGTAGAATATATACATTTCGAGCGGCAAGTTATTTATTTAATTTTAAGGACTCAAATAAAACACCTCTAAATGAAAGGTTGTTTTGTACTCTGTGATGATGGATATCTGTGCAAAGAAACCAGAATAATGGATCAAAGTTCTTACAAGATCTTGGTGTGATTCAAGCATCAGGTACATTCCCAAATACAGGAAGAGTGACCTTAAGGTAGTCCTATTCATCTGAACGATTGGTTGTTTTGTGAACAAAACAAGAATACAAGGTATTTCCTGAATAACAATCAAGGA
The DNA here is from genome assembly GCF_021130785.1 of Homalodisca vitripennis. NCBI lineage: Eukaryota > Metazoa > Arthropoda > Insecta > Hemiptera > Cicadellidae > Homalodisca > Homalodisca vitripennis. The sequence goes on from NC_060213.1 coordinate 109,005,765, forward strand.
TGGTGTGGTATTTTCTTGGAATGCTTCATACTACACACACTATTGACTATTCCTTGTTCGTGATTACCCGTGTAATCGGCTTACTTGTGGTCCCAACAAAATGAAACTATTTGGATGTTCCACTTTTTCTCAAATTTTGACAAACATTCTTCTAATTTTTGGGAGTAGGTGTACAATTTTAAATTATATTCCTTAAAGTAAATACAACATTAGCCTGATGTTTATTTAAAAATCTATCTTACTTAATGTTATAGTATCAAATTAGCAGATTACATGGACATTATTGAACCAGGTACAGTGAGTGTACAGGATATCAAATATTGTAAAAATTATATGCATTCTCTATAGGCTACACGATTCAATAACATTTGTGTGATGGTCTAACGTTTAGTTTTAAGGTTGTTTGAAAATATATGCTACTTATGCAACTTAACTACTGTTATGATACTTAACTATTCTGAGATATAATTGAAAACATCTAAACTGTTTATTATCCATTTATGGAAAGAATTTCATAAATGTAGTAAAAATAACTGAATGATTTAAATATTATAAATTTTAATTTATGAAGTAAACATTGAAAATTTAATTCTTTTATTATTTTGGCACCGATGCACAGGCAACATGTTCAATCGTTTCGGCCATAAATAATCAAGTGTATATCAATTGTCAATAGAATCAACTGGATACAATCTTTAGACATCGGAGAGGTACTTGACTGTTTTAGTGTCTACAAAATTTCCATATTATTTCTCCTAAGTGCTTCTACAATGAAAAGGTTTTTAATTCAAAATTCAATACTTAATAAATTTACGCTTGCTTATTCAAACCTGGCAGTTCTTTAAGAATTAGTATTGTTCTTCGATAACGTCTTTTTGGATTACGAAACGGCGTAAACCTAATCATTGCCGAGTTAGTAACAAAGAACAAAATGTCACTCTTCGAATTACAGATTGCTTAGAAATTTTCAAAGCAATTTTATAAACTATAATATGTATAGTGATATAGTGGAGAGTTAGCCATTATTAGCATAAAAACCATACAACTGACTTTTTGAATACCATTACTTTTTATTCATATGTAGTCATTTCAACTAACTGGAAAGTTTTTAACTACATGAAGTCTTATTGTTCACCTACATATTGGTATCATAATATTTCACATCAGTTATAGATTGCATGCTGTATTTCATGTAGCCTTTACTTTGTTATGTTGGCTTCCCTGATATACTGGATCCTATTGGCTCTGCAAGTGCAACTGAAAAGTGAGATTTTTTTTATGAATAGCATCTTGTTTCTTGTTCGAGTTGATTCTTGATTGTAATTTGGTTTGGTTTTGTTAGTGAGTGGAGTGAAAATTGTGTCCGTTTACTAATTTTCGAAGATGGCCGAATTGAATGAATCTAATATGAACTTTGCAGCGTTAAAGAGGGTCGATCCTTACGCAAAATGTCTACTAGAAACCGCTGCTCATGTAGCACTATATAGATTTGGAGAAGAATGGGAAAAGACCGATATTGAAGGTGCTCTTTTTGTATATAGCCGTACAGGTAAACCTTTTCACAATATTTTGATCATGAATAGACTAAACATGAAAAACTTGGTGGAACCCATAACAGAAGGTTTGGATCTTCAGTTGCAAAATCCATTTTTGTTGTACAGAACTTCACAAGGTTCCATTTATGGCATATGGTTCTATGACAAAGAAGAATGTGTAAAGATTGCAGCTATTCTCACCAAAATTGTTAAAGAAGCCTCTGAAAGCAAGTCTGACAAAAAAGGAAGAAATGCCACAGATGCAGTTGGAAATAATGTAGACATTTTTTCAATGTTGACAAAAGCGCAAGAGGAATACAACTCAAAATCCCCTCGTAAAACGCAACCAGAACCTATAGCTGGAGCTCCACTAGATATGAATTTTAATTTTAAGGACACAAATCCAACACCTCAAAGTGTGATGGATTTCTTTGCAAAGGCCAGTAATGGATCAAAGTTTTTACAAGATCCTAGTGTGATTCAACCGTCAGGTATGTTTTTAAGCAGTCCTCGTGCAGGTCCTCCTCCAGGACTGACTCGCATGCCATCTGTTCCAATAGCTATACCACCTCCTCAAAATGATGTTAAACCATTGCTGCAGCGCCTCATGTCTAATCCTGCTCATAGTGTTGAACATATAGAAAAACAACAACGAGCAATCACTCCCCAAAATGACATTGTCGGTATGATAAGAAATGGAAACCAGCCATCATCTGTAAATAACAGTGGTGATAAAAGAAACAACCTCAGTTTTAATGTGAAACCTAGCACATCAGGAAACCAGAATGAAAGTAATACTTCAGGTAATATTACTTTGGCTCAGAATCAAATTGAAAATAATCTGGGATTTTTAAGGATTTCAGATTCCCCTCCTGCTGTTGTACATTCTCAGCAGTTCTTTAATTCTAAAATTACTCAGAATCAGTCACCATTGATGTTTGATTTACAAACTGAGTCTAACATTTGTACTGCTGAAAATACCCGACCTCTCTCAGCACCTACACCTGCACTGATGCCACCAGTGATGTTTACATCATCGGTGAAAAAAGACGAAGCTACAGATGTTTCCACTACTACTCCTGTAGTTATGGTTAACTCCAATCCAGGTAACAATTCTTACCAATTCCGACCTGAACCTTTAACAAAAAATCAACTTCTGCAGGCTGTGAATCACTTACTGAAACATGATCCAGAATTCATTAACAAATTGCATGAAGCTTACGTGAAGTCCTTTGCAGAACTTGTACCTTAATTTATCTTTCAGCATATTAAGGGAAATCATCTAGCCACCTGCATTTAGTATCTGTTATATCCAAGGTACTAACAGCCTGTCTTATATGTATTGGATCTCTAATGTAAAAACTGTTGTGTTAAAGTTATATTTAAATTACTGTAATTGACAAAAAAGGCTATGTATTTCTACAAAGCTGATCTTTCAGTAAAACTTCTTGAAAGTAATAAATAATCAAAGTGTCAAGAAATTTAACAAAAGTGAGATGTGGAAATTTTAACTTTAAAACTATCTCAAATAAAAGGAAATAAAGAGAAGGAAATAAATTATGCAATATCTTGTGTGAAAAATTAATTATATTATGACGAAGTCTTTATTGATAAAAAACTGAAATTTATATGACATTTTAAAATACACAGAGTTTGTAAAACTAGGAAATGTACAGGTACCCACTCTAAATTTTATATGGATGAAGATAATTTAATTAATAAAAAAGTGATAATATTATTTTGTTGTTGACAGATTTTTAAATCGTTTATATATATGATCATAGATTGCTGTATGTAGATGTCAAATTGCTAAGTTATATACACCACCTAGATAAACTTATTTAAAGAATACGAACTTATTGATAGCCAAATTCATTTTAGTTATGCCTAGAAAATGCTGGCTGATTGGAAAAAAAATAAGGAAGAATTGTTTATTCATTTCTTAATCATGGACATGTTGTAAAATAATATTGTATGTAACATTTCGACAAATTTTATATATGGTTTATTGTTTGTGACACAGTTTAAAATGTAGAATACCTTATAAAACACCATGGTTTACATGTGTCTCATGTTGCCATTAGGTCAACTGTAGATTAAATTGAATTTATATGTGAATGAAAAAGTTATTTGAACGATGAGGTTTTAAGAAATTTTTAACGTAGAACTGGTTTCAATACATGAAGTATTTCTAGGTGTCAAAAATGATTACTGTGATAAACTATGTCTATTATTGTAAGAAGATAAGTTAATTTCTAAGTTACATTGAATTGTGATTTTCAGTGAATGATATATTTTATTAACTTGAGTCCTGACATTATTAATTTTAAAGTTTATATCTAGGCTACCTTTATTGTATTTATATTTAATAATTGTATAACCGATACAAATATTGTGTTACCTTTATTGAAGCTGTTTATTAGTGAAATATTTGTTTTATACATGATATCTAACAATTTCTTACATTACGATAATCTATCAGAATTTTTTCTAATTGTGAAATTTACTGCCAAATAAATAAATCTGTTGCAATATTTAGTTTTGTTTAATAATGTTTAATATAATTTAACATAGCATTCGTGTTGAGTGGTAATTGGGTTTTTACACATTAATTGTAATTTTACAAATTTTTTTCAAAGAAAAATTGGAATTATTTTGTTCTATGCATTATTGATAACTTGGATGTAAACAATATTGCTCAATAATTTGTCTGAGCCGTTTATAGTTTCATTAAAACAATCAATAGTTTCAAAAAATTACAAATCAAACGTAGTATACATTAAAATGCATTGGTTACCTTATTAATGCTAAAACTAACCATAAATCAGCGTTTTGAAAAATACATATATCTAAAGAAATAAGTTACAAATTATGAAAGAATAATTAATTATTAAGCTAGCAGTAACAGAACTCAGTAATGGCAAGTGCATTTTTATTATTCACTTCATACTTGGCTCATTATCATTTAAAAATCTAGGCTATAGTAAATTTTCCTATGATGTAAACATATAGTCACTTGACAAATTTGATTTTTGAAATCACGTAGACATATTTGTGCAGTTGAACTTGGTAAAAAAAAATAGAATTGCAAGTTTTTATTGCATTATAAATTAGTTCATTGGTTAGTAGGAGCGTCTTGATATTTGCCATTTTAAAAATTAAACAACTGTTCATTTAACAATAAAATGCAATGTAGAAAAAAAATCTGCATCTTTAATAAGCAAATTCATCACCGCCAGATTAATATATAGGCCAGATTTCTATGCAGTTCTCTTTCAGCATGTCTATAAAATGAGCATCAGGGACCATTTTGTTTCTTAACATGAAACATTAGCTTCTGAAAGATATAGTTGTGTACAGCAAAATGCTACACTACACCTTAGCCACATTTAACCAGTGTTAATATTTTGCGAATGTGAGTAAAATACCATTGGGTATCATCCTTTTGAGTTGTAGCTATTATTAAATATACAGTAGGCATACATAGTCTGGTCAAAAAATTCTTAAAAAAATGACTGGTACCTGTAATTCTTCTCTATGATGGTCTAATTAATAGGCGTAATATTTATTTTTAGTCATTTGACCTTTTAAAAATTCTTTGCATTCGGATGGCCAGCATTGCTAGTCACCTCCATTGCTTTGCTAGCATGGATATATTCAGTAATTTGCTTATGTCTCTATAGGTCGGATGTCCAGAACAGCCGACAGTTCAAACTGTTTTATATTCTATATTGAACTGGAATGCACCGAACCTGAGGACATTTTTCAAAGACCCTTCCAAGCAAAAAGGGTTGACAGAAATTGTTTTAAATATTTTGTTTCAAGCCATCAACTTCATCAATGCTGTTATATCAGTGTAGCATGCAATACTATGATATGGTCCTTAGAAAATACAATCTATTTTGTATGTATAAATAATGTAGGTTAGGTTATGAAATCACCTTTCATAATCATTATATACATAATAATTGAGAGGTTTATAAAGTCGTGTTTAGTCCATTACACAAAACTATATCACTCTAATTGATCATTGTTTTAGTTTAGATGCTTTAATTGTGTTATAAGTATATTTTATTAGAGTAATATCTTAAGATGTTTCTCTATACCAGTAGCGATGACTGCACCTGCACCGGTGCATTAATAACAGTGAATGCATAATTGAAAAGAACAAAGTATTGTAATCCAATTTATAATTGTTATATTAATGACCAACTTTTATTTAGAGTTGTAAATGTAGTGGTGTAAGTTACTCACTTAATATTTAAAATGAGAAAGTTGTATTTTAGGTTTTATTTATAGTACAAAGATTTTTTTAGTTTTCGTTTCATAGCTTACTGTTTATATAATTAGTAGCCTATAAAAATTTTTCTTATTCTTTTTAGCACTAGACCTGAGTGCTGACGACAATGACAGATAGGCCTATTTCGATTTTGTCTGTAAAAATAATGTTACTATAATATAATTTTACTACATATAATTGGTTGTAAAGTTTGGTGAGATGCCTTATTTATATACAAACAACATGATTTGTGTGCATCCAAGTCCTTTTTTTTCTCAACTCTTTATTATTATCGATTTAAATTACTTATTTTAGATAAAGAAGTTTTTCCATTACAGTACTGGATTTTTGAAAACTATAAGGCTGTACTGTACATTTAGAAAAAATACAAAGGTAATTGGATGAATATAAATCGTATGCAATAAAAAGTGAGACATCTCTCTAAAATTTACTAGACAAAATAAAAGAGTTAACATTTTTCGTATGTAACCAAACAAAATGTCACCGACACATTCTGATGTTCCTATACATAGTAAGCTATTTATTAGCCAGGCCTAATTGGTACAATTTAATCTGTGTTTTTGACAAAATCTCGTGTTTTAATAATAATAATGCACCCTGTTCTAGTAGTTTAAGTGATGACAAATATTACGTAATACTGTAAGTATGGTTCTGTAGAGATAAGGATTTGTTATTTTGAGTTTTTTGTGGAGTTTTACTTTTTTGTTGTAGGAGGTTATAACAATTAACTTTGTTATTTTTAGATTCTAAAAAATTTTGTGTTTGATTTGTTGCAAGAAATTGCAATTTACTTGACTAAAGAATGTTACACTTCTTCCATATTACAGTAACTGAAGTCCCATAAACATTAATTTTTTAAATGAAAATTTTTGGATTATATTTGGTCTTAAAGTTGCTTTATACGATTGTGGATACTATGTTGGTATAGTAAAAATATGTTTTAGTTTATTTTAAGGTTTAAAAGAGTAATTTTGGTTCAAGTTAAATTAGCCTAACCTTTTTGGTATGTTCCATATTATTTTTTTGTTTTACTTAATTTAGTATGGCATTGTGGCTGAGGGATTAATTAAATGAAAAGATAGTATTATAATATAGTTTTTATTTTAACCCTCGAGTTGGCGATCCTGCTCTGAAGGGCATTGCTTCTGTATTGTCAATCTCTCGTGAATTATTCTGGAATTTGTGTACATTTTTACGTGTGTAAGTAGTTTATTAAAATATATACTGCACCGATATAATAGAGTTATGGTATATAAAAAATCTAAAAAACTTAGTTCAACTCACTTTAAAAATATGATTATATAATAAAATCACAAATTGTTTACCTTAAATATTTGTGTGTTTTAAAATGTTTGAACAGTTTTTGGTGTAGCCTGTTATAACTTACTGATATCAATGCACTTTAATTTTTAATACTATAACGATTTTATAAAATTCTTGAAAATACAGAAAGTTTTTGAGGGTAAAATGAATATTGCTGCCAGTTTGAGGATTATATATGTAAATTTTGTCAGACTTTTTTATGTGAGGAAGAATATTTGTTTTGATGAGGTCTAGCAATTGTTTAAAAAGGTATAAATTGTACGTTTATGTTCTATGGTATTAATATCAATCATACCAGCGAGATTAATATTAAAATTTTGTAATATTTCTTGCTATTGAGAATTTCTTTACGATTTTTTAACATACTTTTGATGAAATTTTCATCCTCAGCCATAGTTGTTGGTAGAAATAGATTATACTAAGGTTATAAAAGATTGCTACTTATTACACCACCGAGGATTTTGATGATCATATGAGATTTGTTCAATAAGGTAAAATAATGCTTATGGTTTAAGTGTGACTATCAGTGTATCAGTGATTAATAAACAGCTTAATAGCTACATGTATATACTGTTTATATTGCAGAAGGTTTTGTATATTATTTATTCTAGACATAAGTTTAAGTTTTTGAAACTTATTTTGTTGAATAATTATTGAATTAATTATGTTGTCAACATTGAGTGAGTCACTGTTCATAATATGCTGAAACCTGGCACTGTGTCGTAAAGGATTTGTCAACAGATTAAAATCTTGACATGTTTTATAAAGACTTCACTAAGAATAGTATTAGGCCTAGGTACAAGGAATGGAAGATGGAGTGATGGATTGTTTCTCTAGCACTCCAAGTTATCGTAGACACCCGGTGATTGTATAAATGCATGATTATAGGTAAGTTACCAGCTTTCAGCTTTAGATAGTTTAGGTACCATGGTAAAAGTTTATTTTGACCATACGGTTTATTACCAATTATTAGTTTTGAAACAATCCTGGAACTGGAATTCATTTTTCCCTAAATAAAAGTTGGATTTTATCAATTTGATAAGTTTCTTCAATCGCTTGGATAGGGCCTAGCGCTAAAGTCCAATTGCCTCAACTCCTTTATCATTGCACTTTGCTTTGTGCTGCCATAATTTTGGAACTGATAATAGAAATATCTAATGACAGTAATGTTGACTCCATTGATTGACTGTTCCTGTGCCTGGAGATACTATCTTAGAATGTTTAATCAATCTCTTCATTGACGGTGATTTAGTCATTTTTTATTACAATTCTTTCTGTTGGTATCTTATAGAATTATTGGATTTATTTGTATTCATGTGCAAGTACTATGTACTGACATATTGTTATTTTTACAATTCTTTGCACAAGATATGCAATTGTTATTTTAATATAACAATACAAACATTTATTTTAGAAATGAAGTTTTGTTTGGGTATAGTTTACTTCGTAGTCTTAATAATTTTTCAAGTACCACCATGATATAGAGAATTGAATAATATTTACAACAATGAATAATATGGTAACAGTTTTTATGAATAGAGTTGATAAAACAGTAAAAAAGCAAAAGTGTTCTGCAACAGACCAGCTGTATCAATTCAATCTGCGGTTATTCGATCAGGAGGGGTTATAATAAATCATTGCACATATTTATCTAATGCAGCAAATTTTAAAATCTAGAATTTAAAAATTAAGTAAATGAAAATGATAACCTGTTTTATAAAAATGTATTTGTTAAAAGTATGCAGATATAGGTTTTCCTCATTCTCATGCAGTATGGATTTCATTTGACAAAACTTGAAATATATGTGTATGTTACCATAGTTTAGTGCATACAAATCGACTATAATTAGGTTCAAAGTTAATAAACTTCAAAATTTTTTAGTTAATTGGCCAAAATATTCAAACAGAGACTTTATTAGTTGCCTGTAACAGTACCAGTTGATACACTTTTCAGCCGGCACACTTTTTTTTGTCATAAAAATGATTAAATAGTATTGGTTAGGGTGAATTGGAAATACTACATATTACAGTGTTTGTCTTAAGTTAGGCAATGAATGAGGGTTGGCCTGTTAAAAGTCCTTTCAATTTCTTAGCTCTTTAAAGTAGGATAACATGGAAATGACCAGTCTCCTATTATATAGCCAATATTAGAAGGAGCTGAGGAAAGTCAAGTTCATGTAAACAATTCAAATATGAGGTTTACGTACTCATCCAACTCCTGGTCTGTTTCTTTAACGAGTCAGATCAGAAGAAACTTGAAATTGTGAAGCATTCATTAATGGAAAGTCTCAAATGGTTACAAATATCCTTTTATCAGGGGAAAGCTACGTGAAACTTCTTATTCAATATTGATAGTGTATGTTTCAATATTAATTTTAATAAGAATATGTTTCCCCCAGTTTTGAAATTGTTAATTAATCTTAAGCAATGTCGATTGATGAGGTTTTAATGAGAAACGTTAGAAGCTAAATAGAAAGCGTGTTGTGAAAGTAAACTGGTACCATATTTAGTGAAGTTGCAACAAATGATTGTATAAAAGCTTTAAACAATATTAGTAATATTACTATGTTTATATTTTATCAGATTATTGTAAGTTGAGTGTAGGTTGTACTTTTTTATATATAAAATATTGGTTTTTTATCAGAGTATCAGTTAAATATCACATTATTAGTTCTAAGATGTGTCAGTATGTTCTTTAGGCTATGTAGGGTAGGGTACGATAAGCGGACCCGGTTTTTTATATTGAAGAATGTACAATACCTAATATTCACATCTCAAATCCTAGACTATCAATCGATATAAAAGTATCTATAGTCCGCAATAACAAACACATTTTTTAAATTAAAATGTGAATTTAATATTAACGGTGATCAAACAAATTATTATAACCGAAATTAGGAAAACTGAAGACGACCATATTTGCTTCTCTCACAGGTAGAGTTGTTTCTTTCCCACAAATTTCACATAATGGGTTTTTCTGTACGAGTCCTACATGTTGAAGCCACGAAAAACATTTCTTATCATCTTTCAAAGCAATGTCGTGTAGTTTACTAAAATTGACTGCCAATTTTAATAATCAAATGTTACTTATGTAAAATTGAATTATTACCCTACATGTATTATTTGGAAGTGTTTACAGCTGTTGATATAGATTATTTAAGTTAATTGTTCAAAATAATTAATTAGTATTGATTGATTGTATCGATGGTTATGATTAAGTAATATCGTTTGCCAATTTCAATATAAAAAAAACCGGGTCCGCTTATTAGTACCCTACCCTAGTTGATAGAAACTTATCTGAAATTGAGAAAGTTTCTTATTAAATATCATTATAGACTCAAACTCAAGAAGAACTACATAACTAAACAAGTAGTTACTTATTGCTTGTTAAGAATGTAACGGACTGTGTGCCTTAAGTTTGCAAGAATAGAGACCCTATCTCTTTTAAAGTATCCTCTCTGCTAACTGCTATCTTCCGGCACTCTTCATACTCTCAAAACAATTCTTGAATTCCCTTCTCTGAAGGTCCTTCATCCTTGCGTGCTACAAGTAGAGCATTTGATTTCTCCTTGAAAAACGCTAGCGTCCTAACTGTAAGGCAGTATTTGTACGTTAAGAATAGGCAAGAAAAAAATTTTATTTTCATAGACAAATCATAGTTCAAGGAAAAACATCTAAAGCTTAATCTATTATTATGTATTATGTATTGCATATCTTACTCGTAATATAGTTTTGACTTGAAAAAGATGTATTTTAGGTACCTTTACCTTCGTACATAAAAATGTACATGAACTTCGACACTATATTCTTCTTTGTGTTGTAGATTTTGCAAGTTACATAACTGTTAACACTTTTAGCTACAGATTAGTCAGTTTTTCCTGTATACAATATTGAGCTATCAAGTCCTATAAAATACCTTAAAGTTAATAAAAGCCAGCTAATCAAAACAACCGTAATGTTACAATTCTTTAATTACATAGAAGGTGATGTTCCAATTTAACCATTTGGTTATCAATATCCAATATATATCTTGCACATATATTTTTTTATTGGCTGCTACTATCTACAATTACAGCTTGGAACACAATAATAGCCAATAACAAAGAAAGGTAGACTTGCGATATACCAAATATTAACGAAAAAATAAATCATACTCTACCACTACCACGAATACGGGCATAAGGGTGTTTGAGGCTTGATTCTTTCAGTGCTAACACCAGTTCAGTGGTAACGGAACATTTAAGGAATATGTACAAGTGCCTATGTTCATGTAACAAGGCGTTACAAAAATGCATTTCCTGCATATTTTGAAAATTTGCTGAACATACGGTACTGGATTTTACATTTTTTATGGGTATTTTATTTCAATTCACAATAAAAAATAAATATGCGTAACTCGACCTGATTGATCAATAGCATTGACATCAGCAGTCAATTTTTTAAAACTAAATTATTTCCATAGCATTTGGAGACAATTAGGAGAAATTGTTAGATTTGTTAAAATTTGTATTTAAGCAAGTTTTGTGTGATGTATATTAATATTTTATATACAAATGCTTAAAAAGATTTTCTAGCCTAATATTTGAGATGGGAGAAACGGGCTAATCTGTAGATAAAGATATTGACAATTAATTATCAAAAAGGTATAATTAAAAATCCCATTTCTAAGAATTTCGCTTTTATGTACAAATTTAGATGAAAAAGTTTTCCTTAATTTTAAGCAAATTCAAAATTGGACTGCGACAAAGTTATAAAATTTAGTAGGTGTAGTTTAACCCTTCGAGTGCCATTAGTATTTTCCTTAACCGCCAAGCCGTTTTCCCCAGTTTTGCAAGCTTTCTTCCTAAAATCTGTAAAAAATAGTTTTTTACTGTGAATATATCTGTATTTGATATAATTTTGTTTTACAATTAACAGTACAGTACAATGATAACAAGTAGCTAGAGCAAATATTTTAATTTGAATTTTTTGTGGTGAATGGGAAAATCTTTTTGTTTTTTTTTTCATGTAAAAAAGGTGGAGGGGTTTGCCTAGAAAATATATTTAACTAAATAAATTTAAAATTCCAAGCTAGACTAAAGGTCACAAATTTAGTCCAGTTTGAGCAAATGTATAGTTTTTTATGAGTATTTGTGGTAATTAAATTATTTTCAGCACATAAACTGAAAGTAATAAAAGAAGTGTTGGTTTCGTGATCAAAAACATAAATTTGTAAGTGTTTATAAATTGTTATACACTGTAAACCTAACTATATTTGGTATAATTTTATTTACAATAAACTAGAGAACACTATAATAATAAATATTTTGAGAGAACCAAAGGTTTTTATTTATTTTTTTTTGTTAGTAAAAACCGAAATTGTTATACCACGTTTATAAATAAAGGGATGATTGCCTGATAAAAAACAGTTATTCTAATAATGTTATGGGGTTTTGGAAAATGTTATAATTACCGAAAAGTAATAAATTTAGTATAGTTTTATATTTAAATAAATATAGTAATATTTTGATATAAAACACTTACAAAAACAAAAAATGGGTGACATTATTTGTTCTGCAAAGATGAAAAGGCAACCTCATTCTAAAATTCACCACTGTCATAAAACAATAAAAAACCTGTGTTTTGCAACTCTTTACCTTTCCAATTGTATATGAATCATGTCGATACTGGATTGTTTACGTATTATGACAAATGAGATTAAGCAGGTGGGTGGGTCCGTGGACCAAATCAATAGATATCTGTTGATTGGCGTTTAAGGAACGAAAGTAAACAATGCATATCTGTTGAATGTCAGTTGAAGGGTTAAGAAATTTTCCTTGAATTATGAACTGCAACTAAGCTATGGAATTCAAATAGAGCCTATACTTAACATTTGAATCTTTCCCAACATGGGCTGTATAAATTGAAATATTTCATTTAGTGACGTGGAGTTAGGATCTTATTCTTTTACTTCAGAACAAACAATGTTATTTTTGTTATTTTAATTGTTATTTTAATATTTTACAACTAAATTACAGATAAAATGCAGTTCTTGGACCTTTTGAACCTATGGTAACAGATTTTGTACTAAATAGTTGTCCTTATTTACTTTTGTATTTACTAATATAGTATAGTTGACATAATCCTTACATTAAAAAATTACAAACTGCAAACTCACAAGCTACTTTACATGTAGCTTACTGTACGGTTTACATTACATCAGGGATTCCCAAATGTTTTACCCATTAATCTTAATGTACGGTCGATTTCAGATGTTGCCTGTATTATATAATCATATGACTTTATTTAAAAAATGAAATGCAAAGTGTAATTTGTTATATGTAACATTTGGCCACAGTGGCTCACATTTTGATGAATAAGTGGTTTACAGTTTGGACCTGATAAGAAGAATTGTATATTAAAGATTCTGCTTTATTATTTTTTTATTTGGCCGATTTTCATGGTCTGCAGACCTTTCTTGAAGTTTACAGATATTTCCTTTCATTCTCTGTGTTAGAAACAATTAAATCCTCTATTTACCTTTTTTAATCCCTACCAAATATAATGTGTACAGTTATGACCACTAGATTAAATAATTATTCTGTGTTTGTTTTGGCATTGTAACTTCAACATATGTGGAATACTTATCACTGCTCCTCTCAGACATTTTAATAGGATATTTGTTTTTAACTTCTGTAAGGTTATTCTAAGCTTAATTTAAGTAAATTGTTTTAAATATGGGCCTATGTATGTTTTGGACTCCGAAACATGTCATTTTTGCTTATATGTAAACATTAATTAATGACTCAAATAAATAAATATTGTACATTTAAGTTCTACGTTGGTCAAGTAGCAGTAATTTATAAATTATTTTTCTACTTGTTTGTTCATGTCGTTATTGCCATTACACTAAAAACTTGTGCAGGATGTATTAATATCACGCTTGAACTTTGATTCATTTACTTGAAAATGGTGTTGTTAAATAAAGCCTGTATAGCCTTTAACAAAAAAAGACAGAGGCGTTACACTTTAAGCAAGCTTATTAAGGGTCTGATTAAGTTATTTGTACAGAAATCGCTATTACTATGTATAATTGTTGTTTTTAATTTGTGTAATGACTTAGTTTTACAATGTTGTAGGTCTATTATGTTTTTCTTGAATTAGCTTGTAATTTTTATGAATTACAAATAAGAAGTATTTGTTGTTTACAGTGGTAAATATATGCTGTTTGTTGATGGCTTGAAACAGTATGTATAATAATGGCATTTTTGTTTAAAAATCAGGTTGTTAGAAAAAGATTTCACAAGGAATTTGCAATTCAGCAATTTTAAGTGGATGTCCTAAATACAGTGATGTATCCATACCTATACACAGAAACTAACGTAATTTATAACTGGCTCAGACTAATGCTTAGTTTGGGAACAATACTGACATATATCTTGAATAAAGTAGTTTAGTCAGAGTCATCCGATAAACGTTTTCAAGTTCGCTGCAGTTTTCACTTTTAAAATAGTTATCATGGCTATTATGTAATGCAATTATCAAATCTTTTCAAACTGCAAGCGAATTAAAATAGTTTTTAAACATAATTATCTTCAATATCTCATACATTTAAAAATTGTGGCTTTTATGACTTTCATATATTGTAGATCCTAATTGGAAAGAAATTGTCTGTTTGTTTACGAAACTTTGTTTATATTCATCATTCATCAATTTTGTACAGTATTTCATGTTTTAAGATATCAGCATACTAAGTTTTGAGTGTTCAGTAAGTTACCAGCAATACTACTAATCATGATAATTAACATCATTTATAACTGATAACAAAATCTGGCCGAATTATATTTTATGTGCTGTGGACGAGTTTGTAAACAATATCTAATCTAACAGGTTTATTGCAGTGGCTGTTTATATTAACCATCGCGGTGATAATAGTATCAGTATTTTGTGAATAAAATGTGACACTACAGGCAATTCAGTTTAATTTTATTGTTGAAAAGGGGTGGAATTGTTTATTCATGCATTAGTTTAAGAGTTTCAATAACTCTTAAACTTTTAGAACTCCTTACTGTGATTGCAAATGTAAGGCTTCAATGTAGTAGTTTTCCTCTGTTTTGAAAATAGTTTATTGGCCGAGCAATTATTGAAGTAGTAGCAACTTTGTATAAATTAACCTTATAACTGTCGATGTATGTTTAATCTAATTTTTCAAAAGACAGCTGCATATGAAACTTGCCTTTCTTCCGATTGTTTTGAAAGGAATATTTGAGATTTAATCATTTTAACTGAGCCTTGAGATCTATTAAGTATTAATAAAACAAATACAAAATGTATATACAAAAATGTAAATTTTTATATTTATCAAATGACAGATTTACTATGAACAATAATTGAAAATTTTATATAGCAAAAATTAAATTTTATGCCTTGCATACAATTATGTAATTTATAATTCATTTTCCTGTTAAGTCAAAGTCAACATTTCTTTATTGCCATAATAACATAAGTACATGCATTGGCTTGCGTCAAAGTAAATATAACTAAAAACTACTAACAATCTATGTATGGTTAAAAATTGTTTACATCCAATAAGTTCAAAGTTTGCATTTGATAAATTAGATATCGATTATTTACAGTTACACAGCCGATGTAGTCTGAGTACAAGATCCAAAATGTTGGTACACTTAAAACTCAACTTGACAATTGAGCACTGGGTACCAAACAACAATAAAACTTACCCTTATAATGCAAGTTGATGTAACTTAAGTCATTAACCTTTCTGTTTATACAAATATTGAGTTAGTATCTGAATCCTCAATGGAAGCAAATTCTACACTAAACACAATGAAATTTATTGCAATATAATTCAATATGCACTGGACAAGTTTGTAGTCATATCCATTCATAAGAGTATATTGTGGTGGCTGTGTGTATTAATATATGAATAACATATTGTGACAATGTTATTCATACAGACAGTTAAGTTAAATTGTTTTGAATGGCTGGCTTTAACATTTTATTCAGTGATTGCTTCAGAATGAAAAGTTTGACATTGTCTCAATAATATTGAAATCTGTAACAATTAAAACTGTTTCACAATATTTAACTATTTAAATAATATCTATTAAATATGCATTTGATGTGTACATGATATACATGTGTCTGTTATTTCGAATGGCTGGCTTTAACATTTCATTCAGTAAGTAATTGCTTCGGAATGAAAAGTTTGGCATTGTCTCAATAATATTAAAATCTGTAACAAAATAAAACTTTCACAATATTTAACTATTTAAATAATATCTTTTAAATATTCGATGTGTACATAAATGCATTATTTTTAAATATGTTTAAATAATCCAAAATAGAATTCTTTTTATGTAGGTATATTTTTTGTTTTTATTCACATAAATAAATGTTTATGAACTTTAAATTACTATCCAGTTTAAAATATAGTGTTGTGCAAAACAATTTGATTATATGATTGTGCTAAATTTTACGTACTATTTTTCATTATGTACAATTTTAATAACTAAATGTTCCTATTGGTTTGTTATTAATTATTTTATTTTGTTATTTTTCGGGTAAACAAATATTAATAATTATATTGTGTTAACTTAGTTGATTTTGAACATTAACAATAAATCATTTGTTGACATCAGTAATGTAATTGAAAGTTGGCCTTAAATTGTGTTTAATTTCATGTAGATATACCTATTAATCATTCATTGTATTTGTTTCTCATGAATGCTATGTGTATTTAATATGTAAATATAATATATTTAATAATGTACAGGGTATCATTTATTTCATACATTTACAGTAATAGATAAATGTGAGCTGGTTGCAGTTTCAGATTAGGTTGATCTATCCACTCTTCTACTGTTGTAAATAAGCTTTATAGTTTTATGTGAAGCACTCTTATTAATTTCCCTTACAAAAATAGTTATTAGACGAGTGGACATGAATCTCTTACATATTTTTAGCTGCAATGAATGGCTGAAAAATTTAATACATGAGGCAATTAAAAGTCATCTCAGTATCGGTGACAACTTTGAGTAATGTTTTTCAAAAATTTTAGCTCCAAAAATTGCATATTATCATATATAAATATTTTATTCGTTAAACGTTAATTTTTGCCAGTGTTTATTGAAATTTAAATGTATTTGTTAAAAATTAATAATGTCTTGCACTAATGAAGTAAAACTAAATTATGTGAAAATAGTATTTTAATTTTATCTTAATACTTTCAACAACAGTAGCTAATTAATAATTTTATGGGAGAAAATATGTGAACATGCCCACACGCAAGACTAAACCGGTAGCATCCAGTTGTCAGCCTGACATGCTTGGTACTAAGCAGAAGTTATAATGTTGTATTGTACTAAACAGAATCCATGATAAAACATTCATAATGTAAGTGTACTAATAACATTTCTTTATAAATGATAAAATTGTAAGAATTAGAAGAGTTGTATAAAAACATGGATAGATTGAAAGAGTTATGCTTTATAAATGTCTATAAAAGTTATATTTTAGATATGGCATGTTAAATCCTATCTATGTGAATATTGATGTATTGACCCACTGTTGGTTCCCATGGTAACAGTTTTATATGTTGGGATTCATATAAAATATATATCAATGTGTAAAATTAAATTAGTTATATCATGACCAGGAATTATAATTTATGTTTTGGAAGGTTTAAAATATTGTATAAATTTTAATAATAACAATAACTGTTGGGGTTGGTAATATGTTTATGGTGCTGCATTAAATTTTTAGTTGCTGTATGATAATTTTTAAAAAGAGTTAGCTTCTTTCAACATAATGTTATTTTTGTGTCAGTACATAACTTATATATCGTAACTTACTGGTTACATTTCCATTGCACTATTGTTTGGTTGCAATTTTGGTCACCAGTAATTTTTTGTTTTTATTAACTGGTTTTTATTGAAAGTCATTAGTTAATTATGGCCCTGTTTGTCAAACAACTTGATCATGAAGGGATTTGAAAGTTTTCAAACTTCCTGATATTTGTATTTGTTAAATGGCAAAATTATTGGATAATTACATCAATATTACATAATAATTACAAATATTTTTAGTGGAATTTTCAGTCACTGGTTCTAGGTATTAGTAACGCAACTGTACTACCCATTCTTTACATGTAAGATCCTATCCGGTTGTAAATTATGCTTTGTGATAGATAAATTAGTTTTAGGTTTATTTAATTTTCCACTACAAATTACTTGGTTGATGAGTTCATTAATATTGTAGTTTATAGATTATTGGACAAGACTGAGGCCTAAGATATTCCTCTACTTTACCTGTGTGATAACTGAATGTAATATAATTTGATGTGGGAAATATTTCAATAAATCTCTGTTGTTATATTTGTCAGAGTTTTGTTTATAAACCTTTTTGTTTCTTCTCATCATTATATTAGTGAGGTTTTCATGTTTTACATTTGGATTCTTTTATGGATGACTGCTTTTTATTAACAATTTTTGAAATGAACATTTGTTTTCAAAAGTTTTTAGAAATTGTTTGAAGTAAGAAGTTAGGAGCTCTGTAAAGTTGTTAGTGTTCGAATACAATATCTTTAACAAATAAAGATTGAAATTTGAAATGGATAAAGAAATTATTGTAACACTAAAAATATACTTGTATATTTAAAATAAATAAACAAGATTTTCTAAATACCAAACACGCCTTCTTTTACACAATAACCTTCAAAAGACAATTTTTAGAAATTTATCTTAAATTTTAATTAATGATAAAGTTTATTTAGTTTTTATATTCTGGTTCTCTTATTCTTTTTTTAAAGTAACTTTCAGTTATCTCATAATTTAACGAAAAAATGTATATTCAATTTGAACAAGAATACTTTTATTTCTATCAATTAAGTTCTGTATTTTGTAAAAATATTTTTCATACTTTGGTATAAAAATCAAATACCTGGGAAGTATAATGAAAAAAATTAACTATAAAATATAATTCAATTCTGTTTTTTTAATTAATAATTATTTTCATCAAACATGGTTTTTACTGTTGCAGAAACAGTATGTAGAAGTTTTTTTAGAAAATATTTAGCAAGAATGCAAAATGTATAAACCTTTTTAATTTTGCTTGATTAAGATTGAAACCAGTGCAATTTTCAACAGTAAATCACACTTGTAATTATTATGAACTGTTACATGACAGTGTACCATGTTGACTGCGGAAGACACATGTGGGCATGCTGCGGTGTTAGTCCACTAAAGATTACTCAATGTGTGGTGATAGTTATAGTGCATTATAAATAATGAAAATGTATTGCTGAAACAGCACATAACTTCCATATTATAAGCTTGACTCGATGTAGTAAGGCATATGAATTTTATTTGTCCAAAGATTAATAATATGAAAATAGTAAGAAAATGACTCAGGTCTGACATAGAAAGAGTAGTCACATATTCAAACAGTTTGTTCCTTTGTTGGGTTAGCGAAGCCTATAACTCGTGGGGCTGGAAAAATTTAATTTCTGTCTGTCCACACAATATCTTGAAAACAATCTGACTTATAGACAAAATTATGCATTAAGCTTAATTGCTATATGAGAAACACTGAGTTCGGTTGTGATGCATGTCACTCAAAGGGATTTGGCTAAGTGTTGGCGATTACTTTTACATTGGTCTCATGGGTGAATATGAATGATGGCAACGAGAAAAAACAGAATAAATAAATTTGTAAACAAACTCATAATACCTACTCAGAACATACTAAACACATTTAGCCTAATTATCCCAATACATCCAGAATTATTTTGTAATGACTGTGAGTAGACTTAATTATTTTAACAATGATATCAAATGAAAATCTTTGTATCATATGACAAGATATTTTAACAAGATTTCATTTGTAGACTTTAAATTTTGCAAACTTAATTTCTAGATAGACAAGAATGAGTTGCATGTCTAGGTATAGAATTTGGTTGAGTGTTGTTGAAGCCTATCACTGAATAGGCTGACAATTTCTCTTTTGTTTGCCGGGAGATGTAAAAATTGCTTTGCCATATAATCATATGTCTTTCTATCCGTCGATAATGAAATATGACCTAGACTTTAAAGTTTTGCATAGAACTTCAGCGAAGCCTGTTATGGTGTGGCATACACCTTGTTACTGTTTCTGTGGGCCATATTTTAAATGGCTGGTTTACAATCTTAGTCCACAGACCGTCCATGATCTCAGGTGGAATTCATTGATCGTCAATGGAATTCAACTGCAAGTGGGTAAGATTTGTTAGAAAACTCCTTTAAAAAGTTTTATAGTTTTTACTGGCATGGAATTCCGGTACTTCTTTCTGGAAAAATAAAGAGTTTTGTGCAGAAAACTTTCCCATGTAACTGGAAATGTACTAAAACAGTGTTTTACGATCTTGTATTTTCCAGCGAGGGTTTCCAGACTCCCTTTCTTCTGGAAGGTATTCCTTACCTCGTGGACTCTCCAGAAGTTATAGTTCTGCCACCTCTAGTTCTAGAATTCGAGCACTGTTCAAGATTCAAGATCTGTAACTATTGTAACGTATGACGAAAAGGCCAGAAGAGTGTTAAGGAATGGTTTAACACATGCCGAGTTTGTTCAACATCTACGACATACCATCTCTGCGCTGCTGCAGAATCAAGAAAATCCTGATGTGTCAAAACCCAAATATAATATTAGAGACATCTACATCAATTTGTCGATGGTGACTCCTGTGAAGTGTTGAACACAACAAAGTCTACGGACACCAAGCGCCTCAACAATGAATCGGTGGCACTAACTTTTCAGGATGGTCTACTCCTCACAGTGCAATTAAGAAGAAAAATCTTTTCAGTGATTTTCTTTCTACTTAGGGAGCATTCAGTATCTTGTTCAAGTGACACTTTAAATAGTTTTAATGTAACCATAATAATAGAGTAAATTTTGAATTAGATCAGACAAAAAACTTGCAAGTATTACAGGCAGAGACAAATGTATAACAGACTTTAGGATTTTCCATCAGAATGCAAGGAGCTTACAACCAAAAATTGAACCATTTTGAAATTTTAATTGACCAGCTAAATCCTGATATTTTACTGGTAACTGAACATTGGACGAGCGATAACATTCTTGAATGCATCAAATTTAATAATGGATGTATACATTGGCTAATTCTTTCTCTAGAACCTCAATTAAAAGGTGGTGGAGCTGCAATTTTCACAAAACGTTCTGTTTCATTTGAAAAACTTGATATAACTTCATGTGAAGGATTACTGGAAGCTACAGGAATTAAAACTAAAATAAACAATGAGAATTACATAATTATTTGTATCTACAGGCGCCCAATTCTGATATTGATAGTTTTATATGTAAATTAACCAAAATAGTTGACTCACTTGATATCTAGTTCTAACTGTATTCTGATGGGAGATTTTATATTGATATTTTAGTGCACTCTAACAATAAATTTTAAAACTAATGACTTTTCTTAATGAATTCAATTTTAGATATCTGATAAACCAACCCAACCAGAGTAACTCAGAATACACAGTCAGTTTTGGATAATATAGTAATCAATAAAAAAAGTTGGGCTTAAAAAAGTAACTTCAAAAGTCATAATTACAGGATTATCAGATCACTTTGGTATCACACTTATATTCCTATTAACGAATGCAACAGAATATTTCTTAAAGCGAATACCAACAAAAGCAAGGTCTTTCAATGCAGAAAATGTACGCATACTAAATTATTTTTTTCTTCAAAAAGAAAAACTGGGATATTTTGACATCAAGTTGTGATGTCAATAAGCAATATTCTAATTTTGTTGAAATATTAAATTTAAATATTGATAATTTGTTGCCCAATAAAAAATAAAAATATTAAGAAACAGATTAAAGATAAAACTCCATGGATAACTAAAGAAATTACGGAGACAAAAAATGTTTTAATTTTCCTTGAATCACTCTGGGTTCAAAATCGTAATAAATTTGGAATTAAGAATCTTTTAAAAATGCAAAAGCAAAAAATATGAAAGTCTGCTAAGAAAAACAAAACAAGAATATATGACAAATAAAATTTTGAATTCAAAAAAACATAAATGCTGATACATGGAAAATCATAAACAGAGATTTAGGAAGAAATACAAAAAATAGAGCTAACATCTCACTAAGAAGCAATGCTAATTTGATAACTGATCCTAATGTTATTGCCAATCAGTTTAATGAATATTTTAAGGGCATCCCTGAACAATTAGCCATTAATTTTAATAATCTGAATTACTCTTTTAAGGGTAAAAGAATTGAAAGCAGCATGTTTCTTCACCCAACCTCTGAAAAAGAGATTCTTAAAATAATAAAGAACTTGAAGAATAGTTTTGCAGTTGGTTGGGGACTGCATAAGTACTGATTTATTAAAGAATATTTCAGATGTTATAGCAGGACCTTTATCATCTGTAATTAATACAAGTTTTTGAAACAGGAATTTTCCCAGACAGTTTAAAAAATTTCTAAAAATTGTGCCTATTTTTAAAAAACAAGGGAAACTGCTCAGAAATTATTAACTATAGACCAGTTGCACTTCTGCCTGTTATTTCTAAAGTTTTTGAGAAAGCTATTTGTAATAGGTTAATTGATTTTTTAGAAGCTAAGAGCATACTTTTTGTAAATCAGCATGGATTCATGAGGGGGAAATCCACTTTGTCAGCCATAATCAAATTTCTTAATGAAATAATGGAAAGGAATGATAAATGGTGATTTTATTTGTGGTGTGTTTCTGGATTTGCAAAAAGCTTTTGACTGTGTAAATATAAAATATTTTGCTTGATAAATTAGAAAACTACGGAATAAGAGGGGACACCTCATGATTTACTGAAATCTTACTTGGTCTGTCGGGGAAACAGTTTGTCACCATAAAAAATGATCAGGGTGAAGTCACATCTAAAAGATCAGACATTAAGTGGGGTGTGCCTCAGGGTTCCGTTCTTGGTCCATTGCTATTTTTAATATATATTAATGACATTGGAAATGTAAGTAATCCTAACCAGACAATTTTATATGCAGATGACACATCTATACTATATAAACACAAAAAATTTGGAGGATTTAGAAATCATAGCAAATATACAAATTAATAATATAGTGCAATACTTTAATGAAAACTTTTTAACAGTAAATGCAAATAAATCAACAGCTCTCAATTTTACTTCAAATAAAAAATCTTCCTTTGAAATTCAAAATAGCAGTTGACAATTTAGTAATACCAAAAGTTTGATTCTACAAAATTTCTCGGATTGATTATCGACAAAAATTTAAATTGGAATGACCATATAACTACTCTTTGTTTAAAGTTATCTAAAGCAATATTTATGATGAGAAAACTGTCTGAATTTTGCAACGAAAAAGCTCTTAAAAATGGTATATTATGCATTTTTTTACTCTCAGTTAGTTTATGGTATTGAAATATGGGGGAAATACATTTAAGAAGAACATTAATAAAATTTTATTAATACAAAAAAAAAGCAGTACGTTATATTTCTGGTATTGGCTATAAGGATTCATGTAAACAAAAATTTCAAGAACTTCATATTATGACAGTCCCTTGTTTAATTGTGTATAAACTTTTGCTTTATATGGCTACGTCAAACAAGCTAACATATAAAAACATTCACCAATATAAACACAAGGGGTGCAAACAATATTGTAACCAAAAAACTGATTTCCAAACAATATTCATTAGCAACATTATCTCTTGGACCAAAAAAATTATGGGAACACACTGCCAAATGGGTTAAGATCACTGCCATTTAGTACTTTCAAAAGACAAATTGGATTTTTCCTTTTGGAACACCCACTTTATGAAGTGGATGAGTTTTTTGGGATTAGTTATAAATTAGATAATTGTTGTTGATTTTGGGGAAATTCTTTTATCTGTATTGTAATTAGCTTTAAATAATTAATTGATTTGTTTTAATTGATATATTTATTTAATATATCACTTCTTTTAAAGATCTGGACGAACTGGAGGATTAACATTGCTTTTTAAAACTGAAATGTACAATATTGTGTTTTTTCAATGTGACAATGTATGTAATCTTTACCGGTAATAAATGAGTATCATTGAGTATCATTGAGTATCATTTATTCGTAAATGCAAAATACAGTTTTACATTACATTTTAGTAAGATACTAAAAACTATATCTAACCTAACAAATCTTTTACACAGTAAAAACATTTATCAAGAAAGTGTGTCTTTAGTTTTTGTTTAAATAAACGTAGATTTTGCTCATTTTTAATATTCAATGGCAATGCATTGAAAGCTTTTGCACCCAAGTGGTATGGACCCCTCTCAAATACGCTGGTACTATGTGCAGCCACAGATATCAGCTCTTTTGATCTGGTCGGATACTGATGGTAGTATCCATTGCTTACAAAATGCTTTGGATTGCCCTTAACAAAAGAGCATAGCTCGTACCCCACCAGACCCGCCAGAGTAAGTATTTTTAATTCACCGAAAAGAGGTTTACAATTCTCGAATCTCCTACATCCTGAGACACCAGCAAACACCGTTTCTGGAGTCAAATACTCTATTGAAATTTACCGTGCTGGATGGACCCCAGAACATCAACCCGTACCTCAAAATCGATTTAACGTGAGAAAAATATACTGTTCATAGAACATCTTGGCTACAGACCTTGGTGAGACAGTTGAGGACAAATCCCATGGTTCGAAGCCTTTTGCAGACGTGTTCCGTGTGAGCCTATTATCGATATACAGGTATAAACCCAGAAATTTAACTGAGGTTTCTTGCTTGGCTTCCTCGCTTCCTAGTTTGATAAGACCCTGAATATTAAACTGGTTTGTGTTCCCTAGATTAAACTGGATAATATTAGTTTTGCTGATGTTTAACCTAAGTTTATTTAAATTGAACCACTGATTTAAACTTTGGATATTTGAATTTGATATAACCAAATGTGGGGATTTATTGGACACAAGAAAAGAACAATCATTAGCAAACATAGTAACTTTGAGGTCTGTTGAGATTTTTAGAAGATCATTTATATAAATGAGAAATAATACAGGACCAAGAATAGAGCCTTGAGGTACACCGCAAGTAATGGCTCTATATGATGAGAAAACTTTATTTTGGCCATCGTGGATTTGGATGGTTTGATTCCTATTAGATAAATACGACTTCATGAATTGAAAAGAGTGACCTCCAACTCCATTTTTCTAGTTTTCGAAGGAGAATATTATGATCAATGGAATCAAACGCTTTGCTTAAATCACAGAAAACACCTAGGGTGTAAAGTCTATTGTCCAAAGAAAGCAATAGTTCGTTTATAACCATGTAAATATATACTAAAACGTGAAGAAGTAAATCTGTCTTGTTATGTAATTAGTAATTGTCAATAATACATTACAATTATCTATATATTGGGTGAGCCAGTGGCATAGTAGTCGAGGACGTCGGACTTTGGGTTTGAGTTAGAGATAGCGTAGGTTCAAATCCTGCCTGTGGCTGTACCAAATTTTCCCCATATTTTGTTTGATAAGCCTGTATATATACTATATATATACAGTTTGTAGAGCCTTCTTCTACATTATCAGTATGTTATTGTAAGCATATGATACCATAATTGTATATTTACGTATGAACATTGTGTATGTAGGAATGTTAATTCTTTTAACTGAATACATATATACACATGAATCTATTTAAAACTAGGAAAACACTAGTGGGTCTTCAAACTTTTGTTAATGGATGAATCCTTTTGTTGATTCAGTAATCCTATCTTCTTCAGACTTCTGTGTTTCAACTCAGTTCAATTCATGAAGGTAAGTAAGTATTTACTAAGTAGTATGTAAACACTTAATTGCTAAACAACACAGAGATATTGTGCATCTTATTAGTGAATAGATGATGACCAATTCTAAGCAAGGTTCAAATGCTAATCCATCCATATTATTTGGACAGGAGTCAGGAAGAGCAAAACCCAAGGCAGGAAATAAACAGGAGGGATGGATTCAGGTATCCATTGCGGCCATATATTTTATGCTGGAATACCTTAGAGCAGAGGTCATTAACCTTCAGGCTTTGTGCCTTCCTCAGTACACTGAAATTTGGTTATGCTTCTCCTCTACCATCACTACCTTATGTTGTCAACACAAGTAGTAGGATTTAAATTTGTACTTAGGTTAGTGTAGATTTTAGATTTGCACGTTTTAAAGTAAAATATTTGATAATTTTTCAATGAAACGTTTAATATTATCCCTTTTTGGGTAGTTTTTGCCTATATTTATAGCCACCAGTAAGTTTCCAAAAATAAACCAATGAAACATTAAACAAAAGTTAAATTTGGTTTAACATCATCAAAAGTTAGTTAATAACGCTATTATATCAGTCACTTTGTAACATAGTGAGAAGGTTAGCACTGTTTGTCTTTTAGAAGTTTTTTAATATCTGGATTTAGCAGAAACAAAGCACATTGCAGATCATTTTTAACGTCCAGTTTTGCTGTAGATAAGCATATGTTAAGAATTCAGACTTACAGAAGTCTGTGGATGAGAATTGTACTAACAACTTTGCAGCTTCCAAAGCAACTTGTTGGTAAACAGGAAGGTATACAAGAAGACCAAAAATATTTGACACCCATGTTTTGGAATTCCATTTTATGTCAATTGCAGTCAGGAAGTACACCCACATTCATTTTAAATGGACCTCATGTCAACTTAAATTGCCAGCTCTCTGTCCTAACATCTAGAGAATACTGTCTATTTAAATTTTTAAGCTATACCAATTACAAGATCTTGAAATTCATTGATAAATTGTAGTGGTAGATGTATCTTCAAGAGCTGTCTCTTCTTGATTAGAAAACTTCCAGTACAATAGAGGAGTTTCAAACGTCAAGGCCTATGTGACATCATTACTCACAACAACATTGTAAAGAATGCATTGAGGTAAATAATAACGGTTCTTGTTAATGGAAATGAATCCATATTTAATATGAGCATAACAATAATAATCTTTTATTTTGCAGCGATATGACCAATTTTAGTCTAAAAAAAAAACAAACAACTTCTGTCCTACTTTTTAAGGTTACTGGTTCAACAAAGTATAGTGTACTACTCTAATAAACCATGAATGTGTTAAGAATTACACAATAAACAATTGAATTGTGAGCATTACGAGAATCACTTGCAAACAGTGTGATACACTGACCTCTTCCTTGAAAATGTCTATGCCTACCCAAGGGGCAGTGTCCCCCAGGTTGAGAACCACTGTCTCAGAGGCCAGTAGTTGTTTTAAGTGATATAAATAAATACAATAACCTGTATTTCATAACCTGTATAAATGATGAGTGTATTTCAGCAAACAACCGTTTTTCAAATCATCTCAGGTCAACACTAAATACTAACTAAATCACAGCTCAATAATGATAAACTAGTTAGTATTGATTAAACAATATTCCTTTAATTATCTTTAAAAAAACTAACAAGGTACAACAATACTTGTAATATGTTCGGGGAGGCCATTGCAAATTCTGGGACCAATGTAAGAGAAGCTTCCTCTTCCAATTTCCAGCCTCACTTTCAGGAAGTGCACCCTTCCATCTTGGCGGGTGCTTCATGCAACACGTCAGCAGCCTGCACACTGTCCCCACGGGAAGTAACTTGACAGCATCCCAGAAAGGAGAGATATGATCAAACCGTCTCAGGTTGAAAGTGAACGTGATGGCTGAGTTTGGATTCTGCCAAAGTACTCTCTCGAAATACTGTTCTCATAAGCAGGTAGACAGTAGTACAAGACTGACAGGACTAAAGTCTATATAAACTACAGTTTCACAGTCTTCGGCATTAATATGCTGAATCTGCACAAACCCTTCAATCTGCCAATCACACGCTGAGTGACATGAGAAATATGATCGGAAAAAGTGAGACAACGATTCAACACAAAGAATCTTATCGATATGGCTAAACTCTCACCGTCGAGCACCACCCCACTCTCACTAAGGGTTGCAATTTTAAAAGGGGTTGAGATATCAAAGGCTTGGGAATAATCTATCATTACAAGAGAGATGCATTTGTCTTTATCTTTAGCTTCATATAAATCGCTAAACAAGTTTGTGAGGGCAGTACATGTGCTGTGATTTCCTTTAAAACCAGACTGTAATTTTGGTAAAATGTCTTGATTTTGGACATGAGCCATAATATCTTTTATTGCTATCTTTTCCACAACTTTTGATATAGCTGGCAATATGGAAATGGGCCTTAGTTCCTGCTTGATTTTGAGTATTGTAACTTTAGGCAGCAGCTGATGAATACTTTTCTTCAATTCTTTAGGGAATAGGAGCACGTTCATCATATACATTCTTTATCTTGGAAGTGATAAATCTCTATATCATCAACATATTGCATACATTTTGCATCATTCCAGTTTATTTCTGAAAGCTGTGACAGCTTGGTTTACCTGGAAATTGGAGAAATCTCCATAGCAAATTAGCTTAGGTCCTTTCTTTTCTTCTCTTTGCCTCTTATGGATTGGACACTCTTACTCAGATTTCTCAGTGCAGTCCTAAAACCAGCTATTAAGTTTTAATTTCTCTGTTTCCAGCAGAGCAAAAGGACAGATTCAGAATATCATTAAGCTTTGGAGAGATCAGGAGAGCATGAAGTACTTTCCAGAATAGTAAAGGATCAGAAAATATCACCCAGACATTTTTTCTAATTTAGCACCTAAACGTAGGAGTTCTGGAATATAAGTTATATTTTAAGCTTACAAATAAATAATAAATATTTCAGATAATTTCTGCTTAACAAGAATAATTTGAGGAGAAGGGTTGGTCATTATGCCTTTGGTAGAACAGAATATAAAGGTTGGAGAAGACCAAATCCAATTGCAAATAATACCATAAAAATCATGAACTCCAGTAATTAATTCAATATAATTTATTGTGATTAAGATTCACAAGGGTACAATAGAGTCAGAAATGTAATGGTCCACTTTTAAAACTCCAATAATAAATATAATTAGATTATATTTATTTTTATTTTTAGTGATAAATACTAGTATTTATTACATATGATGTGCTGAAAGACCAACTCATTGGTAACATGGACTAGAATAAAGTTTAAAGATAAAATAGACATCTTTTTGTCATTTGTGTAGTCTTCAACAACAGATTACATCCACACCCAGAAAAGAAATCTAATATTTGATAGCACCACAAAAGAGAATTTCTAATTCCTTCTCAGGCATTACCAGATTTGAGTCGTCTTCATAAAAACAAAACTAGTTCAAAAATACGCTTGGGGTACTCCATATTTAAGTATTCAGATTTCATTTGATATGTTAGTATTTATATTGTTTTCAGTTTCCTCTACATATTGCTTTCGGTTAGTTAAGTAGTAATCAAACCATTATAAATATGAATCTTTAATTCCTAGCTCACTTAACTTGTGTATAATTTTATTATGTGAAATGCTATCAAAGGTTTTATAAAGATCCATGAATATATCAGCGATTTTATGTCTTTCATACAACAATTCAATAAATTATTTAATAAACTTATTAGGGCAATAATTGTGGATTATTTTTACAAAAATCATGTTGTTCTTGATCATAGAGATTATAATGATCCAAATGTTTTGCCGATCTTAAATGCATGGCTTTCTCAAAAACTTTAGATACAGAGGGCAAATTGAAATTGGACGGTAATTTTAAGTTGAACTAAAGAAAAAGTTGAATATTTCTTGAATCGTACTAAAACAATCAACTACAATAGAGCAAGAGAGAACAGCATCGTTACCACATGACGATGTGAATCAACTTTCAACCTCTAGTCTTTAATACTGAACATTGGAGAGCACTTATGCCCCTTATGCTTGGCGCCATACGTGACCGTGTACTTTACTTATCCCTTAAACCGGCCTGCTTCCGATATATCAGAAATTCACCACCAACAAATTGAAAATTCATTATTTCGTTTTTATAGGTAGGTCAACTATACAAAACATTTTGATGACCATCTAACTTTAAATGCCTTTTCCACAATTTTGATTGTAACAATACCAGAGAAATGTAACAGCAACAGCGAGTAAAATTTAGTCACTATTTTTCATTTTTTTACAACTTTCCAAACGACTTTGCATGGATTAGAAGACTGCTCTATATAATTTTCATTGGCTAAATTTATTTCCTATATTAATTTTTTTTCTATACATTTTCTTAGTTTCTATACAAATATTTCTATTTTTATTTAATTTTCAGTATCTTCACTTGACTTAAACTTATCAGTATCGTTAATAGATATAACTTTTTTAATTGTGGAGTAAACCATTTAATACTTGGCCTGTCATTACTCCTAATTTACTTTACAGCATTCTTCGAATTTGTCAATATATTTATAAAACAGTTTAAAACATTGTCAACAGATGACAACTGAGTTAAATGTTGCCAGTTTGTGTTCTGAAACTTAATCTTAAAATTTATGAATTGCACGTTGAGACATGTCTCTTAGGTTTTTTTTTTGCTTCTTGCTATGTACCATGTTACAAGTTAAATTCATCTCATGAAATTTTGCAGAAATTCCTGCATGATCAGACAAGTTTGGCTAAATAACTGTACAACAGACTATTAATATTACTAAAAATATTTAAAAATGCTACTGTTTCTGATGAGTTATTTTCTAAATAATGTTAAAAGTCTCCTGTTAATATTAGGTGCTTGATCTATTTGGCTAAATAAATTAATAAAGATTCTAAGGTTTGGAGTAAACTATGTACATTACTATTTGGAGTGCGATAAATAGTGGCTATTAAAGTATCCATTTTAGTTAGGAACCCAGCTGACATTTCAAATGATAATTCTGTGCCAAACTTGTCAATTTATACTGTTCAAAAATTATGCCTGACCTAACTAAACTGAACTCCCACCTCTAGTTAAGGGTGGCTTTCTACAATAAATACTACCAACCGAATAACCAGCAGAAAATATAACAGGGACTCTTGTTAATGTAACCAGTGCTCATTCAGTGTCAGAATATCAAACTTATAGTCATCTAAAAATAAATCTAATTTATCTAGCTTATTTCTTAAGGATTGCACATTTAAATGGTAAACTGTAAGAGGCTTTGAGAGTCTTGGTGGATGATTAAGGCTGGTGATTTGGTGATGATTGTTTCCCTGCAGTGACTGGTTGTTTCCCTCAGTACCATGTGGTGGTGGCTGCTCTCCTTCACTGTATATCTCAAGCATCTCCAAGATTTTTAAAGGCAGCTGCGTTCATTATTTGTTCTACCAGCCAAATTTTTCCTTTAGTATTTAAGGAACAGTAGTATTATGAGGAATACCATGCCTCATATATAGGTGTCTTCCAGCACAGCTCACTTCCACTAAGTTAACATTGCTGTACTTACAGGTAATTCTCTTAATTGAGTATTAGTTTTCTTCCCCTTCCTGTTTATACAGGACCAGTGCACTAAATCAAACTATTAGGAATATCTACAAGAATTATTTTGCTGTTGACTGTCTGTAGAGTAGTCTCAATAGAGTCAATGCCACGCTTAGATTCATCAACAGCTTCAGTGTTTGTTCCACAAATGACAACCAGTACATCTTCTTTGCCTAGTTTCTCTCCCTTAATATTATTGCTGTTCAAGACCTCTTTTGCATGTCCATGAGGCTTCACAAATTCACTGGCTAGATTCGGTTTTTGTTGAAAATTTAAATTCCAAGCTAGATTCCTCCCATTTTATCAATGAGGGATATTGTAGACTTTTTGATGAATTTTTCATCAGCAAACATTAAAAACTTAGCTTCTTTACCTTTACTTGCTATTTTTTCAGTTATAACTTGTTTGCAAGCATCGAGAACTTGATTTTGGAAATTCCAACTATGTTGCATTTCTGCCATATGACTCAAAATGAGTTCTTAAATGTTGGTTCCTCTTTCAATTCTTGCCTTGAGCAAAGCTCTAAAGTTTCCCTCATTTCCAATTGGTTATTGGACATTCACTATAATCTCTAGAATATAGAATAGAGAAATTTTTATTCGTGATCATTGAGAACAGAATATTTTTACAAAGAATAAATTGGTTACAAATTACAATAGAATAAATTCAAACAAAAGGACACAAATTAAAGGTATAGGATATAATAGGATTCTTCCATACTGTAGATGGACTTCTTCACCAGCCAGTCATGTAATTGTCTTTTCAGTGTCTTCGGGTTACAACTTTTAAAGTCTTCAGGAAGTTTGTTAAAAAGCTTAGCTGCAGCAAACAATGGCTTGTTGATGTAGGGAGTGGTTCTGTGAGCTGGTACATGATATACCTGAGTTATTCTAGTTTGGTGAGTGTGCACATCCCCATTTCTAAAATTTTGTTTTGAAGCATATATAATGACCTCTATTATGTAGATTGAGGTACGGTAACTGTAAGGATTTCTAGGTTCTTAAAAGCTTCTCTACACCTGTCAAAATGATAGTCAGCCATAACTATTTTAAAGAATTAATATCTATGGCTCCTAGGGGGAATATTTTGCCTACAACACTAAATCATAGTATTTATTATTAGAGGTATTATTTTCATATTATTTTTGGTTTTAATGTCTTTTTTATATTTATAGATTTGTTCATTGGTTTTATTTGACTGACCATTACTCTTTTAAAGTTAGCCACACTTACACATGAATCTTTATGATACCAACCAGTTACAGAAACCTTTATCATCAAGTTGGCCATTATGTTGAATCTTTTCGAGAAAAGCATAAAATATACTCAGTATGCAGTCTTCAATTCCAGAATACGAAAGCCAAGAATATTTGTTCAGCCATGAAGACAAGAAAATCCGTTGTTGGTTCCCATATGATCTGTAAGGGGAGTTGTAATGACTCGGAGTAACCCATTTGGCATAACCTTTGCTTTACTAAACAAACAGGAAAAGCGCTAGCGGCCAATCACAAACTCGAATGCAACAAATGAGTCTTGTAGCAACCACGAAAACACAACACATTATACAGACACATCAACACTGGCGGGTTGTTCTGCTGTTTGCATGGGTCAATGCTTACGCTCATTTACTCAAGTAGTTTCATAATTTCGCAAAACT
Source organism: Homalodisca vitripennis (assembly GCF_021130785.1). Taxonomy (NCBI): domain Eukaryota; kingdom Metazoa; phylum Arthropoda; class Insecta; order Hemiptera; family Cicadellidae; genus Homalodisca; species Homalodisca vitripennis. Next base: position 109,039,006 of record NC_060213.1, read on the forward strand.
CCTAAACCATACACAAAAAGTTGGTTTAAACATAAATGAAGAGAAAACCAAAATAATGGAGTGTGGGAGAACAACCCAAATAAACAATGAAAATAATATAGAAATAGAAGGGCACAAATTTGAAAAAGTAAACAACTTCACTTATTTGGGAGTAATGCTGACGAATAATAATGAAGAAGACATGGAAATACAACAAAGGATAAATGCAGCACACAGAAGTTTATCAGCATGCCACAAGCTATTAAGCTCTCGACTACTATCACACAAAACCAAACTCCGTATATATAAAACCATTATAAGACCAGTTCTGTTATATGGCTCAGAAAACTGGGTGTTAAGTAAAAAAACAGAAAAACGTTTGATAGTATTTGAGAACAAATTATTGAGAAAAATCTATGGGCCAACCCTTGAAGATGGAGAGTGGAGGATAAAACATAATGTAGAGTTGAGGCAAGTATATGGACCCAGACATAGTGGCTGAGGTGAGAAGTAGGAGAATGAGATGGGCTGGCCATTTACTAAGGAAGGAGGACAACTCCTTAGTCAAGAACGTCCTTGTAAACAATCCGGAGGGCAGAAGACCACCAGGAAGGCCCAAGTTGAGATGGCGAGACCAGATCAGAAGAGACATAAGAAAACTGGGAAGAAGGGAAGAAGAGGCAATGGATAGAGAGATCTGGAGGGAGTGTGTTGGCGAGACAAAGTACCACCTTGGGTACCAAGAGCCACGGCAGTAAGTAAGTAAGTTTCATAACTTCAGTGTTATAAATAGGTCTAACAAGTAACAATTATTTTATTTTAAATAAATGGGAAATGTACCTACACTATTCAACCTAGAACCCATAATGTGCAGTCAATTTGTTTGAAAAATATTAGTAATTTTGATAGGGCTGACTGCAGGTCCTTTGCGGGGGGAGGGTGAAGGGGTCTTAAGCCCAAAAGTCCTTCTGGGTGCGCCACCGCTCCATCTAACTTCACCATTTGATTTTTAAGATCTATATAATAAGAAATGTTATATCAATTTTGCTTAATTTACCGTCTATTTATGTATTTGTTAGGAAAGAAATCATCTTTAAATTGAGTATAGATATCAATTTAAAATGGTTACTTTAACGTCAATATTCTCATACCAATTTTATTTTGCTACGAAAAACAATAAACTTTATATTGAGTGACAATCAATGCGCTAAATAAGATAGTAAACACTTTAATGAGCGCCATGCCTTACCGTACTTAAAATACACCAATAGAGTTATTATGTTGTTTACATGCTGATTAATGTAATCAGCTGTGTTGCATTCAACAGAAGAGATTACTAGCTCGTTGTTATTTTAAACACTTGGTACAAAATTTGTTTGGATGTATTACAAGTTGTCTGCCAAGTTGATTTTTAAATTTTGTTTATGTACTATAACCAAATACGAGTTATTAAATTTAAAATTTGTTAGCTTAAACAATTATTTTGTTATTGTATTTTTCTTGCTGTAAATAAGATTGTCTACTATGCAATGAACAACAACTATCTAGTAATATCAGCTTTTAAGCGCAATACATGGGTCACTCTGAAAGTTTTGAGATACCAGTAGACAGTGCATACTGCAATGATCTTATTATTCCTATCTGATTGTCTAAGTACCAGCCAGTACCTAACAGCAACTTGGGCTCATCAGTGTATTTGTGTCATCTGTTCGGAAAGATAAATTTCATGAAGTTACAGAGTTATTGAGAAAGAGCTTTTTCGGATTACGATTTTCCCCGACCTTAAAGTAAGTTCATCTGAAGAGGAGTGCATCAAACATCTCAAAATTGCTCTTCGTTCTGAAGCACCATGCTGTCCTACTATTTTAAGGTACTATCCGGAATTTTTGTGGAGACATAATTCGATTCAAGATGAGGAATATTCAGGAGGGTTGCATTCCGCCATCACTAAACAAAAATTGATTGAGTGCATGATCCTAGATGATAGACACTGTACTTATTTAATGATGAAAGCTTCATTAGGGGTCGTATCCACAGCGGAGCCAATAATCTTGAAATACATTTTAAGCCAGGAAAATAGTTTTTTAATGAGTAACTCACAATTTGACAGCCGAGCAACAAGCTGTGAGTGTGACAATCACCCAGTAGACCTTTCATCTCCTTACTAGTTGTTATCGGGTTATATCCAAAATTTTTATGGGTGACGGATGTACATAACATTTTATGACATTCCAAGTCAAGGAAGGTGTTGTGTGGATCTTTGAAAACGAGCCATCTCAACAACAGTTAAAAAACGAAGATCGGTGAAGAAATTCATGTACACAGTTTTCTTCAGGAGTATAGGACTGGTAAAGGCTATTAACTGGAAGGAAAAAAAAACTGTCACAACAAATTGGTGTACTGAACAATAGTTGCCAGAAGTTCTTCAGGACTTGAACATTGATAGTTTAATTTTACACCACGACAATGTGTCTTCTCACACTCCTGCAAAACCTTTAGAATTTATAGATAAATATGGCATAAAAATGATGGAACATCCTTATTCACCCAATCCTTCTATCTGAAAAACATTTGCATGGTTGTTGCTTTCCTTTAAAAGCCAGAATTGATGATGAGATTTGAAATATTTTGTCTCCATTTCAAAAATTGAGTGACTGGGTGCTTTCAATAAGTGGAAAATCCAAGTTCGAAAGTGAATTGACACTGAAGAGGATTACTTTGAACATGCCTAACGTTTGTTAAGTACAGCCCAAAAACTCTTTGTTTATCTAAAACTTTCAGACACGTAATCAGCTGAAAATTAAGTAATAAAAAATTTAACTTTATTGATTTCCTTGGGTAAATTTAGTACATTGTCTCAATTAAAGTAGTAAAAATATGTAATAAAAATTGTGTAAATCAACTAATTGTATATTTTATAAGTGGTAATTAGTTACAATACATAAACAAAACAAATAGAAGTATCAAATAATTTTAAAACAATATGTAATCCAAAGAATTTAGTAGCAAGTTTTCAAAATGACAACAATGAGCAAGCGATTTCTTGATGAATACAACACCGCTGATTATTAATCAACATTTAAATAACGTTAACAACAATATTAGTGTATTTTAAGTGAGGGGTGGCATTCAATAAAACTTTTAATATTCAGTTATTGTTTGTTGTAGAGAAATAACATTGGTAATAAATTGATCTACTAAAATATCCAGTACATCACATATAAATGTTTTTATAACATCTCCCGATTTTGAGTTATTATTTTCAAAATTTAGCACAACCGCCATTTTTAAAACTAATTTGATATTTTTCTAAACCTTTTTAAACAGGTCTTAATTACACTAAACATTCTACAAAGTTTTTAACTTGATATCTTTATTTAATTTAAAGATATAATTTTTACCTAAAAGATACAAACAAATAGACGGTAAAGTAAGCAATAGACAATAGACAATAGACAAACTCTTTATTAACAAAACATCAAGAATTGCAATGGCGTCAAGTTTTACAAAGTTGGTTCTTTATCTGCCATCCTGTTCTTCTCCTTTCCAGTTCATGAACTCATCCATGGAGTAGAATGGTCGGCCGGCCAGCCATCTGGTTAGTTTGGTCTTCAATGTATTTCCTTGTAGCATTTTTATGTCCTCCGGAAGGTGGTTGAATAGTCTCCTGCCAATGTAGGATGGTTTCCTCGTAAACAGAGCAGTGCGGTGTTGTGGCAGGTGGAAGTTTAAAGCTTGGCGTGTGTTATAGTTGTGAAGGTTGTGGCCTCGTTGTAACTCCTCTTTGACAGCATGCATTATGACCTCTCTAATGTAAAGGCTAATGATCGTTAAGACACCTTCATGAATGAAGGCGTCTCTGCAGCTTTCCCTTGGACCGAGACCTGACATAATTCTGACTGCTCTTTTCTGTAACAGTAGGATTCTTTTTACGTTTCCTGCTGTTGTGCCTCCCCAGACCACGAGACCGTATCTCAGGTGTGACTCGATCAGAGCATAGTAGGCGATCCTTGTAGTTGCGTCATCACTGGCACTTTTTACTCTTTTTAAGATGTATAAACATGTGTTCAGTTTTTTTGAGAGTGTGTCAAGGTGATTGTTCCATGATAGGTTGTTATCAATGGTCATCCCGAGGAATTTGGTTTGGCTTTCCATTGATACATCAGGCAGTGCGGGAACGTCCTCTCGTCTCCTTCCAAAAGCCAGTTGTTTGGTCTTTTCAGTGTTGACAACCAGATCGTTTTCGTGGCAGTATTGGTATGCTAAGTTTAGCGCAGTATAGGAGTTGACTGCCATATTGTTAGGTGTTGACTCAGACATTAAAAGTGTTGTGTCGTCGGCGTACATCAGTGGCGCACAGTATGTGCCTAAGTACTGCGGCATGTCATTAGTCATGAGGATGAATAGGACTGGTCCGAGCACTGAGCCCTGAGGCACGCCTCTCTTGACAGGCAGGGGGTTTGATCTCAGTGTTTGTGAGAGATTTTTGTGTCTGCATTGAATCTCAACTGTCTGGCTTCTCCCCTCCAGGTAGCTCTTGAACCACTCTTTAGCATGTCCTTTAATTCCAAGTTGTTCGAGTTTGTAGAGGATCAGCTCGTGCCCCAGGCAGTCAAATGCCTTGCTGAAGTCCAGCATGATACTTGTGACTATGTTTTTCTCTTCTAGGTTGTCGATGATAAATTCCGCAAGTTTAATAATGGCCGATGTTGTGGACCTTCCTTTAATAAAGCCGTGTTGATTGTCTGTTAAGAGGTGGTGTAGCTCACAGTGGTCCATTAGTCTTTTCAGAACTACTTTCTCGATCACCTTAGAGCATGTTGGGATCAGAGAAATGGGCCTGTAGTTAGTGGCTTCTGTGTGGCTTCCACCTTTGAGCTTTGGGTATACTTTACTTTGTTTAAGGGCTGATGGAAAATGGCCATGAGCAAGGGATAGGTTTATTATTTTAACTAGAGGTTGTATCAGTGGTTTACTGCAGTGTTTTAGCATTCTTGCTGAAATTTCATCAATCCCTGCTGAGGTTTTAGGTTTAAGACTCTTTATTATGGCCTCGACTTCATGTTCATTAGTGAGGGGCAGCTGGGTTAAATTGTGGTTTGTGGTTTGGGGTTGGCTTGCAGTCTGTTTTCCTATTCTTGGCTGGTGACTTAGGGTGTGATCTGCTATATTTGCAAAGTATTCATTAAGGTGGTTAGCTATTTGAAGAGGGTTGGTGATGACGTCTCCTCCAATGTTAAGTCGTGGTTGGGATAGTTTAGAACATTTGATTCCTCTCTCACTATTTATAACCTGCCATAAGGCTTTTGATTTGTTTTCGGAGTTAGCTATGTGATTTGCTGCTGCTTGCCGTTTATTTAATTTTAGCCTGATATCATATTCTTTTTTGGCCTTGCTCATTTCATTTTTATCTGTTTGTGCACCTGTGAGCTCGTACGTTCGGAGCCATGTCAGATATGTTGCTTTAAGACGATTGGTTTCCTCATCCATATATATTGGTGCCTTCCTTTTCTTTTGTCTCACGGTCTTCCTAGGGCATATCATGTTCATGGTTCCGATAATGGTTGATAGAAAGTTGTTGTAGGCTATTTCCGCTGAGTCCGAGTTAAGTACATTTTCCCAGTCTTCTTGCTCCAGCTGAACCTTCAGAAGATTTAGGTTTTCTTGATTTAGTATTCTGCAGATTGTCTTCTTTTGGGTTGGTACTGATGTTGCGTGGTTTATTTCGCAGAGTTGAGCAGTGTGGTCTGAGACTCCGGCATGAATTACAGTTGAGGTTGTTTGTTCCTTGTGTAGGTTCGTGCAGATAAAGTCTATTGATGTGCTAGACGTGGGGGTGACCCGGGTTGGGGGGAGTGGCAGTCTTGAGATGTTGTGGCTGCTTAAAGTGTTATTTAGCATTTGGTTGTCCCTGTTTGTTGTCAAACCATCAACATTAATGTCCCCCATTACTAGAAGTGGTTGATTTTCTGCTTTTGTCTCCTCAATTGCTGCCGAAAGTAGACTCAGTGCTTCTTCCAGCCGTCCTGCTGGAGTTCTATACACGCCAAGAATGTACTGTTGCCTTTTCCCCATGGTTAGTTTGATCATTGCCATTTCAAGTGTCAGTTCTTGGCTATGGCTATTGATATTTATAGCCTGTACTGATGTTTCCAGTTCATCTTTAACAAAAATGGCAATGCCTCCTTTTTTGTGAGTCTTGCGACTGAAGTGTGTTGTTAAGCAATAGTTTGGCACTCTGGTGTTTTCTATTTGGTCCTTTTTTAGCCCGTGTTCACTAAGAATGATAATGTCTGGGTTTATTTCATCAAGTAGGTGGTTTAGCCTATTCGTTTTGTTGCTCATTTCTTGCATGTTTTGGTGCAGGATGGAGAGTTTATTTAAAGGATTTGTTAAACTTGAGGTGGCTGTTGGTTTTTCTGTGTTTACTGCAACATTTTGATGGAGAACTGGAGGTGTTTTGTCTATTAGTGGCTCTGGGTTTGCGGCTCCTTTTGAAGCCCTTGTCCTGTTTTTTCCCTGAACTTTATTAAATAGCATGCCTCTAAAAAATGTTTGGCAGGGTCAAATTGGTTGGTTATTGGTTGTATTGAGGAATTATCATTCCTTAGTTTTTTATAGAGCTCAATGTGGTTGTTATAGAACTCTTCTATTGTTTCATCTGCAGCACGTGGTATGGCTGTCATGGGTGGGCCTGGCTGGATTTTACGAGTAGTTGGGGCCAGTAATTTTCCTTTTGATCTCTTTAGTGACGGTTTTACGGGTGGAGTTTGCATGTCCCTTCCAGTTTTGGTTGTAGACCTCAGTTTTTCTGTCGGAGTTTGTCTGCTTCTCCCAGTTGAATTGTAGTCCGGCTTATTCATCTGGATTTGTCTTCTTCCCTCCATTATGTTTGTGAGGGTTCTGTTGGTTTCCTCTGTATAGTCAGTGTTGTTTGTTTGTCTTTGCGCTCTGTATTTTGCATTTTGCAGGGATACACTAAAAATATTTTTCTTTTCCCCATTTATTTGAGTCCTAAAATTCTTTATCGGTCGTGTTGTTGGGGTTAGCGGGTAGTGGTTATTTGACACAATTGAAATTGGAGGTTTTGGGATGCTATCACTCTTTATGTTCATCTGTTCTTGTATAGTCTTGATGAGTAGTTCTATCTTTTCTTGTTTTATTTGAATCTGAGCAATTTCAGCCACAAGAAAGGGGTTGTTTCCAGTCTCAAGTCGATGCGTCTGCGTTTCTGCATCCTCTTTTCCCTCGGAGAAGTGTTCTCCTTTGTTGTCAAATCTAGCGTACAGGTTTTGTTTCAGGTCTTTTATTTCTTGTTTGAGTTGCCGGTTTACCTGTTCATATTGTTTTAAAGTTTCTTCTTTTTCTCTGTCTATTTCTTCAAATGAATTCTCCAGCTTAATACGAAGTAGTTTCTCGTTTTCGAGCTGTTTTTCAAGACTGTCTATGGTTTCCACTAATGAGTTGTTTCTAGTTAACAGGAGTTCGTTTTTGTTTATCAGGTCATTGATTCTTTCCTCGTAGGCTGCTTCATTTTTGTTGTTGGCTTCAGTCATTTGAGAAGCTAACTTAGTGTTTTCTAGGCTCAAGTTGTGAAGGTCATACTTCAGTTTACTGTTTTCAGCTAGGAGTGCGTTTCCAACTTCGGCTGCTAGAGTTAGGGAATCTTGTAAATTGATTTCCTCTCTATTAAAATTTTGTACCCTTTCTTGGATGTCATTTACAGTCAGGCTTATGTTTGGTTCTGGCTCTTCACCCTGCTCGTTAGTGTTCTGTGGAGCTTCGTCCTCATCTTGAAAATGAGTTGGTCTTTTTGTGAAGGCAGCTTCAGCTTGAATTAGGGCTTCATTAAAAGGTCTATTTCTGTGGTTATCTGTTATAGGTTCACCATGCAATTTTTTGTTTTCAGAGTACGGGCAAATATCACTTTCTTTCACCTTTGCTGTTTTGTAGTCTCCAAAAAACATGACATTGTAAAGGGACTGTTTTCCCTCTTTGTTCAAGATAGACTCTTTTACTTCTGCTGGCCAAAAGCGATGACCTTTTAGTTTTGCAAAGACCAAGTCGCCCTTGTTGTACATGTTGTGCAGTTGAGACAATTATGCAGATGGTTTATATGGTAAATGTTATACAGTCAGTGTAAAAAATAAAATTGCACTAATATATATTAGTCAGTCATAGATCAGTCAATGTGTAGAAATTTGGTATTTGTGAAGATGTTTTGCTAAATAATAGACTGGTCAGTCCTTTAAATAAAATGTCTCTATGTTAGTATCGCAATTGGCAGTTAGTGGTAAGCTATTTATAAAACACTTTTTATAAATAGTGTTTCAGTTATGGTGCAGAGTAATGATATGTGACATAGAATAATGCATTTCAGTCAGCCTTCAAATTTTAGAACGCAATCTCACAATTATTACAGTGCAGCTGTCAGCTAATATTGGCTTGGTAGAGTAAGCAGTGCAGAAGATAATTTCAGCAGTCAGTGACAGTCAAAGCATCAATGAAAACAAGCAGTTGATAAGGCAGCCCACCCAATCAGTTTATCAACCAGTTTAACCTTGACATGTTATGACAGGTGGTTCTACATATCCATTGAATATTGGTTGTCTGGCAGCTGGGGATCAGCTGTGGGATTAAGCTGTAGTGGTGGGTGGTTTGTCCTGGTTTGTCCGCAAGATACAACTAAGTTCATAATAACGTTTCTTAATTTTTGACCTGTCAAATCAAGTGGTAAAGTTTTATAAAGTAATTTATGGACACCCTATATAATCTTTTTATACTGTTATTTATTGTAATTTTTAATTTATATTATTTGTTACTATATTAATAGGTATTACTGAATCAATGAAAATTTGTTGGGTGTATTTTGTACTTAGTTTTATTTTCTGAAGAAAGATTGTAGATATACTTTATTACTTTCCTAGAAGTTTTGTACTTGTTACTACTATATCCATTAAAAATTTGTATTCAATTGTATTGTGGTTCTTTAATTTCATTACAATTTTCAATAAGAGTACCAGTTTTGATTAATTTGACTAAAAATATTAACCTGGATTTCATTCCAACTAGTACTGTTCAGTTTATGTAAATTATTACAGTTTTTAGAATTTATTCTGAATATTTTTGTTTGGTATAACATAATTATATAAATATTATTTTGTCAATATTTATAAACACTTGAAAAATTATGTTTGGCATATTATGCTGATCTTTCTTTTAAAGAGCCAATTAATCTCCTAGCTAAAACAATACAAAAAGAAGAACTTTTTTAAAAACATTGTCAATTTGTTGTGGAATTCATTTAATGGAAAACTGATCAAAAGACCACTGTGGCCAGAGAAAGGAAAGTTGAAAATGATACAAATTATTTTATTGCCCCTCTGAAAATAAAATGAATTAAAACAGGGTTGAGGGTTATTATATGGAGTATCTGGGATTTGGTCAAAAAGAGGAGTGTTTGGTTGTTCCTGTATAATGTTATGTTTATTTATCCCAATTCTTAAAGAATCGATAAATTATTTGAGCTAAACAGATTTTTCCATACTTGTTCAAGTTTAGTTTGTTGTTTGTGTGGTATATAAGATACAATGAGGTAGTGTCAATAAAGTTACAATTCTAAATAATTTAACAGCCATTAAGAGAAGGCCAAACTAATGTCAGATCAATCAATCAATCAAATATCTTTATTCATTTGAATACATCAAGTGTACAAGAATAGTGTCAAAATGCCATCATACATATGGCCAATCTTATTACTAAAAATATTTGCTAGTTTGGTCTTTTTAATGACATGAATTCCTCCAACGAGTATAAACTAAGGCTTATAATATACTTTTTTAATTTGGCTTTAAAAATATTAATATCATTTTCCTTTAGAATATTTTCATGCAAACGCCTTAAAAATACTTTTCCAATGTAATTTGGTTTCTTTTTATATAACTCAAGTCGATGATGCTCTGTTATTATAGTATTTTTCCATCTGGTGTTGTGAGGGTGTATGTCATTAATTACACTTGAATTAGTTTTTACAATTAAGATTGTTTCATATATGTACATTCCATATACAGTCAAAAGTTCTAATTTTGTAAAATATTCCTTCACAGAATCATTATTTTTCAGACTTAACATAATACGAATCCCTTTTTTCTGTAGCTTAAGTAGTTTATCCAAGTTTTTTTTTTTATGTTGAACCATATAGACTTATTCCAAAGTATATGTGAGACTGAACATGTGCATGATAGACTGATTTTAACATTTGGTGATTACATAGATATCTCATTTGTCTAAGATTTCAGAGGGACACTAATGATTGACAAGTTAGTGTTGAGGGCTACATTAGACAAGGTACTAATATAAAAACAATCAGCTACCATATTACTACTAGAGTCTGTTGTGTCATTGGTCCCAACAAGGAAGATAGCATAGTCATCATATGTCAAGTACTTTGTTAGATCCTGAAGGTTACTGGCCACATAGTTGAAGAGTACTCCAGAGTTGTTGATCAGTCACCTTGTAATTGTTGCCCAGCGTGTTCTCAAGGATTGATGACAAGTTTTGACCTCAACAGTCAGCTGCCAATGACTTTTTCTTTAGTTGCTGTGATTGTTCTATACTGTTGTGTTGTAGTTTAATTCAATTTTATTGTTTTTTGTGACAGGCACAATCGGACAATGAGTTGTTTTTTTATGTACTTAAAGTTGGACTAAACTCTCTCTAAGGAGTATTACACCAAATCTGATTCTCCAGTACTTGAAAGGAGTTTCTCAGCAGTATTGAAAATTATTTATTTTCAGCTGTATCAGAATTTGGAAGGGGTTGTGTATGAGGAAGTATGTATATGGCAATGTGGCTGCAACAACACTGCTTTGCAACATCTAGTAAAGCAATGTAAAGGTGACATAATTTCAACTTCTTTTCTGACAAGATAAAACATAGGATGTATATTTTATTTGCGGTATCAGATTAATTCTGTTACAAATAGTACGTTCATAATCATGAGTTCAGCTTAGTAGTGCCAACGTGTTCTCTCTATTCTCATCCAAGCTTTATTTCGGTAGTACAAAATAATAGTTATATGAAAAAACTGAACATACATGCACATATAAAAGAAACAAGGGGATGTGGTAGTCAACATTACTACCTTCTCACTAATAAATTTATGTTGAAAGCACCATAACCGAGTTAGTTAATACTGGTTTTTATTCTGTTTCCTTATTCATTCATTAAAGTTGTAAAAAATTATCATTGATTCATTGAAGAATCATTGATAAATAAAATGTTAATGTGACACCCCTCCATGCTCTTGTAAGTCTTGTATTGTATGACCACAATAAGACTACATTTGGTAATGGAAAAGAAAAATGGTTCCTTCAAGTATAATCTGTACTCACTGAATGAGTGCAACACATCGGGACTGTAATATTTGCAGCACAGCCATTGTCACGGTAACTCTGTTGCAAACCGAATACGTTTATAAAATTATATTTAATAGTGTGCATGTAGTTGACAAACATCATGGTTGGTACAGGTACAGATAATTTTATTCATAAGCTTCAAGCACAGATAGAATGGTGTCAAACAGTTAATAACTACACTTTATTTTTAATGGAACTTAATATTAAATGCTATTGCTGACATGAGGTCTTACACAAGTGATTAATTTGTCTAGACTGTATATTGGAGTGACTGCAAGCCATTGACAAAGGCTCTTCTTCAATGCAGAGGGTGGGTCTTCCTTTATTGCTTGTGGAAGCACATTGAATAGCTTTGATCCAGCATATGAGGGCTTTTTTGAGAAAATAAAAGTTCTGTGGATAGGAAGATTAAAAATTACATTGTGCTATGAATTTTGCCATTTCTTGGAAGCAAAGACATTAGAGTGAAATCAGTTGTCTCCAAGATATATAATGAGATTCCAGTTGGGATTCCAAAGCTTGTGTCTCTGCAGCTTTCTCCTGGCTGAAGACCTGCCGTGGACCGAAGAGCGTGTTTCTGGAGGGCCATTGCTTGTTCCAAGTTCTCCTACTTTGCTCTTCCCCAGAATATTATACCATATCTGAGGTGAGGCGTGGTAGCTTTTTCTTGTCACTTCGGTTGTGCTGATGGATCAAATACATTTCAAAGCGAAAATTGCAAAGCTCAGATTGATGCAAAGTGATTCAACATGACAGCTCAAAAACTTTGTTGTTTGTTATCAAGGATCACACTAAAGTGTTTTCAAACTAAGATTTTGAATGTTAGGAGCACCAGTGACTTCATCTTTAGGCTTTCCCTTAATTAACTGTGTAGTCTTTATTGAGGACCAGATCATTGCTGATTCATTAGTCTTGCGACACGCTCACTGCCATGAAGTTGTTCACCTCCAGTGGTTCTGCTGTTTTATTGCTAGACAGGAGCATGGTATCATCGGCAAACATAATGGCTCTGCTACATAGGCTAACATAGTTGGGAAGATCAGCTGTGGACAAAACCAATAGCACTGGTCCCAATACTGAGCCCTGAGGTACTCCTCTCTTGACATTTAGTGGCTTCGATCTAGTCAGAGTTATAATACAATCGATGGTACCCTTTAACTCCATAAGATGCAGTCAACTGCTTAGATAGCTTTTAGAGAGAGCTATTTTGACAACTGCAAGATGTTCGAGTTTGTCTAGAATCATATTATGTTCGAGGCAGTTGAATGTGTTGCTCAGGTTAAGGAATGTACTCATGATTGTTTTTCCAGGATGCAGATCATCAGTTATGCACTCAATGATCTCTATAAGATCTGTTATTGTCGAGCAGCTCAGAATAAACCCATGCTGACCTTCAAGATAAATGTCATTTTCCTGAACATGTGCTCTAAGTCTACTTAAAACAACCCTCTCCAAGACTTTTGAGAATGTGGGAAGTAATAAGATTGGTCTGTAATTCTGGATTTCATCTTTATTGCCTTTTTTATGGAGGAAGTATACTATTTAGGTCTTCATTTTAGATGGAAACACCCCTTGTGCAAGAGACTTATTGATCACATCTGTCAAAGGTACCAGTAGTTCTTCCTCGCAAAGTTTCATGATCCTTGAAGAGATGTCGTCCACACCAGCCCAAGAAGATGATTTGGTTGCTCTGATTATCGCCCAAACTTCTTTTATTGTGGATGGAGCAAATACCCTGAGATAATCTTCAAGGGTAAAATTATTATCAGTGGGTGTGTATGTTTTTGGGGGACTTTTTTCTTCAAGGTGTATTTGGCCACATTGATGAAGTAGATATTGAAGTGTTCAGATATGTTTTATAATTCCTACTAGATTGTTTCATAGACTATTTTTAATGAGTATATGGAGTCAGTTGAGTTTTTCAATGTCTTCCTTTTAGCATTTATTATTGACCAAATGCCTTTGTTCTTGTTTTCGGATTCAGATATATATTTCTCATTGACAGATTGCCTTAGTGATCTGAGCTTGAGATCATAAAACTTTTTTGTGAGCTGAATCTACTTGTTTTGTAATCTTATAGTCAGAATACATTTTTCACATGCTTCAGTAAAGACTTTCTTCCTTTTCTTCATCTCTCTGTAACATGAAGTTATTTTTTGTTTTACTGGCTTGTTGCGAGATGTCCTGTATGGGCAAGAGAATTCCAAATTATCGACCATCAGAGTGATGAATCTGGAGTAAGCCATGTCTACATCGCCCTCCATGAGCACTCTATCCTAGGATAGATGAGTGATCGCTTCCTTGAAGGTTAGCATTGTATTGCAATTAATTTGATGCCAAATAGAGACAGTTTACATACATTTATGGTGAATATTTGGCCAGTTTTATTGGACAGGTGTTTACAAATTATTTCTGCATTTACCAGGTCTTGGTCAAGACCAGTGCACACTAGCTCAATTGAAGTCTTTGATGAGCTTCGTTATTCTAGTGGCAGCCTATGGATGCCAAAAGAAGCTAAAAGCTTATTTAAGGGTCATTTATCTCTTGAATCTTCCAGGTAATCAACATTCAGATTCTATTGATGCAAAAAGCAGAGTTTCAAATGCATCTGATAGTAGTGCCAGTGTATCTTCAAGGGGAAAATCTGGTGGTCGATAGGCACTCAGGATGAGAAAATTTCCTCCATTGATTAGGGAGAGATTTAAGCCTGACAGCTTCAAAAAGCGCTCTCTGCTAAGATGTTCAATGTTAAGGCTTTTAAGAGGGTTAGCAATTACATTGTGGCTGTAAATGATGACTCCGCTCTTTTTGTGATTAGCCCTGCTGAAAAATATTACTAGCTTACAGTTTTTAAGATGTATATTTAAGATGGAATCATAGTCCAATCCTCCGTGTCCAATTATCCATGTTCCATGATAACAAGAGTTGATTATTATTCTTCTGTTTATTCTTTGTTTCTACCTGTATTTGTGAGAGATGCTTAATGCTAAAAAACGTTTGTTACCTTGCTTCCTCAGAGAAGAAAGGTCTGATGTAATGGGACCTTTGAAAATGGCATTTTTTTCCTCAGTGGTTGAGTCTGTGGATGGGTTTGCTTTTGTCCAGACCACCTTTCTCATGTTATTTAGATTTTTTTGTGTATCTGGAGAAGAAGACCCTATGCTCTCTTTTTGGTTTCTTATTACAACGAACGTTGGAGGCTTTCTAAGGGATTCTAGGTCCAGGGATAGATAAACTCATTTCTGTCTCAAGAGTCAGATTCTCTCGAGTATGTCAGAAGATGCTGGTACAAGAGAACCTCCAATTCCCGAATGGTATCTTACATACATAGTTTATGTGGTCAGTATTGTTATTATCAGTATCAGGTTCTTTGACATCGGTTTCTTCTATTTTGGGGTGGGCATGGGTCAGGTTTAATTTTATACTTTTAAGTGGGTCTCCCTGAAGCTCTTTCTGCTTTGCTGTTCTGAAAGCGGTTTGTTGTTCTTTTTTCCTCCTTCTCTTGCAGATGCAGAATTTTGTGTGGAGGATGGCAGTGGTCAGTGGTCATCGCTTTGGTGCCCCTGTTAAAGGCTTAAAAGGTTCCGATTTTCCTTGGTTGTATAGGCAGTCTTGGATTATCCATAGCTGGTGCCAGTGGCGCATCCAGAAATCCAGAATCTGGGGGGGTGTCCTGAACACAGGATAGTCGAAGGTATGAAAAATCCCCCCTTACTAGCTGGGGAGTCAGGGAGCCCTCCCTGGGGAGATGTTTTAAATACTAAGTCCTAAAATCGTTAAATATAGAACTTCTGAATTACTAAAAAGAGAGCAAAGATCAGGTCAGAGTGTATAAAGTTTACAGTAAAACGACTCTTTTACTAATTACGAGGGGAAGCTTATACAGAGATAATTACAATCTTCTGTAACTAGTACAGTTTATATGAAGTGTATTTAACTAAAACAAAATTTATTCATAACATAAACAAAATAGTTAAGTTTAAATCACAAATCAAGACCAAAGTTAAATCTTGATAACTACTCTCGAATAAAAAAGTATAGATATCTGGCTGAAAGTTGATCACAAATTAACCAATAAAGTTACAATAACGGGTGTTATATTGAAATTTAGCTAGCTTACTTCTATAAAACTGTTTACTAACAATAACTACTAGTTTTTATATTGTTAACAACAAAAATATACTAGTTTTTAGCAATTTTCAACCAAACTCTAACTTGGAAAATTCATACTCGCAAATTTGTGACCGATTAAGACCAAATGTTTATACAAGATTTGGTCTTTATAAGATTTTGTAGTATGTGTGTAATCTTACATGGTGGATTTTAATTTTAATTCTGTTATATAAAAATTAAAGGTAAATATAAATATAAATATATTTATATATAAATGTAAATATAAATATGTAAAAATATGAAAATAAGTTGTTATTAAATTATAATCTTAAATTTTATTTTTGGCTGTGAGGTCCACATATTCGGCATTAGTTACATTAAGGTGACTAAATTGAGTGCCGACAATTCCCTCTTTGGAGGGTTAGTGTCACAGTTAGAGCTGATTTATTGTCAAGGCAGTTGTTCGATTTGTCTTAGTAAGCTAATTCGGCTCCTTCAAGGCAGTGTTCATTTTTTTTATTTTTGTACCTATCCGCCTTACACTTGCCATAGAGCTCTAAATTTGCCCAATATAGAAAATATAATTTTTCTTCACATTGGCAGTTTTTTATTGCCAAAAATATAACAGTATAATATACTGGTTTTTGGAACCTTGGCAAAAACAATTTCACTAACAGTGAAAAATATGTTTCTTTAAATGATACATGATGACTTCTTGTCAGTTTGTAGAAGATCTTATGCCAAGCAATCAGATTGTTTGGATTAGAGTTCACTATTTTGATAACACAGCTGTCAGTTAGTTAGTCAGTTAGACAGATTGTTTATTGCAGACAACAAAAACAAAACAGTTGAAAACAGGAGGTGTGCAGACAGTAAAACAGCGGCTAATGCATGGTGGGGGGAAAGCAGTTCTTAACAGGAAACTGCTCTAGTCAAGCAGGTGTTCAGTGTTTTTCATTATTCAATTTAAGCCCCATTTGTAAAGTTGAAGTATAAGACGTGTAGTTCTGCACAGTATGATAACCTTCAATGAAATCAAATATTGCTTCTGTGCCTCTTTCATTTAGATTAAGGCTTAAAATAAAGTGCTCCAAAACATGGGGTTTCAGCAAGTCAATGAGTGTTCAATAAGTTGTTTGTGTATTATTAATCCATCTCCAGAGTTAAGGCTTTATCTATCCCTCACTAGGCTACTCCAGTAAAAGGCCATCCACATTCTATTTTATATACACCCACAGAGCCCTTTCAGATATTTATTTATACATCTCAACATACATACTTACTATAATTAGACTTCATACCTTGGAGATACGTCAACATATCAAATGTACGTTGACGTATACGTACGTTAACTTTGAACGTCACTTTTGCAAACAATCAAAATCTTACATGGAGGAGCAGAAATCTATGATTATTGGTGAAAAGTTCCCACAGTTAAGTAGTGTCTATCTATTGTCTAACTATATTTGAGAAGCAACCATCATCCACTGGTGCCAAGTACTGGTTCATGGTCCTGAAGTAATAAAAAATCATTGCTCCCACCAGCAAGAAGAGGCCCATTAACTCATTAATGGCTGAAACGGCCATACTACAGTCTAGTGGAGTTTGTACATGGTACTATGAATTTTGAATTTTGACAATTTAAAGTAATTAATTGTATCAAGCTGACATATCTTTAACACTGTATTATCACTTGATTAGGAAAAATATTTAAGATAAGCTGACTCATCTCGGATTTCAATGAATACATGAATAAAGATTGATGACTATGACAAATAAATATTGTAACGTAGGTGTGAATAGGTGAGAAAGGAAATATTAGTGTTGGGTAAGCATGGTGCTTTTTTAATGCTTTTATTCAGGATGTGTTCCTTCTAGTAAAAGTAGTGACTTTTACTGTTCTTACAATATTTTTATAATGAGAGCACATTTGTGACTCACTACTTCCTTTCATTGTATTAACATGTACAATAAATGTTGCTATGTAAAGCATTAGATACAAATATATCAAATACCTGGTTCTAAATATACTTAATTTTCATTAATTCTTAAGACTTGGTTCTAAGATTCGTCTTAAGAAACTATTATTATAAGCCCTATGTTGCATATTTTGTTCTGCTGTTGTAGATAGCCTAAGCCATGGCTGTGTATGAAAAAGTTTTCATTATATAAATAACACTAAATGAGTGAAGCCCTTACGACAACGCTAACAGTGAACCTCTTCTTTTTGGTGTCTTTGTTGATGAATTCATGATGGGATATCTGGAAATACTGGATTTGAAGTGAGGATTTTTAAGTATATAGTTTATTAAAGAAAGTATTTTTGTTAGAGAAAGTGAACTAATTTCATTTTTTTGAGCATAGACTACATTTGTCGTAGTAAAAATTAACTTTTTTCTGTAATTTTACTTCTTAATGTTGGTACCCGGAATTACGTGTCTACAAGATCTGTATTTAGGAATTCGACTAACAGGCCGGATGTATAATTTTCATATGAAAAATGTATATGTATATGTTAAATTTTCAAAGAAACTCACATGACGACTTAAAACAATTATATGATTTCAGAAAATCTCTAAAAAATGAGTTGTGTTGTTTTTCATAATCCAAATCTTTTTAACAACACTTGCATAAACTGTGGCTCATTTCACAGAGTATATCACAAATGAAAATTTTAATCCATTTTGTTACAATGGACAGATTATTTATGCCATAATTATCAATTTTGTACGATTTGAATTCCTTAATAAATATAAGACAATAAAATAGTGCAATAACTTTCACATAATTTTTTACTACACAGAAAGAAATTCCAGAAATCATTTATACTTAAAGTACAAATTCATTGATATATTTCTGATTTATTATCCTTAAACAGCTAGTTACTCTCATATGTCCAGTTATATTTTATCAACATCTCAGTTGCAAATAATATACAGCTGTACCCTCGCCAAAAAGGGAGTGGAGTTCTTTATGGTGGGGTCAGAGGTGGGTTGCAGGATAGCTTTCTGCTACAACAAAACTCTTGTAAAAGTTTGGGAAAGAGGAAAAGATACTTTAATGGTAGTAGGGCCTAAGGATTAGGAAAATCAAAAATGTTTATCTCTCCTTATGCTAAAGGGTGGGCATCTCTCCTAGAACAGAGTAAGGAGGATATAAGAATGATAATAGGGATGATGACAGGACATGGCCCCCTTAGCAAAAACCTCATGAAGGTGGGCCTTAGCCAGACTGAAGAATGCAGACTCTGCAGAAAAGTGGAGGAATCAGCAGAGCATATATGGCTAAACTATCCTGCCATATCTAAATTTTGGAAATGATTCCTAGGGGCATATCTCAGCCCCAAGGACATCAGATGGACTCTGGCAAGATGGACTCTGGCAAGATGGACTCTACTTTTATCAGTTAAGTTGCCCACGCCGCAACCAATCGTTTCCATTTTATCCAACTTTTGTATACGGTATCAATGGCTGGATAAACTACCAAATCTGTCTAACATTTATATCTTGGTTTGTAATGGAATATATATGGGGTGTCAAAAGTCTTGCACGGGCTTGGTAATTCCCAAACGATTATGGGTAAAACAATAAAACTTGGTACATAATTATTACTGCACCTATAAATTTTAGTTTTTGAAGTAACTACTATTTTTTTGACTACTATCTTAAATGACAGCATAGGTTGAGTAGTACATCAAATTTAAGGTCTATATTAGTAGAGAACAATGCCGCAAATATGATCTCAAATGGTTCACTCTATTAAAAAATTACTTTGGTTTAAAGTTCAAAACATTTACAATATAAGTCCTGTTCTAGATGGTTTAATTTATTCTTGTCTTGGCTGAAGTTGTGAAAGTTAAACTTCGTAAATGAATAATGGACTAAAGAAATAGTTTTTAAGGTAGTTAGTGATTATTCACATCCAAAGGAGGATTGTCTACAAGGAATATATTTCATCATAACATTCTCTTTAAAATTACAAATACCTAAAACATTTTGCTTGATAGCTTAAACAATTTCAACACTAAAAATACCTGAATTCAATGTTGAAATATTCTTCAATTATTTAAAATATGACCAAGAACTAATTGGAATTATCTTGTGACCTTCTATTATTACAGTCAAAGAATTAATAATAGTGCATGCTTCCTGCTGATTGTGAATGCTAGAGCATTGCTAATGCCTGATTACTTGGCTCCTTTTCAAGGGCAAATTCTCAAGTAACATGTACACAGTAAAATATTTCATTTGAATCATGTTTAATTAAATCAAAATTAAGCCTAGTAGGGATAGCAGTACATAAATTACTTAACACAAATTGTGGTCATAACGTATCTATGGTAGGAAGGATTGATCTTCCTTTTAATGCAGTGTCTGGAATGTGACACTGTCACAGACTTGACTCCTGGAATCTGGAGTCATGTTCGTCTGAAGAGATCCTAAATAGAAAGGTACGAAGAAACTAAAATCGAACTCTTTACATTGTTTCTATATCAGAGAATATAGACAAAAAAATAGAGTAATCTAGGTGGAGAAGTATTGTTATTGTCACATCAGCTTTACAATTGAATGTAATTCTCAGATTCCAGATGCTGCACTAAGAGAAAGGTGAACTGGAGCTGACCACAATATTTACACAAATTGTGGTACCGGTACTCTAGTTTAAAACCTGGGTTGTTAAGGGTTCAAATTCAATGAATTTAGTTGAGGTGGATTTGCACCTCAACTGAGTTTGATAAAACTCAGATTATTTACAGATGTGCTCTGAAAATTACCGTTATAATATGTAGACAAGGTGACAGTATTACACACATATTCCATTGTTATATTTTACAACAAAGTGTTTCTTTGTTATCTTTCATCATCAATAACAAACTTTAAACAAAGATTATATGGATAATTGGTTGTTTGATTATATTTCTATCTAATGCTTCTCTGTTGTCCGTATGCTACATATTGTATTTATGCTCTAGGTGATGTTCACACAATCTGCTTATTATACATACATCCAAGCATAGTAACAGCATTTGCTTTGAGTATTATTCATATAGATAAAAATAGGTTGTAAAACATAACAGTTTATTACAACGGTTGTGTTTGTCCGGCAACAAACAAGCAAGCGTTGTTTAGAAACAGTTTTCACTCAGAGATCATTAGCATAAATACTTTTAGTCACAGAGTAAACACAAAGTCCTTTTTTTAAAGGAGAGTGTTGTAGTAATAAATATTTTGTAAGTGAATGGGACACTTTCACTAAGAAGTTTTACAATTTGAAACACGTATAGAGTGATTTATTTTAGAAATCATAAGCCACAGAATTTAAAATTTTACTTAAAATCTAAATTTATTGGCAAAATGGCAAGCAGCAAAGTTGGTATTAAAGCAGCCTTCAGGTGGTATTGATGGTTTCTATGGATAAAGCATAGGCAGTATAAAATTGACAATATTCTTTATTTACAAATTTAACAATGTTACAAATAATACCGGATTTGTTATAACTGAGCCAATTATAAATAAATAACATTTTTATTTCAAATGATCAGTTTATGCTGTTCATTACTGTAAATAAAATACAATAACAATAATAAAAATGCATAAGTGAAAACTTGACCTTTAAGTATTTGTTTCAAGCTCATAGGAATTGTATAATAAGCTTGGTGTTACCCATAAAAATAAGAGAATCCTGATTGACAGTGTACATTCGGAAGTTCAAGTAAGATGTCCAGATGGGTGTAGTGCTCCTTAACCATAATAGATGGTTCTTACCTTCTCCTTCAGGTTGACATATGCATGATAGGCATAGTTTAAAAGAAAGACTACATCTCAATAGAGCAAACCTTAGCCTGCTCTTCATATCTCATTAGGAGTGTTTTACTATCTTGTATTAAAATCTTTCTAAGAGCAGGGGACGAGGTAACACATTATTGTGCATATCTAGATTTTATAACTTTTGGCCTTGCACTTTTAGACTGAAAGGACTTCAATCTATTCATAACTGCTACATACATGGGATCAAAAATTCAGCTTAGAATCTATTTTGATCTTCAACACCTTGAACCATGTAGAAATCATTAAAGTCCAATGGGGCTATCAGAACAATCTTTAAGAAATAGGTAACGGGATTATTAACTCATAAAATTCCATAGTTTGAAGAAAAGCAATGTTTCTTAAAAATCATCATAATTACATTACTGCTTTATGTATTGAAAGATAGTTGGGCCAAGAAAAAGGCTTTCTTCAAAGTATCCTCTATGATTTCTTGTAATACTTTTAGAAAAGGATTCAAAATAGATATACCAAAACTTTGTCATCTATCCACTTACAACTTTGCCATAAGAGCCATGGCTTCATTATACGTTGCATGTACACCATGTTATGTAACAGTCTTTACAGAAGCGTCTAAACTGAGCGATGCAAAACTTAAACTTTGTAGCTTATTTTGTTCTTGAGATACCCTGTTTTGGATATGTGGGTTAACTCTCAGCCAAATCTTAGGAAACTCGGCCAAACCAAATCTTAGCCACTATCGTGTTGCCTATTTAAAAATGAAGTTTTATTCAAACTGTTAAGTCTACAGTTCAATTCATTCTCAATAATATGTAGACAGGCAGATAGACAAACAAAGAGAAGTTTCTTCAGCCCTCTGAGTGGAAGCATTCATTTTACTGGTACAAGCAAAAGTGACACACTTCACTAATGCTTGGCCAATCAAATTATATGAAATATATCTCAGTTGCGCTTTTTGCTTTCATTATACTGTTTTTCATGACTAGAAATAACAAAATCTTTCTGTTACGAAATAATATTTAATAAAGTATCTTGAGTGTTAAGTGGCTCATCCAAGTGAAAGCGTCTTTTCTGAATTTCCTGTTCTATCCTGGCCTCTAAGCATCTATTCTTTAACTATGGACAGGCCCGTGCGCATGGGGGGGGGGGTTTGGGGGTTCAAACCCCCCCCTTGAAGATTGGGATATATCATATTGTTTCCATATATCAGTTTAATTGTGCTATTGAAAAAGTTTTTACTTTGTTTAAAGAATGAGTTACAAATGTATTAAAAGTATGTACGTAGTTTTACAATTTTATAATAAACTCATTTTCCATACGTATTAATTTTTAATCTATTACTTATTTAAGTTTCTTCTTTTTTATTTCATAAAATAAGTATAGAACCCCCCCCTAAATAAAATTCTGCGCACGGCCCTGACTATGGATGGTTGTTGGAAAACTCAAACTGTGTTGTTGAAACCATAGGATCATCTAAAGCCATAACTAAACACAAGCACTCAATTTAAGATCATTACAATTATTTATATCTGAGTCTAAGTTCACAATGTAATTACAAGAGTTTCAGATGAGTTGTTAAGATGTTTGTATCCTGAAGCATTTTTATCAGTTAATAACTAGATTATAACTATAAGCTATGAAAATAAACTAATATAATTGGCAATAAATGCAGCTAATGCCTTTAATGTACGGACATAAAAATATTTAAGAAGAGCACAGGGCTACTTACTATAATGATTCTTGTAATAATGTTGGCACCAATTTAAAAACATATAAAGGATTTCTCAAGAAACAGGCAAAATTAATAAGCATTAAACAAATTATGAGGACGATTACAATGTTAGTTCATTGCAATATAAATTTGCTGTTCATTGGTAGAACAATGCAAAAAAGTCTAGTTAGGTAGGAAATGAAATTATTAAAAAAATAGTAATGAAGCAGGTGAATTATCTCACCATATACACAAGCTGTTTCAGAAATGAGAACACAATGAAGGCAGTTTACTAGATATTATCTGAGGTATGTAACAAGAATAAATCAACATATTGTACAGAGCTGTGGAAAATAAGAACTAGACACCAGATAGGACTGCAGAAATTTGTTTCATAAAGCAAAAAGCTGCGACATTTTGACTCTTTTTTACCTCTGCTCGGTTGCATTCTGAATCATTTGTACAAATAACATAGGTTATACAACAATTGAAGATATGAGGAGTGGGGTTCCTCAGGGGTCAACTCTGGAGCTACTACTTTTATTTGTTATGTCACAGGCACCAAATATACCTTAGACTGGAAGTTGAATACACTAGGCTATAGTACGCTACTCAGGCCCGTTTTACCGAATAGGCACGGTAGGCACGTGCCTAGGGCGCTAGGCAATTGACATTTTTGGAGGGGCGCAAAAAATGAAAAAAACACATTGGCGTTGTTGTATCTGCACGCATAATCATCAAACGGACTTTTTCTTGGCTGTCTTGATCTGATAAGTGAATTTGATCTATTTCTCGCGAAAGACATAGCAACACATGGTAACAAAGACAAAGGTAGTGTATTATACCTTTCGTATGACATTTGCAGTGAATTTATTGAGATTATAAGCAAAGAAGTACTGAAACAAATCTTAAATGAAATCAAGCAAGCTCGCTATCTCTCTTTAATAATAGACTCCACACCTGACGAGTCGCACACAGACCAATTGGCTGTAATACTGCGGTTTGTTTCATTGCCCAATGCTTGCGCCAACGAACGCCTGATACAACTCTTACCAAGTGTATGCCACAAATCTGGAAGTTTCGAATAAGCAACCCTCAGTTTACAAGAGAAACTTGAGCTGGATGTCGATAACTGTCGTGGACAAACTTAAGACAATGCATCAAACATGTCGGGCATATACTCAGGTCTTCAGGCAAGGAATAACAGCAAAAATGATCTTGCTGACTATGTACCATGTACAGCTCATTCACTAAACCTTGCTGGGTGTTTTGCTGCCGATAAGGCGTGTCCAGATAACACACAATATTTTTTATATTCGTAGAAGGGCTGTATGATTTTTTTCTCGGCATCCACTTACAGGTGGACCATCTTAAAAAGTCACATTAAAAAGAGTTACGAAGGAAAATCAAAGAAAGATTAGAGAAAGCTAATGGTAAAACCTCTGAATGACACAAGATGGTCTGCTACGGTAGACACTCTTCGAGCTTTAACAATAAGTCGACATGAATTAATAGATGCTCTTGAAGAGCTAAATAAAGCCGTTACACAGACACTATAAACACCATGCAGCCGCTGAGTTTCTAAAAACACTTGGAAATTTCTAAACCAGATTATTAAATGTGATCTGGAACGAAATTCTCGAGACATTTGATAAAATAAGTAACAAGTTTGACTCTTCAAAATCAAGATTTAGACATATTTGGTTCTACAAAGGAACTTGAAACACTATCCTCGTTTATGAGGGAAAAGAGAGATTTATTTGATGATGTCGAGTCCAAAGCATTGAAACTTGCAGAAAAAGAAGAAGCTGTATATGACAAAGTAAGAAAAAGAAAGCTATTTCCGGATGAAAAGAAGGACAGAAGCATGGAAGAAACATCTTCTCGTGAAAGATTTCGCACTGGGGTGTTTATTGCCATTTTTGACTAGCTTCGCAGCTCAACAAAAGAAGGGAGTTCAATAAAATCTCGAAACAAGATTTAAGATCTAACAAAATCTAAAAGAGAAAAATTCCAAAGAGGTGGCTTGTGAAGCTAAACTGTTAGGATAAGTATACAAGAACGATATTGATGGACAAGACTTTGCCCAGGAATGTAACCATTTCAAACAATGCATGGTCTTAAAGAACCTTTCTAAGATCAAAGATATGTACGCTTGCATAAAATCAAACGGATTGGAGAACACGTTCCCCAATTTGGAGGTCGCTCTCAGGATATTTTTAACCTTACCTGTGACGAACTGCACAGCTGAACGTAGCTTTTCAGCTTTGAAAAGAGTGAAGTCAGAAATTAGATCATCAATGGTTGATGAAAAGATTAATGGCTTATTGCTACTGTGCACCCAAAACGACATTACTTTAAAATTAGACTAACAAACATTATTGATGACTTTGCAATACGGAAAACCAGAAAAAAGCTATTGCATGAATCTCTAGTCAGTCTAGTGGTAAGCTAACAAACCAAAAATAATCCAAAGAAAATGTGATTAAACGAATACTATAAATAATGTAAATACTTCAAATGTAAAGAAGGGAGAATGGGTGTAACAGGTATGTTACACACATTCCCACCAGAGGCCAGTAGAAACCTCACGGCTACCGGTTGCCAGTCCGGAACAGCGGGTCCATAAGTGGTGGATAATGGGAAGGCTCTCGAAAAGAATCAGGATAATTTGTAAAGCAAAGTTAAGGGACATTAAGTCTAAAGTCCCTCCCGAACCAAAACTGGCATTTCAGACTAAATCTAAATTTACGGGGTATAGGCGTTATGGAAGGACTGGTGGGGGGGCGTAGTCAGCTGGCAGGGGTATAAAAAGGGGCGCAACTCTTCTTGTGCCTAGGGCGCTGGCAGGATGTAAAACGGGCCTGACGCTACTCACACCTATGTATTTAAATCATTTTTGGATCATGGTAACAAGACAAACTTTATTATGGTGTATAAAATATAATTATATCAAACCAGAAGTGCTTTTACACCTGTAAAGTCCGAAGTAAGAGCCAATTTTGTTTAACTCTGAAACCTCTAATCCATGAACACTGAAGTTATATTATTTACTTTAAAGATGCTTTCTTTTAATTGGAACTTATCCTAGGAAATTAGTTGATGGAAAATCATGGGTTTGATTTTAGTATTCCCCCATACTCGCCTAAAATACTTCAAGTGTTGCTGAAATTGCTGGAGCTACTCAATGAAATATGGAATGTTGCAAAGAAATTCAAGTTATTTAATTGTTACTTATAAAAACTGTTTTACTCTGTGACTTCAGGGCCCCAAAACATTATACTTTCAGCTAAAAGCCCAATTATTCTTAAATAGATCTGTAGATTGGAATATTTTCTAGTGATCATCACTTACTTCAGGTGTGTTTACTATGCAAATTAAAAAGAGTAGCCTAAACATATAATGCCTTTGTTATTCAATAGGAAATTGTATAACTGTCTAATACTGAATAAATTGAAAGTATTTTTTATTCTGTTGCCAATATGGCATCTGAAATGGCAATAACTAAAACCCTGGGTGATGTAGGAAGAATCAAGGGATAGGAGTGTTAATCTCAGAAGCTGGAATTGGAGGGATTGGAGTTAAATCACTATAACAATGCCTTTGCCTGTAATAAAATTGAGAAAGTATCGTCATACAAATACTCAGGTGTGGTGTTTGATTCTCGAATGAAATGGACAGATCACATAATGTTTATATGTGTGTGTGTGTGGGTATTATACCCACACCTTCACATATTAAAAGTTTAGCTATAGGTCAGAAATTTATTCTAAAAGCTGGTTTTGTGAAGTGTAAAAGACATCCCTCTGATTTATTGTTTCACAAAACTGGAATTTAAATTTAAAATGTTGCTATTAAAGTCTTCTTTATCCATTTTACAAACATTTTGGATGAATTTTTTCTGTAATCCTACATTTTTATAACACAAGATATGCAAATACAGTCGGAATTAACACTCCACCACCAACACAAATCATTTGCGACAACAAGCAGTTTTTATCTGGCACATGTTTTATATTGAAATTATTTGAATTGTTTTAGAAATCTCAAGCTCTTTGATTCTCCCTTTCTTGAGGTTTTTAAGAGAAAAGTCAAGGAGTTGTTGATTCTTATCAGTAGTGAGGAGGCTGAGTCAATTATCTCTGTTGACTAGACAAGGACATAGACTAACTGACAACTGACTGACTGGATTGTCTCCTCTCCTCTCCTTTCCAAACTAAAGATAAAACATTGTTTTCACTAAGTAATTATTCTATTTGTATTAATTTTGTCCACTCATTTTTATTTGTTTTGCTTATTTTCTCTACAATATTGCTAATTATCAGAATTCTTAAGTCATGAGTAAGATATATATAAGTTATTCTACTTCAGATAACTTCTTTCAATTAAAATGTTATAAAATTAATCTACACACTGCTCAAGATAAAAATCCTTATCCTAGGCCCTTATAATCCTTATAAAAGTCGGGTCTATGCACAGGCCTTTAAGGCCCTAAAAGTAGGTAACATATTAATTCAATCATAAATGCTGCTTTCACTAGGTATTATTTTTAAATTTAACTTTTTCTCTTTATTTCAATATATGGATTTATTTCTTTTGATATAAGGTTTGTAATATTATGTAGTATTCAAATGTAATGTTAACTATTTAGAATTGTATTACTTGTATATTATTGTATATTACATTAACATTTGATATACACATGAAAAGACAGTTTCTCGAAGCACAAGAAAGGTACAATATATCAGGAAGTGAAAATGACAAATTGATAATGTCACGGTTCAAAAAAGACTATGACTTGAGGCTGAAACTCCTTAGGAAACAAGACCATGCAGAAACAGTGTCAAGGTCAGGTAACAAATCAAAAACTCTTTGGCAAATTATAAATTCTGAAAGGAAATCAAAAGATGAGAAGTCCCTACCTTTAGCACTGGATATCCACGGAGAACATGTACAGGAACCAAAACTGATCGCCGATCACCACGTTCTTTACCAATATAGCCCACGAAACCATTCAACTGAATGGACACACTAATTTACAGAAAATAACACCAGCAGAAAATTTCAATGTCCCAACTTTGATACTTCAACCAACAAACAGAGAGGAAATGACTAAACTCATTCAATCATTGAAGGTAAAAACCTCTACCGGTTACGACAATGTCTCTACAAGACTCCTGAAAATCTGCAAAGAGGAGCTTGTCGATCCCTTAACAGAAATGATCAATAGTTCATTTAGCCGAGGAATATTCCCATCTGCATTAAAAATAGCTAAAGTCTACCCCAAATACAAACAAGGACCCACCACGCAACCTGCAAACTACCGCCCTATATCATTGATACCAACCTTCTCTAAAGTAATTGAAACGCTTGTTCTTAATAGGATTTTAGAACATTTATCAATGAATCAACTTTTGACTCCACATCAACACGGTTTCTTACCAGGTAGATCAACTACAACTGCTTTGATAAGTCTGGTAGAGTTTTTAGCTGATCAACTCAAAGATGGAAACACTTCCACAGCCATATTCCTTGACTACAGCAAAGCCTTCGACTGCCTTAGCCACGACCACCTGCTATCAAAACTAGCCACGCTTGGAATACGAGGACAATCCCTGGAATGGTTCCGAAGCTATCTCACAGGACGAAGCCAGATGACAGAAGTGAAATACACCGCCAAAGGAGTTACACGCCAAATATGCTCAGGACTACAAGCCATCACTCGAGGAGTGCCGCAAGGCTCTGTTCTTAGACCAGTCCTCTTTATCCTCTACACAAACGATTTTCCTCAGTACATGGAGGATTTCAGCAGTACACTGATGTATGCTGATGATACTGTGCTTCTGCTCGGGAAAACGAATCAAGACGAGCTAGAGATAGCTGCTTACACGGCTGTTAATATGGCAGTGCAATATTGCCATGGCAATGACCTTGTTGTAAACGAGACAAAAACAAAACAGCTATTCTTTGGAAGACACAAAGATACTGTAGGAGGACTGCCTGAACTGGAGGAAATCAGCACTTCAAAGTATCTCGGAGTGACAATAGATGACTCTCTGACGTGGACACACCACATTGACAACCTCTGTAAAAGGCTTAGCGCAGGACGGTACGTGATCCGCAGGATGAAACATATCAGCGACCTAGGAACAGCTAAAACTGCATACTATGCTCTCTACGAATCACATCTTCGATAC
Source organism: Homalodisca vitripennis (assembly GCF_021130785.1). Lineage (NCBI taxonomy): Eukaryota > Metazoa > Arthropoda > Insecta > Hemiptera > Cicadellidae > Homalodisca > Homalodisca vitripennis. Next base: position 109,068,209 of record NC_060213.1, read on the forward strand.
GGTATAGCAGTCTGGGGAGGTACCACACTAGGCAATCTGCAACGGGTCCTAATACACCAAAAGAGAGCAATTCGGATCCTTGCAAGCCTACGCACAAGAGAATCATGCAGGCAAGCCTTTCAAGAACTGAAGATTCTCACTGTGGTTAATCTATACATCCTAGAAGCTGTGATCTACGTACACCTGAAATCACCCGATGAAGTGATGACTGGAGCACAGCAACATGACTACAATACTCGGCATGCTGCAAACTACCATCTTCCAGCTCACCGCCTAGCGTTCACGGAGAAGAAGCCATCGTATGTCGGAGCAAAGCTGTGGAACGCCCTCCCACTAGAACTGAAGAGGAGAGACCGACTGCAGTTTGGACACAAACTAAAACTCTGGCTTCAAGACCATCCATTCTACACAGTAAATGAATTTTTAAACAGAACTTTCTAACCTGCTGTAACAAAATAAAATCTGACGATTGTACTGTTCTCTAAGAATACGATGTATGTTCAATAAAGAATAATAATAATAATAATATTCAAATGCTAAATTTGTTTTCTTTTTTTTCAATATAAAATATTTACTTCTGTTTGTTTTCAGTAATTTGTGGATATAAATGTGATTTTGATTTGATTTAAATGTAAAACGGGTGGCAAAATGCTCCCATGGGCAGAGAGTTCTCAGATGCCAAGTGGTCCCAGATGTTGAGAGTTTCCAGAGGAAGAGTGCTCCAAGAGATCAGATGGTCCTAGAAATAGCATATTCTTAAAATCTGGAGGTCATAATGATCAAGAGACCAGACGATACTACATACCCATTGGAGCCCTCAAGGGATATGATTGAGAGAGGCTAGGTCTTCTAGAAGCTAGTTAATTCCAAATGTTTAGTGCTTTTAGTGAGCAGAGAAACATCAAGAGGATACACCAAGTCATATGATGGTAAGGTCATTTGCTGAATGAATGCTGAATCTTGCGAGTGGCCAAAAGCTTTTTTAACACCAAGAGGTGTCTGCTCTAAGAACAGATACTTTTGGAGGTTAGGAAGTTTCCAGGAGGTGGCCTTGTCTAAATGCTAGATTACCTCATACATATATAAACGGTATCCTGTAACTCTCTGGACAAAGGTATACACCACATTATTGCTCAGGTCAAGACAAACATATTTCACCATATGAACATGGGTCCCCGATGCTTAGTTTTCCATCTGTCTGTAGGTATGTGTTTGTTATAAAAAATCAATTTCTTAAAGAGTAATAAATTAAATTATACAAAATTTGACTCATATGTTTATGGTAACAAGGCCAGTTCCTGAAAAGAATATCACGAAATTATCTTTACTATTTTCAAAATGGCGGCCATTAAAACTTTTAAACTTTGAATATTTTAAAAACTAGCATTTTTCTCAAGAATTACAAGAATAACAGTTTTTAAAAGACATTATCACAAATTTAATGACACCAAAGTTATTTAAATCGAATAATAAATAACTGATTTAGAGCAGATTTACTGTGACAAGACATGGCCCACATTGAAATCTGCCCTTTATTCAATTTTTGTATTGTTGGTTGTTCGCTAGAACCCACATTGGTGGGCCATGTCTTGTCACAGTAAACCTGCTCTAAATCAGTTATTTATAATTCGATTTAAATAGTTTTGGTGTTATTAGATTTGTGATAAAATCCTCTAAAAACTATTACTCCTCTAGAGAGTAGGCTGTTATACACTGAGATTCCATGGACCAGAAGATTTGGTGCCAGAAGTTTAGTGATCTCTCATTAACTAAGGGGTAAATCTAGCTTAATTTTGTGGGTGGTAAGTAAAAGAACTTGTTTTATTTGTACAAAAATGTATACTTCCAAATTACTACAATAACAACAAATAAATTGGTACCTAAATATTTTATTATCTAAAAAATACACTATCAGCATTGTATAATTACACTTCTATGTAACAGTAGTCAAATAACTTATAATATGTTAATATCCAAGTATTTAAGAACATAATAATTATGCACTTTGTACATCATCAGATTAATTAATAATTTAATGTGTAAAGCTACAACATTTTTTCTCATGTAATCTAAAATAATAATTCTGTCAAAAACAACTTAAACAAAGGCATTGCACAGAGTATGTGGATTTATACATTTATTTGTTCTTCAAAATTAATTAATTACGCGGTATAATTGTTTGTAACTTATGCTAATAATTTTAAAAACATGTCTGATATTAATTATTAGTAATATAACATACGTTATTGATATGTATTGCAATACAATAAACTTAAATAATATTGAAGAAAATAAAATGTTCTCATATATAATATGGAGATTCTGACTTCCTAAAATATTAGTAATGGTGGTAAAAATGTTGTTTTCTGAATACAAGTAAATTGCGGAAATCCATTTTTGAGACAGGATAGGTACTATTTACTATGCTTCCAAGAATAAAATCTTTTGGTAAATCTAGCTTTATAATTATGAGTAGTGTTAAAAAACATAACTCATTCCTCTTTCTCTCAAATGCTAGCGCACTACTGCAACATTGAATTTTCGAAGCATAAGCTTCCTACTTCAAAAATTATTCTTAACACATTATTACGACATATACTAGTAATATATCATCCTTAATGATCATCATCAAAGTGAAGCGTGTCATTTTTTATTCAGCACAAAAATACGTATTTATACACATAGTCTTGAAGAAATTGGGAGTAATTACAACATTACAATTATTTAACAAAGTAGGTTTTAACGTGATACATTACAAACACTTGAATAGTGATATGACAAAGCACACACATTATGCCAAGCTCTCACTTATCGAGAGTCTGCACTTCGCACTCTGTACAAGAGACGGTATCTGCAGAAGCGACAGCAGCGGCCTCAGAGCTGATGGAACTTGACGATGATCATTATGATCATGATTAAGGTGATGAGTTGACCCACCCCGAAGGCGATAGCGCGAGCCGGTTGCCTCACGACGTACACAGCGTACACGAACGTGTGTACGAGGCGGGCCAAGGTGTACAGGCGGAAGAACATGAGCGCGACGACCACATCCGGGTCGGACAGAATGAACAGGAACCCGGTCACCAGGAATATCGGGATATTCTCGAGGTCGTTCAAGTGAGCTCTGGAACACATGACAAAAGCACATTAGAAATTGGTGACAAATTCCTGAATAATCAATTGCAACTTTAAATAGTTTGGTTCAGTACTGGGTCCTCACTATGGTCAATGCAACTTCTTTTCGGAAGCAAGTTTAAAATTAAGTATTGTAGAGAAGAAATGTTAATAATTAAGGATCATACCCAAATTTCCACAGAAAACTCAAGTGCAAGAATATCACCCATAGTAAAAACCCATAAATTCTGTAGCACAATTGTCACAATAATGTAAACATATTGTTAGTGTCATGGACACCTTTTCGCCAATATTCCATTTCGCTTTACGAAAAAGGCCGCGGGCTACGGTAGTGTAAATATTTAAAAATCTATATTAGATACGTCTGAGAGGATCATGGTATACGTAGATAATTCGTCCCGATAAATCTGTTTCGACTATCAGTGGTCTTTGACAAATCATTATAGTAACACCAATACTTAATTTTTAAATTTGGTTATACGCCAACATATATTCAAGAACGAAGCCAGGAAAAATTGGGGGGGGGGGGTCCAAACAACTGATATTTTCCCGCAGGATGGCTACGTCTTTGCATATATTTCCATCATACTGGCCAAAGACGCTTCAAACAATGTTTCTGTAACGCTGAGACTGGTTTTCACCGCTGCTAATTAATTATTGATGTTGCTGGTACCCATAATTCAGGATATAACGGGTATAACAGAACCACGTGACAGAAGAAGGAAGAGAGTGGTCTAGCAAGGCTTTTCATTTTCTAGGCAATCTCTCTGCTTATTCGTGATAGAAGAAGGTGAAATACAGTTCTTCATTGTCAGAATGAACTAAAACACAGTGAACTTATACCATAAGAACTAAAACTAGAGTGAAGAATATATGCAGCCAATGCCTTGGTGTACCCCTCCGACACATTTCGCCGACACAGAAACACTCAAGCCTTTCCATGCCTCTTTCATTATCCAATCACCAATCTTGCCTCAATAGGTAACCCACATTTTAGTGGTGAAATATCCAAAGCCTATGAACAGCTGGCACTAAGGCTATGAAGAAATAAAATATTGTGACTTTCCCAATTAATAGAAAAATGCTGTGGTATAATAATTTTCATAAAAGTTACCATATCAAAGTACTAGATCTAAAATTATGTTGTGAGCTCTATTTCGAAGACTTGCACATGAAAAAGACACCCTTTATGTCACAGTCACATTCTCAGAAATCAGTCATTTTCAGTTTCAGTTGATAATTTGTGTACACGATTAGTTTCATCACCTCTGATTGTATTGTTGGCTATGTCTTGTCAAGGCATATTCACTTTAAGCCTAACTCATGGGCCCCTCTTGTGCCAGGATCTTATCAAACAGAATAAGGTGGAGAGTCGATAAAGTACAAGGTAGATGGTACTGTTAAAAAGTGTTAAGGCCACAGACTGGATATGGACCTTCGCTATCTTTAACACAAATACAAATTCCTACGTCTTGGACCGCTCTCGTTGGAACTCCCAATTATTGGGAAATTCACAGCTGTCGTTTGCAGGAAAGAACAGGTCTGCAATAACTTATTTACCAATGTTAGTTTAGGGAGCACACTCGCTGGGGTGCGTGCAAAGGTATGGTTCCATGCTTGCCTCACAAATAATGCAAGAGAAAACTCCGAGCTGACAACTCTGATCAATTCCTTTCCATAAATGATGACACGCTTTGCGGTAACCTCTGATTATAACGTTTGGCCTATAGGTCATCGTCCTACAAGTTGGAATGTGTTAGTTTTACCAAGAGCGTGCTATGTTTATTGTTCCTGTAAATGGCGAAGCAATGTAAAATTAATTTCCCAGGTACTTCATTTCCTAACCTTTACCTTTGATTGAAGTGACTAACATCATGACCAATGTCCTTATTTCGATTTTTCACTGATCCCTTGTGCAGTCTCTCTTGATACTAAGATACTAAGAAGAAAGTGACAGAGTCCATATAGTTAGAACGAACATGCATACTGAATTTGACATTTTATCCCAAATGGTTCCATGTATATGCACATTAACCTCAATAAATCTTTTGATCAGTCGAAACCACTGTTAGGACCTCTGCCCGACTATCTCACACCAGAGAAGTCCATTCTGTGAGATGTCTAAATTCCTTCTTAACCAATCTATTCTTTTATAATTACGTTTAACTGCATTTCCGCACTGAGTTAGATTCCAATGTTCCTATTTTGTTTGTTTGTTTACGCAAAATAAAAATAAAAAACTTGCTGAAGACACCAAAGTTCAGCACAAATTCAGCCACTATCGAATAGTAAACAATTTGCTGTGGCTAAAAATTGCATTTTTCGCAGAGGGCCTTTGCAATCCTTTTAAATTATGAAGGGAAGATATTTTAAGATTTTTTCCAGGATTGAACATTTACTGCTAAGGTTTTGTATCTTTATTAGCAAAGTAATATTAACAACAAGATTAACAACAAGAGTAAATTAAATCTCCCTTGTCTTGGTCACTTATTCGTCGATTCTGGTAAAAAATGCATCTAATTCATAAAATATGCAACAACTTACTCTAAGCGTATTTTGATGTACTTTATACCAGTATTGTATAATTTACTTTAATTAAAGTGTTTCTCTTTCGACATTCACACGATTTTCAAAGTAATAATTTTTTATTTGTATTAAGTCATAGACTAAATATATTATCAAACAGATCACAGGTCGGCAAATATTGATGCTATTTCTATTCAAATAAATATTCACATTGTCTGGATCATCTTTCTTAAAACTATGAAAAGTGCAACATTAATTAATTGTGTGATAAATCATCTGATTAATAACTTTGTATTCACACGTTTCTAATTCGTAAAATTTAAAGAAAAAAATCTATTGTTTTTCCTCAATATATCACACAAAATTACTATGATGTTATGAACTATAAATAAAAGTTTTACAAACCATTATAAAAGTTGTATTTGAATAGTTATATACGATTTAATTTTAAAATGAGGGTCAAATATAATTAAATTCGTAGTTAAGATCATATAGAATTTCAAAATTTGCCTATTGCATTTCACCTCATGGTAGTACTTACCGAAAATGTGTGCATAACATCATCGAACATTCACCCTAGAGTCAAACCCCCCTCCCGTTCGGAGTGTTATATATATCTATGCTAATAACGCGGCTTGTGTAAACCACAAATGTTCCAAAATGACGACACGAGTTTAAACTTTTAAAACTTTGAAAACTTCTTTTTTGTAAATGGAACGGTTTTCGAGATATCGATTACAAATAATAAATCTCATGTTTTACCACTAAGACCGGGTGATAGGAATGCTGAAACAAGTTCAAACTCGATACAAAATTTTACCTTTTAGATATCTTAACTTAGTTATTTGGCTAGGTTGGTACGCCATTTATTTTCATTGTGGCGGTCGTTTAAACTTACGTTAAAAAAAACCTAAAACCGTTCTGGAATGCTTATATTTCGTAAACTTTTCGTTATGAACATTGTATCTCGAATGGTTTTAGAGAATTGAGTACATGCAAATCTCATGAGAATAAATTAATATTGTTTAAGTTGTCACAAAATCTACTTACCTACTTCTTCCAACTAAGCCGGAAGAACTATTTTTTGATTTTTCAAACGTAACAAACCGTAATATTTATTTTTGTAAATTATCTGACCTGTAATGTAATCAAGAACAGTGCACATAGCTTACTAAATTATTAACAGGCGTTTCGGAAGAAAATGTTACGAAAGGAAAAACGAGACAGAGTTTTTTCAGAACTATATGTTAATACAAAAATGTGTAAAAGAAGCACGTTGTTTTAAAAATATTTTGCAAAAATCTTTATACATTTTTTAATGTATTTTGAACACTAAATTGGGAAAGATTTCGTTAGGTATCAGTGCTAAAAAAACTACTATGTAAACATTGCTAGGAATTTCACAAATTTCACATATCACTTTACAATCTTGATTCCGCTGGCCTTGTGACGCAAACAGGCGAGGTCTTACTCACTATTAAGTCTTAGTCGGCCTTGAAATATGATTATGCTGAGTAATGCCAATTACAGAGGTCTTAGCATTAAAGATTTCACCGTGGCCTTAATTTCTATTAATGAGTGACAAACGAAAAATATTCACTTCCAATTCATCCATGCAAATTCTTCAGATCCTTTGGATATAATGCGTAACAGAAATACAAGATACTACTTGTACATTTTGTAAATTTTACAGTGGGAAAAACATTTTACGTTTGTTACTTTACCATCTAGGAGTATAAAATTTGTTGTTGGATGGTTGGAAAATAACAATACACAACAAATCGACTGTCTGACGTAGCGCTAGCTGTTACGCAATAGAAAAGAGAGTTAGATGATTTGTATTACCACTACAACTACTTAAGATATTTTTAGAAAGGTCATTGGACATGCGTTAGCATATAGAATATTTTAACCCGCATAGTTTTCTTGGACAACGTACTTTGCGGTATACAAATGACACGCTCGCCCTAAAAAGGTTAAAGGAAGTTCATTTGTGTGCTACTGACAAATTAACTATTGCAAGGTACGAGAAATTTTCTCTTTGAACTTGCGTATAACGCCGTTGTTTTGTCCAGTGATTGTCAGACACTCGTCACCACCAGTGCAAACTCATTCTGAGATTGTTGTCACAAGTGTATTAAATTATAGAATTTGCGGTATCAACAGCTTAGCCGGATTTAGGACTCGTGTAAAAAATATCGTGATTAAGGTTAATGTATGAGTGGAATATGGTTTTGCTGAAGAGTTTACCATCTCCAGTCTCATTGATATGCCATAAAAATAAAGAACTCTCACATTACACATAGTTATGGACCGCTTTCGCCTTACTTTGGTTCTATAATACAAATGTCTCATTATTTACATGTGCATTGAAGTCAAATGTAAAAGAGCTGAGGCTAAAGTTGCCGCAGTTCGATTTGAGACACCACGTCTGTCACATGCTCAAGAAAATGCTGGCATTTCCAGTCTAGTTTGATAGGAAGAAAACTATTTCCATGCACTTTAGGTGTAAAAGTGTTCTTACGAAAATATACACTAATTACGAAAATTGAAAAACTACACTGATTGCCCTTGCGCAGACTCAGAATGTTCACAATGAAAGGGTTGTTTCACTACCCCAAGATAATTAAAAAACATTTGATCTTAAACAATTTAATCTTATTTTGAAGCAAAAATTCAACACTTTAACAAAAATTAAAAATCCATAGTAATCTTCCTGGGCTTAATACACTGATGTTGACGAATACCCAATTCAGAGATTCGTATTTTCATTTTTCACCCCTTGCATGTGAGAAACCACATTCATGCGACTCCAATTATCCAGCTGCGTTAGTATTGTTTTATTTTCTACCCTTGTGATAATATTTATAATTCAACTACTTTAATAACATTTAAAAGTGTTATAATATTATACCAATTCATTCATCAGTCGTTCTTTGAATGTAATACTATGGTAAGTAATTCAGTTGAACAAAGGTTTGTTAACTGTATGCAAATGCTAATACGATTGTCATTCAGCAAATAAATTTAGTAAAAACGTCCAGTTAGTTTTCATTCGCTATGGCAATTAAATATATCTTAAAAATAGATATGAGAAAAATTGATGTTATCAAAAAAACTTTTATAGTGAAGATATAAATAAAATGTGAAACTGATAAGTTCGTATGTAGATGTACAAACTTTGACTGAGTACTAATCTCATTTTTCGATCGAATCTCATATCTCATCCTTATCTGTCCACTGTCTTCTTATATCCCTGGATATCTGGACTTATATTTGGATATAGCATTTTTATTGCTTAGGATTCAATAAATAAATAATTGTTGGTTAACGATCAATCTTATCTTTTTATTGATCACATAATTAATATCCCTGCATATCTGGATTTATATTCGGATGAAATATCCCTTATATTGGATACGGTTCAATAACAATAATGCCATTTCGTTGACTGACAACATTCCATGCATTAGGTTAGGCTCCTGAACGTGACTAAATGCTGCTATTAATTATAAACCTGTTACGACTCTGACGAATGTCTCCACACTCACCTCCTGACTCTTTCCACATCCGGGTCCTCAAGTTTCACCTCCCCTTTGAAAGCTGCTGCGTCCTCTGGACTGATGAAGGCCTGCAACCAAAAACAAACTAGTTTATTTTCATTTCCAGAAAATGTTCAAGAATGATAGTAAAATTATTGGTTAATGCGTTACGAGAGCGAAGAGAGAGAAAGGCGGAGGTTAAAAGTAGCGGAGTTATGGACTGTTACTAACGACTTTGACTTTACATAATCATGGCTACTGACTTTTGCTCTCCAATTCTTATGTCGAGGTAGGCCAAATTCCTCGATAAGCGCCTAATTTATGGTTCGCCATTATCAGTTAATGCTTGGGCACGACTACGTTCCATGTCAGGTGGTCTCATACTAAATTAGTAAGAATGTTTTCTCCCGTACATTCTTTGATGCCAATATCCTAGCGTAGACCTTCCCAATATTCAGTTCAGAACTGGAATCATGCTTTCATACACTTCAAAGTGCGATACATGTATTTGATAAAATATGAATTGTTACATTACTGTGTTCAAAAAGTTGAATGAACTAAATACAGTACTCTATATTTACGAATGTAGTCTTTTCCCGATCCAATATTCACTTTTGAACGAGCACAAATAAAAACCTTGAACTAGGTGACCGGCTAGAGGACCTAAACTAATGTTTACCCTAAACTGGCGGGTTCACCCTATGCATTAGTAATATGGCTTATATTAAAATGTAGAGAGTTATATATCTTATATATAGAGATATATCTTTTTCAATTTGAGGAGTGGGAAAAATTTCATCACGCTAATATTAATAATTTTATGCTTTATAAACGCTAATCGGGCCAAACGAGCGCTATGCTCCAAAAATGCACTTGCAAAACTAACAGGCTTGGTCTGCGATCAAGGTGTTCCAGTGTGATCCAGATTGAGCTTCCGCTCAACAACCCCCCTCATCAGTTGCTTGCTGCTCATACCGTGCTCGGTTGACGAGCATTATTACTATTAACAAAATTTTAAATTGTTTAAGAAACTGAAATAGTTGATAACTGAGAAACTGTTAGATGAATAAATGTAGATTATGTTTTAAAGTATTTTGATTCCTTAAAAAAAAAAACAAATCACTTTGATTACTCTACGTAGAGGTGTAGATAAAAAATGTATTTTTATAATTTCAATTCTTATTTATTTTTTAAAACTACTTATTACAATGCCGTTCATCGTTCCATATTAAAATGTTAGAACACAATATAGTTTTATAAATCAGATAACGAAGAGATAAATTTTACTTCGTGCACTGCAAAGATAGATAAAAGAATTCGAGTCCTCCGAGGGTTCACTTCTGGATGGTTATACCTTCCAGTTGAACATACAACGGGTGCACAAAAAACGATGTGTCAATTTTTATCTGTGCCATGGTATGTTGTTCATGAGCAACACATAAGTAACAGCAAATGTCGAGACATTGGTGTGAAGGGTTGATCGGTTATAGTCTACTGCTTCTGAGGATGTCTGTTGGAGTATTAGTGAAGCCCCATTAATGTTAAAGGCTGTTGTTAGTCTGAACATGAGGTAGTGCTGGAGGGGATGGGAAAAAAGCTATTTTCCTTCTTCCAAAGAGACACTTGTGAGATTTAGCTCGATATTCCCACTCATGGGATCTCGATAGGAGCTCCTACCCCAATTTTGCCCACCCTAAATATTTTGTCACTCCGAAAATGAGCACACAGGTCCTTTTATGACTAAGTGCAATGTGTTTTTTTTTCAGATTCTTGTCCTAAATGAAGAAAAATTGATTTTAGAAGAACAATTAACTATGTACCTTAACGTTCTTTAATGAATATCTGTATATTACACAAGATTCTTTGCTAGTGTAGGTAGCAATAACATAAGTGATACTGCAGTAAATATTAGCAAGGTTTTTATCGTTTTTTGAGAGAAAATGACTCGATTATCAGGATATCCATAAATCTGAAAGAGGACCAAGACTACTAACTGAGGAGTCCGTTTGTCTGTCGGTTTTTATTTCTTATCATCTATCAGTTCGTCGTATATACTTCTTTTGATTACCTACATCCACTGATAAGTATGTTTGCATTGCGTCTCTTTTATAACCTCATATTGTTTTTACTTCTATACCACTATGTGCGTTATCTGTACTTATAATCATTAAATAGATTATTTTTCTATATAAAAAAAAGTAAACAACATTTTTTAAACATCTTATTTCCCTAAGGAATTTATTTTTGAATTAATGGGACACATTCTCTCTGGCACAAGTGCTATGCAGTTATGTGAGGAAATATTTCCACAAACATTAGAGTAGTCTATACATAAGTATTTAATATTTTTTACAATTTTATGTTTTGGTTTTAATTACTAAGGTAATTTTATATTATAAATTAATGTAAAATTGTGCTCTTACAATTTCTAAATTTTTGTATCATAATAGAAATAAAGACGTTTTTGATTTGATTTTTACTTATATTTCAGCTTAATGACGGTCTAATATAAACCAGCCTTGCCAAAATCTTAATCCGAAATATTTTTGCATATATGTTACTGTAATACTAGTAATACTTGTGAATAACGACATCATTGAATGTATTTGTGCAATCTTGTTCATGTTTTTTTATATAACTCATTGACAAGCCAAGTGAAGACATTGATGAATAACTTTTAATGACTACAATTCGAATGCAAACAAAATCCACAATTAAAAAAATTGTACCAGTATTTGGTACCTGTAAATTAGAAAAAATGATTAAATTAAATTATAAATTATAACATATTATTTGAATGGTCAAAACGTTATTTTTTACCCATTTCAAACATAAATACATGCTAAAACAGTCAGTTTTAAATTGACAGGGATACATTGAAAATGACCTTCCTTCCATTACCTCAACAAGTAACAACCGAAAATGAAATAAACATTTTGGTGTGAATATATACAAAAGGAAAAGAGGTAAATATTTCCGAACCACGAAAAAAAACTAAGTGAATAATCATAGCATTCTCAAGAACACTTTCGTTTCCAGATGTTTCCAATATTTGGTAAATCAGAAAAAATAGTTAAATAATTAATAAAATATTAATAGATTATAAATTATTATTTGAATAGTCAAAACCATCTTATTCTAAACAACCAAAAATGATATAAAAAATTTGTGTGTGAATATACCCGAAAGGAAAAGCAGTAAATGTTTTCGAATTACGTAAAACATTTTGATACAAACTTGAATTCGAGTGAAATCGGATGATAAGCTTTTATGTGTTTATCTAAAATGCTCAATATGTTATCAAATGCTTAGTGGCCAGTACAAATCCTGTATATTTGTAGCACATTGCTGAACATGAGAGGAAAACCGTGTTCATGCGGTTCACAGAGTTCCAAACCGGCCAATATCAGAGACGAGGACGGCACTCAACATCTGTCCGCAATTTACGTCTAAGAAAAACTGTGCTCATGCGGTTCGCAGAGTTCCAAACCGGCCAATATCAGAGACGAGGACGGCACTCAACACCTGTCCGCAATTTACATCTATGCCCACCTCTCTCTACGTTATGGAATGTTATTACGTAAACAAGGACCGGTTTCTTGTAGCGCAGTTCAAGGCCACACCGGCCACTGCGCCACCGACACTTCCTGTTGTACCACTTCTGCTACAGGATCCTGTCTGTCGTAGTCCTGTTCCTGAGGAGTGCTACGCTGTGCATGCATGTGCGTACACGTATCAGAGGCTGCCAATTCGGTCGAGTAACATCCGGAGGAGGGGTGCGCGTCGCGATTACAAATTTTATTCCAATTTCTAATATAGAAAAATCTACTACTCAACGTTACGTTAACGAGTTTTCTTGTTTTTTTTAACCAGTAGGCTGATTTATACTATTTGGTAATTTTCAAAAAGAGACACTTTTAATAACAGAAACACAACATTTCGAAAACAGCATCTGCTCTCTTCTTCAGGTGTCATATCTTAAAACACCCAAAGAAAGAGTATTGATATAGGATTCGGCACCTGAATAAGACACATGATTACAGTTCTTGAAACGTCGTATTTAATTATTGTTAACGCATAATATTGGCAAATCACCGTAAATATGTTAATCATCTATCATCAATAATAAACTTGAAAAAGTTATATTAGTAAATTACGAGCCTTAGGCCTACTCACTTGTGTTTATTTAACAAATATTTTATTAGGTTTGATATTTTATTTCAACTACTATATGGATTTAGATTCTTAATTATTTCTCTATATAAATGGAATATATAAATAGAGAATGGAGATAAAAGGAATTTTATTTAGATCTTTTATTCAGTACCCGATTCAAGGATGTGGGAGCGTATGTGGGCTTATTACACATTATACAGATTTCGGAATCCATGTTGACATATAACAGGAAAGAATCTATTTCAAGTTATATATAGCGCTCTTTTCATTAATTCAATTTGATTTACCTGTGTAATTGAGGCCAACTATTAGGTGTAGCGAGGAGGTCATTGAGTTGTTAATTGGGAGATAAATCCTGAACTGCATGACTATTACATGGCATTTCTAGGCATTCTACATTCCTCTGACTCCACCTTTACTACGCTCGGTCTGTATTCAGCAATACCTCAATTTATAATAATATTTATGCATTTTTATTTCTCGCGGTATTACAGTAGAATTTTAAATTTAATATGCAATAAGATTTAGAAATTCGCCAATGCGGTTTTCTGGTATTCTATTAGAAAAAAAAAAACACTCAGCTAACTGGAGTGTTATTTCATAAGAGGTTTTTGTTATCCACACCTAAGAAAGAATAAACATCGGCTATTGGAAAAACTAATATTGGTTGCGATAAACCCGTTAACTTCCGGAAAACATAAGTGTTACATTATTATTTAGTATATATACAAATATATAAAATTAAAATACACTATAAAGAATGAACAAGAGTTTCTGAGACATATTATACAATCAAGTTTTATAATTAAATGGAAAGTTTCAGGTTTCATGTCCTTTAACCTCTCCCTAGTTCCTCAAGGTCAAAATTATAAATAATTAATAGGATTTAAAGACATTTAAATCGAGTTTTACGTCTTGAAATAAAAGAGTTTGTATATGGATATCTTGATACAAATGCTTTCCTAATACATTTCAGAAATGACGACATTACTACAGAAAAGTTAATAGAACTCCAGAATTTACATTATTCGACGTTTATTTTGATAGCTAAAGTTATTCATAGAATTCCAATACTGCAGTACATTACATGATTAAGAAATGAATTGAGGCTTCACAGACATTGATGTTGCTATGATTCCTTTACATTTTACATTTGATCAAGTATTTGGTCTACACGTTACACTCACAGCGACTAATAAAGGTTTACAAAGACATTAATATGTATAACAATACATATAAGATTTGAAAACTGGAGATTTGATCGTAGACTTAATTTTACGATGACATTCAACTTGTCAAAACTAGTTAATTAGATAGATACGCGTTCGCATCTGATAATAATAATAATAGTAATAACAACAACAGCTATAACAATAATAAAAATAATATTGATGATGATAATTATAATATATTATATTTTTTCTTAATGTTTGTGGTTATTCAGTATTATTGTCCAAACTAAATTATACACATTTATATAAATCAAAACGACGTAAGACGTAATATAGACAACACAGTATCAAAAGAAACTACGACAAAAGCTGTAAATCAATAACAACTTCTTGTATGTAAAATTGTACAAGTTCTTGTATGCAATTCAAAGTTCCCTATTTCAGTTGAATATCGGTTTCTTCATCTCCACAGCCTTTAAAGGTGATAAAATGGCTCAGAAAATCTCCTCGACGTAATCAAAGACTGTATTGAAAACTCTGTTTGCTCTCAGACAGTAAAAGGCAAAAGGGTTTACAAATTCCATGCACACGATCTTCCACCCCGTATGTAACAGAGTACTTACTAACAACATACAAGGACGTTAACTTTGCAATTTTGTATATGTGACCTCAGTTTTTGTAACCTGCCTCTTAGACTATGTAGTGTCTAACAGCAAAACTTTGAGGTATGTTATACATTAACGTGATCGCAGTCACGTCGAGACAGAATTCCATTGACTTCGACAACAGTAACAATTAATTAATCTAGGTTGAACTATTTGTTGTTATTGGATTTAATATAGAGAAGTGTAAAACGTGCTATTTTAAATGAATCAAAGTGGTGGCAATTTCCACACGACATACATTTTAAGCGTAATATAATGGTTTTATTGACTCATTAATGATATATTCCCATAAAGGAATTGCATAGTTGGGATTGTTGTGGAGATATCATGATGTAGCTGTTGTAGGCTCAGTGTATTCTCTGTGAAATTCAAACTTTCACCCAGTTTAGTGAAATGGTGAAATGGCGTGGTCACTGGTTTATACAAAATACCAAATTTGGCAAATCGTTCTGGAGACTTTTCCTTTATAAAATTTTAGAATACATTACTCTGCCAAAATATGTAGTTTTTTAAGCAAACTTAAAGAGTACAAACGTTAAATTAACAAGTTTTAATGTCATTTAAATTTTATATGTCACCCAAATGTTTGGTGTTGTATACTTGATTTTCGAATTCCCAACTAAGAGAGTAACAACCTGATTTCAACCATGTATGAGAAAGAAACATGTTTAATGATATTCTTATAACGATATAGAGTTTATAGTGGTATTCACTTTATATATGGAAAAATAAACAGTTGCAAGAATGTTTTTAGTTAACTAGGTGTACAGTTACAAATGAATATGTATATGAATATGAATAAGCTCCAGTTATTCGCTTGTAGAATCGATTTTTCACGAGATAAAGATAATCTTCTTGTCAAAGCCCTATCCCCGTAGATGATGACATGGAAACTGCCAATTAAAAACAATCCACACAATACCCGGCAGTAACTTACATCACAGTGTCTTAGTGACTTTCAAATTAACTGATTGGAAGCCATAACTACCATCGTACGTAAGCAATATACTGCTAGTTAATAGCCTATTCTTCACCGATGACCGATCAACATCCGCCTCTGAGCTATGAATGGGTCCATCACGACCAGGAAGGAAGGGAGGGAGTGAAGGAATGTCATGTCAGCGACACACCCAAGTAGGGCGCGACCGGTAGGTAGTAGCAAGGAAGCTAGAATACAAGGTAGGGTTCACGCGCTGTGTGCGCAGTAGACAGCCACGCCGGTGACGTCACAGGTGCCCAGCTGGCCAGCCGCCCGCCACTCTCCCTCGGTTCATTACCTGACGTCTGCTTCGCCATTACTGAGTTGTGGTTATGTTGTAGTAGTTGAAATAGTCAAGATCATGGACTTTCTTTTTTCCGTTTCCCAAAGGATAAAGTTCTGCGACAACAGTGGCTCCAAGCATGTAAGAGAGCGGATAACTTTAAAATTGATAGTGCTAGGGTATGTTCTGCTCATTTTTGTGAAGAAAATTTTGAACGAGACTTACGAGCAGAGTTACTTGGTTTGAAGTCTAAAAAAACTTTAAAAAGTAATGCCGTGCCAGAATTCAAATTGCTTTCTGAAACTGATAGAAATATACGAGCTAGCAAGCGTGAAATTAAAATATCTGTGAACGAAATTTTTAACACAACTAAATTCAGAATCTTATGAACTGTCTTTAGAGACTCCTTTAGAAGTAAATAACACTGAGCCGTTACAAAACATTCCGGAAGTAGATGAAGGTAAAACAGAAATTAAACAATTAACAGAAGAAATCACCACTCTGAAGTCTAAACTATCGTCTGCTGTGGAAGAAATTAACTCACTAAAATTTAAAATAAACCAACATGAAACTTTCTTCTTTGACTCACAGAAGCAAGTAATTTTGAAGGGAAAATGCACTAACTGGAAATCTGAAGATACATCCAAAGCATTCACTCTCAGATATATATCTAAGAAAGCTTTCGAATACGTTAAGGATGTAGTTAAAATTCCTTTGCCAAGTGCAAGTACTATTAAAAGACGACTTAGCCAAATAACTGTTAAACCAGGCCTGATAGATTTAAGCTTAGACATTTTAAAACCAAAAATTAAAGTATGTACGGACTTTGAAAAGGACGTAGTGCTTTCATTTGATGAGATGAAGGTTAAGTCAGAAACATGTTACAATTCGGTACAAGATAAAATGTTAGCTCCTCATTCAGGAGTACAAATCTATGATCACCCACTTCCAACATCAGTTAGTAATAGAATAAAATCATTACTATTAAGCCGTTGTCCTATTCCATTAACAAAGCACGGGAACTGTTTGGAAGAAGACTCAGCGACGTTAAGTGCTGATTTGATTGACAACCTACAGGGTGAAAACACAGATGTCTCATTTGCAGACAACATATCACAAGATTAAATTGAAGGTGATAAAGTACAAGAGGATGAGTTTATAGAAACACTAAATTCCAATCTTACTTTAGTGACAGATGTATTGAGCAGCGATGCTTGTCAAGAAAATTCTGATTTACTGAAAATGCTTGCAGGGTACATAGCGTTTAGGGTGAAAAAGAATAAATTGATCACATCGTATATTTATTGTAATCCTACAAGTCAAAACATTACAGACAAATAAGATTGGCTCTCTACAATATCCAGGGGATCACTAATGGAACCATCAGATAATTGGCTTCAAATAGTTTGTAACATGGAAAAGACTTTAATACTTACCATGGTGATAGCCTAAATAAGGGTAACAATGTGATGGCAAACTTACAAAAAATACTTTCGTTAAAGTACCCGGATATCGACGAATTCGCTATTTCGTGTTACGTCCGTACAAGAATACTCATAAGAATGAAATTTGAGAATAAGAAAAAAACTTTGAAAAGGTACATATTATGTACTTATTCAGATGACGGGCGAAAGAAGAGTAAAAAACTAACTGGCTAAACTTCAGTAAATATCAGGTAATTGTTACACGTTATTTATTTTTGAATAGTAAGTTGTAAAAAATAAATACGTAAATACTAGTAGGATATTAATATTGATTTTTTAAATGTTACACTATTATGTTTTTAATAATTTGAAGTATTTCAATTAGTGTTTCAATCAGAGTACGTAATATTTACTATTTCAGTTGATAAATGTATAATAATTTAACAAATATGTTACTTTATAAAGTTTTTGTTTTCAGCCAGTACAACGCATTCATAGTGCTACAAAGCATACATTAAATTTAACAAGAATAAGACTTATAGAATGTAGAAGAAAATAAACAATACAAAGGATGTATTAAAATTTAAAAAAATGGTTACTACAAACGTGTTAACTAGTAAGTGTTCCCTCAATGTTTTAAGTCTGGGTTTTAATTTAATTATACTGTATATAAATAAAGTGTCTTATCCATAATATATATGTTTGTAACTTCATTATGGTAAAATAATAATAAATGCTTTATCATTTTTAAGTAAGGCATTCGGCATTAAAACTCAGGAATGTGTGTTGTGTTGTGGTGCCCAGTGGCGGGCCGGGGCGTGGGCACCAGACGACGCGGCACAGTCGCCGCGGGGAGGGGGGAGATGCGCGTGAACCCTACCTTGTATTCTAGCTTCCTTGGGTAGTAGGTCGTCTGCTAGAACCAGTAGTGTAGTACGTGAGTAGCAGGTTAACCAACAGTCGCAGTTCTAATAGTGTGAAGTAGCGAGATTCCACAAGTCTCAACTCTCGAAAAGCGGAGTCACGCACACAACACTTCATTGTTCTAACTTTTAGCGAGATTTGTAACAGTTCTGTGGCCGCAATGTCATACTCTTACCCACATGCTAGTTGGTATACAATTTAAATGGCCTTGCCGAACTAGTTTTAACTTTTCAAAACTACTTGTTAACCCTTTGAGTGCCAGGAATCTCGCTACGAGACGATGTAAAAACACGCTTGAGTGCCGAGAGTCTCGCTCCGAGACGAGACGTTCCTACGCGAAGAGTGCGAGAGAATAAAAGTATTAAAATGTAAATATTTTTGTCTTATATTAGTTGTTTTACCTTAAACTGGATTTTTATTTTGTTTCTGTAGAAAAGTCTCCGTCTAAAGTGATTTTTTTTTAAAATTATATAAACATCTTATTGTTATATATTTTCTGATGGACAATTCATTTATTTACCATTCAAACGAATTTACAAAACAGTTAACTATTTATAAAAATTTGGTTTATGGTACAATATTAGGTCATTACACATGATTTTGGGCTGGTATTAAATTTTCTTTGTCATGAAAGTATTGAAAGTTCAAAATACAAATTGTTATAATAGTTATTTTCCCCTCAAATTTGATTTTTATTTTGTTTTCATGGAAATGTTGCTATTTAAAGTTATTTTTTAATTTAAAGAATCATACAAATTTAGATGTGAAATATTTTGTGATTTGTAATTAATTTACCTTTAAAAAGAAGTAAAAAGGAGCTTTTTGTGATTAAAAATAAATTTTATGTAAATTTGTTCTAAAACCCTGCGTTTTTATCCAAAAACCACTAGCACTTTTCGCATAGTCACACAAAAAAATAACTCGGTACTTATCAACATGGATTTGATTTTATCTCTGGCCCTAAAAGGGTTGGGTTTATGGGTAGAATTGTTTATTGTGTGGTAATTTCGATTTTGAATATTTTATTGTTGGCAGCACTGAACAGCTGATTAGCAAGACAGCCCAGCTTCGGTGACCACAATAAAATATAAAACTATAGTCCAAGAGAGTCGAGAGCTGATTTGCATAGTATAAGAATAAGACATGAGATTTCTTGAAATCGGTAGAGAAATTTCACTTAAGAAAGAAATCAATCTTCTGGTGCGTTTGTTTTGGTGAATGTCGAAACAGGACTGAAATAAAAGTGAATTATAAAAAGTAAATAAATGGTAATTGTATGTAATGTAAATAGTTTATTTTATCATTTTGATAATAACAATTGAATGTAACAAACAGTTTGATCTCATCTCCCAGACAACTAATTCAGAAGCTTTTCATAAAATCCTTAAAAAGTTAAGAAATGAAAATGAATTTTAATTTTTGATTGTTTTGTTATTATGCTTTATATTTAAGTAGTCCAATAAAAACTGGTTTTCCATGTAAAAACAATGTGTTGATTTGAATAAAGTTATTGAAACAGATAAACAAAAAAGTAATACCAAATTAACAGTTGCTTTTGATTTTTTACTATTTTTGTAAAAAATATTTAAAAAAAATTAAATAAAAAATGATTTGGAGAAAGCAACAAACACTATTGGAGAGCAACCAAATAGACTAAAATATCATGAAAAATTGACTAATTTATCAGTATCCAAATTCATTATATTAATATTATAGTACACACATTCATGTTTGCCTAAATCAGTTCAAACATTAAGTCCTAGAGAGGTTAGGTTAATTGCTTCCTCAATGGGTTAAAAACAACAGTCATACATGTAAATAATTGTTAAATCAGATCAGCTTACCATTAAATCAGATCTTCAGAGCCATTATCTAATTTTCCGACGGTGACGTAACTGCTATTCATTTATCAAGGGAAAAATATAATTTGAAAAAAATTACCATTTCATATTTTTAACCCTTTTGATACTCGACCTTCACTAACACTATCGTGACTGACAACGAGTTCTTTTCAGGAAAAATTCCATTATCGATTTCAAGAAACCAGGTTGTGTACAATTGACATTGGCTCTCGGCTCCTATACGACTGAATTTACATTGGCTAGAAAAGTTGCGAGAGAACGTACGCAACTTTACTGTCTCGTAATGTGCACAAGGGTAAACAATTGTAATCGCGAGAACTGTCGCAAGGGTGTCGCAAGTACTTGCGACATTGTTATTGTTGTGGAAGTCAATGGAATTCTGTCTCGACATGACTGCGATCATGTTAATGTATAACAGACCTCAAAGTTTTGCTGTTAGACACTACATAGTCTAGGAGGCAGGTTACAAAAACTGAGGTCACCTAGACAAAATTGCAAAGTTAACGTCCTTGTATGTTGTTAGTAAGTACTCTGTTACATACGGGGTGTAAAAAAGTCCCACACCGGCTTGATAATTCCCAAATGAATACAAGTAAAACTGGCTACATGAAATCAAATAAAGATAAAATATAATTGAAGCAGTTCAAACATGTGAACAATTTTTAATCGTTAAAAATTACAGAATATATGCGGTATATTAGTACAGAACGGATTATAATATTACCCTGATTCTACTTTTAATAATTTAATGCCTACATACAGCTCCTCGTGGAGGGATCAAACCGATTTTGTATTTTCCTGCTTTAAAAAAATATAGCATAAACGGCTATGACCAAAAGTTTCTTTAAAATAAAACAAATACTTAAATCGAAAACTCATCGGACCATTTTATGGCACTGAGCATTGTAATATCAAAAGTAAATTTGAAAAATTGCACGTCCAGTGTTTGAACGGTTTTCTTTCTGTATTAAGAGTTTCCTAAAGAACAAGTTTACTTTAAAATCGTCAACAGAATCCCTTAAAAAGAATACAAATCGGAGTGGTAGTTGGTAAAATTATTGTTTACCAATTCGTTTAGTTAAAAAAGCAAAATAAAAAATGTGAAAAAGTTATATGACAAATTAAATATACAAAGTAATTAAAGGTCAGGTTTCAAAAATTGTGTAATGGATTAATGTATTTTTTATTTTCGGCGGAAATGTGTTTCAATTATGTTTTTTATTCCTAAATACAGAATAAATAATTGTCCAAATGTGGGAATAAAGAACCTTTCATTGTTTAAATTACAATTTTAATATAGTCATAAGTATTCAAATATGTGGCTATACACACTGTGTACAGCGAATCTGGCAACGAATGAAAGACGCTCCTCCAGTTAGTACAATATAATTATTAACATAGTAACATTTCAGAGGGTCTGATCTCGGGATAGAACGTAATTAAAATATCCAGTGTTCACTGTAATTGTTCGGTCTTCAAAATATTTACAAAACATATAATTAACTATAGGTAATAGAATAATTTAGTACAAAAAAATTAGCATTTCATTACTCAACGTGCCGCGTGACACACTTCGCATGAGGATGCATACAAAATTTCAAGAATAAGAATAATTTAATTTTAAAAATGTTTTGCGGGCAGATAGACGGGACATACATAATACCAAAAAAATGTTCCATAAAAAAAAAACATCTCCCAGATCAACAAAGAGAAATTGTGTCAGCTTACTGAATAATAGGCTTCAATTTAGCTCAGCCAAATTCAATGATTGTTCAAGTACCATCATAGAACTCATTATTCTCTATGTAGAAATTAAGTTCTTGCAATATTGTATGTCTAAAGATGAAATATTTCTCGAAAACTCCTACCACATAATAAGTTTATCTTTATGTTCAGCAAGTTGGGTTTAATGAGGGTGTTTAAATAGAGAGGGTACTAAAACACAAGAGTGCTTTAAAATCAAATTTTGTCATCGAATTTTAATATTGACTTTCCACTTTATATATTTTTTATTCTATATTAAAAGCCACATTTGTTAATATGTCAAAATTCATTTCCTATATGATTGTAATCACCCTCAATAGTGCATACGAGTGACTAACAACAGCGCGTCGTAGGCTAACAGGGTTGTGGCGATTGTATTGACAAGGGAGGAAGCACTTTCACTAGTGCACACAAGTGACTAACAAGAATACGTCATAGGCTGACAGGGTTGTGGCGAGTGTATTGACAAGGGAGGCAGCACTCACTAGTCACACGAGTGGCTAACAACAATACATCATAGGCTGACAGGTTTGTGGCGATTGTATTGACAAGGGAGGAAGCACTCTCACTAGTGCACACAAGTGACTAATAACAATACGTCATAGGCTGACAGGTTTGTGGCGATTGTATTGACAAGGGAGGCAGCACTCTCACTAGTGCACACAAGTGACTAACAACAATACGTCATAGGCTGACAGGGTTGTGGCGAGTGTATTGACAAGGGAAGAAGCACTCTCACTAGTGCACTCGAGCGACTAACAACAGCACGTCATAGGCTGACAGGTTTGTGGCGATTGTATTGACAAGGGAGGAAGCACTCTCACTAGTGCACACAAGTGACTAATAACAATACGTCATAGGCTGACAGGTTTGTGGCGATTGTATTGACAAGGGAGGAAGCACTCTCACTAGTGCACACAAGTGACTAACAACAATACGTCATAGGCTGACAGGGTTGTGGCGAGTGTATTGACAAGGGAGGCAGCACTCACTAGTCACACGAGTGGCTAACAACAATACATCATAGGCTGACAGGTTTGTGGCGATTGTATTGACAAGGGAGGAAGCACTCTCACTAGTGCACACAAGTGACTAATAACAATACGTCATAGGCTGACAGGTTTGTGGCGATTGTATTGACAAGGGAGGCAGCACTCTCACTAGTGCACACAAGTGACTAACAACAATACGTCATAGGCTGACAGGGTTGTGGCGAGTGTATTGACAAGGGAGGCAGCACTCACTAGTCACACGAGTGGCTAACAACAATACATCATAGGCTGACAGGTTTGTGGCGATTGTATTGACAAGGGAGGAAGCACTCTCACTAGTGCACACAAGTGACTAATAACAATACGTCATAGGCTGACAGGTTTGTGGCGATTGTATTGACAAGGGAGGAAGCACTCTCGCTAGTGCACACAAGTGACTAACAACAATACGCCATAGGCTGACAGGGTTGTAGCGATTGTATTGACAAGGGAGGAAGCACTCTCACTAGTGCATATGAGTGAGTAACAACAGCACGTCATAGGCTGACATGTTTGTGGCGATTGTATTGACAAGGGAGGAAGCACTCTCACTAGTGCACACGAGTGACTAACAACGATACGCCATAGGCTGACAGGGTTGTGGCGATTGTATTGACAAGGGAAGAAGCACTCTCACTAGTGCACACGAGTGACTAACAACAATACGTCATAGGCTGACAGGGTTGTGGCGAGTGTATTGACAAGGGAAGAAGCACTCTCACTAGTGCACTCGAGCGACTAACAACAGCACGTCATAGGCTGAGAGGGTTGTGGCGATCTAATTGACAAGGGTAGAAGCAGCCTCAATAGGGCACATGAGTGACTAACAACAATACGTCATAGGGTGATAGGGTTATGGCGATCAAATTGACAAGGAAGAAAACACCCGCAATAGGGCACACGAGTGATTAAAAACAACACGTCATAGGTTGACAGGGTGTTTAGCGAATCCAGTTGCGTGTGATATTATCAATTTAGGGGATACTATATATTCATCATATCATATCTATTACACTTCTGATTAAAAGACAGAAAACAACCCAAAAAACGGATACAGCTTTCCTTTACGGTTTGTTACCAAACGGGCAATAAAGCTAATTTACTGCTAACGATTCGAGCCAATTAAAATTCCGGCGGATTTCACCTGAATTTCTCGTTTGCTTTCTATTTATCCTTGACTTCGACCTGTGCCACTCTGATGCCACCTACTTGACCTACTACAGACAGACTAATGACTCCAAATGTATGCGTCTACATGAATAAGACATTGTAATGTAGGAACGTCACGTACCCTTGACTTGAGGTTTACTGATCTTGTTACGGCCCACCCCTGTTACATTCAACTGTTTTTGTCTTAGTAATTATACTTAGTCATAGTAGCATGTAAATAGTTGTGTTATTAACACATTATCTTAACCCTCCAACTGTCTATCATATTTTCCACAGTGTCGCCTATATTTGGTGGTTTTGCAGGGGCATTTATAACAATTTATAAAAAATTCAATAATTATGGTAAATATGTTGTTAAATATATATTTTTGTTTGGAAAGATCTGTAGAACAATTTTAAATACATTTTAAAATAAAAAAATGTTTTTTTATTTAAAAAAAGGTTAAAACCTTTTTTGTTTTTTTTTCATTTAATTTTTTTTACTTTCAGTGTATATAACATAATTTAATTGATATCTTTCTAAAAAATGAGATTGCTATAAAATCTGTAATTTCATTGTGAATACAAAAATATATAACTTTATAATGATATACTAAAAAAAGGAATTACTATGCTCTTATTATGCAAGCGGTTACCTAGCAACGACAAAATAAGAATTTGCATGCTCACACGATTATTTATTTTACTTACATTTTGTTAGTACATAGTAGCCTGTGTTGGTTGAAATTACACTTTTTACTGTTCAAAAACTTACTGTACACTAAAAAAACATAAAATTTATATAATTTTTCACTATTTACACTATGTACATATATACACTACAAGACATTTATTCGGATTCTCCAGAATCTTCTTGTGGTTTTGGTCTTTTCACACCCCTCAAAGGCCTCCAAAAATGCTTGAGCTGAGAAAAGAACTTAGGGTGTGATCCACAGTTGCATCCTGGACAGAACCATGAACTCCTTTTCCCACATACTGGACACACTCTGGTAGCTCTCCCAGGTAAGTGCGCTAGCTCGTGCTTGCCGGTCTCACCTGCCTGTAGGTTTACATCCTGAGGTTCAGCAACAGTTTCCTTGACAATGCCATAACAACCTCCTTCATATATCTTTTCGTGCTCACTGGGTTATCCGTATTTTTTGAGTACAATATGTACGAATCAAATAATGTCATGTCTAGAAGATTGAAAAAGATTTTTTTCCAGAAACGCCTGGTAGGTTTTGTACAGGTCACATGATATATGGACTTATCCTTCATATCCACACCTCCCATAAAGAGATTTTACTTGTGGATAAGTAAAGGCTTTTGCACCTCCAGGCCTTTCCGGCTACGGATCAATTTGTCTTCTGCGTGGCATCCAGTTATGATAAGGTAAACTGGTTTTCTTGTTTTTTTTTGTTTATACCCTACAAGAAGGGTGGGTCCTTTTCTAAAGTACACACTTTCAGCAACTCCCAGATTTTCCTGTAGAACATGAGTAGATACATCCTTTGTATTTTTATTGACAGTACCGGTAAGAAAAGTGCTGCGGTCAAAGAGGGCTTCGGCTAGTGGCAGCTTGGATAAAAATTATCAGTGAATAAATGATAATATTTGTCTAAAAGATTATTCTTGGTCATCAGTTCCATTACTACCCTTTGTGTGAACGGGCCATCTTGACCTTCAAGAAAATCTTTTCCACTATAAAGTGCAGTATGCATAACGTATCCAGTCTCGCTATCACAAACCTCATACTTTTTTATCCCAAACCTGGCGTGGCGTTTGTTGGGCATGTATTGTATGAATATTACCCTGTTTTTCATACCTATCATGCTATCATCGATAGATATGTTTTGTGAAGGTGTGAAATATGTTTTAAATGCATGATTGATAGAGTCCAGAAATGTTCTGACTTTATGCCACGGGTCATATCCAGGTTGTCCATTTGGAACAGAATTCGAGGCATTCAAGTGAAACACTGCAGATATGAGGAGAAATCTGTTGCAAGACATCGTTTTGCCATACCATGCGACATAATCACAATCTAAAGTTGACCAGTATTCAGCTATGTTCTTTCTAACTGTCATTCCAATGTTAATTGTAATTGCTATGAAACGCTTTATTTCAGGTATGGTCACATCAACCCATCGCCTTATGCGGGACTTTTCCTTTAGATTACCTGAATCTCTCTTAGTGCTAAGTATCTTGGCTGCGTATGCATTTGTTTCCTTCACAAGCAATGATCAAATAGCCTGAGTAAAAAACAAACTAAAATACTCTAGTGGTGAACTATTTTTTGGAGGACAATCTTTTTTGCCAGGATTTCTTACTCGAAATTTAGAAGCAGTATATAGTTCGGGTTCAGGTGGATAAACGTTGACCCATATTGGTCTAGATGGATTAACATCACGAGGAATACGTGGTCCAGGCACAGAATCATTGTCAGAATCACTTACAGTGTCACTAGGCCTAGGCCTGTCACTAAGTCCGGGTAAAACTTTATCCCTTTCACTTGGTTCAAGTTCGGACAAATCTGGAATTTAATCATCATCTGAACCTGATGAAAAATCAGTTAATTTGTTCAAATCAACCAAATTTAAATCAATGTCATCATTATTTGAAGCCAAAGACTCAAAAGAACCATGAAAAGTCTCACGAAGTAATCCAGCGTCGTTATCTTCGTTTTCCGTTTCGGTCAGCGATTTTGGTCCGCAAGAATTTCCCTAATGTCACTTGACCGACAAGGCTCACCCATTGTTACTCTAACACAGTAAAAAAACAATACTAGCGCAATAAAACATACCAAATATCGCCACGAGAAACAACAACACCGCTCGTTCACAATCTCGCGAACACTCGACGTATTTCAACTGCGAGAAATCATCACGTCAATTGGTTGTATCGATACTGTCTGGAAACAGACAATAAGGAATTCAAAGGTATACAAAACGATTGCCTATTTCATTAGCTTTGCAATGATATATAATTTATGTGTCTTTGAACCGCATTTGGATTTAAAAAACCTATAAAGCCAGTACATGTCGGTCGGCGAAAATTTTACCGGTGACACTACAGAAACGACCGAGTCGGCGCAAAAATCGCCGACCGACAGTTGGAGGTTCAAGACAACGTGTACCTCATCGGGTACACGCGATCTTCCACAACTTCTGTCGTGTACCCGATCAGGTGCACATAAGGCTTTCGTAAAGTGCGTCGTGCGCCCGATGTGGTACACGTTGCTATGCATTTCCTTATTGCATTTTAATAATTACCTGTCTCGGTGGTTTGTTAAATTTGATCCCGAGCTTAAGTAAATACCTCAGACTATTGTGTACCCAGTCGGGCTCACAATTGCTTTAATTTTTAGGGACCACTTGGAATACACGGAGAAAATTTGAAATAAGTCGTTTTGTGCAAAATTGCGAAGCCTACACACATTTCTGGCTATACTTAGACGTTTAAAGTAAAAAAAAAAACTCGATTACGTTTTTTACCATTTTTATTGAAAAATTCAATTGGTAAATCATTTCCTGGAATAAGTCGTCGTCGTGAACGTATTAATATAGGCCCATGTTAGAGATTATTTCATTGTTACAAAGGAGAGATGGTGCAACGATGAATATTATGGGCGACATCCCTAATAATTATGACAGGGTGCCTGGATGTGTTAAGTGTTTGTTCTTAGATTGTGGGAAGCGACAGAGGTTTCACCACCAAATACGAATAGAAAGTAGGCCAGAGACATGAACCAAGGAACATCACCCCCATGTTCGTAGTAGGGTTGCCTTGGAATGTGAAGGGCACCCTACACATAAAACACTCATACCTCATGGTTCGTGGGAAAAAGAAAATACTTTCACCTCAGGACAAGGGGACAGAGCCAGTATCCTCGATGCAGTCTAGTTCGGAACTCGGTAGGGCAGAGACGTTACATCCAGTTTTAGGACAAATAGCATCAGTTATTTGTATTACATTACAATAAAGTCCACCTAATATCAATATAGTTTGTGTTACTATTACATAAAATAGTTTCAAGTTACAAAGTGTTTTATTTATAGACAAATCTAATTCTATTACTTAAGGCGTACGACGCACCGCTACAGATCCACCTTAAACCTCAGTGGTACATCTATTGTGCATCGCATTATGTAGATGACCCAGTTTGTTTTGCATATAGTCCACTAAACAGACACACTAGTAGTCTCAACTTGAGGTTTACTGTTCCACCTTACACCTCTATGACTCAACTCTATTGTGCATTGCTTAAAGTAGAACACCCAGTTTGTAAAGCATATAAACCGAATTTCGTAAGTGTACTGTGGTTGTTGAAATGTGGATAACGAAACGTGAAATTTCAAAATCTCCTGTCAGTAGACATTTACATATGTAAAGACAAACAAGCTTGATTTAAAGCTGACAGGCGGATTTTGCAGAACCAATGCACGCTTCAAATTTTCAACATTTCTGAGGATAACTTTGTTATTTAATAAACACGATACATTACATTACACAGGCTGAGTTTACTCGGTTTCGTGCTCTTTGACCTAATTTTTATTTTTTTAAATTAGATGGAATTAAAAAAAAATACGTTCAGCGAAATATCCAAATGGTTATTTTAAACCTATTTTGATAAATCCTTACTGGTTGAATTATACCCTAATAAATATATATTGAATCAAATATACGTCATGGTAATGACCAAGGCATGAATAATCGTTGGAGGGATAAACTATAAACATACCTGTGAATGCTTGATTTTCGGAAAAAAAGATGTTCAGAAGTCGAATATTTTTCAAATTCGGACATAATTCAAAAGGTTTGTTGCATGTTAAGGAACACTGTTTGAAGGCTGGAACACTGAAGTATCACTGGGCAAGGTTCAAAGCACCTTTCGACGGCTAGAGCTAGGATATACCACTAGTGGGACATTACCAGCCAATTCTGTCAATTTGTCCAATTTATCAATTTGTCCTAAACCCCCGTAAGACTTATGGATTTTGATTGTCTGAGCAAGAGGTTACAGAGGCCATCAGCAATGAAACAGTTTCAAAAAATCAATAAGACGATTGCAGAAAGGTGGTAAAAATTTACCTTTAGTGTTGACTGTTTTATTATACTTTGAAGCCCATTTCGTTTAACTTAGTTTTTTCCTTATTTCTGACCTGATCGTTGTTTATTGTTAATGAGAGTCAAGATTACAGTCTTGTGACGGTTGATAATAGTAATGTTATTGTAGTTGTTGCTCTAATATTTACAGATATTGCTATCTGTTTCGTTATCTATTTGTTATCTGTTGATGCTTGGTTATTTATGTTTGCTACCGTTGCTATTATTTTTGTACTATTTCGCAACAAACATCTATTTAGATTGCATATTTACTTTTGCCTTCTGCTTTACTTAATGCCTGTCAAATCGAGGTGTATGTCCGTTAAAATAAATAACTAAGCTCAGTCTTAAGATAATCCATATTCATATTTTTGAAAGAGATTAGTAACAAGAACAAGCCAAGAGAGTTCGCTGGTTGTGCGATACGTTCCTCCAATTGTACTACCTAGGTCTGGCCGTTGGATGAAAGTGTTTCACTGAGACATGTATTTAATCTTTTCTGTGATATTGTTATTCTTATTGTAAATGTTGTTGACGTGAGCATTGAGGTAGACAACGCCACTACAAATCTACGTAACCAAAGAATACAACTCACTAAACCAACTGTTGTGTGAACTATAAGGTATTTTATCCATCACCGATGCGGATTGTTAATATTTTTAATAAAAGTTATATTAAGCTTAACTTAAAAATTACCGCAGTTTGGAACTTTATTATTTGTGAACATTGAGATTGACTATCGGGTTTTAATTGTGTTAAGCTTCCTATTGTTTAGTAATATCTCATATTTCAATAATGGTGTATTTATAAAATAATAGGTGTTACAGGAATACACTTAAATTTTATATTTCAAAGAACCTATACCCGTTTTTCCTTGCAAGTAACGGAAAGCGTCTTACTCATTATCAGTTGAATAGGCAATCTAAGAAACTGTTAACAATGGTTTTAAACGGGTGCTGTAGATAAAATCTGTTCCCTGAAAGAGTAAACGCAAGTTCCCGACTATTGACTAAACCATAAATATGATTATGAAAATTTAACGGCACTCTCTCACTGTTATCGACCGAACGGCAGCAGACGCCACCTCGACTAATGTTTGCCGTACATTATTTAGCTATCTACCGACCACGTTTGGCCTAAGTGGATTACCAGATAGTCATAGCGATTTTGCTAACTGGAGCGTAATTTATGAGGTGTTCACTGGCGTTTGTTTACTCACTTTGTGAACGTTAAAATAATTATTTCTTTCTTTGTTTTAATTGTTAAGAGGAATTATTTCTACGTTAATGGCATTTTACATTATTAGCCGTAATAAACAGTACTGAAACTGAATCAGCTGTAGTTGATTTCTCGATCAGCTGATTCAATTTTCGATTGTTGCCACGGCTTCGTGTTTATTACTTCTGAGGTTAGTTTTTGCTAACATGGTGCTAACAACGGCAAAGAAAGTTTTGTATCGTAGAGCATCAATTTCTCTCATACGGAATTGGACGTGCGGGTGGGCCAAGCTTGTCATACACTGCATTACGTTTTCAGGAACATTTCAACAGAAACCCCCCTAGCAATGCTGTGATTCTTAGTATTGATGAAACATTTCTAAGAACAGGTAGTGTTTTGACACAGCGAAAGGGCTTTTCAGGTCGCCCAACTACTGTTTTTACAAATGAAAACGACAGAAGAGTGTTGCAGCAAATGTTACAGCCACCGTAAAGAAGCCTAATGTGAGCTTCTCTTAAACTGAATATTAGAAATACGTCAAAGCGAAGAATGTTCAAAAACATTGGTAAAATCTATATGTAATGTTACTGTGTTTACCATTATAAAATATTACAATTTCAGTACTGTTTATTTTTGCTAATACTGTATATTATCACACGAAATTTTTTTATGGAAAAAAACGGATCAAACTCACTCAAAATTTTGTACCGACCTCTCCGGAAATCGAACTCGGGACCTCACGGTTAGGGAGCCGCAACCATACTATTACGCCACGGCCACAGTCAGATAGTCAAGTTGTGCTGATGGAATGAGGAAATCT
The DNA here is from genome assembly GCF_021130785.1 of Homalodisca vitripennis. NCBI lineage: Eukaryota > Metazoa > Arthropoda > Insecta > Hemiptera > Cicadellidae > Homalodisca > Homalodisca vitripennis. The sequence continues at coordinate 109,099,985 of NC_060213.1, forward strand.
AACCTGAATAGTTTGGTTACGTATATTTTTGGGTCTCATTACACTACCTGGCAGTCATTGTAATTGTTGTAATTCATGTTAAATGTTAGTTATGGAAAAGGGGTATTCCGATGGAACGATTGAATCTGCCCTCTTTAGTATTTTTGCGGTTGTTTATGGAACCTCCTACACTGCGTAATAGAAAATATAAGCAATTTAAGCCAGTAAATATATGAAACGTAGAGTGGTGATATGCAAGAGTTCCATACGAGATAAATACACACATTAAGTGCTCCATTATTGCGGATAACTTTTACTATTTTCTTTTGGAACTCCAGTATACGAGTAGCTCACCAACATGACATTTGGCGTGACTGTTATCGTGATTGCTTATCTGACGTAATGGGATTCTAGGTAGTACCTGACGTAATATAATTCTAAGATAATGTATCAAATAATGTATTACGATCAATATAAGTTAGAAAACTCGGCGTTATCAAAATTGGCCCAATTGTCCAGCTGCTGGAAATTCATGCCAAAATACCAAATGCACAATACCAATCAGCGTAAACGCTGACAGCCTGGACATTAGAAAGTATTTACATTGTCAGGCTAGACACTAATAGTAAAGGAGACTTGACATAATTTATGTTGGCAATCTAGATAAAGCGTATATACATCAGACTGCGTGTAAATTTTCAGCTTGAATGTTGATAGTTTTGTAGCCAAACACCGTGTTAACTGTCTCTCATAACACTGACAGTTTCGGTACCTGACAGAATGTAAGCTGGCAGCCTGGTATAAGTGAATCTAAGTTGACGATGGTAGTATACGAGTATACACCAGACTGCGTGTACATTTGGTACAACAGCTTAAATGTTGGTAGTTTGGTAGCTAAATAGGCTTTTCACTGTCTATCATATCACTGACAGAGTGTACGTTTGCACACTGTCCTGGAGTCTAACCAAACTATTTCGTTTTATTTTGTCTTATAATTCTTATGATACATTTCTTGTTATACTATTATACTTTTCATCATGAACATTTCGTACATTAAAATTTAGAACATGTTAAATAATACTCACCCTTATGTAAAATATATTTGAATTACCATACTGGGGTAAAGAAACTTTTGTTGTTCTACTAGAAACAGAAATGTACACAAATTCGCGTTATGCGAATTTATTTTGTGCCCACTGCTGAGTATTGAGCACAAGGAAATGCCCACAACTTGTGGTTAAATACGAGGGCTATCTAGAAAGCAACAGACGTTTTCAAATAAAAAATTAACCAACTGAAATAGGAACATTTTATTATATACATTTATAAGCTACACTCTTAGGCTATTTTTCAACGTGATCCCCGTTAAAATTGAGATATTTATCATAACGTGTTATGGCACCAAGATGGCGGCTGTAGCCCCGTCCATTGCCGCACCATTCAAAAACGTCTTTTAATTTCTGGATAGCCCTCGTATTTCAGAAATTTATCAAACCGGATATTGCGTAGTTCTTTAAGTTGCAAAATTTGATTATAAAACTATGCTACGGTGTAGCAGGCAAGATAAATTTTTACATTGTTGTATAACAGTAAAAATTTGTACATGAACTTGAAATTTTACTTATTTTTCATTACTATAACGAAATCTTAGGACCGCTGACCAACTATCAATCCCGAAGAGATCTATATCAGTAAAAACAATAATGGGGTTTACTTATTGCTACTTTTAACATGTTATAATGGGTTGAATAAGTAAATTAACCTCACTCAATGTACATCTCACAAAGCTCTTTTGAATTACAGTCATAACAATAACAGTCGTATAGCGAGGACGTAGTTAAAAGCAGTACAAGTAACCGTTTGACATGATCAAGGAGTTCATAGGGAATGAGAAACATTCTTTATCATCATACTTGAGCGTGGTTTATGTTTGTTTTGGTTAGAGTGTGTAGACGAGAAGGCTGGTCAGGATTAAAGTCCGGGCGGGTACTCGAATCTCTAGACTGTAATTAATAGCTGTAGAGAACGGGTTATTTACAGTGGCCACTCAGTTCTGTTATGGTCACTGCATTCTAGCCCAGCGTTCGTGTCAACTCTTGGATGTACCAGAAGAGATTCTTGGTTTGATTTTTCGGATTGGGCTGTTCCCAACAAGGATGTCAAAATTTCAAGGTCTGCTTAAAGTCCTTTTTATTTTCAACCGAAATAATGTAAGTTTGATAATCGTATAACAGGGCACAAGATGGCTAACATAAAACAGATACAAATGATCTATTTTGTTGTCACGGTTATAGTGCCACATTGATTATTACTGAACATCCATAATGCAAAGATGTAAATAAATGACTAACCAACGGATAAATCAACCAATAAATTATAAAACATGGAATCAGCCTTAAAAGTTGTAATCAACATTGAATATTTAACTTTTACAAACAATACACTACTTAAATAATAATTTTAAAATGTTTAATAGGACGTGTATAAAACTCAAGTTTAAATATATATTAGAAAGCTCGTATTGGGTTTGAATGTACTAAAAGAACGGTTTTTGGCTATATTATAGTCGTTAATAAAATACCCCGTAGGTGATATTGTGTAAGCGATGAGACGCTTCAACACAATAACTAAGCACAATGGTTATTGGGTTAAAGCATATTGTGTTTTTAAATAATGGGGATGTTTTGATGAAGAGGCATTACAAACAAAACAAAACTTGGCTATAACGTATTTATGTGCCATTTACAATTTGATTACGCATACATAACTCGACAAAAAGTAAAAAAGCGGTAATTTTTAACGTACTAGATCGGCATATATTGTATATCTTGTATTGTTTGACACGAGGTACATATTTTTATGAGACAAAGAATTCCATGTTCGTTATTGGTACGCTTGTTAAATGATAAACTATTATGTGTAGAAACTAAAAAATTATTTGTTCCATTCGCGATACATTTTAGTTTATCTTAAAAACAAACGTTATGTCCCAAAACTCAAAACTGTGTCGCTTTCGATAGGTTTTCCAAACTGAACCGAAACGAAATAATGCATAAAAGAACGGAAAACGATAAAATAAGATCTAGGATAACAGTAGTATCTAGTACCAATATTCAGATTGCCTGATTCTCACGCGTGATGTAGATAAATGAACTCCATGATCTTCACCTGATACCATGGTGGGGGTGGGGTGGTGTCTATCCTAGTCTACTAATTAATTTTAATTGAACATCTTGGGAGTTGTTCTAGTCGAACCTGGTTCGAATCACGGTTTGAGTACCAACTTCGCATACTTAAAAAGAATCATCTGCGGCTGGGTTGATGTACTCCAATACATTTTGTATACTACCTACTCTTTTTGCGTGGGAACTTTACAGATATGCAGAGATCTGTACAGTTCCCACGCAAAAAGAGTTTTGCACGGGAAAAAATCATTATAATCGATCTCAGTATAGTACTTCTGAATCTGAGCTGTCCTCAAAGATGATATTGGATCGTATACGTAACTCCTATCTTAACTACATATTTAATACTTGTCCCTACGACTTAAACCACTGTACCACTAGATGGCTATCTATATAAATAAAAATGAATTTCCGTTCGTTAGTCTCGCTAAAACTCAAGAACAGCTGAACCGATTTGGCTAATTTTGGTCTTGAGATGTTCGTGGAAGTCCAGGGAAGGTTTAAACGATGAGAAAATATAACAAAATTGCAAGGAAAATACTAAAAAACGACAATTTTATTTTCCCATATATAAACTGTTCTTACCTGTCAAACGTTTGATTGATGTTCATGTATCCATAATTAGTCTGTGTTGGGTGCGTTCAGAAATTTACATTGAAATTCGCAGACCCAGTGTTGCCAAATTAACTACTTTATAGCTAGATCATCTATAAAATATTCCTATTGATCATTAAATATAAAAATAAATAATTTAAATAATAATAACTAAATGTATCAATTTTATTCTTTTAACTTTGTTTGTTTGTGTTTTCTTTTGTTTTGTTCTTTTCACACGTATCTGGACGGCGCATTACGCAATATTTTTCAATCTGTGGTTTGTCTTGACTGGACGTGAAAAAAAGCTGTCGCCATTATAGGTTAACATTATTAGTGCAAGAAAACATTAATATCAAATACTGCTTACAATGCCGAGAGGAAAACGATCTAACATAGGTCGTCGAAGTAGATCGAATGTGCGGCGAGCTACCTCACGCGCTAATCGCACTGATGACCAGCAAGAGACTAAAATGATAACAGTCGTATTGCTATGGCACATTTGAAATCAGAATGAAGTGGATAGACAAAGAATGCAACGAGTTCGGGCACATCGATCACAACAGCAGCGAGCCCGGGAAAAAGAAATTGACCGATTCCGCAAACGCAATGCTCCTGTGAACCGGGAACGAGCAGCATTCTCATACGATCCAGAAATCGATTATAGTACCGACAAATCTTTAATGAATTTCAATTCTTTTTTTATTATGCGTCTCAAATTGTGACCGCACTTGATACAAAAGTTGAAAGAATCAGCGGTTATTATCAAACATTCGTCGCATCTTAACAATTGTTTTAGCGCAACTGGGATTTGTAGTTGTTTTATTCTGCCGTTCTATCTACTTTTTGCAAAAGGGACAATGCATTTTAAAAGTTCTTCTTCTATAAAAACAAATCAATCAATCAATTTAAAGGAAAGTAACTATCACGTTACAAACCAATTCAGCCAATTATAAAAACAAAGCGATCTGTCACTTGATCTGACAGAAATTTAAAACACCTTTTTAAAGACACATTTATGTTTTTTTTTTTTTATTAATTATTGTGGCATTGGCTCTAAGGCCATCTGCCAAATAGGAACGAATTTGCAGACCACAGAGATTGCATTCGATGCAATGAGAATATCATCTCAACTAGATTTTTGTTCAACAGCTGCGGTGTAGAAGGCGCTGTATTCATTGCATTTTGAACAGTTCTAAGACGCCATAGATTGGCCTATACTATGATGATGATGCCTTTATAAAGTTACCGGTTCTGCAATACATAATTAGGGTTTAAATTAATATGGTTTATGTTAAGAGGTAAGTGAAACGAAGTTCACCGGGTCAGCTAGTAATATATAAAGTTCGTTTTTGATGGTAGTAAGTTTGTGAAGGAAGAATCTTTTAGTCATCGATACAAAAATTTATTAACACTACGTTTCGAGATTTTAATCTGTTTCTAATATGGATAAATAACCCATTACATTAATAGGATAAAATAATACCGAAGCGTTGTTATACGGATGAGTATACCAAGATTGATAGAACGTGCCCGATAAGATCTTGTTATATCCTCCCAACATGCTCTATATCTACTTACACAAAAAAGTAGGAATCCAAAAAACCAAATGAGAGGCTAAGTTGGTAATTAGGTACTTAACCATGTATAGAGTTCCAATGTAGGGCTGTAACAAGAACTAGGAGCTTGGGAGGAGTTGGAGATTTTAGACTTTTTTACTAAATCTTTTTATTCGTTTTCCAAATAGGTAAAGAGAATGTACACTAAACTCATACGAGCAGCGATGATAAAATGTCCAGAACTATTTCGGAAGATTTCATACCTGGTCGCGAGTCTTACTCACCTGATGGAAAGAATTACTTAATTTCGCATGCCAAAGGTTTAATTAGGCATTCCGCTTCACGCTTCGCACGGACTGACGTCGGCATGTAAAGAGGACAGTATTATACCTCTCGCTCTGCAGCATCTATTACTATGGTATCCGGCGTGACTGTAACCACAGCGTTAACTGTCCTTTCTTCAAAGATGTGTCTTCACACGAAGAGAGAGTCATGAATATCATCATTACCCTCTGTGCAATATGTTCATTGAGATGATAAAACTTTCTCTTTAGCTATTTGCATTTGTTACTTATTGTACCATTCTCTATAATTGCTTTTACTTAAAGCTTGGTGGCCGTTGTTCCCAACGACGCTCCTACATCTCTTCCCGTTTGATACTGACAGGCCTGAAAAATGCCAGAGGCTGTTTTCAAACACTTGGTTCATTGAGATGATACACCTTTCTCTTTACCTATTTGCATTTGTTACTTATTGTACCATTCTCTATAATTGCTTTTACTTAAAGCTTGGTACGCGTTATTCCCAACGACGCTCCTACATCTCTTCCCGTTTGATACAGACAAGCCTGAAAAATGATAGGGGATGTTTACAAACACTTAGTTGTCGGCTCTCCAAAATTTTAGATTAGTAATTTTAAGGATCTAGAACTATTATGGGTAATACATTTGATATCCATAAAAATCTCTGACACTCTAGAGAGGCTTTTAATTGATTTGAAATACATCCAACTATAGGACTCTGCCCCTCGGACTTCCAAAGTTCCAATGTTAATCTTATGAGAATACTTTGTTTTGTTTGAAACAGCTGATTAATACAACATTCGTTTTGATCAGGGTGTCACTCTCAATCCACTAACTAACGTAATATCAGTCCTCCTCCGTAGACTAGTGGATAAAGTCACGGCTCTCTAAATGAGAGATCACGGGTTCAAATCCCGGGGAGGTCCAAACATGATAGGAATAACAACCACAGCGACCAAAAACAAGCCAGTATAGCCAAGAGCTGAGGCTTAAAAGAGAAAAAAAGAAAAACCTAATATCAGCTGATTGGTTAGAACATACGTATACATAGTTAAAAAGAAAAAAACAAAACAAGTAACGGGCACCTTCAAAAGGAGTTACTCTCTCTTTATTTAAATATTATACTATTATTAAAAAAATTAATAAACCGTATTCAAATGAGTAAAAAATGTGGACATCGAAGAGCGAATGTCATTGGCAATAAGTGAAAGGGTAGATAAAAGAGCAGCTTTTGATAGCATTACGATTAGTGAGATGAGAGATTGGTGTTGCGGGTGAAAGGATATTGTTTTACAGTGTGCGAACCACAATGTCCAATGTTACATTGTCACGCATATCGTGCAAATTACTGTTGGTGCTGTAAAGAGACAGACAGGGGCGATCTGAGATAAAAATATAAACATAACACATCAACTTTTGCCGTAAAAATTATGTTTAGTTATTGATATTGGTCGGTATGTTTACTCAAGTGAGGTATAAACAAACCGAGAAGCATAGGCCAACTAATGGGTCTATGCCTCTGAAATAAATATTTAAATGTAGGTTAGATTTGTAAAGCTCGAGTTCCAAAAGTAACACGCGGGAAATAGTGGTTCACACAGTTGGCTTTCTCTTCTCCCTTGTGTAAATTGCAAACTGCAAATTTAAATTGTACGATTTTCATACAAAAAGAAATAGAAAATATTTGGGAACTCTGCCTAATGTTTACTGTTACCAAAAAGAGTTCAAACACAGTTTGATGTTTATAGATGCACTGTACAAGCGAGTGCTTATTTAAGTACATATACAGGTTTGAGACCCGTTGGACTGATTATATCCCGAAACCAGTTGTAGCAAAATGCTCACAGGAAAAATGAACTATTGCGGCTGAAATCAAAATACACGGAAGGTTTTGCACCTAAATTAAGAACCTAAAAATTTTGAGCATTTTCCGAAAATTGTGCTTAAAGGTAATAATTCGCTTTATTTTTATTATTGGGGTTAAATTATTTCAGAAAACTTCAGCACAGGATTTGACAGTTTGAAATAACGTAATATCCGGCTTAGTTTTTCCGTATATCTGTGTTTTACCTTGAAATGTCTCTTGAATTCTTGAACGATTATAGGTTAAAGTGTTGCTATTTAGAATTATATTATTATTATTATAATTAATATGAGGTAAAAGTACGTCACACGAGGTTTCTTCTCTGAAGTGGCATGATACACTTCAAGTCTATGGCTCAGTTTGTTCACGAGATATTTTTGAAAGAGTAAACAAAATAATAAATGCATTTAATTTCAAAAAGTAGCTCTTGTGCGATCGCAACCGAAAACTTACAGTCTTTGCTTCAACCAAAATTAATGATCCTGTGCTATAACAAGAATTCATGTAGGTTTTCTGCTACTCTAAACTTCTGCTAAGTTAACTAAACTAAGGTTTGTAGAAGTGTACAGTATTTAAATGTGCATGGTAAGTTTATCACGAGTACCTTGGTGCGGAATCTCTGCACGGCAGTTATTATGGACATCGCCATCATTTTCACTATCAGAACAGAAGCGTAGAAGCCGAACCCTTGGAGTACGGGGTTGTTCATCCTAACAGTCGACATATCCATGGCTACAGTAAGAACAACTGGACAGGGCCCACGCTTGTACCGCGACTGTAAACAGCAATGTGCAGGTACGAAAGTAGGGGCGAAGCGCACGCGATCAACTGTAGGGTGGTAAACAAAGAAACTGTGGCGCGCCGAGCGGGAAAACTAGGAAACGGTCATCACTGGAGTCAACGCCCTCTGTATTTGGTCGTCAATTAAGTTGTTACTGTAAGAGGTACAAATTGGTTTTGTCGTCATAATGGATTGGTAGAGTAGGTGAATGCTACCATGAACATGTGTTTAGGCTGTCGCGAGAATTTAAGATATTGTCACACAATACAATCAGCATTTTATTAAACTGAAATAGAATATTGCTTTAATTCGAGAATGCAAATAATTGTACGGGATTTCAGGATAATTAATAGAGCGCATTAAAATTGTCATTTTCGTTTCAATTTGCAAAATATAAAATTTTTTTTTCCGAATACGATAAAAATTGACGACAATTTAGCAGACATTAGAATATACTTTTACTAATAATTTGGTTTGCAAACACTTCTTAAAAATATGGGATATTCCTCATTGCTATAAGTAGATAAATAGTATCCTGCAGCTGCCTCCCAAATATTGAACGAAATACAGATGGAAAGTACCATTTAAAACCATCCTGCAATTATTATTTGAGTATTTATTTCAAATCAAGATAGAAAATATAAAAATAATATAATGCAACTATGAGACGCTTTTACTCAAGTCTCGTGACATACTATAGCGAACTCATTGGAAAAGTTATAATTTTCGGTTTGGAGTGAAAAATGAACCAATCCTAGGCCACAGCACAAATTTAGAATGAATTTATATATATATATATATATATATATATATATATATATATATATATATATATATATATATAAAATTCATTCTAAATTTCTAAATATATATAAATTGGTTCAGTCGTTTTGGAGTTTATTGGCAACATACATCGTGACTCAAGATTTTTATATATATAAGATATATATATATATATACACAATGTCATTAAAGATTGATTGACAAAACGTATTGGTCTGCCGAGGCTCATTCACTAACTGGGAAAGGTAATCATTGTGCTAGAACAGTGTAGTCCTAGCATCCATGTGAGTTTCAGAAGGTAAAGTTATAGTGCTGAGAATCCAGAACTATGCGGCGAGGTGTAAGTATGTGCGACTGTGCTAAATATTTCACTTCGTGTTGTAAATAATGTTCAAATCTTACAACATATGTCCTTATTTTAATGAATTACTTCTAGTATAACATGTGTTTTATTATTACCAAGCTTTATTGTTTGAATGAGATATGCTGAGTACTAGTGTGCAATGATAGATGACACATGCCAAAAAAGATTGAGCAAGGAGATTTTACCATTTGATCACATATATTGTCATAGTGTGTTACATAAAGTCATTGCGCAACAGAACTTTTGATTATATAACAGTCTATGACAGGATATTTAAAACAGTGCTAAAAATCCGTTTCCACTTGAAACGTTGTGGTTCCGCGCTCTCTCTATCAAAGAAAATTGTTACAAAGTCTATAGTGAGTAAACTCTTAGTAAGCAATATTTTGTATTGAAATGTAATTAATAAAAAAGAGGTAATTACTAGAAAGTTCAAACGTATTGCAACACAAAACGAAATATTTAGTATGGCAGCGCTACCTACGCGTCGCCGAACACAACTTACCTTTAGCGCACAAAATGTTTGCAACAAAATCTCATTATGGATTTCAAGGTCTTTTTAAAGTAAAAAAAAAAAAAAAAAACAGTAGCAGTCGTGGGACTACCGATAGAAGTGAAAACGGAACTATGAAGTTGAGAGTAATTAACAATACGTTATAGTAGCAGTACATCTGTAATTGTAAATGTGACGCGTTTTTAATTTTCCAATTTTAAAATCCACGAAAAAATATTATCAAATGACTAGAAATTATTTTACCACGCTAGTAAGATAAATCTTATACCGTAATAATACTCATTTCATGATGAAGAGGTTAAATATTAAAAACATAATTAAAATGAATAATGCTAAATTTTAAATACAAATATTCGTACAAATATTAAAAATGTTTAAAAATATATTCGTTGTTTTCATTATTCATTTATCTGTATAAAAATATTAATATGTTTCATACTCACTTTTGAACCTCCCACGTGGTCAATTTAACTTTACTTACGGATAAAGTATATAATTGCAATAACAATTAAACCCACAATATTTTTAAAACTAATAAATTAGTTAAATTAACTTGGTTCTTTCGTAAAGGTATTTTTATTGCACAATAAACTAATTTATTGAGTTAATACGGTATCAGTGAGCCAATGCGCCAACTACAGTTCCGGCAGAAACGTTCACTCATCACTTCATACGCTACTACAGGCTAAACTAAACTTCCAATAAAAAAATGATAAATTACAAAAAAAATATTCATCTATTTTCACACAACTTTCTCGCTGACAAATTTTGTCTGACCAAAAAATAAAAAAAAATCCTCGCTTACTACTTTTTTCTTGTCATTGTAAACGCTATGTAAAATGTAAACAATAATCAAAATTATTTCGAAATTTTTTTAATATTTAAAAATGTAACCAATAGATTGCCAATATTAAGAGCTATAATTTGACGCATCTTACAGAATTGTACGACATTAGCTTCACTTTTAAATCGCGAGAGGAAGCCGTAAAGGTCACTGATTTTCGCAGTCTGTTTTCATACTCCGCCGGGACAGTTTTAACACAGCGAGACTGACTTTTTCATGCAGGTTAGTAGTCCGCGGCCAAGTCTACGGTTAAAAAACACAGCGAGACTGACTTTTTCATGCAGGTTAGTATCATTAGCATGTCGGTGACGCGAACCGAGGATTTTACCCTCTACCAAAACGCTCAACGCGCCTAAAGAAGTTTTCACTTCAATATGAGAACTATGTGGCCCTGACATTATATTGTGTTTATCGTGTCCTGGCCTTGGTGATTACTCTAAAACCAAATGGCTAGCCTTAAAATATATCCGCATTCCAGAATTGGCAGTTTGCATCCACTTGCTGACGGTGAAGTGACTGTAACCTGATTTTTATTACAGTTCAATGGATAGGGAGATTTAATATAGTGTAAATGACTTAAATTCCTTCTTTTTATTTTGTTCTGTGCTTCAAGCGTTAGACATCATTTGACTGTTGCGGTACCTATTTGTACGTTCCTGAAATTTCCTTCTATTCATTCTATTACATATTTAAATTACATATGTGTAAATTCTTCACTGATATCTTCATTTCGTAGTCTATCGTTTCTTGTGCAGCCCTTCACTCTTTTAAGAAAATTTAAAAAACCTTCAAAATAGTAAATAATTGAGCAATGTTTTACTGGAAATTTACTAATAATGGTAACTAAGACCATTTGTGGGTTTGATTTATGTAAGGTTGAGAGCTGGATGGATTTCTCCTCAAAATAAAAAAAAAAACAATGAGGTCTTGAACATAAAGAAGTTAAATAGAGTATGGTTTGGAGCAACGAGAGATATGGAACAGAACATGACCGCTGTTCATATGCAGTGATAATCTTCAAAACCCATTCCACCCATACAAATATATATATATATATATATATATATATATATATATTTATAAATAAATAAATAAATATATATATACTTTGAATATAGGTTGGGACACACATAACCGCACCGTGCCCGACACGTGAGTCGGCCGAGTGTCGGTGCGGGCTCGGCTCGGTTACCGTGAGGCCACACATGTCAGTATTCAGTCCGAGCGCAACAATCTCTCTGTTTGTACTAGAGCGTGTTTCTTTTGAATTCGAAGTGACAGATACTTAAAAAATATTCGGAAGATTAAGTATTGCTTGAGATAATTGTTAATTTCATTGTTGTTATTTTTATTAATCGCTGTGGTGAATGAAACATTGCAATGCTGCAGTAAAGCTTTGTATAATCAGCTAGTATGGAAAATTTGTAAATATCATTATCTTGGTTATATTTTTTATCCCTATAATTCTTGTTCATTGTGTTTCATTGCAGTGAATTTCGGTCAAATACACTATAAACAGTACATTTGGTGTTTTTTGTATTAAACCCAAGAGCTATAGAGTGATGCCAGAGAGTTTGCCATGTTGCAAGCCCCTTTATAATAATTTGTAAAACATAGTAAATATTTGTAAAATATATACTGGAGAACATACAAAAAACATATTTTACAAAATGTTTTTCTTTTATAGCTCCGAGGACAAACAATTTATTGCCAGAATTAGTAAAAAAATAGTAGAAACAAATATTTTCTAAAATATTAGAGTATGGTTGATCGGTCAAAATGATATTGAGTATATGTTTAAGATAATAAATTAATGTATGGTTAGTCTTGTCTGCTAAGTTATAATAATATTTAAATAGACACGTTAGAGCATTATAAAATAATTATTTATAATATAATATTAAATGTTACATGTGTAAAGCCTAATATTTGAATTGTAAATCATGCATAAATCCTTTTTATTTAATACAGCACAATAGTTATACTAAAATTTAAACTTTGAAACGTAATAGTATATTATTTACTACATAAGCTACAATAACTCATTTTTATCATTTCATTCTTGCTCGATTCCGCTATTTTATTTTTTATACTTTTTGTATATAGTATCCCCAACACAGGCACAGCCTCTTATGGGGTACCTAGATTTCCCTTATTTTGTAAATATATGGGCCTAATTATTAGTTTAAAAAAAAAAGAAAGTAAAATCTAAAAGGATGTAACCTACTTTTTATATTTTATTACTCTAAGTACATAAATTAGAAATAAAGTAAGTAGAAAACATTTTTTTGTATTTGTTATTTACTGCTATTGTCATAGTATTATTTATTATTAAGCACTGGCAATAATATTTATTTTTAATATTCAGTTTGTTATTATGGGGAAATAAATTATTAATTATTATTATTTATTTTTAACATGGGATTTTTCATAATTCGAATTTAGTTGGTTAAAATCACTTAATGTACAACATGGTTTTTAAATTTGTTGTAATAAGAAAATATGCACAATAAGAAAATATGACTAGTTTACTCTAAGGGAAGAAAATGTAATACTTTTATCAATAAATATGATTTTGTACGCGAACACAGGATGTAGCGTTAGTAAGCAATACTAAATAATTCACTAAAATAGAACGTGTAGACTACTTAAATAGTTTTAAAAAGAAGAACACAACAGTAAACAACATATGATGCCGCTCGTAGACCGCACCGTGCCCGTCAAAATTCAAACTAAACATATCGGTGACGGTGCGGGCACGGTGCGGCCACGACGGTCTGGTGTCGGTGCGGACATGTGTGGACTTGCTGGTTGAAAACTGCGCTGCAATTCTTTCACCGTATGACGGCCAGCACACGGCCGACTGACGTGTCGGGCACGGTGCGGTTATGTGTGTTCCAACCTTATATAGTATATATATATATATATATAATATATATATATATATATATATATATATATATATATATATATAACATAAAAATAACATTGAAAATCAAAGGTAGAATTCATTCAAATCAAACTTGACAAATTAATAGCAACCACCCGTTTGTAATAAATCATTACTTAAAGTAAACAAACCGAGTATTTTATGTTATATATGTAGGGTGTTTCGTGAGAGGTTGGCACAACTTCAGGATATGTACACACAAGTACACACACAAACACGAAAAAATGTTCATATGAACATATGTCCTATCTCACTTCGTGTAGTGTCGTCCATATAGGTTTCTTATTTAAAAAATCGTATATCAAAGCCGTTGGAGTAAATAACATAAAAATTGGCAGCTACGTCAAGCAAATAAAAGAATTGAAAAACTAAATACCTATTTCAACATTTCTCCAAACGTTAATATCCCAAAAAATTTTAATCCCATGTAAAAATTGCAAAAAATATTATTTATTGCAAAGTTAGTGAAAAATACTACTAATACCAAATTCGTTAAAATCTATTGAGAAATAAAATAACTACATCCGTTTTAGTTGGCGAGTGTTTATGCTTTCTATGATTTAGTATTGTTAGATTTGTCATTAAATTTGTAATAAATAGTTATTATTGCATATTTTTCATGTGTTTTTGGGATATCAAGTTTGAAAAATTGTTAATTCCGCAAAGTGGAAAGTGCTAATAAGTATTTTTTAAATTTTCCCTTTAATTAGCTTAACATAACTGCCAAGTTTCGTCTTATTTGCTCCAACGGGTTCTGAGATATGATTTTTAAGTAAAAAACACATATGGACAGACATACAGTAGACGAAGCGAGAGAGGACATCTGTTCATATACACCTTTTTGCTTTTTTTGTGTCTACTATCGGATAATTTTACGTTTATTCGATGTCTTTACAAAAAGCAATGTTTCGATTTGATCCATCACGTAAATGCTGTTTGCCACAAAGCTCTAATTAAACATTCAGAGAAAACTTAACTCCGAGTGAAAAATAGTCTGCATTGCAAACACTTGGTAAGCAATGTTTATAACAAAAAGAGACGGCAAATCTCTGTTACAAATTGAAAATAAATTATCCTGATAATGTATTACTACGAATGACAAGTAAAAATAGATCTGCATCAGCGGTCTCTATCAGGGATCATTTTACATTTTGTTCTGAATATTTCACACATTAAAGGAAAAATTATAAGAAAGAGTAAATTTTCACGTTTTGAGTGTCAGTTTGATCATGTTTTAAAAGATAGTGGATGTTGCTGAAACATTTGGTATTTTACCTTCTTTCTAAATCGGTGTATGGCAGTCAACAAGGACATCCCCATCATCTTCAGGATGAGGATGGAGGCGTAGAAGGCGAACCCCTGCAAGACGGGGTTGTCCCCGTTGAGAGCAGACATCAGCATGGTAACACTCACAGACACTAACTCACGACTGACTGAGAGAGACTGAGTGACTTCGTAATGAACCAACGATGATTAGACTGAGCCGTTACTGAACTGTTGGTAAACAGAGACAGGAGCGCTCCTAGCGGACAAGTCTCGAGTCTACTAGTAGGCCACGAGGGCATCGAAATATTTTGGCTTGAATCCATCTGAGGAGCTGATACTGCCTGACGGAAATAAACGATTCAATTTGCTATAGTATCTAATACAACTTAAACTTCTTTCGTTCAAATTTGAGGCAATACAAATAAAATAGTCAAAAGTTTATAAAGTCATTTATTAAAAGTGAATGGATAAGATCATTCGTATAAGAGTACACGTCCCTAACTGAATTATTCCCAGTCTACTTTGAACCTGTAAAGTAACTAGCCTAAGGAAGGCCTGTATGGAGTAGTGCGGGGCATAAAATATATTGGAGGTTAACCGAAGTTGAAGGTAGTTTAAAAAGTGATTTTTGCAGGACAGCTGTTTAAAAACGTGATAATAAATCAAAACAAAACCATACAACATATTATATTCCAGTTATTAAATTTCTCTTCTTAATGCAATTATTTACTTACAGTTTGGGACACATTTTAAAAATTAATAAATCGAGAGTAAAATATGAATTGAAAAAACCTAATCTGTTTCAAAATACACAACCATAAAGAAAAAAATGAATTGCATTGGAATAATGTAAAACCCCCTTCTTAAATTTTTAAATAATGGAAATAAATGAAGATGTTCGTTAATATACTTTAGAATTTTGCTCATTAAAGTTCTATCTGAATGAACCGACTACTTCTGATTCATAAAAACCAATCAGACTGGAGCTTTATAAATGGCATAACGTTCTTGCAGGCATGAATGAGTTAAGATGACATAGAACATTATTGAATATGGCGAAATTAATTTTTTGTTCCAATGATTTGCTAACGGACAATAGCCTACCGATCATAAGTTACCTAACAGTTGGTTGGTAGACTGCTGACGAAATGCTGATCATGATGATAGTAGGAAGATGAGTCATTGAACAATAAGTGGAATAACATAATCATCGTGACTTGAGCTTTACCTCTCTGGCTAACTGGCCAACAAGTCGCGCAATGTGAACGATGCATGAAGTGAGTTTTGAAAAGGAACTAATCAGTTGAAAACAGATTCGAGTGTTGCAATGTGCTGCTAACTTTATATGTAGTAAAACCTAATTAAGGGTTAATTTAGTTTGGATGTTACTTTTAAGAGATCCTGGAAATATATAAATGATCTGAATTAAAATTTGAAGTTAAAACTAGATGTGATAATTATATACTAACTTTAACAAATAAAACACAAATATATTCATGTCAGCAGCACCCAAGATCTATTCTGAAATTTGATATTGGTATACATTTGTTTTATATATATTTTTATATAATATATTTATATATTATATATAAAGATATATATATATATATATATATATATATATATATATATATATTTGTTATATGACATATTTGTTATTAAATTATTTTTAGACAAACTATTTCCCATAAGATTTTTCTAATTAACGATATAGAAAATTTTACTTGTTTAATTTTACTGTTAATTGTTGGAAATAATAAAAAACTTAAATTTCTGATATAAAAACTTACCCTCTTTTTATATCGTTGCACACCGGTCAAAAACGACATCATCATCATTTTCAGTATGAGAATAGAAGCGTAAAAAGCAAATCCCTGTAAGACTGGGTTATCGGCATTAAGCGTTGACATAAACATGGTAACACTCATCGTAACGTTCTTAAAACTGAATAGTAATGACTATCACAGTGGTCCAACAACGAAAATACTAGACACAAACAGCGCTCCTAGTGATGGATTCTGCAAATTCGGTCAACTTCAAATGACCTTGACGTTGACGTACAGATAACAGTAGTAGTAGCTCTGCGGTAGGATTGGAATCCATACAATTCAAACAAGCTAGAAAACTCGTCACCCCAATCAATTTTCGGTTCACTATTTGAAAGAACTGTACGTGAAAAATGCATACATTTCGGAACACGTGTGATTTTACAGGCAATATTAAGCCAAAAAATATTAATCATTCAATAATCGTGGATGTTGAGTATTTAAGATTTAGTATATGATCTTCTGTAGGCATTACAAATTTAACATTAGTCAATTTTGTGTTTTACTCAAACTGAAAACACATTTTACTATAGCAGAAAGCAATTCTTTAATAACATTCCGGAATAAGCGGAGTAAAAAAACAGTTTAAATTTCTGCTATAACCATTGTTTAATTATTGGATTGACACGTCATGGATTTGTGCAGTGCAGTATTATGCAATGTTAAAATAAAACCCAACCTAACAGGAAATTAGATTTTTTTATATTGATAAAAGAGAATCACGGTACCTGCAGTTTCAAAATGGAGCATGGCACGCCTTTGAGCGCCGAAATAAAAGAAAACAATATTGAAGGCGCGCTGGTGTTTGTAAAAATCTGTTTTATGTTGAGATCTCTACACCATGCTTCTAAACTAAGAAGGTTACATTTTGTAATTATACTAGTTGTATTCAATAATATTTCGATTATAGCGTTTCAAAATTGTATCGTTCTAAAATATTTAAATTGATAACAAAATAAATACACCAATGAACACGTTTATGAGGATTAATGATTGCGTAATTACACTTCTTAAATGATCTTATCCCATCAGTTATATCGTTAATTAACACCCTATTTTGGAAATGAATCAACGGATCTATTAAAATACTCAGAATAAGATCATAGACAAATAAGTTATGCAATATTTATCATCCAGTGTCGGCAAATCTTAAATTTTGGTCTATACGGCTACTTGCCTCCAAAAAAATTTCATTCATGATTCAGCATTGTTTAACGAAGAATCGGGTTAAGGTCACTAAAACCATCCAGGTCAAACATCTTATCGCTATTAAGATAACGAACTTGCTTAGATGATCAGCCAACTAGATTAGCATCACCAAATCTAACCTTTTCCCAAAGAAATACATCTTTGCAAACAGATTATATTTGAGTATCGCAGCCAGGCATTTGCAATATCTAGAATTTTATTTTGTTACTGATAGGTACTCTTTCGAGGGAGGATTTTGCTGCCGTCTGCAGTGTCAAACTGTTCATAAATGATAAAACTCAAATTTTGTTAAAATAATGATACACAATATTGTTATAGGTTCGAACGACTATTCCATTAGTTCAAATATCATAGATCTAAGATTAATATAAGGGGATAGTTAACGGAATTTGACCTCTGATAAAGTTAAATTGAAATAAACAACTTGTCTAACAGACTTTTAAACGGAGAAGTATATTGAAAACTTCAAATGGAGTTTGGAACCCCGTGAAAATGGAGTTAGGTAAAATATTGGACATAACATACTCATACAATTTCTATAGATAATTCCATTGACTACTGCAACTCGCCTCGGCTTTATTGCACAAATTCCCCCTTTTGTTTCTCCGTAACCTGTTATATGAAATGAATGGAAAATGCCATTACTAAAGGTGGTGGAGTTAGGGCTGTCAATCCCTCTTTACCATTCAACCTCATATATATACAGAAAATTAACAGCAGTGGTATAAAGGCGCTGTAAAATTGTAACATAATTATGTCTTATAACAAATTGCTTAATTTACATACAATAACATAGAAGAAAAACACATTCAAGCGCTGTAATACACTATCTGACCTCACACACGCCGCAAGCACCACAGCCTGTTACATCCACGACCATAAATACGTCTAATATCGTCATAGAGAGCGTTCCTGTCGGAAGGCGGAAAGGCGGCAAGTCTGAAAAAGTAAACGATATACTAAAATTGTTAATCTATGAATTGGAATTGATGGTAAATTGGCTCCCCTTCTTGTAGGTCGTTCACTAACATTGGAGTTAAAATTGATGAGTTTTAGTTTTGAGAATTGAATTTAGAATGGAATGAGTATGAAATTACTGTAGTTCTTGAAGTTTCACGGCTGAAAAATTGTGGAACGCGCAGTATGTCCGATTGCTCAAAAGTCAAATAACAACAAATAATCAGAATACAAAGCAATTAAGTTTGGCAATATATGTGTCTTAACTAGAATCACCTTTATATTGAATGGAAAATACAAAAATAACTTATTTACACTATGGAGGCCAGCAAACACTTTGTTACAAATAATTGTAAAATGGTCAGCCCATTTCAGGCATGATTCAGTTAGTCCGAGATTCTCCAGTATATTTTGATAATTTAATCCATCACTGTTAAGTTTTAGTTAAGGTGCGGTTTCAAGGTTAATACGGTTATAATCAGTATCGAGTTACCTACAATCATTGCTTTGGTCTTATTTTCACACAGCTTCAGTCCATATGGTTTAGCCCTAAAGTTAATAAAGCTAATATATCTAGGTTGAGTAGTGACATATCAGTCATCGGCGCGGCGTAAAGATGAATATTTGGAATGTCTTACGATTGAAGTAATCTCGTTTATGTAAAGTAAGAATAGAAGGGATCCAAAGACAGAGCTCTGTGGAATTCCCCTCGTATCACTTTTCCAGTCACACATTTTACCCCCCTTTTCACACATTGCCGACGTCCATATAGGTAAGACTTGACCCAGATAAAACAACCATAGGGAAAGCCATGCTTCTTCAATTATGAGGAGAAGGGTGTGACATATGCAGTTGAATGCCTTAGAAAAGTCAAACAATATTAAAATGGGTCAATAAAGCCGTAATGGTACTGTGATTGGACCTGAATTCTAATTGGAATTTGTACAAAATATTATAGTTATTGAGGTAAGAAGAATACTGTTAGTGAACTACTCTCGAGCCATTTTGAGGGACATGACAGAATACATATCGGGCGTAGTTCAGAAGGAGTTTGAGGGTTAGAAGCAGTGGAGTAGCAAAGGGGGGGGGCGGGAGCGGGTCGCACCGGGTGTCACCTTTTTTGGGGCGACACCCACCCGATCTCTCAACTTTAAGAACAACGTACAAAAAAAATCGCTAGCACAAAAATTTCTTTTTAAGGGAATTCCTCCACTAGCACTAGCTCAGCTCTATGTATAATTCGGGGATTTCAACAAAAGAGCCTGACGCTGTCGTGGGGGATTCCCCGTCCCATACTTCTTTGACGTTTCAGTTGCAACATTTCTAATTTGTTTCGTGAAGTGTGTTGTGTTTCATTAGCGTGAGTTGTTAAACATGTATTATTCTATAGTGATAGATAATAAAAAGAAAAAATTGTATCCACGAATTGTATTATATAAAATGTATTGCTTTTTACTTTCGATGGGGTGACACCACCGGTTTCCGGTTTCTGCACCGGGTGCCACCCAAGGTAGCTACGCCACTGGTTAGAAGTTTTCTTCAACGTGCGAACTAGAGAATATTTCCAAATATCAGAAAAAAAACAGAAGAATTCAATGAAGAAATGAAAACTACTATAATAGTGTTATTGGTAACGTATATTTTAGAATACGTAAAGGTATAGGCCAACTGCGTCGCTTGTCATTCTCGAAAAATCATCTAGTAAGTCGGCTTAACGCACAGGTATGAACGAGAACCCGCCGCCTGACGCTTCCCGAAGAACAGCCCTCAGCTCACCTGTATATTCGCAGATTTATTTACTGAAATATTTACGAAATAGTCATTAATTATATTAAGATTTAAGGAAAAAGGGGTGTTGATATTTGATTTCCCAACACCTATATTTTTAACTCTGTTCCACAGTTACCTCACTGACTATTGCTCGGACAGAGTACTATGATAAAACCGAACTTTGGTATTTCTGATATGCTGCTGCTTGTGATTCCTAAGGCACTTGTAAGTATCCCAATCGTGTGTAGAATTTTACCTTTTGACCTTTCGGAAAGTTGAATCCCTTTGTTTTTTCTGTAAGCCTCTTTGAAAACACCTATCCAAGGAGCGGGTATTTAGGAATTAGTTTTGTGACAATTGGGGCAAGTATAGTAAATAAATTTATTAGAAAATAGTTAAATGATAACCACATTGTTTACATTGGCGACAGTAACCTCATGCCAGGGCAGAGCAGTAGCATATGCGGAAAAGGCAGCATGGTCTATGCCCCTGAATTTTCGAAAAGTTTTAGTATAAGAGTTTAGAGTTTATAGGCGTAAAATATGAGATCATGCTTTGAAAGTCCAGGAGCAGGAAGTTGTCCGTGGTTCACAACATGACAGGGTCAGAGATAGCACTGACGTCCAGCCAAATGTTTGTTGTTGCGGTATGGTGATTAGGTTGAAGTGGCAGAAAAGTTAGGTTACAAGATTGAAACATTGTAGTAAAGTATGCTTGATCGTGAGTAGGAGGTCCAGTCTAGTTGGACTTTAGGTGGCTCATGACAATGACGTGACTGTAACGAACGGTCGATAAGTGTGTGTTTATATCAGCATGGAAACTGATATTGGGGCTTTAGAACATACACTGACAAGAATATGAGTTCCATTGATACTAACGTCGAGAAACATGTATTTTGGCCGCACATTCCTAGATGTGTCGGATGATTATGGACTATATGTTATTTAGATGATTATAGGTAGGACAGTGAGACTTGACATATATAGCAACTCTACCACCACACTTGTGCAGGTGGTCGTTCCTGAAAACGATATAACAAGTTATATCGACGCCTTTTCGTTAGTAACGGGTTTTAGCCAAGTCTTAGAATTGAGATGATGTCGATAAGAAGGGAATTAAATATTGAACGAAATTCATCAATAGGGTAGGGAGGGTGGAGAAACACTCTGACCAGGGGTGGAGCTTCAGACTTCCGCGCGGCGAGTAGAGGCGAGGCAGTGCATAAAACGTGACCAGGAAATAATTGGGGGGGGGGGGGGGTGGTCCAGACAACTGTTAATTTCCCGTAGTGGACAGATAGTAAAGCACCATTTTTTCCTTAAAAAGTTCTTGACCCGTTTCTTTGTCGTGAACGATCTTCAGCAGTACGTGTCATTAATACTGAATTATTTAAATAATAATAATAATCGTTTACTAAAAGTAATTGAAAAAATTAAAAATTTGTGGGGCGGGTTCCGGACCCTTTTAACTCTCTCGATGGCTACGTTCCTGACACAGGCATCAAGCAGCAGTGACCTTGTAATCAGACCATTCACATATACATAGGGATGTTGCGATATTATCGATATCAATATATATATCGATATTATCGTTTCGATATTACCTATATTGATATCGATATAAGTTATCCGATATTATCGTGATATCGGAAGAAATATACGAATATCGGGGTTTTGATATCATATTGAATGAAAAGTTGTAATTATTTATTATTTTGGCTTTATTAGTTTTACAAAAGCAAAACTCAAACAACTTGCTTTGTTCAGTTGTTAAATGCAACGCCAGCAAAGAAATTAACTTTGCAGATTAAGTAAAAAGTAACCAGACGGTGCTTGGTTCAGTTAAGCATGTATAATATAGTTGCTTTTTAAAATGTAATTGTTGTTCTTAAAACTCAATGTAGATTCTTATAGATTTATATTGAAATGTAAAATTGTAATTTTTATTCTTACTTTGACAATTGTTTTTTAATTATTGTGCTTCAAATGGTTCTTAGTTAAAAAATGTTAAATAGAATAATTTAAATAATTTAAGGAATTTCTTTTTTATCTTTAAATAATGGTTTATTGTTTAACGTATTAAGTTGTACTTGAATTAAAAACATTATTTTGGAAATGAACTTGTAAGTTGTATCTTTGATTATACTAGTTACACGCACTCATACAATCAAAGGTTGTATACACCAATTTAATCATTACCCTTTCCTTATTTATCGATATCGGTCGATATTAAGGATATCGATATTTGGATTCGATAATATCGGTATATCGATATCCAAGCTTGATATTGATATCGGTAACAAATATCGGAACTAGCCTCATATTGCAACAACCCTACATATACAGCACAATCGGGACACAATATTTCACATAACTAACTAATAAATAAACCCGTACAGGTTTACTAACCATTTTATGTGATACACAACATACACCTTTGGCTCGTGTCTAATAAATAATGAAAGTAACTTTTACAAACCTATTGTTAAATGAGAAAATAAGCCTATCAGGGTACAAATCGTATTATGCATAATGCCTTTCATGTTTAGATGTATAAAGAGATGTGTTATTATAGTCTACTTATACATTAATTTTTAAAAGTTTATATTGGCAATGGATGGCTTGAAAGAATTATAGGATTTCGAACATTTGCTATCGTTTTATGTTACAACAAGTGTAACACGTAGTTTCGAGGATTAAAATCTTCCCCCTTTTCAGATGTCAAAAACCATAATACATAAACACGCACCTAAATAAAAAAGTAAGGCAATGATATACTAAAAAATAAATAAAAATCTTTAGAATTTAATCTTTGAAAGTTAGTGTTATACTTTTTTTTTAGTGTTATAGTTTTTTACGTGAAATATGCATGAAAATGTTCTAGTTTTGAAATATTACATTTAAAAATGTACAATTAAGACCAGAAAGCAGGAGATATAGGGTTTAAGTAAATTTTTTATGCAACGACCCATTTTTTTACTAATTCAAAGGAAAGTATTTTTTAAAGATTTTCAATAATTGATAATTTTATTCATAAAACTAATTTGTATGGTTCTGTGAAGGGAATTGTTTTTCTAATATTTAAATATTTGGCCTGACTCACATTTCAGTGCACACAGTGATAGAATCAGCTGTTTAGTAAAAAATAAAAATTATCAGAAAACATCAGTCTAAAGATTACTGTTACTGAAATTTTTGTAAAAAATAGAATAGCTTAGTATTAAAGTGTATCATAATTTATATTTTTATCAAATATAAAACTCAGCATATTAAAATAATTAAAGAATTTAGTTAAATTTGAACACAAATTATTTTACTCTACTAATACAAGTTTGCTAGCCCATAGTTAGACTTGGTACCACTGGGTATTTTAATTTGGGAATAAAGCACCAAAAAAGATTATACGCAGAGTAACATGCAGTGTTGGAATTTTTGTAGGATGTGACTGATGCAAATGCGTTATGGAACACATTTATTAAATTAAAAGCTACTCAAAATCTGAGTCCACAAGGAATGTATAACATGTATGATATTTTTGGAAACAGTAAAAGATTACTTTCCTTTGATTAAGTAAATAATGAATCATTGCATTAAAAAATTGACTGGAATCCAAAATTTCCTTCTTGCTGGTCTTGACATTTTTTGCATTATAATAATTAAGAAACTGGTAGAAATTTCATTCAGATTTCACGTAAAAAGCGTCTCAATATATGTACTAATAAGAGAGCTGTGACAATTTGAAACTTGGTCAAAATCAGTTTTGTTTATGCGCAGCGAGTGAATGACGCAACCAATAAACTTGACAACATTAATTTGTTGGTCTTGTTATTACGCACAACTTTGTCTATTTAATCTTTTCTGTACCTCTTATAATTTCCAAGATCCCTTCAGTGCTCATACAATTTTGAACACACTACCTATTATTCTATCGTATACGATCTAAATGTTAGTATATCTCTATTAGATATGTGATCTATTATAAGTTTTCTAATAGCTAGATTTATCTTGAATAGCCCAGATAATTAATAATATTTGAAGTAATTACAACATTCTTTATGAGTCAATATTCCATTGGGTGTTACAGAAGAATAGCATCACACTGTAACACTACTTGTAGCGAAGTTACCTTGTAATACCAACACTGACCTACTTTAAAGTGAACTTATTTGAAGTCGTGCTTGTGTTTATTTTTGGATCTTATTATTTACATGTCTGGTAGCAGTGATATCGTCATGTAAGTATTTTCTTTGGCGATATGGAGCTCTAGCTTCGAAATTTATGACGTCATTTAAGATGTTTAGGTAAATATTACTACGTTCCGAAGCCGAGATTGAAACTTGGGCCCCTAGGGTCATAAGCTGAGATGCTAACCAGCTCCTAGGGATGGTGAGGCGACTTATACGGTACAATAGATACCCCAATATAGCGGATTGCACGCATATAATACTCGGAATTAGGAGGACAGGAAGGACGATCGTGAGAAATAAGAGAAAAGGTATATTGTAAACGATTAATTTAAAGATTTCTTAGATTTTCCTTAATCTGTAACATTTTGCTAAAACAACGATATGGTTTTTACAGTGTTGTGCATATAAAAGCTAAACATATTATGCAATATCTTCAAATCTATAATCTAATTTCGAACAATGCTCTACAAAAGACCTCTATTGCTACATTTCTTGATCTTCATAATCAATGAAATTTCAATTGGGATTCTCACAAAATAGTATAATAAACTAAGTTGAGTTTTTCCCAGACAACTCAATCAAACCTCAATGTCATGTATCTTTCAGTCAATGTTGCACATTTCTGAATTTTTACCCTTGATTTTACCTTTTACGCAATGATTCTTTTGAATTTCACCATCCAGTCGAACACGGCAAGGGTGTTTGTACTCTAGAAGGGGGCTTTTAGAACTGTCTGGGGACTGGAACCTACATATGCTGTTGAGATCACTTTAAAAAACATACAGTCTTGCCATTTCCATATTTAATACTTTATCACAAGTAAGTTTTGAATTTCAAAATTTTAAAATCTTTAAAACTTATAATTACACCAGAAATAACAGTTGTATAAATCATGCAAACTGTTACTTTTCCTGTTTCTAGAAACTCTCTTTTTAATCTTAGTCCTGTTTTATTTAAATATTAACCAGAAGTTATTAAAACTTCCCAAAGCACATAGATTTTCGAAAGGAGATTATTACTTTATCTCCTAGAGAGGGCCATTTTACAACCTTTAAGAGGGTCTATGATACTAAGTTTTCATTCCAGTGATTAACAAAAGAAAACTGAATTTGATAACTTGAATTATAATACTTTTGTAGAATTACGTGTATTGTGTTGTATTAGTGATACGAATAAAATTGTACACTTTCTATGGTGTCAATAAGTCTGGTTTGATTTGATTTAATTTGTGTTTCGATTCAGTTTGAATCGCCCAAAAACGATTACATAAGTGTTTATATTTCCTGGCAGATTGACCAAACAAGTTTTTTTAAGCCCTTAGGGTCTTAAAGCTCTTGACTGTGGAATTACTAACAGTTAAGGGACCTTGCAGTCCATATACTGTTCATGTTAAAAACGGTATGTTCAAGTATACAGAGAGAAAAAAAAACAGTAGGTTTACATATATAAAACTTCGTACTCTGTTCAATTTTAGTGGTATGTTTTATTTCTAATTAAATACAATAATTACGATTTAAAACATATATTTATATGAAACACTAAAAAATTTAACTTTGTTTTAAATTTAAATATTTAAAAACATTTATTTCTAACATTTGTAAAAAAATAATAGTTAAAATCGTCAGCTACACATTTATACACAACAGGAAAAGATTTTCATACCGATAGTGTAGAAGGTTTATTAAAAAAAGTTTACTCTGTGTCAGGAAAAGTGGGTTTTCAATAAGCACAAAAAACTGTAAAAGTGTCTTGTTTCCACATTAACATAGTTCAGCACTACACCCAGCAGCTGTTTCTTATTCATTATCTTCTCCTTTTCTAATAATCTTTTTTTTAAATTTTCTTATATTCTTCGAATATTCTACAGCTGCCCTGTTGGTAAAAAATCCTAATTTGGTCAATTCGTCTTAGGTGAACTGCAGAATTACCTCCAGTAGGTGTACACCAATTTTGTGAAATGTCTTTTGAATTTGAACTAAGTTAATATCAGTATCCACGAGTATTATTTAATCGTTTTCTTTAAACTTGTTTTTGCTATTTTTTTAATCCTAGGGATTATGTCACAGGTTTAATAGTCACAAGAAAAAAACACAACTCATAAATTTGAGATAAACATAAACATAACAAAACTTCCCAAAACCATAATGTCATATGTTTTGTTGTCATTTGTGACAGAGCATTATAAATGGTCGTACCAAGTGAAAAATGAAAATATGCATTAAACATTGATGTCTTATATATCAAAATTTTTGGAAAAAACAAAGAATTTAGTACATTTTTGTTTTTTTGACTACAAGGTCCCCTTTACCAACCAAAAACTAACAGCACTACCTTAAATAGGTGGGGAATCGTCAGTGATGTAGGAATTTTGAATGGCCAGAATTGAATGGTTGTAAGTAGTTATATCGTTCCAAGACTTCCCAGTATTCATATACACTCAAGACTACTTTCTTTAAACTAAGCACCACAACGTTCTAGGCTGAAATAGACAAAATCTATTCTTAAAGATTAGTAATTTCGAATAATTTACAGATAAGTATTCATTACATTCATAATGATTTGTAACGTGACTACGACGTGTCTTTCTAGTATAACTGTTTTATTGTAAAAATCCTGTAAAATTGAATTTACAAAAATGTATATAACATGACCGCATGGCCATTAACATCTATGAGGACCATTGTAAAAGTTTAAAATTCCAACTTAAATAAAAAACTCTAATTTAGTTAATAAAAACGTGTTTTCTAATTGCTTGTTACAAAAGCATTACAATCATAATATGTAAGTCTTAGGAAAGGAAATTGTACCTCTGAAGTATAAAAAACATTAAATCTAACTTCCAGATAGTAATGCAATAACTACTAGAGCTTATTTCCGCTGGATAATACGAAAATTACTATTTAAAAACTCTAGGATAAGTTCCCCTTGAATGGATGGTTATAAATATAAAAAAATGTAATTAGGCCACTATTATATATATATTTCGGAATTGTGCTTTGTTACAGTTAAATCCAGTGTTAGTTTTTTCTTTTGGTGACTAATGTTTTTCGAAATGCGTGAGATTCACCAAACAACATCCAGAAAAATAGCAAACAAGACTGTTCAAGACTCCAATTGTTGCATATGCAGTGAGGCAGGAAACAGAACAATATTTATTACAAAGTAAACGAAATCGCTGATAAGGACAGTGAGAGAAATTCTAGGGCAAATATATACAGTACGGCGGCCTGATAAGGCGAACTGTTATAAAAGAGAGCAAACAATAAATTATAAAACTATTTGTAAGGTTGCCATACAATTAATCGGTATCACATCCAATATGCAGTCCACTGTAGTATACCTCGGTAAGTGATAACATAATTTACAGAATATTGTTTAATTCATAAATAAATAAATGAATACTTAGTGGGTAATCATGAATACGATAGCGTTGATCATTGAAAATAGTTAAAGATATTGACAATATTCATGTTAGTAATGAGAAAAGCTAAAGATGTACTTATGTAATATATATGTTACAGTTTACATATTGTGTAGTTATGGAATTATAATTTTCTTAATATGTGTATAGTGGAGAAGAAAAGATGTAAACAATATTATTAAATGCATACTGTATATTACATTCCAAAATAAATAAAGTGTAAATATAGATACATTCTATAAGCTCTGTTCTTATTGGAATTAGTTATTAATTTAAAACAAACACTCCAATAATATACTTTTTTATTTCTGTGAGGCCTTTCATACTCAATGAGCACATCATCAGACCCACATTTCATTGGAGTGTTTGTTTTAAATTAATAAAATGTAAAGTTAGATATTGAATTCAATTTTACATTGTATATTCCGTTTTAACTTTTAAAGACTCTTTTAATTTTGCACTAACGTCTTTTAGCAAATTGAATAATAACAACATCTTTAGAAATTTATCATAAATGCTGTTATAAATATTATATTTATAGAACGAACAGAAAGCAACCATTTTTAAGAGCCATGACGTGGACATGAACACGAAGGTTTCGTGAAAAACCGAATGATGTAGTTTCAAGTGAATTAAAACTCTTTTATTTAATTGTTAAGTAATGTAAGGATGAAATAAAAATCATAATAATTCAAATTATAGTCAGAATTTTATAGTTCAGGATTCTCGAATCTTGCACTTTATTACTAATGTATCGATTTCTATAAATGCAATAATAAAAGATTCCAACTTCAAATCTTTACAAAGTTGTTAATAATGACACATTAAATACACTACAACTGTCGAGCCATAAATATTGTGGTGTTTTTATTTAGAAAAAAGGTTGTTGAGAGTCAATAATTTTGATGCATAACCAAAAGAATTTACATCCAAAAGAATATATCGTGGAATTTTCCTTGATACAAAATAACTTAGAATACTAAAAAACAAATACGATAATGTATTGTAAAGTATGAGTTTTACAATAGAAAACTAAGGGACAGCGACGCTTACTGTCAAGAGTGACAGTACATGGATTATATAAGGTCGTTGAATTCAGTACCAAACGAATTCACTGAAGTGATGACACTCCAACGTAGGATTCGTAGAAGAGTTTTCATGTATAGCAACCAAGATGGAAGAGGTGGTTGTTTCGGGGCGGTGGATTCAGTACCAAACGAATTCACTGAAGTGATGACACTCCAACGTGGGATTCGTAGAAGAGTTTTCATGTATAGCAACCAAGATGGAATAGGTGGTTGTTTCGGGGCGGTAGATTCAGTACCAAACGAATTCACTGAAGTGATGACACTCCAACGTGGGATTCGTAGAAGAGTTTCCATGCATAGCAACCAAGATGGAAGAGGTGGTTGTTTCGGGGCGGTGGATTCAGTACCAAACGAATTCACTGAAGTGATGACACTCCAACGTGGGATTCGTAGAAGAGTTTTCATGTATAGCAACCAAGATGGAAGAGGTGGTTGTTTCGGGGCGGTGGATTCAGTACCAAACGAATTCACTGAAGTGATGACACTCCAACGTGGGATTCGTAGAAGAGTTTTCATGCATAGCAACCAAGATGGAAGAGGTGGTTGTTTCGGGGCGGTGGATTCAGGACTTGCACGAAGTTGAAAATTGTGGCAAAGTCTGAAGTGCATCTCGTCATAATAAAATGACACAGAGGTTGTTCGTGGTTTCTTTCAAAGAAGAAGTTGTGAATTAAAACTTAAAATATTTACGAGGATATGGAACTAGAAAGCAACATTATAACAATTTAAGATGTTATTTGCAAAAGCAAATCCCTAATAACGAAATGATGGTAGATGACAGAGGTACAAGTACCTAAGAACTGAGTTCCTACAGTCTAATATATTATTGATAGGTAGAGGCAATCAGTTAGAGTAGGCATAGAATGATTAACTGCAAACATAAAATGAGTTTAAATTAAAAATTTTATTTAAAAATAAAGACAACGGTAGAAAGAAACCGTGTAATCGTCTTGTGCAAACTATGTCTGATCCTGGAAATCCCAAAAATAATTTGAGAGCTCAGAGAGTTGTTCTGTATGGTTTTAAACGGGGGTTTTTAAAGGGAGGAGCCAATCCGCTTTAAACCTTATTTGCTTTATAGGCCACTGGCCTTTGAGAGGATCTTATCAAAAAGAATAAAGGGGAGAGTCGATGCTGTATAAGTTATATGATAGATAAGAAAAAGTGCTACGGTCACAGACAGGATTTGAACCTGCGCTATCTCTAACTCAGATCCAATGTCCGATGTTTTAGACCGCTAAGCGTTGAGTTGTTATAGTTCTTAAGATAATTATCCATCTTATCTTATTTACAAACAGTGCTCCGCTGGATGGCAATTTTCCCCAAAAAACTAATGAATGATTTCTTTATTTTGATAGACGAAGTTAGGGCAATTAGGTTCTATATTATTATGTCAATAAATATCAGTCTAAAGCGTTAAGGAACAGAGTTAAGAGGAGTATTATCTGTCTTAATATACAATTTTGATTTTGAATCAAATTATCAGAATATTACGAATCTATGTTTTCCACATGAACAACACATACTATTTTTAATTTTTATTTATAACTCCAAAAGCTGAATTAACGTCTCCAAGCAATATATCGTCCAGTACATATTTTCAAGCAAACATTAAAATTAAACATCCTGTGTTCTCTTATGCAGGAGTTGAGGAACTTTGTATATAACTGACGTTTACTCAACTCTCGTAGTTTTCATCAAATTGTTATTATTACTATCTTTGTTTTCTGTGTAATGGCGGATCAATTAATTGAGTAGTTATATTTTAAAAGAAATAAGAAAACTTAAATAAAGAAACGGTGCGTGGATTTTCACTGTATAAAATTTCCACACATAATATAAATATTTGTAAACACAGTATAAGAATTTGGGATATTTTGAAAACAATTTTTAAATAAACGTTCATTCTAATTTGTAATTAAAGATTTCTTGTAGAAGTTTCGGTTTCTGAAATATGAACTCTCATAATAGGGTCATAGCTTAAAGAGTGAAAATACGGAAATTTCGGTTGCCACGATAAAAAAAATATACACATACATAGATCTAAAACGTCTTCTTAAAGAAAACCTCTACTTTCGGCCATTGCATCTCATTTTTTTGTTTTATTTCCGGTGCAGTGCAGTGTTTGCCGTGTTGCCTCAATCAAACATTTTATACGTATGTTGGTCTAAAAAGCGTACTTCGGCTAAAATGTGTACTTCCCGTTAGTAATTTACTTGTGGTTTAAGATATTTTCGATGCCATGGTAGGATGAATTTTTACCCTGATAAAAGAAACCATATATACACACATTGGTCTTCTTTGGTAAATAGCGTCTACTTTCGGCCATTGCAATCTACTTTCTATCCAAGGTATTTATTGTGCCGGCACTCTCTAAGATCATAATAAAAATTTATATAAAAATTCACCTTTTCAGGAGAGCGTGAAGTTGAAAACCAATTATAGTTTACTTTTAAGGGTTGCAACCATATTTCACCCCCTATGTTTGGTTGTCCTTCTTAACAATGCTTTTGTTTTTTATATGCCTCATGAGCCACGTATGTGTCAAATTTTATCTTTCTAGAACTTTGGGTAGTTGAAAAACAAAATGTAGATATTCAAGGGTTTTTAATTCCATTATGAATGTTTGAGATTTATTAAAATGCTTTAATGTTTTGTTCTAAGTCATGAGGCATACGTGTTCCAAATTTAAACTTTTTGGGGTATCGGGGAATTGAAGAATAAGTAATTAGTGAGTGATTATGGCTTTGCATTCTATATAGAGATGAAGTTCGAAAATTTAGTTAGTCTATAAATAACTATTGGAGCCATTGTAAAAACTGTACGAACACTTCTATTTCGTTCACATTAAAAATAAATAAAATTAAAAATAGAATATTTTTTGTGGGAGCGCAGAGGGGGAGAATGACATGTGATATATATGGGACTTTGGTGGTACTTTACAGAAAAAATGTTTTAACGACCACATGCTATATCAAGGATCTCAACAATATGAAGTTAAATAGTTACAAAATCCACTTGTACTTTAGAAATTAGTTATAAGTTTGGTTAATAAATGTAGCAAAAATCAAACTTTACTTTAAACGTTAAAATTATGCTGCCAAGTGACGTAGAAATTTTACATAGGCGTGTATTCATTTAGTGTGTCCCAGCCGTCAAAATAAGAATAGGTGTTTGGAATTCTAAAATACTGTAAAACCGAGGCAGAAAAAGCAGGGATACTCTTTTTAATAGAAATTAAAATCCTTCCTTACAGTCCAAAAGCAGGGTAAGTGCACCTAACCCTAAACTTTCAATCCTAACGCTTAGGATGTGACGCACTACTGAAAATGGCATACAAAATAAAACTTTGGTCTAAATAAAACAAAGTTTTATTATTTTAAGGTAAAATAATAATTACTTTACTCATTTGCATAGGAATGGCTGTTTTTATTATACGTTTAGTATTTTTATCGAATGGTTATTAAAACATCAGTATGAGGCATGTCATCTTTTAGTTGTTCAATACCTGAATCGTTTCTTCTGTTCTCTGTTACCGCTGAAAACCAAGTTGTGACACAATTCCTACTCCGATTCTCACACCGATGCTATGGTTGGTCTGGAGCCGATTATTTGAATCTTCATAATTTACAGTTATCAATACTGAAACATTTACAATTGTTATTATTATATTGTACACTGTATTCTGTGGCCGAACATATTGTGTTAGCTAAAAAACAAATCTCCCTGGAATCCAACAGAAATAACAAAAAACTTTCTCCACTTTGTAAAACATATTCGAAAAACCCGAGGATAAATGACAATCTGGATAAATGAAGCGTATTATATTTCGAAGTTTAATTTAAATTAAATTTGCTTGTTTATCGGCTCATTAGCTTTTCCGTTACAAAATAATAATGCAATGTTATATCTCAATTCTCCAACTTATAATTTTGGTGTCAAGAAAAAAAGCGCACTAGGAAAATAGTGCACTGTGAAGAAAGCGACCAGTTAACCCTTTTGGAAAAAAGGAATTAAGCACATATGTTCTTAGAAATAAGGAATATTACTTACACAGAGCGCTTACGTAATCTGAGCTTCAATTTCGGTACCTCAAGGGATGTTTTATTATTATATTTAAGGCGCCATAAAAGCCCTCAATGATGACCAGGAGCAATCAAAACGATACTTCCCACCTGTTTTAAACGTGATCTGACGTCAGAAAAGTTGGAAGATCTGAAACATGATCTGAGGTCGAAAGTACCAATCGGAAATGCCCCTGGCTATTGTATTATGCGATGACTAACCTCTAAGGAGTTCTCCGTTTCGTGGTAATGTACCTCCTATCCTAAACTGTTATATTGGCCCTTGCGCCATTTCTTCACATATATCTATATTTCCGTTTTTTTGGATAATCTATAATATTAGTATTAGAATTCATCAGGGTAGGGAAAAAACTGTGGCTCTCTAACTGAAAAGTCGCGGTTTCCATTCACGAGGGAGCCAATACAAATTTGCAAGTAGGTTTGGTATGTTCCCTCTTAAACAGGTTTAGGATTTTCAATAAATGAATAATGCCATTGATATAGGATGAAACCGCATAAGAACGAAGAGTTTTAAAACGTCTAAAATTTTATCCACTTTTATGGATTAGAGGAAGTACTAGACTCACGAAACGATTTTTTGTGTGTGCCTATTTTGCGGTTGGTTTTAATGTCTATATTACAGTCTCAGCAGCCAATTTTCTTCCCTCTATTGAGGAAGGTACTTTTTTTCTTAATTTATATAAAAATATTCGTTAAATTACAAGAATAAATTGACCTTTGAATGTATATAAAGTAATAATAAATATTGTTAAATCGTAACTAAACTATAAATCTGAAGTTAACACATATATTTGCAAAGTCATTATTAATAATATAGAGAACTATGTGAGATTACTACATGGTTTCTTAATTTGTGGTTCGTTTACTGCATATATTTGTGCAATTTGTGTAAATTTCTAGTGCCTTATCAATACTATTAATGGTTTACTGACAATAATATTTACACTCTCGCCCCGGATCACCACTACGTCTGGGGGTGATAATCCCGTAACGCCCTACTTCAAATAATTATATATCTTAAAATTGCAAGATCTTCGAGACTCTCACTCACTCACTCTGTTGCACGCTCTTTCAAATACAAATTGTCCCGGTTATCTATAGAACAACTTCCAATTTATGTCTGAAATAAGTGAACGAAGTACAAGGAAGTATCTATTCCAATTAATCGACAACTACCTTTAGTAAGTCGTTTACAGTGTTTCTGTCTGTCGATTGTGGAATGCTCTACCTGTAAACATCAGAGCCATCGATAAGCGCGCTTGCTGAGGGCGGAGGTCAGGGCCTTGATGCTGGGGGCTCAGGGGGTATAGCGGTTGGCAGCTAATGAATGGGGTACTTGGGGCAATGGAATGGGCAAGTTGAATGAATTCGAGTGAGTCTTGTAATAGTAGTGTAAATATGTATACAAAGTTATATTAATGATTGATGCTTGTTTCTTAAGCTAAGTTTCATGTAATATACAATTTAAATAAATTGATTTATGTTTAGTTATAAATGGATATATGTTAGTTTAAGTTTTTATGAGGTAAAGTGGTAGAGAGGACTATCTTTGTCTCTAATAAAGACATTTTCCCTTTCATTTCACTACTGTTTTGATTTATTTCCAGGGTTATTGTCAGCTATCTTGCTGTCAGTGCAGGCCGTTCCATACCCCGGACCCAACCCTTACGCCAGACCTGTGGCTAACCCTCTAGCACTACCATACGCCTACCCAGAGCCCAACTGCTGTGGAGCAGGGTCCAGAGTAAGTATTTGTGGTTAATAACTCTCAAGTGACGGACGGTTTACGTCACTTACACACTAAAATCTACTAAAGATCTAACCAGGGTTGAGGAACAGATTAACAGGAACTTTTTAAAATGTTTTGTGATTCCATAATATTATGACGTGTGAAAGAAGTACACCCAATGATTCAATGCAGATGACGTCATGTCTACATTAAAAATATAAGTTTTATTTGATGTCACCGCGAATCACTCTATAACTATGACATTAATCAAAGAAAATTGTTATTGATCATGATCTGAGGTTATCATACTCAGGATCCGCTTCACTCGCTAAAGAATGTGCTGTAGATGTCCAGAAATTCGCTGTAACCTATAACAGGACGAAAAAGAATAAAAAAGGTGTGATGCCCTAGAAATGTATTGACGATGAATTCTTAGAATATTTACTATGAAACACTACTAAAAGGATTTTTATAATAGACCCATTAAATAAAATTAGTTGAGTTTGAATCCAGTATTTGATATCAGAAATGGAGTAAAAATCCCGTTCTGGTTTATACTTACTCCAAACAGAGCAAGCAATAAGTCTTTGATTTATTCTCCAAAAGTGGTTTTAGCCACTAAACCAACAGGCACCAACGATCTCAAACTAAAGGTCACGGTTCAATTTTTGGGGAGTTCAGTAAAAATGTACTGTGGAATGTTTTTCCTAAATAAGTCTAAAGTAATAAAAATGCTATTGTCGTAAATAGGAGCCCCAGTTTCTCAGAGTAGGGTAAACAAACATTCGTAATGGTATCGACTGAGAAAGTTAGGCATTTAACCATTGTTCTATTTACATCGATATAAACTATTGCTCCAGCCAAAATTCTGTCTATGAGGTGGACATATGTATATATATATATATATACATACTATAGTCCAACCAACAGTAATATTTTGGAATATTAGCTTACTAGCAGTATTTTTATTTAGTAAAATGAACTTTAGAATACCAATTGGGTATATTTTGTCAGCCAACACCATACCTTGCAAATTATTATATACAAAACTGTTACACTGTAAGTATTGTAAATGAGGTTTTATATTCTATGCAAACGTAATTTACCTTCTTTTACAAGAATGGGGTCGGGTAACTTTCCTTTCTGATTTTATCTAATGCATTGGCAACTAGTGGTGAAATCCTCCGCCAGATGGTGAAAAAGTAAAACACCTATTGAGATAATTACACGACAAAATTAATTATAGGGTATCAGATCACAGATGCCTGAGAGAGCAATGAAACATTACAATGTATGAAAACCTAGAGAAATATTTGGGTGCTTTGGTGTGAGCTAGCAAAAATGACTCCATTAATTCATTCCGGTGGAGTAAATGTTTCATGAAGTACAAGCCGAGAGATTCCGTGTGCTCTTCTAGAGGGGAATCGTAGCTGGCAAGGTGGGGGGAGCGGCGACGGAGGGGAGGCAGCTCACAGATTGAGGTCGCGACTTCCCCCTCCACTCCACATGACCAGTAGGCTACTGCGCATCGTCGCTCCTAGGATCACATTGAATCTCTCGGTCCGTAGTGGGCTGGGAAGGCAGGACTATAGAATCTTCATGGAAGAGTTAGCACTTTTGTTGAGTTTGTCCGTCACCTGGAAGGTTTTTTACTGTATATGGACTATCCATAACCTGCAAAGGCTTAACACACAAAGTACTTAGGGGGATGCTGTACTGTTATTTAATGCATACAGCCAATGGATTACCCACAATGTAGTTGGAATAATTTGTGGAAAACCTCAAGAGGTCCAATGAGAATTCATGAACAACCTTTATTCTTTTCAACTATACGTTACATTCAAGAACACAATCTCGAATACTTACATTCTCAATAATATAATACTCCACCTTGATAAATACATATATTATTATTAATATGATACTAGTCTACTCATCATCGATTTTACTAACCGAATGTAATCTTTCAGTGCGGTCTCGGGCTGTGTGACTGCTGTGGAGGAACCACGTGTGAAAATGGAGCCTGCAACCCCATCAGTAAGTACATGGAAATTCACGTCCTTAGTTGGAAAACATACTCCTAATATAAATCTTTTAGGTCTTTATGGCAAGTTACTTTGAGAGCAGACTAATACATTGGTCATACACCGTGATATCTGTTAACCATAGTATTTAATACTGTGGTGAATAGATATTTTCACAAATCTGATTTTAGGTCCTGCTATGTGACCTTTAAATTACTAACTAGTACACTCGATTCAATAATTCACCTTTTTGGAACATTTGTAATTGGTCCTGATTGGTCCTTGGAGACATCGATATCACCTTTCTTGAACTAAACTGAAGAAGTCCTAAGTATTGATAAGTCCATGAAATAGGATCTCTCCGAGGTCACCTATTGGATTAAAAAAGAATATATTTATTGACTCAATGATACTTGCAAATGTTATTCAACATAAGACCTTTATAGACTACTGTATACCGTGAATTTATTTAGGAAGAATAGAATTATCTTGAATATACAACTTAAGACAACCCTAACAATATTTAGAATCCATAAATTTTTGTAAAAATAACTCAAACTATACATGATTTTTTCTCACTCCAGATATGCTACTCATAATTAATTCTCCATACTGAGACCAGCTTATGAGGTGTAATTGCTATTAACAAACATTTAAACACAAATAACAATTAATTGTTCTCTTATATATCGTACGTTATTGGAACGAACTCCAAGTCCGTTTTGTAAATGGCAGCTCAACCAGTCCTGAGATAAGCTTAATACTGGAGATAATACATATTCCTGTCTTGGGGACCACTTTGTAATCATTGCATGTTCAAGATAAGGCCAAAGGGGTAGCTACGTGTAGTCAGTTTTGTAAATGGCCGCTCAACCAGTCCTGAGATAAGCTTAATACTGGAGATAATACATATTCCTGTCTTTGGGACCACTTTGTAATCATTGCATGTTCAAGATAAGGCCAAAGGGGTAGCTACGTGTAGTCAGTTTTGTAAATGGCCGCTCAACCAGTCCTGAGATAAGCTTAATACTGGAGATAATACATATTCCTGTCTTTGGGACCACTTTGTAATCATTGCATGTTCAAGATAAGGCCAAAGGGGTAGCTACGTGTAGTCAGTTTTGTAAATGGCCGCTCAACCAGTCCTGAGATAAGCTTAATACTGGAGATAATACATATTCCTGTCTTTGGGACCACTTTGTAATCATTGCATGTTCAAGATAAGGCCAAAGGGGTAGCTACGTGTAGTCAGTTTTGTTGTGTTTAGAACCTATGAATGTCTATGCAATATTCAAGACATTTCTTTGAATTCAGACTTTTTTACATGATTTCAGGCATTGCTATGAAAACTTTAAGGAAAGTGGAGTAAAGGCCTGAAGTCGGACTATCCATAGCCATTTCTTTGTGTGCGTTTCCGGTATAATATGAATGCCTGTATAACATTTATAGGATTTTAGTTTTTATCTTTCACACAAGAAGAACGTAATCCTGAAATCGGAGGACATCACTTTTTCCCGCAATATCTGTCAGAGAACATGTAATGGAATTTATATAAACATTCAAATATAGTTCTTGGAACTAAGATCGATCCACGTTATTCTCTCGCGCTTGGGAATTGGCCCCAATAACCAATTTCTCTTATTGGATCAGCTAAAAATAAAGCAAAACTAGTGACGTTGCATTAGGAAATAGACAGTGGCAGAGACATTAAACACTTTGCAAGGCAACAGGCTAAAATTAAAATAAACAGTCAATAACTGACTATGTGTTATGTTTTCAGTCAACTACTACAACGCGTTCTACGGTGCCCCGAGAGTTCAGGGAGGCTACGGAAACACCTTCGCATATTGATTGAAGCATATCTGGCTTCTTCCATATCCCATCATACTCCTCGCCATCCCATCACGTCCTTCTAAGAAAAACATAAATCAGTAGTTTATACCATTTATAATAAATAAAAAGAAATATTGTCTGTGTTTGTAAAAAGTACGTAGGCATTAAAATCCTGAACTTTGGACAAAAGAAAAATAATAAATGAATGATACATTTTTTGACTGACCTTAATCACATTCCACTACTTTGAGTAAAATAAATCATCAATAGATATTTAAATTACAAAAAAATAGTATGAGGGACAAATCCATAATTTACGTTAGCAAAGTGAAAATGGGCTAATATGGTGTAATTAATCTTCAAGACAACTAGTAAACTAATATCATACTCACAAAAAAACGTGTGTTATAATAAAACAATAAATATTTATTATTAGCTACCAAATCACTGCTAATAATTAGTATTAGCCAAACTTAGTATTAGTCTGTTAATTTCATTTATGAAGGAAACATGTTTTTACGGACATTAGCCAAAATTAAAATGATTTTTTTTTGCCAGTGAACTATTACAAATCCAAATTAAGAATACGTTGACACGAAAACTAAATTATTTTTTTCGCACAGCTATGATTTTTTAAAGGAGAAGGTGAGCCCCTTTTATACCTTATTCTGTCCGTTCTCATAACCCACTGACCTGTGCGAGGATCTTATCAAACAGAACAAGGGGGAAAGTCCATACAGTACAATGTTGGAACTAATAAAACGTTCAAATCTTGTCACAGACAAGATTTGAACCTGCGCTATCTCTAACTCACCCCAAACTGCAACGTCCTAGACCGTTCGGCCATCGGCACTCCTAATCTTATATACGTCACTTAATAATAACCCATAAAAATAAAAACACAGCATTACCTACCAGGGACACAAATACAGATAATATGTGTAAAACATTGGGTTTAAACGGGTGACCTATAACTAAACAGAACTTTGTAAAGTGTTAATCATAGAATAATCTGCCATAAATAAATTTCTTGTATATTATTTCATTAATTATGACACCAATTAATTACATGAAAGTTAATATTTAGCTTTTTAAAATAAGTCTAATGTTCTTCTTAAGTTGTTGCATGCCTGCAAATTTTATCCTATGCCTTAGAGACGTTGGTTAATATAAATTATCCCATAAATAGGATTCACGGCAATTTCGTGCATGAAATGATAACATTAGTTTGGAATAAACCCTTAATAAGGCATTAATGACAGTCATGCACAATAAAAAATAAAGGATTGATCCCATCTTATGATTTCAGTAAATTACGCCAACAACTTCTTTGGAGCCCCAAGGATTCAGGGAGGATACGGAAACACCTTCGGATTTTGATCTGGCTTCGTCCTCCCTTCCTATCATTACCCTCACCATCCTGTCGTCTCATCCTTGGCAAAATATATAGTAGATAGTTTATACTATTTATAATAAATAAAAACAGGAAAACTGTTAAAATATAAAAAAACAGTTAAATTATTCCCTCTTAGTTACAAAGCGTTTGTAGGTGTTAAAAAGTGGACTCTAAAAAAAAAAGTAAAACAAGTTCCATGAAAAGAGGTTATTAATTATCAAAAAGTTTCAGTTTGTTAATACAACCAAAATAAATAAAAATGGGTAGTCTACAGATTTATATAAAAGCCATTTTTGAGGAATAAACTCTCAAAAACTAAGGTAAGCTAATACTGTGTTACACATTTGATAATAGCATAATCTATGCTAAAATATTTAAGCACTACAGTTGGTTAGCGGCCAATAAGTAGCAAACTAGATTATATCTCAATAATTTAATAAGATCTACTCTAAACTATATATTTATTAAACATTTATTACTAAACGAATATATATATATATATATATATATATATATATACAATTTTTGATTTGTATATATATATATATATATATATATATATATATATATATATATATATTGTAGCCATTTGTGAACTAAGGGAGTTCTTTCCATTTTACTGTTTTAAAGTAGACTATTTTTGGGAAATAAGAATAATTTAGTTACGTCATATATAAAATGTTAAATTTACAAATAAAATTAAAGTGATACTATCCTGCGGCTCTTGTAACTATAAGAATCGACAGTTTCTTTATTTCCGTATGCTTGACGATTCAGAACATTATGTTAAAATTCGAGATAACTTTATTGAGGCTAAATAGAATCCATCCCTACTTCATTCCTTAGCCTGAAATAGTAAAATAAACGGCTCCGTGTTAAAGTTGCAAGTCGTCAACAACAAAAATTAAGAAGTCCCTTGTATTTTAGTGTAGTTTTACATACTCTATGAATTGCTGCTGAATACTCTGATTAAATTGCATATATTTTTGTCTCGCGGTCTTGTTGAATTTTTTCTTTTATCATCTCTATGTCGAAGTTGCTCAGTGCTCACTTTCCGTTGTGTCGTCCGTCGTCGTTTATTTGTATTCAGGTTAAGTAGTGGTTAATTGATTATGTCGGGTTAGTTTCAGACAAAACATTTACTAGTGGGTTTGGTAAATGTTTATAGCCTTTATAAAAATATTAACAGGAAGACCAAATATATTATATATATTTGACCAATCAAACTCTTATGGATATATGATTTGATTCGCCTCTACTAGTATGTTACCTATTATTTGCAATTAGCAGTACACACTATTTAAAGAGGAAAATGCCTCGTAAAATAAACATTTACTAAATTCACACGCGTGATTGATAAATAATTTAAAAAATAATCACATTGGAAAGTAAAATAATTGTAGTATTTGCAGAATGTCTTGCTTTACGGTACAAAAAGGTTCGTTTTACGTCAGTCAGTAGTTCGATATTTTCAAGGGCGTTTTCGTCGGAAATAAATATTCTAAATTTACCCTGGAAATTCCTACCTTGTTAATACGTATCAGGTTAGTATTAATACACAAAGACTGAATTTATGCACTGCATTTAGAGCATTTACCCTTAATTTTTAATTGTATAATATTAGTTAACGCCGGTTTGAGTAACTCTTG
Organism: Homalodisca vitripennis; assembly: GCF_021130785.1. Lineage (NCBI taxonomy): Eukaryota > Metazoa > Arthropoda > Insecta > Hemiptera > Cicadellidae > Homalodisca > Homalodisca vitripennis. The sequence goes on from NC_060213.1 coordinate 109,142,143, forward strand.
TAGAAAGTTACACAAGTAACACATGCTTTTAATAAAAAAATGATAGTGTCAATTATTTTTTGGGCAGTAATGAACTCAAGTTGAAAATAAAACGATGAAAGTGCTAATTTTATTATTTCTCGTAACAATAAAATTTACAATATCATACAGATTTTGTATTTGATAACCTTATTATTGAGTGATCTTTAAAAATACCTTAAACTTGAATATTTGATTACGAGACTCGCAATTTCGCGTGTACTGAAAGTATGCGGAATTAACTGTAAACTAAGAGAAAATAAAAGATGGAACTAGATAACCTGTTGGAATATAAAATAACCATTTATTTATGGTAAACTAATTGATATTTAAAATACTAAACCCTTAAAATACTACCCCCTGTTCATCCCAGTGTGTCCTTACGGGGGTTTACCTAGCTGGATCAGAGACCAAAAATTCAAGCAGATGTCAAGGAGCAAAATAAAACATGGAACACAAATGGAGTTAACAACATTCATCACCATCATTTATTTGTTTTAAAATATTCCAGAATGACTTGAAGAATTTCATGAAGTTCCTGAAATGCCATTTTATCCTTGTTGACAGGAGATATCCAGTAGTCCGGTGAGATTTAGATTGACGCCAGCTACTGACTTTTGTCTTTGTAGGATGATTTGGAAAGGCAACGTCCCTGTTTATCCTTAAATTAGAATCTGATTAATCGGTTCTTTCATAAACCTATCTAGGAATATTGGCTACGCAGTAGCGTAAATTGAACTCCTTGTAAGAGGTAGTGAAACCGGAGAGTGGCTTCGAAGATTATCGTTCCAGTTTAAAATTTGACCTTTTTGCTATCGCCTTAGATAATCCTTCAAAGACCCTAATTGACTGCTAAGTCGGTGGTATGGTTACAAGTCCATGACCTTCTGACATACTTTAACCCCAATTGTAAGAGGTAGTGAAACTGGAGAGTGGCTTCGAAGATTATCGTTCCAGTTTAAAATTTGACCTTTTTGATATCGCCTTAGATAATCCTTCGAAGACCCTAATTGACTGCTAAGTCGGTGGTATGGTTACTAGTCCATGACCTTCTGACATACTTTAACCCCAATTCCTTGTTTGAAGTTTGTTTTTGACGATGGAATGATTGTAAAGGACACAGGAATTTTCCGGACATTTGCCATCGTCAGTGATACAAATGTTTTCAGTGTTTGTATCACTGAACGACGGAAAATTTCCAGGAATATCCTGTTTACTTCAACCCCAACTTACTCAGCTGCCTTGGTGTTCAAAAGCTGGAGCTAAGTTTCTTATCCGATGTCTCTTTAATATTCCCGAAGTATAAACGTGAACTTTGCCGGGTCTCCCTAACCTACATAAAACCTTGTACAATCTATGTTTTGTTTTCTGTTTTTTTCATGATATATCCAAACCAGGAAATCGTGTGAGGAGGCAATATCCAATAAATACAATAGTTGGAGTCAGCATGAGTTCACAGTAAAAGATTAACTGACTTTTCTTGTGTTTTCGGTTAACTACTACAATGGACTCTACGGTGCACCCGGAGTCAAGGGAGGATATTTATTTATTATTTATAAATAACAATAATAATATATAATAATATTTAAATAATAATAATATAATTATATAATAATATTATATATAAGTAATATATATGATTTTATTAGGATATGGAAATACCTTCGCGTATTGACCTGGCATATCCCCACAATCCTGCCCTCATCCTGTGCAAAAGACACAACTCGATATAGAGTATAATCGGTATGGTTTATAATAAATTAAAATAGCATAAAAATGAATTACATATTGTAACACAAAAGTGCGCAGGTATTAAAAATACATTCTGGACAAAGGAACTGAAATAATATACATTAAGGATTTCGTAGACATTTATTATTATGATAAAGTAATAAAATACAAATGAATAGAAATGGTTAAGCTAGAAAGCAATACAAATTAGTTTACTGTTGCGTAACTTAAATAAACGCTGTAAAATAACCTGATGAATGATATACAATAAACCTGGTCGTAACTTTCGGCGTGTACGTTGTACAGGGAAGAATTTTTGAGGCAAGGCATCCTCGTTAAAGCACGTTAAATGTCAGATGCTTAAATAGTGCGAGACTTTAAGCACAGGCACACGGAAGATAGTTCGGTAGAAGACCATGTAATACTTCATACAATGTTTTATATTTTCTTATTGTATTGATTTATGTTAGAGATGTATGTTTAAAATCAATTATACAAAAGAATACCCAACATGAGGAAATACAATGAATGGACAATGATAATATTAATTTTAAATGAAAATAAAAAATAAATCTTAAAAATTATTTGTCTTGGCGGATTCTGTATTTTTGTCAGTATAACGGATAAAATACTGCCTACTTGTATTATTATTTAAACAGCTATCATCGAGCAACTGTAAACGTAGGATGGCCTAACACCATACCATCTTCCCTAGACAGACAAATTAGGCATATAGATCGTCAGTCATTGGTAAGCTGACCGAAAGATCGCCAGATCATGCCTGACACTGGGTACTTAAAGGACGACTAAATCTCTTAAATATGTTAAGCCTAACTTATACGATAACCTAAGGAATGATTAAAGTCGATAATACTATTCATTAAAACGAAAATAATTTGGCACATATGCCTTTGAACTAAGATCCTGTAACTATTTTAAACGTGCGAATCCGGACTTTAAGACGCCAGTGACGGGTAACATAATTGTTTTTCACTTAAAAACGTTTGAAGTAAAAAAACAACAATATTTTATCGGCTGCGATGGAATTATTACATAAATAAATCGAAGTATAAAATAAGCATTTCAGGGTGTTTCCTGGCAGGGAGGGGAAAAAACACTAAATTCCTTAAAGAACAACTATATAATAAAATCTATCCCAAAATATTTACAAAATTGTAGAGTATCTTCTTTTACATATATAATATTCCTTTATCATGTGCAATAAACCCTTTTGAAACTGAAACATGCACTGACCAACAAAACTTGTGTATACCATTGTTGCAGTAAGTCAATACCAGGATCATCAATGTTTTTTTTTTATACAGACCAAAATAGAGTCGGAGTTGCAATGGACCAAAAATGTAATAAGTTATGAGTCGGAAGCTTTGCAAAATTGAAAAAAATGTATCTTGTTATAAAAGTAGGATTACTCTATAAGAGTATACAATAAAATAATTAAAATTATAATAAAATAAAATAGAAATAGGAAAGGTAAATAAAGGGAAAATATACATTGCAGCCTTCAAACAACACCAACCGAAGTAAAGGTGAGGAAAAATCCATAAAGAAAAAAAATGAAGTGGTTAAATATAATAGATCATGTATGAAAATAACAAAAAATTTTTTATAAAATATTAACTAAGCCGTAACAGCAACTTAAGCATACACGTTGTAAAACATAACTGCAACATGAGTATAAACTTTGGATAATACTTTACAAGGTCCCTAAAGCTTATAGTTCTACTTAACTCCTCTGATGACATTCATTGCGGAAAGGTTTCTGATGCTGCCTTTAATATACTTATCGCTAGGAAAAAAATAAAGTGAAATTTTAATTATGGACCCAGATATATGCACTAAACAAATGGTACTATAGTAAATAAATAAAAGAAAACTTCAGATTGGCTGAAAGAGCGAAGAAAATTATAAAAAGTTCAACTGTTAGCATTTTAAAAACTATTTCAGCCAAGATTAAGATTACAGAATCCCGGGAAAAGGATCCAAATACCACCTTCTCCGTTTGCAAAATTGGTGAGATCCTCATCAAAATTTTCGTTGCCACTATTCCCATGATCCTCCCTATCTTACTTTGAATACTATATTTAAACAATTCCATTCCAGCACATGTTGGAAAGAGACGAGAAAACATAAATATCGGCCTTACTACATTAAAAAATTATCAAAACCTCCTAGATTATCTACCCAATTTTTTTTCCTTTTCTTTGTCTTTCATGTGTGTTCTGCACTGGACCAAATTAGAGCCCAAACTGTCATTTTGGATCCATCAGATGGGAATGTATACCTACTCTTCCCACCTTATTTCACAGCCAGTTGGTCGGTGAGTAGTCCTTGCCAAATTCTAGTTGCTCCATGGTTCTTCAGGAGATGTGCCCAGTCATCACAAATCAAATGGCAGATAGAAGGGAGAGTCACGTCGTACCTCGTTCACGAGGCAAAGACTTCTTCAGCTCCTAGTGTGCTTCCAGTGGAGTATATAAACAATTATTTCGGAGGGTCTGATAAAATGAGTGGTTTAGGAAGCATATAGTATGTTTCAAAACCAGGGGCATTCAAGAATCTTTTTCCAGAAATTGTTGACCTCATAAATATGTTCTGTCAAAATACTATGGAGTGCAATATCAATGTTTATCTTTCAAATTTTCGGGGCGGGTTTGAACTCCCGGATCCCACCGTATGATCTGGATGCTAAACCAAGAATATGAAGAAATACCATGGTTTACAAATTAAAATTACGTATGTGGGTCATATACAAACGGAACTTTATATACCATGTACCACAAAAAAACACGATAAATTACACTGAAAAAAGCAAATAATCGATAACTGTCTCTGCCGAGGAAGAATGTAGGCCGCTTATCTTAAGTCATGTTCTCTCGAAAGAAAGGAAGCCAGGTTTGAAAGACCCTCTTCAGTCAAAGTAACTTATATGTTTAGGTTCAACCCAACTTCTACATTATCTGGCTTCAGTATCTGTGCCAGCCGATCACTTAGTCACCCCAGCTTCTCTGTGTTTGACGGGTCTGATACCTTTCGATTCCGGCCCAATTTTTCAATTAATTATACCAACATTCATTGTCGTGCCTGGAACCAATTAATCGCTTAGTCAACCCAGCTCTTATGTTGTCGTCTATGGTAACTGTGAAATCTAGGTTCCAGATTCAGTTGATTACTTAGTGAATGTTTACTATCCCCTAAACAAGCTAATTTACAATACTTAAGAGTTGTAAGGTCACTGAAAATAATGTTTGTTCCTAGGTGTTTATTAACATATTGAATTGTTTCAAGATAGTGGGCATAGACTATTTTAACAAGTATACAAAATTAAGGAAAAAATTGTGAACATGATAACAACCGTAGTTCCTAATAGAATTCTTTAGTACCTGTCCTACCCAATCACGTAACTCATCCCAGGATCTATCTTATCTGGCTTCAGTATCTGTGCCAGCTGATAACTTAGTGAACTCAACATTTTTTTTGTGTACTCTCAGTACCTGTGCTAACCAATCACATATCATACTCAACAACTATGATATTTGACTTCAGTAACTGTGCCAGTCGCTCACTTAGTCAACCCAACATTTGTTTTGTGTACCCTCAGTTCCTATGCTACCCAATCATATATCCTACCTAGCAACTATGTTAATTGACTTCAGTAACTGTGCCAGTCAATCACTTAGTCAACCCAACATTTGTTTTGTGTACCCTCAGTTCCTATGCTACCCAATCACATATCCTACTCAGCAACTATGTTATTTGACTTCAGTATCTGTGCCAGTCAATCACTTAGTCAACCCAACATTTGTTTTGTGTACCCTCAGTTCCTATGCTACCCAATCACATATCCTACTCAGCAACTATGTTAATTGACTTCAGTAACTGTGCCAGTCAATCACTTAGTCAACCCAACATTTGTTTTGTGTACCCTCAGTTCCTATGCTACCCAATCACATATCCTACTCAGCAACTATGTTAATTGACTTCAGTAACTGTGCCAGTCGATCACTTAGTCAACCCAACATTTGTTTTGTGTACCCTCAGTTCCTATGCTACCCAATCACATATCCTACTCAGCAACTATGTTAATTGACTTCAGTAACTGTGCCAGTCAATCACTTAGTCAACCCAACATTTGTTTTGTGTACCCTCAGTTCCTATGCTACCCAATCACATATCCTACTCAGCAACTATGTTAATTGACTTCAGTAACTGTGCCAGTCGATCACCTAGTCAACCCAACATTTGTTTTGTGTACCCTCAGTTCCTATGCTACCCAATCACATATCCTACTCAGCAACTATGTTAATTGACTTCAGTAACTGTGCCAGTCAATCACTTAGTCAACCCAACATTTGTTTTGTGTACCCTCAGTTCCTATGCTACCCAATCACATATCCTACTCAGCAACTATGTTAATTGACTTCAGTAACTGTGCCAGTCAATCACTTAGTCAACCCAACATTTGTTTTGTGTACCCTCAGTTCCTATGCTACCCAATCACATATCCTACTCAGCAACTATGTTAATTGACTTCAGTAACTGTGCCAGTCAATCACTTAGTCAACCCAACATTTGTTTTGTGTACCCTCAGTTCCTATGCTACCCAATCACATATCCTACTCAGCAACTATGTTAATTGCCTTCAGTAACTGTGCCAGTCAATCACTTAGTCAACCCAACATTTGTTTTGTGTACCCTCAGTTCCTATGCTACCCAATCACATATCCTACTCAGCAACTATGTTATTTGACTTCAGTAACTGTGCCAGTCGATCACTTAGTCAACCCAACATTTGTTTTGGGTACCATCAGTTCCTATGCTACCCAATCACATATCCTACTCAGCAACTATGTTATTTGACTTCAGTATCTGTGCCAGTCGATCACCTAGTCAACCCAACATTTGTTTTGTGTACCCTCAGTTCCTATGCTACCCAATCACATATCCTACTCAGCAACTATGTTAATTGACTTCAGTAACTGTGCCAGTCAATCACTTAGTCAACCCAACATTTGTTTTGTGTACCCTCAGTTCCTATGCTACCCAATCACATATCCTACTCAGCAACTATGTTATTTGACTTCAGTATCTGTGCCAGTCGATCACCTAGTCAACCCAACATTTGTTTTATGTACCCTCAGTTCATATGCTACCCAATCACATATCCTACTCAGCAACTATGTTATTTCACTTCAGTATCTGTGCCAGTCGATCACATAGTCAACCCAACATTTGTTTTGTGTACCCTCAGTTCCTATGCTACCCAATCACATATCCTACTCAGCAACTATGTTATTTCACTTCAGTATCTGTGCCAGTCGATCACCTAGTCAACCCAACATTTGTTTTGTGTACCCTCAGTTCCTATGCTACCCAATCACATATCCTACTCAGCAACTATGTTATTTGACTTCAGTATCTGTGCCAGTCGATCACCTAGTCAACCCAACATTTGTTTTGTGTACCCTCAGTTCCTATGCTACCCAATCACATATCCTACTCAGCAACTATGTTATTTCACTTCAGTATCTGTGCCAGTCGATCACCTAGTCAACCCAACATTTGTTTTGTGTACCCTCAGTTCCTTTGCTACCCAATCACACATCCTACCCAGAAATTATGTTATTTGAGTTCAGTAACTGTGCCAGTCGATCACTTAGTCAACCCAACATTTGTTTTGTGTACGCTCAGTTCCTATGCTACTAATCACATATCCTACTCAACAACTATGATATTTGACTTCAGTAACTGTGACAGTCGCTCACTTAGTCAACCCATTTGTTTTGTGTATCCTCAGTTCCTATGCTACCAATCACATATCCTACTCAACAACTATGATATTTGACTTCAGTAACTGTGACAGTCGCTCACTTAGTCAACCCATTTGTTTTGTGTATCCTCAGTTCCTATGCTACCAATCACATATCCTACTCAACAACTATGATATTTGACTTCAGTAACTGTGACAGTCAATCACTTAGTCAACCCAACATTTGTTTTGTGTACCCCCAGTTCCTATGCTACCCAATCACATATCCTACTCAGCAACTATGTTAATTGACTTCAGTAACTGTGCCAGTCAATCACTTAGTCAACCCAACATTTGTTTTGTGTACCCTCAGTTCCTATGCTACCCAATCACATATCCTACCTAGCAACTATGTTAATTGACTTCAGTAACTGTGCCAGTCAATCACTTAGTCAACCCAACATTTGTTTTGTGTACCCTCAGTTCCTATGCTACCCAATCACATATCCTACTCAGCAACTATGTTAATTGACTTCAGTAACTGTGCCAGTCAATCACTTAGTCAACCCAACATTTGTTTTGTGTACCCTCAGTTCCTATGCTACCCAATCACATATCCTACTCAGCAACTATGTTAATTGACTTCAGTAACTGTGCCAGTCAATCACTTAGTCAACCCAACATTTGTTTTGTGTACCCTCAGTTCCTATGCTACCCAATCACATATCCTACTCAGCAACTATGTTAATTGACTTCAGTAACTGTGCCAGTCAATCACTTAGTCAACCCAACATTTGTTTTGTGTACCCTCAGTTCCTATGCTACCCAATCACATATCCTACTCAGCAACTATGTTAATTGACTTCAGTAACTGTGCCAGTCAATCACTTAGTCAACCCAACATTTGTTTTGTGTACCCTCAGTTCCTATGCTACCCAATCACATATCCTACTCAGCAACTATGTTAATTGACTTCAGTAACTGTGCCAGTCAATCACTTAGTCAACCCAACATTTGTTTTGTGTACCCTCAGTTCCTATGCTACCCAATCACATATCCTACTCAGCAACTATGTTAATTGACTTCAGTAACTGTGCCAGTCAATCACTTAGTCAACCCAACATTTGTTTTGTGTACCCTCAGTTCCTATGCTACCCAATCACATATCCTACTCAGCAACTATGTTATTTGACTTCAGTAACTGTGCCAGTCGATCACTTAGTCAACCCAACATTTGTTTTGTGTACCCTCAGTTCCTATGCTACCCAATCACATATCCTACTCAGCAACTATGTTAATTGACTTCAGTAACTGTGCCAGTCAATCACTTAGTCAACCCAACATTTGTTTTGTGTACCCTCAGTTCCTATGCTACCCAATCACATATCCTACTCAGCAACTATGTTATTTGACTTCAGTATCTGTGCCAGTCGATCACCTAGTCAACCCAACATTTGTTTTATGTACCCTCAGTTCATATGCTACCCAATCACATATCCTACTCAGCAACTATGTTATTTCACTTCAGTATCTGTGCCAGTCGATCACATAGTCAACCCAACATTTGTTTTGTGTACCCTCAGTTCCTATGCTACCCAATCACATATCCTACTCAGCAACTATGTTATTTCACTTCAGTATCTGTGCCAGTCGATCACCTAGTCAACCCAACATTTGTTTTGTGTACCCTCAGTTCCTATGCTACCCAATCACATATCCTACTCAGCAACTATGTTATTTCACTTCAGTATCTGTGCCAGTCGATCACCTAGTCAACCCAACATTTGTTTTGTGTACCCTCAGTTCCTATGCTACCCAATCACATATCCTACTCAGCAACTATGTTATTTCACTTCAGTATCTGTGCCAGTCGATCACCTAGTCAACCCAACATTTGTTTTGTGTACCCTTAGTTCCTATGCTACCCAATCACATATCCTACTCAGCAACTATGTTATTTGACTTCAGTATCTGTGCCAGTCGATCACCTAGTCAACCCAACATTTGTTTTGTGTACCCTCAGTTCCTATGCTACCCAATCACATATCCTACTCAGAAACAATGTTATTTGACTTCAGTATCTGTGCCAGTCGATCACTTAGTCAACCCAACATTTGTTTTGTGTACCCTTAGTTCCTATGCCACCAATCACATATCCTACTCAGCAACTATGTTAATTGACTTCAGTATCTGTGCCAGTCAATCACCTAGTCCACCCTACATTTGTTTTGTGTACCCTCAGTTCCTTTGCTACCCAATCACACATCCTACCCAGAAATTATGTTATTTGAGTTCAGTAACTGTGCCAGTCGATCACTTAGTCAACCCAACATTTGTTTTGTGTACGCTCAGTTCCTATGCTACTAATCACATATCCTACTCAACAACTATGATATTTGACTTCAGTAACTGTGACAGTCGCTCACTTAGTCAACCCATTTGTTTTGTGTATCCTCAGTTCCTATGCTACCAATCACATATCCTACTCAACAACTATGATATTTGACTTCAGTAACTGTGACAGTCGCTCACTTAGTCAACCCATTTGTTTTGTGTATCCTCAGTTCCTATGCTACCAATCACATATCCTACTCAACAACTATGATATTTGACTTCAGTAACTGTGACAGTCGCTCACTTAGTCAACCCATTTGTTTTGTGTATCCTCAGTACATATCCTACCTAGCAACTATGTTAATTGACTTCAGTAACTGTACCAGTCAATCACTTAGTCAACCCAACATTTGTTTTGTGTACCCTCAGTTCCTATGCTACCCAATCACATATCCTACCTAGCAACTATGTTAATTGACTTCAGTAACTGTGCCAGTCAATCACTTAGTCAACCCAACATTTGTTTTGTGTACCCTCAGTTCCTATGCTACCCAATCACATATCCTACTCAGCAACTATGTTATTTGACTTCAGTATCTGTGCCAGTCAATCACTTAGTCAACCCAACATTTGTTTTGTGTACCCTCAGTTCCTATGCTACCCAATCACATATCCTACTCAGCAACTATGTTAATTGACTTCAGTAACTGTGCCAGTCAATCACTTAGTCAACCCAACATTTGTTTTGTGTACCCCCAGTTCCTATGCTACCCAATCACATATCCTACTCAGCAACTATGTTAATTGACTTCAGTAACTGTGCCAGTCAATCACTTAGTCAACCCAACATTTGTTTTGTGTACCCTCAGTTCCTATGCTACCCAATCACATATCCTACTCAGCAACTATGTTAATTGACTTCAGTAACTGTGCCAGTCAATCACTTAGTCAACCCAACATTTGTTTTGTGTTCCCTCAGTTCCTATGCTACCCAATCACATATCCTACTCAGCAACTATGTTAATTGACTTCAGTAACTGTGCCAGTCAATCACTTAGTCAACCCAACATTTGTTTTGTGTACCCTCAGTTCCTATGCTACCCAATCACATATCCTACTCAGCAACTATGTTAATTGACTTCAGTAACTGTGCCAGTCAATCACTTAGTCAACCCAACATTTGTTTTGTGTACCCTCAGTTCCTATGCTACCCAATCACATATCCTACTCAGCAACTATGTTAATTGCCTTCAGTAACTGTGCCAGTCAATCACTTAGTCAAGCCAACATTTGTTTTGTGTACCCTCAGTTCCTATGCTACCTAATCACACATCCTACCCAGAAACTATGTTATTTGACTTCAGTAACTGTGCCAGTCGATCACTTAGTCAACCCAACATTTGTTTTGGGTACCATCAGTTCCTATGCTACCCAATCACATATCCTACTCTGCAACTATGTTATTTGACTTCAGTAACTGTGCCAGTCAATCACTTAGTCAACCCAACATTTGTTTTGGGTACCATCAGTTCCTATGCTACCCAATCACATATCCTACTCAGCAACTATGTTATTTGACTTCAGTATCTGTGCCAGTCGATCACCTAGTCAACCCTAACATTGGTTTTGTGTACCCTCAGTTCCTATGCTACCCAATCACATATCCTACTCAGCAACTATGTTATTTGACTTCAGTAACTGTGCCAGTCGATCACTTAGTCAACCCAACATTTGTTTTGTGTACCCTCAGTTCCTATGCTACCCAATCACATATCCTACTCAGCAACTATGTTATTTGACTTCAGTATCTGTGCCAGTCGATCACCTAGTCAACCCAACATTTGTTTTGTGTACCCTCAGTTCCTATGCTACCCAATCACATATCCTACTCAGCAACTATGTTATTTGACTTCAGTATCTGTGCCAGTCGATCACCTAGTCAACCCAACATTTGTTTTGTGTACCCTCAGTTCCTATGCTACCCAATCACATATCCTACTCAGCAACTATGTTATTTGACTTCAGTATCTGTGCCAGTCGATCACCTAGTCAACCCAACATTTGTTTTGTGTACCCTCAGTTCCTATGCTACCCAATCACATATCCTACTCAGCAACTATGTTAATTGACTTCAGTATCTGTGCCAGTCAATCACTTAGTCAACCCAACATTTGTTTTGTGTACCCTCAGTTCCTATGCTACCCAATCACATATCCTACTCAGCAACTATGTTAATTGACTTCAGTATCTGTGCCAGTCAATCACCTAGTCAACCCAACATTTGTTTTGTGTACCCTCAGTTCCTATGCTACCCAATCACATATCCTACTCAGCAACTATGTTATTTGACTTCAGTATCTGTGCCAGTCGATCACCTAGTCAACCCAACATTTGTTTTGTGTACCCTCAGTTCCTATGCTACCCAATCACATATCCTACTCAGCAACTATGTTATTTGACTTCAGTAACTGTGCCAGTCAATCACTTAGTCAACCCAACATTTGTTTTGTGTACCCTCAGTTCCTATGCTACCCAATCACATATCCTACTCAGCAACTATGTTATTTCACTTCAGTATCTGTGCCAGTCGATCACCTAGTCAACCCAACATTTGTTTTGTGTACCCTCAGTTCCTATGCTACCCAATCACATATCCTACTCAGCAACTATGTTATTTGACTTCAGTATCTGTGCCAGTCGATCACCTAGTCAACCCAACATTTGTTTTGTGTACCCTTAGTTCCTATGCCACCAATCACATATCCTACTCAGCAACTATGTTAATTGACTTCAGTATCTGTGCCAGTCAATCACCTAGTCAACCCAACATTTGTTTTGTGTACCCTCAGTTCCTATGCTACCCAATCACATATCCTACTCAGCAACTATGTTAATTGACTTCAGTATCTGTGCCAGTCAATCACCTAGTCCACCCTACATTTGTTTTGTGTACCCTCAGTTCCTATGCCACCAATTACATATCCTACTCAGCAACTATGTTATTTGACTTCAGTATCTGTGCCAGTCGATCACCTAGTCAACCCAACATTTGTTTTGTGTACCCTCAGTTCCTATGCTACCAATCACATATCCTACTCAGCAACTATGTTAATTGACTTCAGTATCTGTGCCAGTCAATCACCTAGTCCACCCTACATTTGTTTTGTGTACCCTCAGTTCCTTTGCTACCCAATCACACATCCTATCTAGAAATTATGTTATTTGAGTTCAGTAACTGTGCCAGTCGATCACTTAGTCAACCCAACATTTGTTTTGTGTACGCTCAGTTCCTATGCTACCAATCACGTATCCTACTTAGCAACTATGTTATTTGACTTCAGTAACTTTGCCAGTCAATCACTTAGTCGACCCAACATTTGTTTTGTGTACCCTCAGTTCCTATGCTACCCAATCACATATCCTACTCAGCAACTATGTTATTTGACTTCAGTATCTGTGCCAGTCAATCACCTAGTCAACCCAACATTTGTTTTGTGTACCCTCAGTTCCTATGCTACCCAATCACATATCCTACTCAGCAACTATGTTATTTGACTTCAGTATCTGTGCCAGTCAATCACCTAGTCAACCCAACATTTGTTTTGTGTACCCTCAGTTCCTATGCTACCCAATCACATATCCTACTCAGCAACTATGTTAATTGACTTCAGTAACTGTGCCAGTCAATCACTTAGTCAACCCAACATTTGTTTTGTGTACCCTCAGTTCCTATGCTACCAATCACATATCCTACTCAGCAACTATGTTAATTGACTTCAGTATCTGTGCCAGTCAATCACCTAGTCCACCCTACATTTGTTTTGTGTACCCTCAGTTCCTATGCCACCAATTACATATCCTACTCAGCAACTATGTTAATTTGACTTCAGTATCTGTGCCAGTCGATCACCTAGTCAACCCAACATTTGTTTTGTGTACCCTCAGTTCCTATGCTACCAATCACATATCCTACTCAGCAACTATGTTAATTTGACTTCAGTATCTGTGCCAGTCAATCACCTAGTCAACCCAACATTTGTTTTGTGTACCCTCAGTTCCTATGCTACCCAATCACACATCCTATCTAGCAAATTATGTTATTTGACTTCAGTAACTGTGCCATTCAATCACCTTAGTCAACCCAACATTTGTTTTGTGTACCCTCAGTTCCTATGCTACCCAATCACATCACGTATCCTACTTAGCAACTATGTTATTTGACTTCAGTAACTTTGCCAGTCAATCACTTAGTCAACCCAACATTTGTTTTGTGTACCCTCAGTTCCTATGCTACCCAATCACATATCCTACTCAGCAACTATGTTAATTATTAGACTTCAGTATCTGTGCCAGTCAATCACCTAGTCCACCCAACATTTGTTTTGTGTACCCTCAGTTCCTTTGCTACCCAATCACATATCCTACTCAGCAACTATGTTAATTGACTTCAGTAACTGTGCCAGTCAATCACTTAGTCAACCCAACATTTGTTTTGTGTACCCTCAGTTCCTTTGCTACCAATCACATATCCTACTCAGCAACTATGTTAATTGACTTCAGTAACTGTGCCAGTCAATCACTTAGTCAACCCAACATTTGTTTTGTGTACCCTCAGTTCCTTTGCTACCCAATCACACATCCTACCCAGAAACAATGTTATTTGACTTCAGTAACTGTGCCAGTCGATCAATTAGTCACCCCAGCTTCTCTGTGTTTGCCGGCTCTAATACCTTTCGATTCCGGACTAATTTTAAAATTAATTAGGCCTATCCCTACATTCTTGATCCGGCCAGGTACTAATTGATCGGTTATTCAACCCAGCCGTTATATTGCCCGTCTTCGGTGACATCTAGATTTCAGAATTAGTTGATTACTAAGTGAATAGTGGAAGTTTACTAAATCCTAAACAAGCTCATTTTCTACACTAATAATAAGTAAGTAATAAGACAATAATTGTAAGTAATTGCCAAATTATGGAAAGTTGTTTCTGAAAATAATACTGCTCCTTTTCATGCCAGTTTAAAAACACGTTTTCTATTCATTCTGTGTTTAATTCTATTCTTTTAACGACTTGTACGATTTTTTCACACTATTAAACAAATATACGAACACATATTTTCACATTTTATTATTAGGAATATACTTTTCGATAACAACAAGTGTAAATCTGATAGGATAATGATATTTACTAGATATAGTAGCTGAGCCTATGTGATATTAAGTAGGCCTACTAGGAATAAAGTGGTCCATAGAAAAAGTAGTCAATTATAAAAAGGGTAAATCAATAATCTGAACTAAATATGATTGGTACAGGTATAACTTTTTTAATGGTATTAGCTCAGCATGTGATTGTTACAAACGTTTTTAGTGACATCAAATCTATTAAACTCAAGAAATGGCTTTTTATGTCAAGAGTTTCCGCCAATGTAATTAGGGAAGACTAAGGAAATATGTAAAGGAATGTATGTAATAGAACAGTTAACAGTGCTGTGAGTTAACAACCAAACATAGTTCTTACAAATCTTTTAAAGTTGAAATTTCTTTAGCTTTAATGTCCAAAGCCTTTAAAGCTGCTACTTGGCCTGAGGGAGTGTTTGTTAGAATCTTTAGATTCCCTAGGAAGAACAATATTGTTGTTACTGATAAACATTCTTTTTTTAGAGAAGGCAAAAGAACTATGGCTAAACAAATGAATGGAACAAAACCAACTGGAGTAATTCTTAGCTGCATTCAAATATCTGATGAAATTGTAGGCCATTACCAATTAAAGGTGCCTTTCGGTAATGGTCAATCGATTTTGAACACGTTGAATGAAGTCAAGTTTTTAGTTTCAATCAGGAGTTTTGAGGGAATCTGTGTATGCGAACACTGATGTGGAGCAGACATCTTTCATCTAGCTAATATACCGGGCTTTAAGTGTGCTGCTGTTCATTGTTGAACTTTGCAGTCTAGAGGTGGGGTAGCAATTTTTATTAACGATAGGCTAGGCCGAAAGTGTACAGTTACAAATGTTATTGGTTTTGCCTGGAGAGTGTATTGTAGTGGAATGTTTTGGCTCTGAAATTGTTCTCGTCTAATGCTATCGAATACCAAACAGTAATAACACTTTTTTCTTTTAAAAAACTGGATAGGCTTGGGCAAAATTAGATTGCCAAAACATAGTTTTCCTATTATAATTTGTGATTACATAATCATTAACGTAAAAGTGCATGGGTTTATTTCTAACCAGTAAATGAACTTGTTAAGAACTCATGATTGTTATTGTGCAAGCTTTTTACCTACGAGATGTTGTGTTTGTTTTGACAATATTATGACAAAGTTTCCAAACACAATGTATCGGTAAAAGTAATATAAACTCCCATATTAGACCATCTAGCTCTCATAATAAATTTTACTCTTTCTTATCCATATATAAAAAAACCTGCAAGTGAAGAGAAAATATTTCGTTGTTTTAATAGCTCAAATAATTCTAAGTTATATGTTTATTTATTCACTAGTAACTAGAAATGTGTGCTGAGCGTTGATAAATCCTTACTTATTGAGCTATTCCTGAAACATTTTTTAAATGGTATCCATCTTTTTCTTCTTGATAAGTATCTTAGGGTGAAGCCAATCCCCAACTATGCTGTAATTATGACCAAGAACATCTGGCCATCTGAAGAGTTATTAGATTTTAAAGATTGTGTTTCACAAGCGTACAATATCCATCAATATCCTTAAGATACAATTTGTTTATACTAGGAACCAGAAACAATTACTTATGTGGATGTAAAATTTACAAACAGGCTAGTAAAAAAGCAAAATTAAAATTAACTTGGAATATATCTCTAAAGCTCCAAACACCAGCAAAGCTGCCTGGAACTTAATAAACTTATCCAGGTCCAGCCAGAGGTATCACCATGACCTGACTCCTGATGATTTCAACACCTTCATCTCTACCGTTCGTGACATCTGTGGTAGAGCACCATCATCTAGGATTTGTTGGCATTGCTTCTGGAAAACTACACCCTACCTCCAGTAAACTTCACTTTCAAGTGTCATGTGAAGATGTGTTCTAAGCCTAAAGAGCGGTATTAGTAGATATATATATATATATATATATATATTATCAATAGTGAATTGTAAAATTTGGTGTTACCAGTTATATTGAGTCTTTGACAGCGAGTATTAATCAGTGCTTATAGCTGGAGAAATTCCAAAAATATGCTAAAATTCTCGAAAGTTGTTCCAATTTTTAAGAAGGGTGACCCATCAACACCTGAGAGTTATAGACCCCTCCGTAGTACCCCTATTTTATAAAGTGATTGAAAGGTAGTAAAACATCAGATAAGGAATACTTTGAAGGTAAATAACTTTTTTATAATTTCCAGTTTCACTTCCGGAGTGCTTTGTCAACTGTGGACGAGGTTGAGGTTCGGGTTTATGAAGTTATCAAGGCCTTTGAAAGTTGTGAAAGCATGGTGACCAGCATGTGTGACCTAACCGGAGCTTTCGACTGTGTTCCACTAGACATCCTCCTAAACATATGCCATTAATATGGTCTAAGTGGTGTGGAGCTACAATTTTTCTATAATTACCTGAAACATCGGACTCAGAGAGTGTATGTGTGTTCCAGAAGCTCTTTTTACTTACAAAGGTCGACCATAGTGTTCCGCAGGGATCAGTCTGGGCCCTTTCCTGTTTTT
Organism: Homalodisca vitripennis; assembly: GCF_021130785.1. NCBI lineage: Eukaryota > Metazoa > Arthropoda > Insecta > Hemiptera > Cicadellidae > Homalodisca > Homalodisca vitripennis. The sequence goes on from NC_060213.1 coordinate 109,159,678, forward strand.
AGTTTTAGTGAATGACTTACCATAATGAGTTAAATAGTAATTGTAACTATATAATATACGCTGAAGATTCCTGTATTTTCCTAGAAAAACTAAACAACACTATTGATATCCTATTTGCTGTAATGAATTTCACTTTGGTTAAGGTTAAATATTAGTGTGAAACAGAATATTTTGTCCACTCTTAGTAATAAACCAAATGAAATCCTCAGTAAAAATAGTAGTTTAGAAGACACCACTACTAAACTACCAAGTATCCTAGGAGTGGATAGAAGTATCATGGTCAGCGCATATTCTGTATGTTTAGGTTTTGCTGTTCTGTTTGTATATTATTACGTAAACTCAATAATCGCATTATGAAACATATCTTAAGCAGGTTTACTGTGCATTGATCCTGCAAAAGAAAGCTCTAAGGATAATACCGGGTCACCATACAATGCTTAATGTAGACCACTGTTTATTAAAGGAAGTATACTAACTGATATAATTTTATAAATTATTCTTCCTTGGTTAAAGAATGTAGATCGACATTCTATAGAAGCAGTATTAATTACCATTTTACAAGAAATGATGCACTTCTATGTCAACCATACTGTAGACATAAAAAGACTCTGGAAGCATCTCAACTATTATGTATAAAGTTGTTTAACAAATTACGTATTTCTAGTCATAATATAAGTATAGATTTAAATTTTAAAATTAAAATTAAATTATGTTGTAAATATCTGGTTAATTAATATACCTTTTATAGTGTACAAGAGTACCTGAACAGCAAATAAAAGAAATTAATATATTTTTTATTTAACATTAGCAATCCAAAGAGCCTACGTCTTTTTTAAAATTATATCCATCTTTTAATCAACGTTAAATATTGTTGTTTTAAACGTTAACCTATTATTTATTGCTTTACCTAAAATGCTCTACCTGCTTTAAACTAAATGAAGAATGTATGGCCTTGCGCAACCTAGTCAATATAGGCTGCTCTCTATTTAAATGGGATCCCTTCTGTATAGTAGTTTTTTACTTAACTGGTATCTATCATTGTTTATTTATCTTTTTAAAATTTACAATTGCCAGAATGAAGGCAATTTTTGTACGGCTTTGTGTAACCATGTATATCTAGGCAACACAACATTTTAGAATGTTCAAGCCATAACAATGTATATAACATGTTACCTTGACCTTATCACGCAATGTAACAATAATGTATTCTGACAATAAAATAATTGATTGGTTTATTGACACACATTTTATTTGAGTAACTCCCAGGGAATCTTCTATGGAAATTTGAAAAATGAAAAAGAGTCAAGAATATATATTTGCCTGAGTGAGGTATTTAACAATCTTGATTAACGTTGCAAATTGACAACATAAAATAAATAGGAGGCACGTTTTAGTTGCGTTAAACATACTTATTGCTCTTAACTTTGACATTTGATCTAAAATATGTTACATGCATTGCAAAACCTATGCTGAGTGTGCCTTGCATTATAGCCTTGGTTTCTTTTACTGGCTTGTTCGTTTAATGTTTGAAACTCTCGATAAAATTTGCTATACACTTGATTCTTGCAAGCAACAAAAATGTAAATGGCTACTTTAATATGTAGCTATAATACGAGTGAATAATGCACACTGCGAAATGGTTTGACGTTCTGAAAGATTTTGATTTTTAGGGAAAAAGCACTAACGATAGCTATATTATAAGATAAATAAATTAATCGTACTAAGTCACGTAAATACACGTTACTTAATGATTTCAGTTAAGTACGAACAGGGTTGGTACGAGCCTCAAAGAACCCAAGGAGGATGCGAAGTCAGTTGAATACTAAAACTGTTCTAATCTCGAGTCCTGCTCCTCTTCTCTCTCCACTACACTCATCTTCACCTCTTCAAAGTAGTCTGTAGTTTTCTCATTAATTAAATTACAAAAAATAAGACATATCTGATATCCTCTGTCTCATTTAACTTGTTTTATATTTTGCTTACATAGCGTAAAAGAATGTATGAATAGTTATTTTCCGGACAGTTAGTTTGATTTGAGCTTAACATAACTTCATACAGTTTCAAACTCTAACTATAAAGTTAAAATATTACGTCTGTAAAATCTGTCGTCAGTTCAGGATCAACATTGTTACTTCTACGTTTTAACGGGCAAGGCGAAATCTGCTTTCTATCTTTTATATATATATATTTTAAGAATATTAAATAAATCTGGGATTTTCTCAAGAATGCATTAGAAATGCAATGGAAGCAATGGAAAATTGCAGTGATTTATTTTAGTTCTAACGCTCAGACAAGAAAAACATTGTTTCTATCTGCTTACATCGTGCTTTCGTAGGGTTTTCGTAATGCACATCCCAGCTTAAGGCTGGTGGCCATCTTGTTTTAGCCTCTTAAGAGCAATTTAAAGTTCAGACCGGCCTGCAGTCTTCCAACTAGCCCTGTGTGTGTGCGACAAGTGATGTGAAGTGTTCTTAGTTCTGTGTAGTGCCAGTTCTTAGTTCTTAGTTCTTATGTTCGTTATCACCAGTCTGGACTTCATGGTGTTCGTGAACAAAGTCAGGTACTACTAGAGTAAGAGGCAGATCATTGCCACATCTTTTAGTTTTAAAGTAAATGTTCCTGTATTACGGTTTTTGATAACTGAAGAGGATGGAGTTCAATCCTCGATACGTTTTGGTCCCCTTTTTTATTTATTTATATTTAAGCTGAAATTGAACTTGCTTACTGATTCTGAAAACTATTTATATATATATATATATATATATATATATATATATATATGTGAAACCAAATTTTCATCCTGTTTTTTAGACGAACAACGATGATTATATTGTTGATATATTATAATAATCATCGTTGTTCGTCTAAAAAACAGGATGAAAAATTGGTTTTACAACACGCATTAGGCCACTAACAAAATTTTGAACAATGTTATTCATTGAAAGGTATTTGCAAAGTACCAGAAGATGGAAACAAAATTTACTTAGAAAATTTAGAACAGGCACATCAGTTAATATTAAAATCAAAAGTACCCTTTGGTCTGAATAAAAGATGAAATGATCAATTGCTTTTGCTTTTGTTATTATTATTTTTTCTAAATTCTTTCTCTGTTCATAATATTTCTCTTTAGTGTTAATCACATGTTCAAAAATTCCTATTTATTTATTTATTCATGCAAACGTTTATTTATTTACTTGTGTAAATTTTTTTGCTGTGTTATTTTTGTTTTATATGTTTTATTATACCTTTTTGAAAACGGCAAAGCCGAAATATTAGAGGAAATTTAAACTAAGAAGTCTAATTTGTTATTATATATATATATAAGAAATGGTATGATGTGCATATTTTTATACCGTAAAAAAAGCATGTGACTGATGGGAACAGTACTCATAAACTAATACAGGTGGACGGTAGAAAAGAGGAACATGGTATATTCAATAACTTAAAATTGAATTCAATATCGATGGAAGAAATGGTTTATTTCTCATTATATTCTGAAATTATTCTTATACACCTTCAGAAGTAAGTGTAAAACCGTTATTTATTTATATGCTACAATACAGATTTGTTTAAAACTACATTACAACGTTAAAAACAATTAAATATCTCTAGATTATATGCGGAACCTTTCACAATTTGGCATAAGTGATAAGTGTATTATGTACATAGTCATGTACTTGTGACATCAGAATAAATAAACACTCAGCTAAATCAGCAGACATTGCACACTTAAACACCTATAAACAAGAAGACACAATTTAAATTTACTGTAGGTCAAAGGTCAAAACACTATGGTTACGGTCAAGATTGCTGACAACACTGCATTACAGGCTTCATGGTTATGCTATGAATGGATTTGCCGGTACATCTATTTCTTCGGTTTAATGGATATTGGTAATACGATGAGTTTTTTAGGTTTAAGAATTTAAGTGTCAAATAAACAAGCAGAAAAATTACGCGAAGATGCTCCATAAACACAAAAGTTGTGGATTCTTCGTTTGCATTACGTTTCCAAAAAAAAAAAAAAAAACAACATATATACAGTATATATATATATATATATATATATATATATATATATATATATATATATATATATATATATATATATAAATAAAAATGCATCTTTTTAGCGTTTTTCAATACATTATAATGGGTTTTCAGAACAACTCATGTCAAATGTTACAGAAAAATCAAGCAAATAAAATTGTTAGGTGCAACCTACAATGCCTAAAATTAACAATGATGGTAATAACTAACTTATAAAGATCTTATGACTGCCTAATAAGTAGATGTAATAGACATTTCAGTTTGTTCTTAACATTATGAGTGTAGAATGAGAAATTCTCCCTAGCACTTCTAGCCTCACTCTACGGAAACTAAGCTGTTTATCATGGAGGGTGCTGCGGTGAGAGTCCTCATTCCAGTTCAGCAGCCTCTCGCTTAGATACTGTGGCTCCGCAAGCCTCGTCATCGCCTTATGAATCATACAATCCGCCATTATGTTACACATACTCCTCCTTTACAAGGTGACACAAAGTGCTTCAGGCAAGAAATTAAGCGAGCGCAATGCACAGTTATGAATCCTTTGTATACTCCCTTGAGATGATGTTTCTATGAGCTGGGTAACAGTAAAAACACACTGACAAGACCAGAGTTTGCTCAAGATCCAATTTAACAGATTATGGTAGCAAATGTCTTAATCCAGACAGACCCCGCTCTATTATTATTATGCGACGGTACTTCAGGTTTTGTGCCACACGAGGGTTAGTGCACATGTCTAAATCAAATCTTATTCAATTGAATTTTCACAATTTTATAGTGGATCATAACGTCATTCACATATGCACCCACACTTATTCATTCAAGCATACTCTGTGAATTTACTGGTCTCAGATTCTATGCCTCTCATAAATTCCAGCGGCTCATCATGAACTGATCAACAGAGTAGAACGCACTTGACACTAATAGGAGTTTTATACGAGTTTTGAATTGATTTTGTTTGTTGGAGTTCTCTATACTTTCCAGTAGCTTATTGATCACTCTGACGCCAGCCTGATGTGGCAGATTCTGCGACAGCGACAGATATGTTGAGCTCGATAATTGTCCCTACCTATTGTGTCATATAGGTGAATGCCCCCGCCACGGATCAAAATGCACTTTAATCTGCTGTACTTTATCACGCAAATTATGTAAGAGGCAAGGAAAAGTAAGAGTTTTAAGCTCTCTAAAAGATCCCCTGCAGTAATCTTTGTAATTTAATATATTTTTGGAATCTTATACTCACTCAAATGTGTTTTTGGCACAGGCTCCTCAGAGTCTCACTCTATACGCAAATTGTTGATGGATTATGTCATAGTAGGCGATCTTAAAACTTAAGGGAAAGTAACTTTGCTAGTTTAATTATTGTCCATTTTCGATGACCACTTTTGTGCTATTATCCAAATCAGCATTGGAGGTACAGGTTCATATACAAGTGCATCTATGAACGATCTGCAGACAGTTCTGAACACAACTGAAAAATAAAATGTGTACAAATGAACAGCACAAGCCCCAGGTAAGTACACTCTGTCTGATGAGATCAGTTGACACTTCACAACTTCACAGTCTGAACTCGAGATATGTTTTAATCAATTCAATTGATCGTTCATCAAAGCCACAAATTTAATTTTTACCAGCAGCAATTTTGCGGTTTATAGCCTAATTAGTACAGCATTATTAATGTGCTATATCTACCCAAGGTTTTGCCATAAAATATAAATCAAATATATTTAGGTGATTTATAAACATTTTTAAGTTTACTATGTAAAAAATGAAAGTGTTATATAACAGAAAAGAAACCCTTAGTAAAAAGATTGTTAAATAAATTAAAGTATAGTTACTGTGTCCATCATTTCTGATTGTGCCTTCCATATTGTATTTTTTTTCTTTAATAAATTATTTACTTTAGCATAAAACGATTTTCTCCATAATTTTAAAAACTTTTCCGGAGCTGCTTGGAATAGGGCGCGTAATGTTCACTTTCCAATTTAGGTAACTTTCCAACTGATAATGATTCACGACCAAATTAAAAAAATGTAACAAACTAAATATGAAACAAATATTTATACATTTTCAACGACAATTTTTATAAATGAGTGGCTTGTGTCGTGTATTTAATATCCTGTAAATTGTGCTGAGTTTGATTTAAACTGTAACAGCTGTTAGGTAATAAAATTTAAAGATAAAAATGGTGTTTGGAGAACGTTATCAAAACTTCAAAACTGGTTACAATTCACACTGATGTTGCAAATTGAATAACAATTGAATAATGAATGATAGTGAGACCATGGATTAATTAATATAATCAAAAGAAACAACACTTTTAAACAAGCAAACTGATTTTTAACTTTGGGTATTCCAAAATGGATATTTCATAATCTGAACTCTGGGTATCCCAAAACTTCAATTCATTTTCCGGGCGATCACTGTATCTTATCCTATATTATATATATATATATATATATATATATATATATATATATATATATATATATATTGTTTTACAACTTTCCGATGTCCTATATTACAAAGATGAAATTGCCTTATACTGTTAACAGATAAATAAAATAATTTTATTTCAGATCAGCTACTAATAGACGCTGAGGAGGGTTGCAGCCTCTAGAAGAATTGTAATCTGTTTTTCCTTATTTTTGGACTTCCGGCCGTCCTAGAAAGGTGAAATTTTACACACCTGTGTCTATCGCTCTCACTAGACTTCTGGAATACATTTATATAAACATAAAGTAGATTTATTATTACATTATAAACAATATATATACTTATATAGTATTTTCTTATATATACATGTATGTTTGTATCGGCTTATGCAGCATAACTTTGCTTATTGACAAAACTGCAGTAACATCCAGGTTTAACGTTAAAAAGTTGGGTCGCACATTGCTTATATTAGTCTTCACTTATATAAGTCAGTCTTAAACAATGAATATTTATAAGATGGTTGTAATTCACTTTCGAGCAAAAATTTAAACTTAATTATTTCCCAACATTGATATATTTTTCACTTGTAACATGTAATTATTAATAAGTGTTGTTATTTCACTGTTATTGATGTCTCTCAAGGTTTCAAGATGGCGGCCATTCAACATTTTGGCAAAGAAATTCTGGTATATATAAGTTAATACGGGTTTTATTATACATTACATAGCAAAACAAAATGGTTTTATAATTTCCAGGTCATTGATGATAATTTTTGTTCTAACGTGTTTTTTTTTATTACGTATGGTTTCCAGATAGCGGGTTTACATTGCTTTAACTTCTATACAACATTGCGGAAATGGTTATGAATACGATAACTACCGTAGTTCCTACTTCGTACAGAGGCAGCATTTGTATATAGTTTAAGTTCGTTTTCCAGTTTTAACCAATAACACGTTTCAAGTTGTTGGTCATTCGAATTTTGGAAAAATGGTTTGTCAAAATATTCCTGTTAATTTCCTGTATTTCACAAAATAAATAAAACTTCACTTTTTATGAAATGTTAAAGTAATTCCAAACAGCATATTATTCAATAACTTTTAGGTTTTCAAGGTGGTGACCATTTAAAGTTATAGAATAATTAGACGATTAATCCGTTACAAGTGAATATGTTTGCAAGCATAATTATGGATTAATTGCAACTAAATAAAGTCCACGTTTTTACAACAAAAAAAAAAATTATATGGTTGTAACAATTTTGTTTGGTAAAGTTTCAAGATTATGGGCCTTCTCAAAGTGTTACGAAAGCATAACTCGCTAACATTGGTGGCTATTGCTCCTAAGCCAATCTAAACCATCTAAACCAATAATGAATCTTCAGTTGACATTTCGAGATGATGGCCTCATATGGAAACTACTTTTCGTAAGGGAGATTTTTTTTATTGTTGCAACAATAAATATGCTACTACGGAACCGGAAATACTTTAGACAAGAAATAGATTAAAATGGGTGATTGTGCAAATTGTTGAAGATGGAGCTTGTATTGGCTGCTTGTTAACTTATTTACATTAAAACACATAAACCAATATTTAAAATTTATATTTTTTGAGGCATTTCGATAGCAAGGCTATCTTCGTCAGACACATCAGAAAAGTCTGAGGCAAAATTGGTGAATGTGCAAATTGTTTGGTCGAATTTAACGTCTTAGACCCACGTATGTGTTATTCTCTTGATCAGAACAAAGCAAACGCTACTAGGGTACCGGAAATAACTCAGACCGGAAGAAGATACAAAGCCTGAAAGTAGACACTTTTTGACTTAAGTAAGTATGGGCTGTTTAAATCTGGTTAGTCCTCAGATAGAGAATGTAAAAATTCTATGCTTATTGGATACAATTCCAAGTTTTCAAGTGTTTTTTTCAACATATCGTTGGTTAAAAGTAACATCATTTCATATTTTTGAAAGGTCATACTCACGTCTGAGAGTATCTTGGATCGTCTTCATAACTTGAATAAGTTTATTTGATGAATATGAAAACAGGTATATTTTATAATTAACCCAATCGCTGTAATCTTTCTCAATTATAATTTCCCTTCCCTATAATAGCCTATATAAATCCTTTTCATATCCATAACAATGGGATTTTGGTGAGTACACTTTTTAATAACAGTGTTCCGTTCATCGCCAATACTCGTATATTGGGATTTACTTCTATTGTATTAAGCCAAAGTCAATGTCACAATTTTTCCCCTGTACATACTCTGAAAATATCCGTAGTATCTTGTTATTATGGATCAATCAGAATTTCAAAATAGGTTTTTCAAGCAAGAGCTTTTTTCACATGATCCTCTGGAGGTAATATTTTCTGATCACATGCACACTACTGCAGAGTTATAATTACACTATATATACCTCGATTAAATATCTACGTTTAACGAAAGTAAAAAGTTAATATTGAGATATTTTTGGTATTCGGAAATTCCTTTGGAGATCCTCAACTTGGAATTTCTGGCTTCAGAGCGTTTTAGATTCCTGATGAATTTTTAGGTTAAATATTGCAGAGATCTGGTAGTTCTGATAGCTAGAAATTCAATTACTGTTGCAATTTAACGCCAATATTCCAGGGGCGAGAGCTTCCAGACTCTGAGGCATGCCAGAGGCCAGTAGCTGCCAGAGGACCGTTAGTCCTCGGATGAATGATGAAGCTGTGTATTGTAGGTAGGTAGACGTCAATTGCTTGCGGGTACCAGAGGCAGGAGCTGCTATGTACGAGTCCGGCTGCCAAAAACAGGGGCAGCCAAAGCTTGGGATCTGGAATTTTTCGGGACTATGGCCTGGAGATTCCAAGATCAGAAGACTACGGTTAGGACTAACTAGAGGCTGAAAACTACCAGGTAAGGAAAAAGAGGAATGAATTTAAAGAAATAAGGATCCTAAAGAAGCTGTGTAATGTCCAGAAGATTGGAAGAATGAAAGTGCATAATTGCTTTGTCAATGTATTCCAAACTTATCCGACAAAACTGTCTTTACTTGTCAAATAGGCGTATAAGATTTCTTTTTATTTAATATAACACGACAAAAACATTCTAGATCTAAGTATCTCAGTAAACTTACTTCCTTGGTTACGTTATTGTACAATCTGACGTAGAATGTTTTGCTTTTAAATAGAACGCGTCTTTAAACAGAGGAAAATTATTCCGAAGCATGTAATAGATAACGATGTTAAACAGTGATACTGGTATTCAGCGTTGTAGGCATGTCTCTGTCGATAGTACAGGTACATAACATTGCACCATTATGCACACATCTCTAAACAATGGCTGAAATAATAGAGAGAGAGAATATTTGGACTCTTCCAAATATGTTGTGCGTGATGAGAATTGTGATGTCTCCTTATGTAGGGTACGCAATCATCCGCGAGGAATACAATCTGGCTCTAGTTATCCTTACTGTTGCAGGAGTTACTGACTTCTTGGATGGCTGGATAGCCAGGACCTTCCCAAATCAAGCTTCGAGGGTGGGAAGTTTCTTGGATCCGTTGGCTGATAAAGTCCTGATAACGACCCTGTTCCTGACTTTGACATATTCTGGACTCATGCCGATTCCGCTGACACTTCTTGTGGTAACTAGGGATGCGATTCTTCTCTCGGCAGGATTGTACATTAGATTTCATTCCCTGCCACCTCCCAGGACGTTCAGAAGACTCGTAGATCTCTCTCATGCCACAGCTCAGCTCTCACCTACGCTTATCAGCAAGGTCAATACTGCCGTGCAGCTGATAACGGTAGGTGCCACTCTAGCCGCTACTTTGCTACCGTTTCCTCACGATGATCTCCTGATCCTCCTCTGGTGCTTTGCTGCCTCCACGACGATCGCATCTGCGATGAGTTATGTGTTTGCGAAGGACACATATGTGGTTTTAAGAAGTAGATGATAATAGACGAATCTTGTATAATTTGACAGTAGGAAAAACATCCTTTGATAATTTTGTAATAAAAAGAATAGCTTAAAATAAGTGTTGTTATTCTGAGGTTACCTCTTCCCAAAAATCACTGTCACACATTAATTAAGAAAATGCATTTTCCATCAGGTTTAGTTTTCATGAGTTTAATTTTAACGAGCATTTAAATTACGTAGTCAGTGTTTAAAACAGCACGAACACTGTTGAGTCAAGAAGAAGTAAGGTGAAGCAGGAAATACGTATTAGGAAACACTTATTAATGTCTGTATTAACAGACTTATATCCTAAGATTTTATAAGAGGTTAAAAAATAATGTATGGAATGAAGAGTTGGATTTTGGAATAAAAAGAAGTTCATCAGTTCCAGAGCTACATTTGTACATTTCATGGGAAGAAATATATACATTATTAAATAATGGTAAGGATTTATGTGGGTTAGTGATGTGAAGATATCTTTGATGAAATAAAAATGAATAACACACAAGTTGTAGTTTTATAGCATAAAGTGGAAAACTTATTTTGGATAGTTTTTATTTTCAATTTATTATATATTTAAAGTTTTTTTGATTTACTAACTGTCAAAACATTAAGAGCTAACATCTAGTAGGGTCTAAAATTTGCGAAGTTAGATGTTTTTAAAGAAAAATATTGCTTTATTAAAGCAATTGATGCACTCCGCTTTCTTCGTAATCCTAAATGGGGTTATCCTAGATCGAATCGGCTGCCCCAACGAAAAATATTTACTATTAAAAAATATTTAATATTTAGAAAGGATACACGTTCTCAAAATACTCAGTGTTTTGCTGATTACCATGCTACGATTCTCCGTAAAAATACTTTATGGTGGATCTTGCTTTAACTATTGGTGGTTGAACTAGCATTGGGTGAAAGCTTTTACCATCTGCAAAAAAGTAAAGAACTCTACGTCATTTATACACAGGTAATCCTTAAATTTCACGCGTTGAGTCATTTAGCCAAATATTAGAAAACATGTATTGTCTTCGAGCACAATCACTGGATCTTAAAACCTATCTCCAAGACTTGACTGCTTAAAAGAGTTTATTTTCTGGGTTTCAATGGCAAAACTATCATATTAGGAGTTAGGACAATATTACCAGCATAGCTGTAGGCTCTGCTTGGGTAATCCATTCACCAGCGTCACATCTACATGTAGGTGTTCTCAACACCTACGTGATGTGAGAATCATATCGGATGTTGTGTTTATGTACCAGCACCTTTCTTCCCTATGCCAGTGTTTCCTATTATAAAAAACATCAATTAAGGCTGTAATCGTTCATTCGAAATCGAGTAAAGATCCAATGAACCAAATGGTGATATCTGAAATACAGTATACATCATAGAAATCGTATGGATAAATACATTTGAAAACAATAACACGATGAGAACACACTATGACACACTACTCAGGGTGTTCCATCAATAAGTTCGTGAGCTCATTATTTAATTTGAATTATGAAACTGAGATTTCAATTAGAGTCCTTAAGATTTTGTACTGAAATCAGCTGCTTCTCGAAATCTTTAGACACAATCTCTCTCTCAAGTATCTAGAAGCATGCGATCTAAACTCGTCATTAAGCATCTCCATGCGTTGATATGGTCACTGTAAACTTCTAACCCTAAGGTTTCTTGCGTATGTGAACAAGATGTTCTAACATAATTATGAAAAAAATATCACTACATATTATTCGATTCATGTTATATTTCATCATTTTAATTAGGCTGAAACATATGTGTCACGTAAAAGCTTCAGATATTTTGATGACGGCCTAATATTTATCCCCATTTATCACCGTTTCATTAAATTGTCAATATGTTCCCTATGATCTATGAGTTTGTATTACTCATATCAGGTAAAAGTCGAAGAATCAGTTCTTTTAAACTAAGCGAAAAGTGATGGAACAGGTTCGAAGTGTGTGGAATTAAATATGTGTTTGGAACAACGTACTTTCAGAAATGCGTTTAAAAATGACGGTGCTGTTAAAAGCTTTACTTTTGAGATATTGAGTTTGATAAAATAAAAGAAAAATGTAGCACGATGGTGGTAGCATTGATATTGTTGTGACATTTACTGACATCATTGCAATTTAACAACTTGTTAAATCAGTTAAGCTGTTTTAACTAAAACATAGTTGAAAGCAGTTAAAATGGTTTTTTCAGGTCAATAGAAACGGGGCATATTTGTTGTATAACGTGATGATCATGTTCAATAGGTACTTAATCTACAACCGAATGTAAAGCATTTAAAAAAGTATCTGTATGTTTTTTTATTTTTCAGGCCTACGCGGGCGGTGTCATAATGACCATAAAAGTCCGGTTCAAATACCGTTCAAAACTTGCTATCGAAATTCAAATCTTGTCATATTTCCGCTTAGACTATAACTGGCAGGATCGGTAATACCCTAATTCCCCAAGTGCTCCCGAAATCGTTAAGGTTTCGTACCTCATAATGATCAATTTCTCAGCGTACGAAATGATATGTTTCCGTACCTCACCCTTCCTCACTATAGAGGTTCCGAACTGATAACCTTCAGCAGGGTCCTAGGAAGGCTGTTACGCCTTCGATATTCTCCAAATTTAACATTCTTTCTAAAACCATTAATGTTAAATGGGAAACGTCCCATCTCTTTCAATGTGACTGTATTTATTTATTAACGAAAAACTCCATTTGAAATTGAGATTAAAATTGGTTTTTGTCATTTTACAATAGGCTAAAGTGATAGGCTTGATGACAGGAACAATGATTCAATAACGAGCCTAAAGTGATAGTTATACAATAGGACTGTAAACAAAAAAATAGCACAGTCCATCCATCAATTTAAACAAAATCCATTGTCAATGGCGCAGTGTATCGGATATAACGCTTATCGCAAGACAACCAGATCAATCAACGTCGAGCGTGGCTGCTGCTTTGATTGATGTCCGCTGAGCGATCCTGTCCTTGAAAGCAGCCCGCCTGCCCGGCCATTGGTGGTAGTTCGGAAGTCACCTTTAAGCCGTTGGTCCCCACGTTAAGTATTAGAAAGGGTATTTTAGCCCTCGTGAAATAAGACATCTTTACTTTAAACACACAAAAACCAACAACGATAATAATATAATAACAGCTAATAATAAATAAAACAACAACAAAGATAACCTTAATAAACAAAAACTGAAATAAATGTTAGCAATACTGCTACAAAGCAACCCTATAACAATATAAATATAACTCTATGACAACAAAATATAATATTACTTAGAATATTGGGGATGAACAATTGAACACAAGAGGGAGTAACAAGCAGAAACTAAAACGTAAACTGCGATCAATATTTTGATGATACTTAATAAGTCTACAGAGAGAGTCAGTTCCTGCTGAGATCCTGAAGGATGGTCTAGAACTTACGCTTGAAACTGGTGCTCCTGTGGTTCCGGAAGAAGTCGACTTAGGGGTCGTCAGCGTTGCTCAACTTCATAAGTATTGGGGTGGAGCATGTGCAGGTAGTACGTCAGTATCTGGATTGTGGTCAGTGATCATCACTGAATGAACGAATTACCTTGCTCAGTCCAATATCACTAGTTCAGGTGGCCTTCAAGTCCAAAATGAAAAGTTCTTATGATAGGTTAGATTGTCTCAGCCAATCTTTTAAGTAAGAAAACTGTAATAGCAGATGCAGCAGATTCAATCTACTCCTGGCATAACAATAGGAGTACTGATGGACATCTACGACTAAATGATAAGATAAAATAAATATTACTCTGCTTTACATCAGCATACTGGCCGTCATGGACTTTGATATATTCCTCAGTTAGCGATGTGAGAACACGCCTTTCAATTTAATGCTCCGTTATTAGCTTTTAATTATATGCTTCAGAATATTCCATAATCCAGGATTATATTTAGTATCTGGTTGGTTCCGCAAAATAAATGAAACGTCATAACCCACAATAAATTGCTACTGAGTAATGTATTTTACGCCTCCAGAAGAGTTAACTTCTAACTGGTTTATGCTAATAAAAATACATTGGGTGCAGTAAAATATTATGTACAGGTATTACTGACGTCCAGGCATTCCCATGGGTGTTCAGCGTTTGAAAATTACTTGCCGCGAAAGTGAAAATGTGGTAAAGGAAATAGAGGTTTTGCACACCTAAACGTGAGGAAATAGCACCTCCTACCCGAATTGGTTCGTAGAAGCTGACACGGAGAAATGTAGCTAACACTTTCTACCACGGTGTTGTGACTGAGACACTGACAGTTATCCTTACTATCCTTAGGTTTCCTTAGGGTCTTATCCTAACTAGAATACATTGCAGTGGAGCATATATATAAATTCCAGCATTATTTTATTTATGTATATAAATTTTTATTTTATGTTTTGTTGAGAAGGGGAACTAGGAGTTATTGACCGATGCGTGTTTCGCTTCTCAAACATAGTTTATTTATCGTAGTCCCTAAAAACTTTCGGCAAGTTATGTTAAGTTTTTTTATAGAGGGGAATGATGGAGGTAACCTTATGTTTTTGATTTTTATTCCTCTACTTAAAAAACAAAAAGAGGATTTGCGTGAAAAAGTAAAAACCGTTTATCATTAAATTCTGGAAATGTAAAATTATCATTTTTGCTTATAATATTCGTACCTGGTGTCACAGAATATCTAAGTAGGTTATTTTAAATGTTCGGCAACAAAGTTTGTGGCTTATTCGTTTTGAAGATATCATGGAGGTAGTTGAATAGACAAAATTACAAAATATATATTTAGTCACACCCCTGATGGCTAACACCCTTTGCTGACGCTCAGCCACCTAGTTGGTATTGGAAACTAATTTTTGAATAGAAACGGAGTTTTAATTTAGGAACGTAATTTATCAAGTAGAAATATTTCTATCACAGGGGTTCACCCAAGGAAGGTCCCTATCAATCTAGTCTTTAAAAATATAAAACGCCTTCAGATTTGAAATTAAAAAATGTGAGCTTGAAACAATTCTACTGGTTATACTGGCCCTCTATAATTTAGCACTGAATAAATAGGTTTATCATTAAGGGAAATTAATCGAATCTAAGTCCTATCTATTAGAAATTACCCTATATACCCTATCACTACAATTACAATATCTTAATTATATTTATTTTCAACTGATTATAGACACGTGGAATTCTGCCCTTATTAAAAGAATCGGACCTTGAAGAAGTTGCTGCGACAAACTCGAAAGTAAAACAGCGCTATCTGTTCTCACCTCCTCGTGTAGAACAAATATGTTATCCGCAAACAGGAGAGCGATAAAATTGTGAGTGCTAATATAAAATGTGAATTGTGGAGCAGTAAATCTGTAGTCTCTTTCCTCCATTGATCGGTGCAGCGCAGTTCCATAGACACGATGATTGCTCTCATATTTGGTAAGTTTGCAAAATCATTAAGTTTTAAAATAAATGCAAAGTTTGTTAAAATCACAACGCGTTTGCATCAAAACTAAAAATTGTAGCGTGCAAAAAAAAGAAAAAAACAACGTAAAAGGTTGGTATGTGCTAATGACGATGATTTTTTATTAAATTACTTTAAAAATTGATAAAAAAATAGCATTTTTTTCAAGAAAGTTCTTAGCATACGTACGTTTAGTCAAAACTAAAAATTGTAGCGTGCAAAAAAAAAAAAAGAAAAAACAACGTAAAAGGTAATAGCATGTGCTAATGACGATGATTTTTTATTAAATTACTTTAAAAATTGATTAAAAATTAACATTTTTCCAAGAAGTTCTTAGCATACGTACGTTTAGTCAAAATGCTACGTCTGGGGCCGTGAGTTATTTATGTATATATGTAATATAATTCCATGTATTTATTAAAAATCTATATATAATTTAAAGCTATTGAAAATTTTTCTAAAATACATAATATTTTATTCTGAGATACAATTTGTATAGTTATCACCAAGGAAGTGCGTCTCATAAGATAAACGAAATTTGTTTTAGTCGGTAGGTGTGACATTTGAATGTACGCTTTAATTGATAATATTTTGCTAGTTGGTTGAAAAATTCACTTTATAATATTTTGCACACTTGATGACGACAAAAAAAATTGGTTCGTTCTATTAAAATTTGGATGAACATCCCTCTACACATTACAGGAGGCCAATTGGTTTTGATAAATTTAACTAAAAGAGTCGATTCAAGTTTAAATCCCAAAGTGTTTAATGCTTAAAATGTAAAAATAAGATACATATTTCTCTATTTACAGTTTTTAAAATAATTTTACAATTTATAATTGTTCGCTATTTGGTGTTGTGTACAGATTCACTGATGATAAAAAAATGCTAGATTTAAGGGAAAACGATTTTTGATGATGTTGTGACGAATAATACTGAAAACATATGTATCTCTTCAAAAATTTTGAAAGGTTTTCCTCACACTTTAAGCAGATTTAATGTGAGTAAATTTAACACAACTTTTAATTTCTAAGGATGTTAAGCTTGGGAAGGAAGAAAACTAGTTTTAAAAATGTATTTTCAAAGACGTGTTAGTTCAATCAATAAATATTCTTTAGCAAATTTTAATTATAATACTTTACAATTTTTCTCATTAAATAGTTTCACACCCATAAGGTGATTAAATTAGCTCTAGTCATGAAACGTATTTAAAGTTTTTTTTAATAGTTACCCATACTTAAAAGATACGGTACGTCTATACAAAAGTTAAACGAAAAAGTATTTATAATTTTAAGTATAACGACAATTAAAAACTTAAATATTTATGTTATGTACTTCCCGTCAATTTTCTAACTTAGTTTTCACGTGTATATTTAGGAAAGTATTAAAAAGTTTTTTATCAAATTTTAGCTTATCTTTCAATTTCTTAAAGTAAATAACGTTAGAATGGCAAATTTAAAGAATTAAGGGCAATGAAAATGTCGTAAAAATAATGAAGTTTCTTTAGTTTTTATCCAATTTTAGCTTATCTTTCAATTTCTTAAAGTAAATAACGTTAGAATGGCAAATTTAAAGAATTAAGGGCAATGAAAATGTCGTACAAATATTGACGTTTCTTTAGTTTTTGTTAAATAATTAATAAATTCCAAGAACTTTCATAACAATTTTTCAATATACTGTTAGTTCATCACTTAATTAATACAACCTATAACATACGCCTATTGATAACTACACAGAATAAAAACTGATCTTTATTTAAATGGCTTTACCATATCGTCCAGTATTTTGTACGGCTCTTTTCTTCCCTTCGTTGCAGAAGAACCTCCTAAGTACACTGCTCACATCCAAAGGCCCGCTGACTCAACATTCGCTTTGACTAGTAAATGTTAATTTACTTTATATAGCCGTCATTATATTATACATTAGAAGATACCTATACCCTATTTATTTTTTGAGGGTAAAAAAAGCAGTTCTTCTTCAATGAATCTATCAAACTCTAATGAAATATAAGAACTGTTTGTCCGAAAGGGGATATTTGAAATTATATGAAATACCGCTGCCAAAATGGATTCTGACACAAAATTTAAACTTCAAAAACCAACTGATCACATCACATGTTACTGAGTCTAAGGCCTGATCTAGACGGTTATCTAGCGGTGCTGACTCTGCATTGTCAGCAACCTTGCTTGCTGCTGTTCTACTCACTTACTTTCTACGCTGATTTACATTCTAATTACTATATATATATATATATATATATATATTATATATATATATATAATATATATATATATAAAATATTAAGACTTTTACATGTTTTTTATGAAACAAATAAAGCATAATTTAAGTACATAAGTTTAATTTAATGATCTATATTATTTTATGTATAAAATATATTGGGTACTGGTCGTTACAGCACATTATAGATCCAACCCAAATAATCAAGGCTTACGCTGCAGGGCATAGTAGTTTAGTTTTAGGCGCTATATCCATTGTTTCTTCATATCTCCAACGGGCCGACATTCTTCTTACTTCTTCTTCTTGACCTCTCAAGAAACTGACAGTTGTTGTTAGCAATTATAGTTGATCGTTTTGGTCAACCGATGATTATTTGTTCTTAAGATTGACTGTTCCCTGCTATTGGGGAAAAATGATGTACTGATTAGAAGTACTGATATATCGTGTTGTATGGTTCAGTATATTTATTATGTAAAGTTTAAAAGTAAAAAAAGTAGAAGGTGCCTTATTTTACCAGGCAAAGTTGGAAGTAAGAAGCCCTCTACAACACTAAACCAAAGGATTAAAGATGACTTCCGAACCAGCACTAATGGTTGGCGGGCAAACTACTTGAAAGGAGAGGATCGCTCAGCAGTCGCTCATCGAAGGAACAACCTTTTATTATTAGATTAATGCCGCGCCCGCCCACTATACTGCCATTAGCAATTAACTGCTTTCATTTGAAAATAGCAAAAAAATCATACTATAAAGCAATGGATTCAAAGTCCGTGGTATTCAAACAGTGTTTCGCCTTTTTTCACATTGTTAGGAAGCACGTTTATAAATAAGAACTGGGATTCAACGCACTGAAACTCGCATCGGATGTTTACGAGCTATTGATAGATACTATAGTCCGAGTACAATAACATTATTAATAAAATATAAGATGAATAAGTCTAATAAACATTTTAAAAGAAATTCTTCTAAAGAATGATAAGACTTGCGGTTTTGCTTATACTTTTCCTTGCTTATTATCTCAAACTATTTATGCTTTTTGAGATAAGAGATTTATTTTATTTACCTATTTAAATTTTAATACATTAGTCTTGCGATTTATAAAGAACTGTACATTTTATCCAAGAACTATTTTAGACATACCAATCTCTATGTGTAAATAGAACACTACTTTTCGAGAATTGGAATTTTTCATCTTCTGTGTGTGAAAATCCTGTAAGCACGATTCAATGCTGCATGTGGCAATGGACACCACATAATTTAATACCCTAACAATAAAGCCACTAAACTTATATTTTAGGTAATATAATCTATTGTATATAATCCTTTTTCGTAAATTTTAATTTTCCGCAATATTTTTATAATATGTATAATGAAAACGAGTGAAAATTAAAAGGCTTCCTCCTAACCATTATAATTAAGCACAACTATTCATTTGCTCTATAATAAGGCGATGTCAGTTATGTTGTAATTAACTATAAATTCTTTACAGGTAGCCTGCTGGTATGCCATGCTGCTCTGGCCTACCCTAACCCCTACCCAGGCCCAAGGCCTGCACCCATACCAGACCCCTCCTATGTCGGCGGTTTTCCCGGTTACGGCCGTGGCTTATATGACGGCATTGGGCTCGACTTTGTCGGCGGTTATGGCGGCTTCGGTTGTGTAGATGAAGTTATTACCCCACCTGTGGTACCCCCAGTACTAAACACTGTTGACGTCTACGACATCGCCACCCTGGGCGTCATCCCTGCGCCCCCCATAGAGTACGTCTACCCTGCCGTCGGCTACGAGGCTTTTGGACTCGGCGGCTACGAGCCTTTTGGACTCGGCGGCTACGAGGCTTTTGGACTCGGCGGCTACCCAGGAGGATTCAATAACTTTAATTTGTACGGAAATGTATTATACTAGTCTGACAAGCTAATTACTTTATATAGTAGTTATCATTTGTAATAAAACTTCATTTGTAAGAAACATTTCACCAGCCCATTATTCACCAGAATACTCCTTTTGTTCGTTGTACTCAACGTTCATTTTGCCACAATGTTTGTAAGTTTAACTCTGGCCAAGGCAAATATTAGATAGGGTTTAGTAATTTTCAGCTAGAATAGGTTTATTAAACGACAAATAAATATTGAAAGTTTTATTGAATACACGTCATTCGTGAAGTAAAGCAGTCAAACAGTGTTGGAACAATGTAAATATGTGAAGTGAATAAAAATATATTTGTGAAGAACGCAAATATGTAAAGGTTTCTTGCAGTGTTCGAGGAAAATATTTTTATTTTATACCTTGAATAACTTAGTTTTTAATACACACATTAAAAAACGTTTTAGAAAATTAGTTGTCGTAACAGTCCTGGGTATCTTATAAGGACTATTTCTAGAGCAGCCCCGTTTGCAGCGGTGTTGCCAGATCGCTGCGGTCCACTAGGTGTTCCCATTATGACGTGGTTTTGGTTAGTACTGTATGTTTGATTTACATGTAGTCTGCAAAAAAGATGAATGAAAAAACGTAAGTATAATTGTTAACGGTAGCAAAATTGATGATATTTCATTAAAGGAGGAGCTCTTCTTATTGGAATACACTATTTTCTATTAATTGATGAAAGAAAAGTCACAATTGTGCAATAATTTTATTTTTGTACATGAGGTTTTTCGACATCAAAGATGCATCTTTGATGTTGAAAGGCCTCTTGTGTAAAAATAAAATTATTCGATAATTGTGGCTTCCCTTCCATCAATAAATAGAAAATATTGATGATATTTGTTTACTGCAACAGGTGATGAGACTGATAAGTAATTTTCCTCTACGTAAAACCGGCAACAGTGTCTAGAGCAAGATGTAGAAGAGAGGAGTCATACGCATTATCCACCTTTCAACTATTTTGGTCCGTGCGCTCTTTTTAAAAAGTCTTATGATCTTTTTTCAAACTTTTACTGACAATGGATGATTTGAACAGATTATGGGGTTTGAATATTTGCCGTCGTTATATATTACAAGAATAGAACACTATATTTTGAGGATTAAATCAGTCCTCTTCTTCGAGTATCAAGAATTTTCAGACATATTGTTATGCATGCACAAACTAATTAATACACGGTCATTACATCGGCAAAGTAAAGCACTTGACAGACTGAGTCTCTTCTGGTGAGTACAGAACGTAATACCGTGCGCCTGTATTTTACAGTGGTATGATCGTTCCTCTTCTGGCTGCGTTAAAACTTGCACTCTTGATGTGCAACCTGTAATGTTGTCACGTATGACAATGTGATGAAGTCATTGTCATATAAGATTTGTGCTTAAAGGCTTTTTGACACATAAAGAAGACGAAAACTTATATTATTCAAAAAGTAGTGTTGTATTTACAAAAAGTGATGAGTAAGCCCGAAATTCTGTAAATCTTTTTTAATGCTGAAGGATATTCTGGGTTTCTGCTTTCAAAAGGAAGTGTATTAATCTCTTACAAGAAATGGACCAAATAAAGTCGTGACGTGAATATATGGGTTATATGAGCTTTGTTAACTTTCAATTAATTGCTAGTTAGCTTGATAAGTGCTAATCTCGGGAATGGCTGGGCCAATTCGACTAATTATATTTTTTAATAATTTTTAATTCCCCGAGAAGCTTTATATACATCAACGAGCTATTCTTTCCCAGACCAAAGTTAGAGATACTACAATACGTCTATCACACAAATCCAATACTTTTCAAATGTTGCTTGAAATTAATAGGTATTTTTACTCTTCCACTATATGGGAAGTACATGAAAAGTGACGGAAAATATATGCTGTTTGGCAGAAGTCTTCGTATGTATTTTGTATTATTTCTTGGTCAGGCCAACATGGCAATGTCAACTGTGGCACTGTAAAACACTAGACAGAAGTGAATTTAAATGTATATTATCTGTACATAAGTATTTTTCTTGATTGGGCCATTGTGAAGAAATTAGATTAGAAGTAAATTTAAATGTATATTTTTCTTGATCGGTCAACATGGAAAATTCATTTCTGTGACATTATGACATTAAACAAGAAGTGAATTAAAAAGGGCGTCATAGTCACATTTTGGCTGTAGCGGGCTCCTCAGTCCTACGTATGTATATAAATATATATAGTTTTCTTGATCGGGCCAACATGGAAAATTCATTTCTGTGGCATTATGACATTAAACAAGAAGTGAATTACAAAGGGCGGGATAGTCACATTTTGGCTGTAGCGGGCTCCTCAGTCCTACATATGTATATAAATATATATTTTTCTTGATCGGGCCAACATGGAAAATTAATTTCTGTGGCATTGTAATGACATTAAACAAGAAGTGAATTAAAAAGGCCGGCGTGGTCACATTTTGGCTGTAGCGGGCTCCTCAGTCCAATATATATATATATATATATATATATATATATATATATATATATATATATATTCACTTCGGTTGTATAATGCAGAATTGCTCTATTATAACAAATTAGACTTCTTAGTTTAAATTTCCTTTAATATTTTGGCTTTGTCGTTTTCAAAAAGGTATAATAAAAGGTATAAAACAAAAATAACACAGCAACAAAATTTACACAAGTAAATAAATAAATAAATAAGTAAATAAAATTTACACAAGTAAATAAATAAATAAATAAATAAATAAGTAAATAAGTAAATAAAATTCAAACAAGTAAATAAATAAATAAATAAACATGGGTACTTTTGATCCTACAAAGCATTTCAATGTCTAACACTTTGCTCGTATGATAGCTTCTCAGTTTTTTGCTTCTTGTAACTTTGGCTAGACTCAAATAATTATGAGTTATACAATTTTTGTGGTTTCACCCTAGCGTCAATTTTTGTCAGAGAGCACGCAACACATGGTGGTGCTGCTATTTACGTTAAAGACTCTGTTAGTTTTCGTGTCATTAATGCGAAGCAATTCTGTATTGAGATGAATTTTGAAGTTTGTGCGATTAAACTATTGAGCCATAACATGATAATCGTATCTATCTAAAGCCAAGTGACAAAATATTCCTTGACAACTTGACGTGCGTCTAGATTTCTTTGTTCATTTTAATTGTGACTTGGTCTAGACTGGCGATTTCAACATTGAAATTCGTAGTTCCGGGAACATCGCTTCTAGTTGGCACAATGTACTACGGTCTGCAGGATTATACTGCACTAAGTTTAAACCTACCAGAGGCAAAGCTTGCATCGACAACATTGCTACCAACCTGAATCCTTCTTCTTACAGAGCAGCAGCTCATGACTGGTCCTTATCAGATCACAGTTTTTTGAGTCTGGAGATAGCTAAGGCATACTCAAAAGTGAACAAGGAGTCTGTTAGGAATCGGAACTCAACAAATGAAAATAGTTCTATTGAATATCTGACTCCCCAAACTGTGTTGGGCGATTTTTCACGCACCTTAAGCTTAATAGACTGGGACTCCGCTCTTAGTGGTTTGGCTATGTATGATAAATTTCACGACATCTCTATCTGTTGGATGAATGCCCATCTACCAGTCAAGCGGAAAACCTTTAAGTCCAAACAGAAGCGTAACTCATGGTATTCTCGTCATCTTCAACTCGCGAAAGACCGTGTCATGGCACTGCTTTGTCGTTCGCGTCAGTCTGGACAATATGCTGACAATGAAGCATATAAGGCAGCCAACAGGACCTACAGACAAGCTTTACAAGTTGCAAGAAGGGAGTCAAATGTAGAATTCATTAATACAGCGGATAACAAGTGTAAGGCCACTAGGACTATTGAAAATCGTGAAACCGGCAGAGATAGACCACATCATGTGCAACCCGATGCTGAAAACTTCAGTAAGTACTGCATCAATGCTATGAACGAGATTCGACAGAGCCACTCTCTTCTGCTGTTGATCTGCTGCAACGCTGTACCTCGGCCCCTTCCCAGTGACCGGTAGAGAAGTGAGTTGTTTGGTTTCGGGTTTAAATCCTCGGGAAGCTGTGGCGTATATGGCATATCGTCAGTAATTGTGAAGAGTGCAATCGATGCAATAGCATATTCACTGTCTAAATGTATAAATGCTTGTCTACTAGAGGGCAATTTCCTCGCTAAGTTGAAAATATCTAAGGTAGTACCTATTTTTAAGAAAGATAACTTCGGTGAAATAAACAGCTACAGAACGATCTCTCTGGTCCCCAGCTTTTCCAAAGTCTTAACATTTTAATTAAGTTCTTTTATATAAATTAACAATATTTTCAGTAAGAGTCAGTTCGGATTTAGATGTGGAATGTCCACGATTGACGCGGTCGAGGGACTTGTGTCCCACATACTTTCCAAGTGTAGCTAGGTTTACCTACAGGAGCCACAATATGTGATATTTCTCAGGCGTTTGACTGCGTCGACCGGGGAATTCTGTTAAACAAGTTGGAATGTATGGAATAATTAGTATTGAACATTCCCTTTTTTGAACATTCCAATTCCTATATCAGTAATCGTTTTCAAACGGTATTAAGCAATAATACATATTCTAATTATGCTGAGGATTGTCATGGGGTACCAATGGGGTCCGTTCTGGGCCCACTTTTGTTTTTAGTCTTAGTTAACGATTTAGATGTCAATGTCAGTTTCAGATCAGTTATGTTTGCTCATGATGTTACATTTTTACAACTAAAACTACATTAGATTTAGTTTTTAATGATTATAAAATTATTTGAAATCAAGCCGGAAAATGGTATAAAGCTAATATGTTATTTATGAACGCAGAGAAGATCCATAACTTTATTCGGTATTTACTCGGAATAGAGCAATTATGAAAGAAACAACAATTGAGAGTGTAAAATTATTAGGAATTTTTCTAGCCTACGCTGTCTTGGCATATACATGTTTATTATGTTAATAAAAAAGGGAGCAGAGTGGTGTATTTATTGCGAAAACTAAAACTTTACGTTTCCAAAGATGCGCTAAGAATGGTTTACTTTGCACTGATTCAGAGAATCATTAGTTATGCTCTGTTCTTGTAGGGCAATGGATCTGGCATAGATAAAATTTTATTGTCTCAGAAAAAGCCATGATAATTATAGCGGATGCTGATTTCAAAGCTCATTGTGAGCCAATTTTTAAACAAGAAGCCATTGTCAATCTTTACAATTTTACTGCTTGATCCATGTCAAAAGTAATTTTCAAAACCTGACACTAAATAAGCACATTCATATTCACAATACCCGGCGCGTTAACCTGATCAGCAAACGTTTCACAAGACTTTCAGAAATTCAAACTTCATATGTGGCCGTTGGAATAAATCTATTCAATAAACTATCTTTGAATGCTCAGAGTGTTACATTAAGTAAGTTTAAAATGGTTATTTATAAAGTGTCTGGTAGAAAGGCCATTTTATGACTTATCAGAGATTTATTCATCTGTAATCAGTGGGATAGTTTTTTAGTGTATTGCTCAGCTATATATTACACTTTTGTCTCACTAAAATATTGTACTATTATAAAATACTTTTACAAGTAAACAATTGCGTCTTCTATTAATGAATGTATAATTTAGATTGTTTTGATAATATTTTACTGTTAGTATAAATTTTCTGTGATCTATTGCATGTAATGTCTATTGATCAATAAAAATCTTATCTTATATATATATATATTTAATATATTACACACACACACATATATATATATATATATATATATATATATATATATATATATATATATATTTAATATATTACACACACACACACATTTATATATATATATATATATATATATATACGGGTTCGAGTCCCGGCGGAGCAAGTACTTTTTGCGATTCAATGTTTATTGAAATAAATTAAATTCGGCTATTGCCATTTATACAAATTTAATGAATGTATATATATATATATATATATAATTTCAATAAACATTGAATCACTAAAAGTATTTTTTGTGATTCAATGTTTATTGAAATTAAATAAGGCTATTGCCATTTATACAATTTAACGTAAATAAAAGTCGTTTGACAGGTGTTTGGTCTTCCGATCATATGTTAGTTTGCTTATTTAAACGCATATGTGACAGATACGGCCAAATACAAAATAATTGAATCGGAAAAAGTAAGCGCTCTGTGGTGTAATGGTAGCACATTCACCCGGCAAGTGAGAGATCCGGGTTCGACTCCCGGCGGAGCAAGTACTTTTTGTGATTCAGTGTTTATTGAAATTAAATAAGGCTATTGCCATTTATACAATTTAGCATATATATATATATATATATATATATATATATATATATATATATATCTTATTCTTGGTTGGGCCATTGTAAAGACATTAGACAAGAAGTGACATTAGACATTAAATACATATTGTCTGTACATAAATATATATTTTTCTTCCACTCATGGGCCACAGACAGACTTAAATACAGACTGAAATACAATACATTTAAAGGAGAAATGCTCATCATGTGAAAAATCTGCTATAATAGTGATTTGGCTTAATCTGTGATCCTCTTGCGCATGAACCCTGAAATAGTATGTGCCAGATATATTTATATTTCCGTTATGAAAAATATCTCAGGGCTCCATCGTAATTCATAATCATAGGTAAATCGCTAACAAAAAAACCTTGGTTGATTTGAGTTCACGCAGGGTGGGGTAAATACCCCCCCCCCCCAAGTATCCCCACCACTGCTCGTAGTAGTTGATCAGCTGACTAATCCGGCTCAGTCGGTATCGTTCACTGCTGCGACCCGTTCAGTTGAACCGGTTAGTACAGAGTTTTAGTAACCTTCCCGCTAGAGCGTGTTTTACCGGTCATCGTGCTCAAAAAAATGAACGACTGAACGGAATGAACAAGTGAACGAAAGGATCCGCTTGCAAAAAAGTGTTCGAATATAGGAAGAATCAACATATCTTACAGTAAATGGATAGATATAAAACAATCAATATATTGTTTCAGGAATGTAGTAAATGTAAATATATATTATTACAACTGATTAAAAAAAATAATTCTATATGCATTACTAAATATTTCAAATGTTAATACTTATGAACAATGGGCATGGTTGATTGATATGTCTTTGATTTATCATAGGGTTATTTCACTACAAGTGTTTCAATAAATTACTAAACATCAAACAGACACATGCTCGTTTGAAAATAATTTATTTTTATAAATAACACATTTTATACATTTAACCTATTAAGTTCCCACCACTTTCCATAATACCCAGGCTGACTATAAGTTTTAACGATTCATTAAAATGATATTACGCACACAACTGCACAGAACGCCTCCTCTCAGATCGACCCTGCACATCGCACCTATATCGACCATGTGTTACCACATGATAACCTTTAAAATGCTAATTGTCAATCAATTATTAACAGCAGTAACGTAAATGTTTCAGAATATTAAAAACTTCAGAATATTATTAGAATTTCAATAGCCAGTCGAATAAATTTATAACTGGGTCAAAAAAGCTAAAACCTGGATTACTTCAGATTTAGTCCAAGCTATAAGAGAAAGAAATAAACTAATTAAATTGGTGGAAAAGCAACCATTTAATGTGGAGCTTAAACCCCGCTATGTAAATTACAGGAACATTTAAAGCAGAAATTTAAAGCAACTAAAACATATTATTTTTATAATAAATTTGACCAGGCTAATGGGGATTTAAAATGTTTTGGGAGGGGGGTTGTAAATAAATTGAGTGGTAGAGAGGTTAACAAAGTTTCTTTCCAGCTAAATAAATATTTGCCAAATACCAAATTATTCAATGACAAAATTAAGCTTGATTTAACCAACGAATTTAATGAATTCTTTACTAATGTGGGTCAGAACTTGGCGAATTCTAATGGCTCAAATATAACAATTTTTTTCTATGGCCGATCTTATAGGCTTAATTCGAACTTCAAATTACGCACTGCTACAAAAGGTTATACGATACGTATCCAGTTTGAGAGGAAATTTCGCTCCTGGACACGATTTAATACCTGCAAATATATTTTTTTTAAATCACATCATAATGTGAATGTGTCAAAACACATTAATTTTGTGAAAAATAGAATCCGCAAGTACATTTTTGCCTTCAGACAATTACTAGAAGTACTCACAGATAAGGAAATTAAAGTGGCCTATTTTGCTTTCGTTCAATCCCAACTTTCATTTGGTATTATAGTCTATGGTGCTGCTTTCAAATCTATTCTTGAGCCATTAATTTTTAAACAGAAAACAATACTAAAAATAACGTTCTTTAAGAGTACAACATATTCTTCAGAATTACTTTTTTTCGAGGCAAAACTAATGACTGTAAGACATTTGTTTATCAAAGCAATTCTTTATAGCAATTTACATATACACTAATTTTCATAGTCTTTTTGCGTTGACAACTTATACTCATAACACACGATACTCGCATCAAGTCGGCATTACAGTTTCTATATAAAAAAAACATTCAGCGTAACAAATTTGTATTATATTTCTCATGTTTTGTGCTGTAACGTGTGTTTGAGTTACAACTTCGCTTATGTGTTTCTATTAGGCTATCTAAGCTTTACTGGTTTAAAAAACGCGTGAAGGATTTGTTACTATCGTTAGATGGCGAAGAAGTATATAGACTTGTTGTCCCTTACTATCGCTGAACTTCTAACCCTTCCTCACTATATATTGTTATTAGGTTTGTCCTTCACTATAATTACCATAACTAATACTTCATACGACAGTTCAGCATAACTAGATTTATACTCGGTTACGTATCATTATCAATGTGACTTATCAATTGCCTGCGTGGTCACTGTTGTCATTGCCACCCAGCCGGAGTAAAAATACATTCTATAACCATTAATTAATCTCAAAAATTACCAAACTACTATTTTTTTTACTTATAATATCATTTGTTCTATTATTAGTTTTGAGTTCCAATATTCACGAGCAGAGCCTAGCACAGGCCCTAGGCCCATGTAGGCTCTTCCCAGTTATACTACTCTTCTTTTTTCAAATTTTAATTTAATTAAATAGAATTAATACAAGGTTTATATAATAATAAATAACAAACTACGTATAAATACTGTATTGTTACACTCAGATACATGGTTTCAGAAATTGTATGTATGTGCATACGTTTGTTGCACTACTCGTATATGTGTTTTATTTTATTATTTTTGGGAAGATAAAACAATTTTAATTTCATTTCATATACCTGATTTGGAAAAAAGTATCAAATTTATTCAGTTGCCAAGCAAAATTGAACAACACTTTTCAAACACTCTGATCCGGATCAGTTGTTCATTTAACTGACCCGTTCGAATTGAACGACACATCTCTATTGGCCACTGCCACTGCACGGCTAACCTCAAAATAACAATGTTTCCTGGATACATCTATGGCTACATTAATCTGTTTAATTAATATTTTACGCTGAGACTTCGACATTTGTATATGCCTACACACAAAAATATATAGTTATAGAACAGTTAAAATAGCTGCAGTGTAAACAAAACTGTGAGAACGAGATACGATCCAAACAGCTGATAAATAGATACAAGAAGGTGGTGGTCCCACTCCCCACCCCAACACCCTCCCCTCCTGCGCGGTACTGCTCAGAAATTTGCTTCTGCGCAGGTTTCTTTAATAGCTTTTATTAAGATGGCTATGGAATTGCGTACAGATAACCGGTGGTATTTAGTAGAAAAACATTATTGGCTTTCATAAAAATGATTGGAAGTAAGCCCATGCAGTAAGCCACCTTCTCCAGTTGATCCGGAGTTGCGTGAAGACTCCGCTTCGTGTCGGAAAAAAAGAAAAAAGGTCAGCAAGAGACAAAAAAAATCAAGACTTACCTGATTACTATATGCCTACTTACCTACTGGCGTTCCTTACCTGTGTATTTCCTACCCCACTCCTAAAGATATCCTGTATGCGTTAAAAAGTAAATGGCTTAATAAAAAAATTGGTTTCCTAAAGATATTCCATTAAACATATCTTTAATATATATAATAATATATATAATAGTAGATTCTCTAATGTTGCACTGTGTTGTTTGTTGTACCATATTTTTCCAACTAGAACGAAGCAAGCTATCTGTGCTTAGTAAGGAATAGATTGACATAATTATTCATTTTCACCCAATTACAGTTTTATTCGCCACTGTTGAGTTGTTTCAATCTGTTATTCATCCTAAATTGTTCAGTCATGTTAACAAGTATTTTGTTTCTAATCGATACGTGTAGGAACACGTGCAGAGATACTTGTTATATTGCTTATCAATAGTTGAAAAGTGAGTTTATTTTTTATGCTGAGGATTAGAAACTGTTTGTTCTGCAAATAATTAACAAGATTGTTTTCTGATGCCAGATGTAGACGTAGGTCAGTATGTACTGTAATTACCTTTTCTAGAACAGTCTCATGATATAATATTGGTTCTGTCTAAGAACACTTAAGTAATAATATCAAGGGTCAAGGGAGTTTTCTATCTCGGAGTTTTTTATGTCGTGAATGATCTTCAATAAAAAAAGGAACAAAGTTTTGTATAGTTCATTAGAGAGGTCTATGTTGAAATATATTTTTATCGTCTTGTATTCCCATATAAACCATATCATCAGAAATCAAATCATATAAAATGTCTAGAATGGTCCCTGTATTATAGAAATTACTTAGGCCATTATACAGGCTTAGATACCATATTCTGCAGTTTAAATTTAATTAATGTAAATAAAAATATAGTTTAAATAAGGAATTGATCAGCTTACTCATTAGGGGTAGGATAGAAATGGCCATGCACCTGCAATGGATAGGTTGGTGATTTCCCCTTTAATCATTATCCTACTTATCACTCCCGAGTTAATGCGTCTCAATCGTGTAAACTTTTTTCCACCCATTTCTCTAGAATTAGCTGGGAGCTGGTTAACTCCCAATCGGTACAATTCAATTAATAAAGAAGTCTTGATATGTTTTTCAGTTTAAACAGTAAATCATGCAGTTTTCAGGGGTAATTTGGGCATGCTTAACGTTGGAATAAAGTTTTCCTTTCCTTGTGAGTCGTTGTATACTACTTAATGCTGATTTTAATTATTGGGATTGGCCTCTTTTGCAGCATTTTGAAAATTTATAAATATCACAACCATAAACGACCATAACAAAGCAAAACTAAATCGATTTACGGGATCACGCAATGATATAGCGCGACTTAAGCAATAATTCTGTAACCTCTGCTGTGACTTTAAGCATAGTTGAACTGTATACGTCACGTTATTTTAAATCTAATATGGACCTCATTATGCCCATGACACGTTAGCAATGGCAAAGAGATTCATGCTGTAAAACGTGAAGCTGACGCATTTCTACCTCGTTTCCGACAATATAACTCTTGATTTTATCTCCTTATCAGCATAGCCATTGTTGAAACAACTCTTGCACAATTCAATGATTTTCAGCTCCGGAAGACTCTGACATAATAACAAACAAATTATACCAAACCACTGTGACACAGCACAAGTTTTGGGTGTCAACTTCATACATTCTAAATTGAAACAAACTGTAATTATTATAAAATACAATGAAGAATAAAGGTCACAACAGGTTTGCAATAACCAGAAACTGGCATCTGTCCATTGGCAAATGTTAAATGGAGATCAGATCACCACGGTATGATAAATAGCGGAAAATATGGGAACATTTTTTTACTTTTTGCAATTGAGCGGTTGGTCAACTAATTAACTAGTGTATCGTCGATTCATTTTAGAATCGATTTAATTTAAATTAATGAAGTTCCCGATGTAGCAAAATATAGGCGTGCCAATGTATGAGATCTTCGGACGAACAATGATCATGCTTGCATACATTATACTTCGCCTTTCCTCTCAAAGACCCAATATCACGTTAAAAGTGTTCACTACAGTCATTCGTGAAGAGTTTGCCGACATTTTTCATACAGAAGAACGTCTTAAGGACACTTACCTCCTGTAAATTGCCTCCCTTAGGAGTAAATTTATAAATTCATTATCATGCTGTTGGTGATTCAAAAGAAGAAAATGTTTAACAAACTTATTTCGTTTGCAGGAGCCTCTTGGAATGAATTCTAGAAAGAGTTCTATTTTTTTATTGACCAAGCCGGACAGTTCTATAGTACATTTCTTTTTTGCAGTTATTTTCTACAATGTAAATGTTAAATGCTATGTATTTTATTAAATCACTTATGGTGCTACGTCTATGATTTGCCACCAGAAATGTAAACAGATTTCAGGTTTCGACTTCCTTCACAATTGTATCCACTAATTCCGTTTTAAAATTCTGTTTTTTTTGTCATATAAAATATTTGAAGTACCTCTTATTTTGTTTGGTTAAACTAACTCCGATGAACTATAACCTATTTCTTCAATTCAGATGGTAGTTGCAGCCTCTAAGTATCCGAGACACGAGTAATTCATTACTTTATACATGCAGTTTTTGTTCCAAACGAAAAATCAACTGTGGATGAGAAGTAAATAAAATTGTTTGGTTAACACGCTACCTTCATTGAATGAAGATGTTCCCTCTAAAAGCATTGTTGTGATTTACAGTAAACATAGCTTTAGGAGAAAATTGACCGCTCCCTTATTTTTAATACACTATAAAAAAATCTAAAGACGATGTGTTTTAAAATTTTATGCTAGTGAGGGAGCAATGTTAATTTCTGGTCTTAGTGTAAATCGCCTATGTATTGTTTGCATATTGAGGTAATTCCCTCCATTTATTTTTAGGTTAACACTTAAATCAATATAAATCTTGGTTACTACAACGAAAACAATCTTAAAGACAAAAACAAAATAAACATTATTCACGTCAAACTTAAAAGAAACGGGTGCTTACAGGCATTACAATATTCCTGCTCCACCCGCTATAAGGTTGTTTCACCAATAAACTTCGATCTTGATCAGAAAACGAGAGAGTATTTGAAAAAAAGAGCATGTATCTCGGAATACAATTATAAACAATCAATAGCGTATTAAAATATAATTTATGAAAACGATCTTCTTGCCTTACGCCATCGTCTTCACGATAATCCCGCTACCATTTTTCCAAACTTCAAACACGATTTATTTAAATTTATTATACATGTTTTTTAAAATATGTTTTTAATAGTGGTAAATCTCTTGAAATCCAATAGGCTTCTCTAAATCCACCTGCACCTTAACAAGTAGCTCCTCTTGTTAAATGCTTTAATCACATTTAACAAAGCAATGTGAAGCTGATGGATGTTGGTATCACTGCCAATTAACGTTGGCGCCAGCCGACATGTCCGCCTCTCAAAACCGTTCAGCCAAGTACCTATGGAGATGCATGACTATGATGACTGAAAACCATCCTAATATTTACAACGATGTTGGATAAGCCTCCTTAGATAAAGGAATGGGAGGGCTATTCTGGAAACAAATTCCACTGCCTAATTCCATCAAGTTATTGGGAAAACGAGTTTTCGGCCAAAAGCCCCTTTCTGGTCCCCCAAAAACACAAACCACCTCACATTTACAGGAAGAAACTTCCTGTCTTTGGCTTCTCACCATTCTTTTCACCAATGTTGACTGCTAGTATGTACTAACTTTAGGGCCCATTGCTCATTATTTTGGAAATGTTGAGCGATTACCCATGGTTAGTGATTGATAAGCGTTGTTAGTTACAGTGTTCGTCCTGCAACTAATTACCTATGAGAGAATCATGTAAATATTTTAGGACCTCTTGTTCTTAATGAACCATGAATTTTGGGTGGTTTTCCATGATTATACTTTGAAAGTGAGTAAACGCAAGCTACAAAAGACGTCCAAAATGCGACCATAACCTGAGAAAATTAAATCTAGTAATCCAGTGCCCACACACATACATTGGTAGGGTTACACCTCCCCATAGCAGGCTTTGCTGAGGTTCAATGCAAAATTTCTAGTCTGTAGCTCACGCCATTTACTGACAGATGGAAGGGCAGACAATCATACCGGAAAATATTTTTAGATCATCCGGCAAACAAAAGAGAAATTGCGTCAGCCTACTGAGTGACAGTATTCATTCAACGATGTTAAATACATGCATCATAGAATTTATTCTTGTCTAAGTAACTATGAAGTTTTAATACAAATTTCAAGTATATAGATAAAATATTTATAGAGATATTTCGCCTTATGATACATTCATATTTTAGTTCACCGAATTGAGTTTAATATCAGTTTTTAAATAGTACAATTTTACACACCAAGTCACCATAACATGATAAATGTGTTGGGATGGTTAGAATACATGAATTTAAAATTTCTTATATGTGTCCTGAATTATAATATAATATTATATAGTATTATAGTATATTCCGCTATATACCAAGGAGTTATATGCACCATCATCGCACTCAGTGTTCCTCATATTGACATGCAGTTTCATTCACAATATCAAACTTGCCAAAAATAGTAGCTGGCGTTAGAAAAGAAGTAGGCCATAAAATAAGTAAACTGCCGTCAGTATCTGTGGTATGTAAAAAGGTTAACGTGTCGGTACGAAAAGTCCAAGAATAAAATTATAAACGTTCGTTATAAGAGCTCGTAAAAATATGACGTTGTATCGTCTCATGTGTAGGGTGGCATAGACCACTTTCCGAGACCAATGTCTCTTAAAATAACACAAAATAGCAAACCCAGCAATGATGACATATGAAAAGTAAAATATTTGTAGACCAAGAACAGATGATCATCATTCAAACGCTTTTTTTTGTCTATGGAACAATAAAATATGAGAGTTATGTTTTTGAAACTGTTTAAAGCATGATGCAGTAGTGTGTCATGTTCATGTTATATCATATGAAGAGAAGAAACTTGAATGCCTTTAAAGTAGTGGCATACAGTAGTGACATACATCCAGGTACAGATGTGTGTTTGTGTGTACTACATATCAAGAGCCTGTTTGTCTACTATGGAACTGCTCTTCCACGAGCTGCGGAAAACCTTTATTTATACAAGATAATGCTTTGACAAGGCTACCAGAGACAAACATGATCATTATCAGTTTTACAAACTTTTCCTCCATGTGAGTGTGGATTGATAATTAAAGCAATAAAACAATAAAAGACTATCACAGCACTCGTCAGTGCACAGAGAGAATTAGAACGCAACGATGAAGACCGTACTTGCTTTACTGGGTATGTTATTTTCAAAAATAGTTATCCTACCATTTTGAAGAAGCTGAAATCTTTGTTTTGATTTAGTAGTTTAATCTATCAAGCTGCAATTTCCCTAAAATCTTTCATCAATACAAATTTAGTGGAATGCTTTCTTAGCGGCGTGTTGGCGTAGTTCGTAACGCAATTTTAAAATGTTTAGGAAAAATTGTGATTATAATGGACCTACATTCTTCTTCATTGAATAGACTTTACAATAACGCTATAAGTAGTCTTACTTTAATTTTATCTCTTTAACAACTTAATGCATAAGTTATCAAAAAATATTTTGTCGGGCATCCTCACCTTAGTACCAATGGTGTCAGTGGTGTTTATTGAAAAATAAATTATATTACAAGTTAAACGTACATAAATGGTACTTGCAGTACGTATATCTGTAGTGAATTCAGTAAAACACATTACGAGTAAAATATATGTATATGTAAAAGCTAAGTTTAATAATTTCGTTTGATTCGTTATATTATGTATTTCAATAAAATTTACAATTAGAAGATAAAGAAGCCTCAATTAGAGTATTGTAAGTACATAGTAGATTTAACTCTGTCAATTAAGCTAAGTGAGCGCTGCCATGATAGCTTCTGATCTCAGTGGCAAGCCAAATATCTTGCAGGTCCTTAAGTGATACTAGTTTTTTTATTAAGACTCATGTGGTTCACTAACATGTGTTTGGTAAGGTAAACAATCTTAATAAGAGTCCGCCTGGTCTATCTGTTTCTTTTTAATCTCAATAGAGAGGTAAAGTATCTTCTTGAGTGCCAAAATAGTATCTCCTCTTTGAATTTGGCTTACTCACTTAATCTTTAATTCAGCGGTGAGGTAAAATGCCTCTTTGAAATCTAGCATAGTCTACTCAGTTGGTTTTGACTTCAATGGTGAGTTAAAAATTTTCTTTGAGAGCCCGTATGGCCTACTCTTGTTTTTGACCTCAATGGCCACATACGTTCTTAACCTTAACGGTGGGGTAAAGTATATTTTCGGTGGATTTCATGTAGTACTCGCATGCTTTTCACATTTAGTAGTTAAGAAAAGCAACTCCTTAGTGGCCTGCTTGGCTGAGTTAAATAAAAACAATTCCTAGTGGGTTCACATTGTTAAGATTTCAAAATTATTGTATAGTAAAATTTACCCAAAGAGCACATGTCAAATTTTATCTTTTATAATCACATGATAACAATTCAATTCAAAGTAATAAAGAATCAGTAGGTTTGATAGTTTGACCTATTCTTATATCACCATCTTTAATAGAAGAATAAAAAATAATAAGGTTTGTGTGTTTACAGAAAGGTTTTTAAAGAAAAATAAATCATCTATCTGTATTCTTCATCTTACTTACCGGTAGAACCATGTACAGGTATAGTGAATACTCAGAATAGAGATAAATAAATACGTTTATTTTCAACGTTTTAGTAATTTTCATCATGGCTTGAAAGGTTTTTCAAATCGTCGCCTTCTCTAAACACTGCTCTGAGACGAGTCCAGTACCACTGTGAATGCTCTCGCCGACATACAAAATTTGACACAATATATTTATAGCTTTAAAAATCCTAGGGCATTGTTTTGACCCTCCAAATTAGAACTTGTTTGGGTCTACTAACATTTTCTAATCATCATATACACTTTAAATCATCTTATATTACCAAATAGGTCTGTTGTTGCACAAAAAATATTGAAAATCAGAGGAAGCAAAGTATTAAATATTCATTAAAACGATTATTAAAAATTCATTTCAAAATCAATTTTTAAATTTCAAAAATTTGGCTTTATAAAAATTTTCTCAACTTTAAGAGTACCTTATAAACATATATTTACAGATCAATATATACTCAAATACATATCGTCATGTATGTTCTCTTTACTTTATCATGTAAACATATACATAAATATAAAAACCATACAAATATGTGTGCACGATTACTCACGGTCATGTATACATACATTCACATTTTCATGCATGCCATCTCGTATTTGCACATGAGCTAAAACAAATTCGATTCAATTTTATAGTTCGAAAACGTTTTTATGTGAAGTTGCAAAATTCCTGTTCCTACACATCCAAAGGTTTGAATATTTGATACACCATATGGCATACAGTAAATAATCCATACCTACCATAGCTTTCCGAAAAAGACAAGGTACTACAAATTTGAACTTCGATTTGATAGTTTTTAAGTATTCCAGGAAACGTAGAATTAAAACTTTGGGTGAAAAAGCAAGAGCTTGAAGATGAGAGTAGCTTGCATCTCCGTCTTGTTAGGAACAAACTTTTCATCGTGGTCTTCAAAGAATTAATTCTATTTTGACCGGAATAATGTCTCAAACGTATTAAAGTAATGGAGTGAATGAACGTTTTTCGATATTTTTAAAGAAAGTAGCCTACAGACCACACCAAAAAATTCCTCAATCAAGGAAGTAAGTCAAAAGTTACCGCAATTCCTTTAGAAATACACTTAGGGCTGTTGAAAATTTTCTGGAAGGGTTAAGTTTGCACGTATTTTCACATTTTCATGCATTACGAGATGTTTTTGCACATGAGCTAAAACAAATTCGATCCAATTTTATAGTTCGAAAACGTTTTTATGTGAAGTTGCATATACTGTTCCTACACATCCAAAGGTTTAAATATTTGACACACCATCAAAACCATCCAGCAAAGTTTATGTGTATCTGCCAAAAATATTGATATTTATAAGTTATACATTTACTTCTTAATGTACACGATTTTAAGTTCACTTTGTCCCATAAGTAATAATATCGTGAAGACAAGTACCAGTGATTAAATATGTATGCATAGATATTGGGTACAAATGATAACATAAGCGATTGCATCAGTTACCGATATACTATACGGAGTGCCCAATGATATATTTCGATTATAATTTCCAGCATTTACCTTGTAAAGTTGTAAACTTCAACATTCAAACAGACTGTATGGAAAATAATAATTTATTTGCAGGTATTTTGTTTTCAGGTGCCCTCCTCGCCTGCCAAACAGTATCCGCAAGCTATCTAGGTGGCGTCGGCTTCCCCTATGGTGGCGTCGGCTATGGTAGCGTCGGCTACCCCTATGGATATGGTGTAGGACTCGTCGAAGGATGCGCAGAGCCTGTAATCCCAGTAGCCGGTGGGTTGGTTGATGCCAGGAGCTACGTAGACAGTTACTTCCCCGGCAGTAGCTACTGTGGCTACGGCACTTACGGTCCTGCCTACGGAGGTCTAGGGTACCCTCTGGATGTCTATGGTCCAACTGCATTATATCCTGGATTAGGCGCTGGATGTGGCTATCCTTCAGTGGGCTATCCTTCAGTGGGCTATCCTTATATACTTTAAATATTTAAATACAATTTTACTGTGCAAACTACACGTTGCAAGCTTATGATTTCCTATAATATATCATTAAGGATCAAGAAAAACGAAGAAAGGTCAATAGAATATGGTTGTCTTATAACCTTAATATTTCCATAGTGTTAGTATGAGCAATCTTACTTAAAAAATCTCATAAGAAGTAACGTTTATTCTAATTGTTTGGAATAGAATTTACTAAAGTTTAATGAAAACGAAAATACGCAACAGAGCATTAATAGACAACACAAAATATCAAGTATGAGTTGATTCCTACAAGTTTTATTTGTAAAATTGTTAATACTTTTTATGACTCTGTTTAGTACTAGTAACCAAATTATATGTATACTACGAGAGCTTATTGCATTGAAAGCCCACAACATTGTATTGTCCTTGTTTTATTACGGTACTGTGATTTAGTTTTGTAAGAAAAGACCAATTTTATAACATTCAATGCTTTGATTTTAAATAAAGCTTTTTTATGTTCGTTTCAAAATTGAGTTTAATATCAATTTAATGAACGAAAATTTCAATAAGTCGGGTAATAAGCAATTGTTAAGTTTTACCATCAGCCAGCTGTCTCTACTTAATTGCTATACTAGTTTACGTTTCAAATTAAAATTTAGTTACCCTTATCTGCAAGTAGTATAATAATATTGTTATTGTTTTGAGCAATTTAATAGGTTTTTATTATATTATGTTAAGTTATTCTTATTTTTAAACAAATCTCTGGAAGATGAACTTGACCAATTTTAGAGGATAATATTGATAAATAATATCATGTTATAAAGGCTGATGTTCCAATCATTTTGTTCTTTGGATTTTTCCAATCACATGGGTACATGTGAAGATTAAGATTCAAGAGTCGAATTATAATGTTTAACGTTTGAACATTACGTGCAAAATTTAAATTGCCCTCGAAGAAATTAATTTGATCAAATGTTGGTGTAGGCAAATAGTAAATCCTATGGCGATACTCATATTTATCTATCATTAAGGAATATATTTATCTATCTCATCTATGGTTAAGGAATATTTTTACGATTATTAAGGCTAGACGTAAACGCGTTTTGACTGAAGTAGGTTCTCGAGAACTGTGTATAACTGTGTATTTTGTAATTTATTAATTGGAGTAACAGGGCAGACTAAGCTGAGACATTAGAAATCTAATAAATTTGACCCAGAAACGCTCCAAAACTTGTAAAAAACGAAATAAGCTTCAGGTAAACTCTGATAATCTTAACCGTACATGCTTGAATCATCAATCTGCCCACTTCCGTTTGAAAAGTTTTATAACATATTAGTAGTAACGCACCTGTGTGTGTATATATATATATATATATATATATATATATATATATATATACCTATATATATACCTATGTATATATATACACGAATAAAAATTATTATCATTGTCACACATCAAAATAAAAAAAAAAATTTAAATTGAGGATAATATAAAATGAAAAAACAAAACTGTTCTCTTAGGAAGTACAACAACCAAGAAAATTGTATTACAATTTACTTTCTAGGGATATTGAAAATTAATGGTGTAGTAAAAACAGTACCCAATATTCTACACTCATCGCCTGCAACAAGAAATGTATTTAGTTAACCACCTAGATTAATTTTTAAAAAACCTCAACATTTGAAAAACATACTAGTAAGACCTAAACTACCATCTGATGCCCTAACACAAACCTTTTGGCTGTGAACCCTGTTTTCAATCTCACTGCAAAACGTGTAATTTAATAATAAATTCTAAACATTTCTGTAGTAGCACGATAAAATAAATTATCCAATAATTGCTAAAATTACTTGTGAATCCAGCGATCTAATTTACTAATTGTCATGTTAGAACTGCCCAAAAGACTACATTGGTCAGAAAATAACTCCATTGTACACTAAAGAGAACAAAAATCGCAGTGATACAAATCTTAAAATTAAATCTAATCCTTTGCTCATGCAATGGAGCATAAAAAAATTCTATTGATGTTTTTCTTTAAACAGAATTAACAAAATTCAGAATCCGCATAAACTTAAAATCAATCATTTAGAAATAGCTCATCAGAGGGTCCTACAAACTAAACATCGGAATGGTCTAAATTTAAGGTAAGATATAAAATTTACTCTTTAAATTTAAATTTAAAAAAAATTACTTAATTAACTACAAATTGATTTTATAAATTTATATTATTTGTATGATTCAAAATTATTAACATATGAATTTTTTTGTTTATTATTTTTTGTTAGTGTGTTTACTTCTTATATCTCTTGAAAATGTCATATTTTAGATGAAATATAGATTGTTTTTAGGTTTCATGTCTCTTTTTTAATTTTGAATATATATATATATATATATATATATATAAGAATATATAAGAATGAAAATACCCAAAAAGTTATTAGTTTCTTCAAGAAAGTGGGGTTTAAAAAAACCGTTCTTATTTAGTTTTTAGATCCAAATTGCAGGTCAGTATGGACCGAAAAGGTCTCCTAGATGCACCGGAGGAAAACCGTGGATGGGAAGAAAGGGGTAGCTTTCTATCATATAACATTATAAATTTGTATAATGTTTTCGATTTAAAAAATGACATTTGAAGCTACATAAACACACGCACACACACACACACACACACACACACACAAAAGTTAGGGCTCTGTGGTATATATATATATATATATATATATATATATATATATATATATATATATATATATATATATATATATATATCATAGAGCCCTTACTTTTTACTATTCAATTATTTTATATTTGGCTGTATCTGGCACATATGCGTTTAAATAACCAAACTAACTTATGATCGGGTAGCACATTCAGCCGGCAAGTGAGAGATCCGGGTTTGACTCCTGGTGAAGCAAGTACTTTTTGTGATTCAATGAGTATTAAAATTAAATTCGGCTATTGCCATTTATACAAGTTTAATTAATGTGTATATATATTACTTATCAGTTCTAATCTATCTGTGAATCGGACATGAACTTTTGTTATCTAGTAAGTGATTGCTGGCTATAAATCTAATCGCTGCTCTAAGAAGGTTAGGCCTGCTCACAGGAATACAACCACGGTTTTATCGAACTGCTGAGCGCCGCACTTAATCAACAGGTTCTCATCGTACTCTTATTAACAGCCATATGTGGTTGAATAGGTAGCGTCGCAGATTAGTAATATAGAGATCGACAGATCGAAAACTAGTACCTGACTTATCTTTTTATTACTTGTGACCACTTAACTTATTTTAATCCTTATACTTAGCAAATTAACTTGTTTTTATAAAAGTTTTTATCACATTGTTATTGTTAAAATTTTATTGCATTTTATATATTTATTTATTTATTAGTAATTATTTGTCTTACTTAGTGATAATTATTTATTTATTTACTTATATATTTATTGGTTACCGTAACTATTTATTCACTAATTGATAATTTATTATTTATCAAATGTTCAAAATTGAGAAAACGAGAACTGGTAAACCATGTATCATCTTCAACGGGATAAAGTACAGACATCACAGGGTTCTGAAGAACGGTGAGACATCTTGGCGGTGCTTGGGAAGAAGTTGTGGTGCTTCCATCAAAACTGATGTGAATCAGACTTTAGTGACTGCAGGTAACCAAACCCATACTGGGGAACACCCCGTCACGATGCGGTCGCTCCTGTCACCGTTGCCCCGCGCTGTCACGTCACCGGCATCCTCGGCGCCCCACACGCCGCCGGCAGCACCCGCGGCTATCTGCTCCACGCCCGACCCAGACCCTTCACCGGAAGCCACACCATCGTTACCTGCAGCCTCTACCACGCCTGCTGCTGTAGCACCAGCCGGCTCGCCACCTTGCGCTGCCGTTGGTACACCTGACCCGCCCACGCCGTCGGCCCCGTGTCCGTCTCAACTCCTTATAGAAAACCAAGCCCTCAATCAGAAGATTTTCGACCTCCAGGAGCAGATGAAAGTCATCCTTGACCACTCGATAGAATCGGATCAGAGGCTCCTCGAATACACGGATCAGGTTTTTGTGGCATGTTCTTCTGTGAACGTGTCTACTTCTCCGCCTCACGCTAAAAATCAATATTGTGAGACCACAGACTCATTTAACCGTTCTTGTGAGAGGTGTCCAATATTAAAAGAGGAAGTACAAAACATGTTGACTACCATCAAGACCTTGGAAGAGGAAATCAAAACATTAAAAAATGAAAAGCTGTTGTCTTTTGAAAAACTCAATAGGTAGTATTCAAACCCCAAATAATATTATAATTAGCAACAGTTACGAGATCCTATCTAAAGTACAGGAAGAGGACGACACATACACGGCAGTTGCTACAAAAAAGAGGAAACGAAAATCAAGCAAAAAGAAACAAACAAATCATTCTATTGAAAAATGCAAAACAAAAAAAGAGTACATGTTTGCTGAAAATAAGAAAGAAAAACTGCCATTTAAGACTGCCTCTATTGTAGGCGACAGCCATTCCCGACATCTTGCCAGTATGATGAGGGCGGGAGTGGACGGTGTTACTAATGTATGTGGAACCTGTAAACCCGGAGCCGGCCTCCTCAACACCATCCCAGACGCCGCTCCTCCTCCGGACAACTGTTTCGTCTTGATCTCCGGGAACAACGATGTAGCTGCAGGGAAGCAGAATATAATCTTCAACAACCTTGAAGAAATAATTAAAAACTGCAGAACGTCTAAAGTCCTTATAACGCCTTTATTTCCAAGGCACTAACTGCCCCCCGATAGCCCGATACAGGAGACCATCAGAGTAGCAAATGCCTACATCAGCGAGCTCTGTGTTCGGAGTGAGGGAGTGGAGATGCTCGACATTAGCCGCATCGGGCGACAGTTATTCACCTCTTACGGCCAGCATCTTCGCGAGAGTGGGAAGCGACTACTGACGTGCCTCATGATTGCACACCTGGCCACCATGGCACCAGACCCTCGCCGCCACCAACCTCCGCTTGTCGCTGCACCTAGCCACTCACTGCCCACTGCTATGTCGAGAACCGAAGGAGGACCGGACCCCGATCTTCAGGAGACGCCAAAGCAGCCAAGGGTGTTGTTTTTTGAATCATTCGCTGACGCCGTTAAGAGCACAGGACACCAGCAGCATGGCAATATAGTAGACAAAATTTTTTTTAGGGAACCCACTACTAGTCACCAAAACAAATTGACTGACCTCAAATCGAAATTAAGAAAAAACAAATTCGAAAAACAAATTTTCA
Organism: Homalodisca vitripennis; assembly: GCF_021130785.1. Classification (NCBI taxonomy): domain Eukaryota; kingdom Metazoa; phylum Arthropoda; class Insecta; order Hemiptera; family Cicadellidae; genus Homalodisca; species Homalodisca vitripennis. The sequence continues at coordinate 109,203,489 of NC_060213.1, forward strand.
GATAGCTTGACATTTTTGCATCAAAATGCACAAATGGCTACAAACAAGAGAATGGAACTTTCCCTCTTGTGCGAAGAGCTTCTTCCCGACGTGCTAGTCATATCCGAACACGGATTTAACAGCAGCAACATTGAACACTTCAACATTCAAAATTACCAATTGGCTAACAAATGCGTTCGCACCTCAGCCAAAGGTAGGGGTGTTGCGGTTTTTGCTCGGAACAATCTTTCGTTTACCCCTGTTTCTGTCGAAAGCACAACTGACAAAGACTTAGAAGTCACAGGGGTAAACATTCACAGAAAAAACAGCACAATCCAAGTAATTGGAGTGTACAGGTCCCCAAACTGAGATGAAAAACAATTCTTTTCCAAATTTGAAAAACTTCTGACTGACATGACAAGGAGGGATCGAAAATTTATCGTCATGGGAGATTTTAACATCGATGTCATAGGTATCGATAGTCCCTTGACGAAACATTTCGCTGACTTGTTGGGGTCCTTCGGTCTTGTCTGGTCAATAGACACACCAACAAGGATTACCAGCACTTCAGCGACTGCGATAGATAACATCATATCAAACTTGACTGACCTCCGGGTGTCTGTGATCAACACAGCCATCTCAGACCACCATGGCCAACAGGCCATTGTGAGTGGTCTCAAACCAGCACGGGATCCAATCATACAAACAACAATCAGAAACACAAAGCCCTCAAACATTGTTCTTCTAAACTCCTTTCTTTCGAGAGAGAGTTGGAACTGCCTAAATTTTAGAGATTCCGTTGAATTACAATTCAATAACTTTGAAGACACTTTTATTTTCCATCTGAACTTGAGCTGACCCCTAAAAACAATCCATCAAAAGGCTACAATAAAAAAATGTGAATGGATTACAAGAGGCATTTTGGTTTCAAGGGAGAAATTACGATTTTACTCTGAAATCAACAAGCACTCGAGTGACGAGGCTTTCAAATTTTTTTTACAAATTACAAACGGATTTATAAAAAGGTGATCAGAGCTGCAAAAGCATATGACGTCACCAAAAACTTGCTCACGTCAAACAATTTTTCAAAAACGGCATGGGCTATCATCAAAAATAATAGTCCACCAACTGAAAGACAAATTGAGCTTCAGATTGGAAACGATCAAGTCAGCGATGCAGCCAAAGTCGCGGACGCTTTCAATAATTGTTTTGCCTCGGTTGGTGCTGACCAAGGATTTAGTCCAAAGCAGCATCAGCCACATTCCACTTTGGTGCGGAGCCCAGCAGCTTCTATGGCTCTGGCTCCTACTACAGAAGAGGAAATTGCCAGAGTGATGAGAGATCTTCCTTCAACAAAATCAAACGATTTAAATCATGTTTCAATGTGGCTTCTTAAGCAATGTGCACAGCACCTGTTGAGGCCGCTTGAACATTTGATAAATCTCTCTCTCCGCTCAGGAATATTTCCATCTTCTCTGAAAAAAGCCAAAATCACCCCGATATTCAAAAAAGGTGACCCCAAATTAGTTCAAAATTATCGTCCAATCTCAATTTTACCAGTTTTCAGTAAAGTTTTTGAAAAGATCTTCCTCAGTCGACTCTTGAATTTTTTGGAAAAACACAACTTACTATCATCAAACCAGTTCGGTTTCCGAAGTGGGAAGTCGACAATAGACGCAGTCGTTGGGCTGGTCGAGATGATAGTAGAAGGAATTGAAAGTCATAGAGACACACTTAGTGTGTTTCTTGACTTATCTAAAGCGTTTGCCTGCGTTGATCACAACACCCTAATTCACAGACTGGAGTATTACGGGATACGAGGAGTGCCACTCTTGTGGCTTGAATCGTATCTCAGTAATAGAACACAATTCGTAAAAATTTCTGAAGTACGGTCGGAGGGGGTGAGCTGGGTTGTGGTGTTCCTCAGGGCTCCATTCTCAGTCCGCTACTTCCGCTCTTCCTATTGTATGTCAACGATGCTGGCTCATCTTTGCACCAAGGACGAATAGTCCAGTATGCCGATGATACGACTCTCTGTTTCAAAGAAAAATCAAACACACAACTTGAAATGACAACATTCACTGAGCTCAACAACTTAATTCAACATTTCAATGAGCTCAATCTTAAAACAAACCCGTCAAAATCGGTGTTTGTTCAATTTCGTTTGCGGCCGACCGTCTCTGATCAAAGTCCTATAGTGATGTTGGAGGAGACTGAGATCGAAGAAGTCTACTCGACTAAATTCCTTGGTATACACCTTGATCGAGGGTTCACATGGGATAGTCATGTAGACAACGTTTGTTCAAAATTATCCTCAGGCATTTATGTTTTGAGGCAGCTATCCAAATACTGCCCAACTCAGGTACTGATGACGGCGTACTATGGATTGATATACCCCCACCTGTCATACGGAGTGGTCTTGTGGGGAGGCTGTGCAAATACACATTTCTCTACAGTGTTTACACTCCAAAAAAAAGCCGTTCGAACAATTGCAAATCTACAATGGAGAGAGTCGTGCAGACCAGCATTCAGAAAACTGAAACTGTTGACATTACCCTGCCTCTACATTCTAGAGACGTCTATGTTTTTCAAGTCAAAATGCAATCTCATCAGAGGTAGTGATATACACTCATATGAGACTAGAGGCAGGGACAACTACCGAACTGGGAGACACAGGACGGTAGTACATGAGCGTTTGCCTTCTCAGGCAGGAGCTCAGTTTGTCAACAAACTGCCAAATTTCATAAAGAGTGCCGCAACGCCTAAGGCATTTAAAACTCGTCTGAAAAGTGCATTGCTCTCAGAAGCTTTTTACAATACAGACGAGTTCATGGCACATGTTTGGGTGACCACATAATTGGCTGACTGACGCTGGTGCTAGAGTGGGAAATTCGAATAAATGAGCAGTAGGATGGATGGAATAAATTGTATGTACGGAAGTAACCTAGATGTCATGTATGAATCCAAAATTTTAGCTTATTTTCTTCTTTGACATTTGCTATAACATGTACATGTTCTAAAGCAATAAAATTATTATATATATATATATATATATATATATATATATATATATATTCACTTTCTTGAAGAAACTAATAACTTTTTGGTCATTTTCATTTCATAGGAAATGCTTAATGATAAAAATATTTATACAATATTGGTGAATAACTTCTAGTTTAATGCCAAAATAAAAAAAAATCATAATAAGGTTTTGATGAATCAACATTCAATTATATGTAACTACAGTGAAAATTGTTAGTAAAGGCAGTTCGGAAACATTTTTAACAATAAAACATGATCTGGAAGTATATAACACGATTACATAAAGTGTACATAGAATTCCATAAAAGAAATTGTATTTCTTTAGCATATTTATCACGTTAAAAGTGCAGACAGATGAGTGCGTGATGTTTCGTATAATTACTAAAGATCTTTTAGTATAGAGTACCATTGAAGATGTTCTTTTACGTTTACTACAAAAACGCAAATCAACATTTCTTTAACATTTTTTGTCTAACATTCGGGAAGCGGCAGATCAGTTTGTCATCATAACTTGCAAAAAATGTTACAATACGAAGATATCTCCTTACATTAACTTTGTATAGAGACAAACTAAAATACTGGATACGCTGGTATATGCATATTGTTACATGGTAGTTTTAATATAAAAGTATGTAGGAAGTATAATTAGAAAGAAAAATTAAAGTAACATTTTATTCAAATTAAATAACACGGTTGGTCATTACGATCAAATCCATGAGTTACATGCACTGCATCTACATCCAGAGTCGCAGCCGATATAGCCTTGCCGAGAGTATTCATAGCCGCCGTAGTATCCGTAGTATGGATAGCCGTACGGGCCGTAGGCAGGAGATGGGTATTAAACTAGGAGCAAGACATATATTTTAAATTTAGACACACGTAACCCATTAATTAACCAAAGTACTTTTGAGACAACAGATCCAAAGATGAAGGTTATTTATAGTTGAATTATAAAACGTATTGAAAATTAAAGAAAATTAAATATTATCCACACACAGTAATATCCATAGCAGGACAAATGGCCTTGACATGGATATGGAACATTTTTTTTGATATTTTGAAATTTAATTTAGTAAAATATTCTCATATGCCAGATCTAGATAAAAGTACTACGATAAGCATTGTCTAAGAAACATTAAGCTAGTAATATGAATTTGGCTAGAATAATCTGACATAATTTATATTATTTTGAAGTTAACTAATGATAGCCTAAACACAATACTTTGAGAATAAAAAAAACACACACACACACAAGCAATGGTATTTAAAAAAAAACAATCATTACATTATCACTTTTTTGGATTTAATTTGGATATCACTGTTGAACATTTAATTTGATGTTTTTTGAGGTACTACTCCTTTTGAGGGTGGAGAGTGTTTACTATAAAATCCTATGTGTAGCAATACTTTGTTACTATAAACTGAAAAACTAGCTGATTTGTGAATTTAAAAAATCATATCAAAATGAGTTTAAGAATGAGATTTACTTGAAAATCACTAGTTTTAGCGCTGTGAAATCTGTGTCAAATTACGTATAACAGTATATTACTTTTTTACTTCTAAGCCTTATACTAAACTCTAATTTTGACCTCAAAATTAGTGCAGCTGACGATCAATTTCTTTATTGTAGAAAATTCCACTCTAAAGTTCACAAGACCTCTCTCCAATTGTAAGGTGGAATCCCTGGCACGATTGCCTAAAAGCGCTAAATTAATCACCGATTCTGTCATTTAGCTTGATATGATTTAATGGACGATGACTGATTCAGTATGCGAAATAGCCCTTAGGAGGACCCAATTTATATTAGTAGTCATATGCTAGTAACATATACTGAAAGGGCGCATGTTATAAATTCACCAAATAAAAAACCTTATTTTTAATATTTAATATGCAACAAAATCTGACTTACTTATTAGCTATTACGAGAGATTATTTTAGTACATTATCATCATAATAAACACTTATTCTGGGCCTCCATGTAGTAAATCATTAAAACAAAATGTCCTAAAATATATCCAAAATATACTTTGCTGATTAAGCTTTCCTTCAGTTTGTTTGTACAAATTGAATTTTCCTTTTAACAATCCATCTCAACCACATTTCTTCTAAACACTAGGTGTTATAGAAAGAATCATGTAGATTTGATGTAGGCAATAAAAATAAAAATAATATTTTATATGTATGTTTATTTTATTATATTTTTTAGTGCGCATGAGGATATCGAAGTTCAGTTTGCTCTTGTAAGTAGTTAGTTTTAGGATAATTTACTGGGAAAACTAACAGTACATGAAATTGATCAATAATAGATTTCTGGGTTTATTTATATTACGAGTATATCAGGATATAAAATATAGTTAGTTACAAAGTGCTTTTAAATATAAGTATATTTAATCAATAGTTAGCGATTTGGAATAATTTAAATAACTATTTTTAATACTTAATAGTCACAATTAAAGTATTGAGCTAATGCATTCCTTATAGATTTTGTCTGTTTATGCATAATGGTATTAACCTAGATAATTGTATTTTTATTAAATTTATAAATTAAATTTATATAATGTGGATAAGATTATAGCAAGAAATTTCAAAATAACAGTAACAATTTAGTAATACCAATCACGAATTCGTGCATTAGCAAAAAAAAAAAAAAAAATTAATTAAAGATGCTTCTTCCATGTTGAAATTTGATACTTTTTAATTGATGTTCGTCTGAAAAAATACTTTCCCAAAAAAATAAGCGAAGTTTTTATTTCAATCAACAAAATCAATATTACATTTTGTTTTATTATACATCAAGTGAGTAAATATTATTTTTTTCCAGCCTTTCTCATTCATTTTATTACTCCATTCCTTAATGTTCCACATATATGAAGAATATTTAGTGGGTAATCATTCATGACCTTCTTTATGATCTATTTTACTCGTATTTGACTAAAGACCTCTATGTTGCTCGCGGATTGTTGTATTTGAGTGAGTAGAAATTCGTAATTTTCTGGAAATCTTTTCGTTTTATCATGATAATAATGAAATTTTAATTGAAACGGAGTCAACGTGTGTCCTGCATTACGCACCGTATAGTTGTTAGTACCATGGACCACATTGTAAAAGATGTGTTTCTTGAGATATGCAGATACAGATTTAATAGTGGGTCATGCATCACTCACCCCATAGTATTAAATACGATGGATTACATTGTAGAGGATGTATCGCTTGAGATATTTAGAAATGGAGTCAATAGTACATCGTGCATCACTCACCGCATAGTATTAAATACGATGGATTACATTGTAGAGGATGTATCGCTTGAATATTTAGAAATGGAGTCAATAGTACATCGTGCATCACTCACCGTATAGTATTAAATACGATGGATTACATTGTAGAGGATGTATCGCTTGAGATATTTAGAAATGGAGTCAATAGTACATCGTGCATCACTCACCGCATAGTATAAAATACGATGGATTCCATTGTAGAGGATGTATCGCTTGAGATATTTAGAAATGGAGTCAATAGTACATCGTGCATCACTCACCCCATAGTATTAAATACGATGGATTACATTGTAGAGGATGTATCGCTTGAGATATTTAGAAATGGAGTCAATAGTACATCGTGCATCACTCACCCATAGTATTAAATACGATGGATTACATTGTAGAGGATGTATCGCTTGAGATATTTAGAAATGGAGTCAATAGTACATCGTGCATCACTCACCGTATAGTATTAAATACGATGGATTACATTGTAGAGGATGTATCGCTTGAGATATTTAGAAATGGAGTCAATAGTACATCGTGCATCACTCACCCCATAGTATTAAATACGATGGATTACATTGTAGAGGATGTATCGCTTGAGATATTTAGAAATGGAGTCAATAGTACATCGTGCATCACTCACCCCATAGTATTAAATACGATGGATTACATTGTAGAGGATGTATCGCTTGAGATATTTAGAAATGGAGTCAATAGTACATCGTGCATCACTCACCCATAGTATTAAATACGATGGATTACATTGTAGAGGATGTATCGCTTGAGATATTTAGAAATGGAGTCAATAGTACATCGTGCATCACTCACCGCATAGTATTAAATACGATGGATTACATTGTAGAGGATGTATCGCTTGAGATATTTAGAAATGGAGTCAATAGTACATCGTGCATCACTCACCGCATAGTATTAAATACGATGGATTACATTGTAGAGGATGTATCGCTTGAGATATTTAGAAATGGAGTCAATAGTACATCGTGCATCACTCACCGCATAGTATTAAATACGATGGATTACATTGTAGAGGATGTATCGCTTGAGATATTTAGAAATGGAGTCAATAGTACATCGTGCATCACTCACCGTATAGTATTAAATACGATGGATTACATTGTAGAGGATGTATCGCTTGAGATATTTAGAAATGGAGTCAATAGTACATCGTGCATCACTCACCGTATAGTATTAAATACGATGGATTACATTGTAGAGGATGTATCGCTTGAGATATTTAGAAATGGAGTCAATAGTACATCGTGCATCACTCACCGCATAGTATTAAATACGATGGATTACATTGTAGAGGATGTATCGCTTGAGTATCGCTGATGTATCGGTTGGTAGACCTGATCCTACCCTACAATCACTATTTTACGTTCGCTCCCTGGTTAAATTTAGATTTTGTGTGATTTTAAGCCATAACGAATATTTTTGACTCCGGAAATTGTTTGTTTTATTTACATAGTTATGACCTCACAGTAAACAGGACATTTTATTTTGTTTCCGTAAGTAATTACTAGCTGTACATCTAACCACCAGACTAACAAGGTTAGACGTGCATACAGCAATACAATCCACGTTTGACGTAACCAGGAGCGACGCGACTAAACATAGATTATCATCTCACTGTTACTACACGTCCACTTGGTCAAGACGGTAGTGTCACAGTCTCGCATTGGAGAGTTCGCTGGTTCAAGTCTCGGACTAAGTAGAAACTTTTTGCACAAGATTTTATCATCATATTTATTTCTTGTTACTATTTTTAATATTTATATATATATATATATATATATATATATATATATATATATATATATATAACTGTAATTAATTTTAATTTATTTAACACTTTTAACCGTATTCAATAGGTTGTTATACAATTTTATTACAATCGTTCTTGTTAAATTAAATATATTTTATTATTGTTAAAAATACTTGTTAGCTTTATATTTTAAACTCTTGTTATTTGTTAAAAAAAATTATATTTATTCGTTGTTTGTTTTTAATATTTTACTGAATTTTAACCATATATTTATTTTATTCTATTTTATATATTCATATCCTTAATTTATTATGAACATGTCGTTTACTGTTGAAAAGACGAAGACTGGAAAGCCGTGCATTCTTTTTAACGATGTTAAATATAGGCAGCAACGGATTCTTAAAAATGGTAAAGTGTCTTGGCGCTGTCTAGGGAAAAGCTGTGGCGCGTCCATTAAAACTGATGCGGGTATGACAAAAGTTATTACTTATAACCAAAAACATAGTGGCGAACATCCTGTCACGATGCGTACCCTCCTATCACCACTACTGAAGTCTCAGTCTGCGACCGCCGCGCTACCTGCGGTGCCTTCTACGCCGGTTACACCACCTGTACTGGATTGCTGTAGAACGCCCGTCTGCTCCACACCCGCCTTAGATCTCTCACTGTCTGACTATCCGCCTGGTTCAACAGAACAAAGAGACATAAACAACATAATATCTGAAGATCCGGTAGCGGAGATTTCCCGACTCAGAAAAGAGATCGAGCGGCTTCAGAGTGAATACCAAAAGCTGCTAAACCACACAATAGAATCGGACACTCGTTTGCTTGAGTTCACGGACCAGATCTTTCAAGTGAACGAATCTCGCGTCGACCAGAGCGCCCGCGCTTCCGCGACGGTGGACTGCGGTGTCCAGTGCGAACCGTCACCCACTGCTGCGGACTTCGGTACGCAGTGCGACCTATCGGAACAGTCTGTCGAGTGTGCGCGATGTGCCGGAAACACTGAGATTATTCGCTGCATGAAAACGACCATAGAAGTTCTAGAAGCAGAAAATCAGTGCTTAAAACATCAGCAAACTTCGTGCAAGGTTTCAAGTTTTAAATCTGAAGAGAAATGGGCCAAAGTTAAAATTAAAAATAAAAACAACAAAAGTAATAAACAATCGTTAACAATACCTATACATAATAAATTCCAAATTCTATCACATGAAAAACAAATACCACCGAATCGCCAATCCAACAAAACATCTCAAAATGTAAAAACAGATAAGAAAAAAACAAATCTCACCATTAACAGGCAACCTTCTCTAAATCATAGCACTCATTTTACTCGTAAATCTATAATTATCAGAGGTGACAGCCACACCCGTCACATCGCTGGACTGGTGAGTGACTTGACCGCCCCTGGAACCTCAGTTGATGGCGTGTGTCTGCCAGGCGGAAAGTTGCTTGACGTTATAAACTCGGACCAAACATCCCCTCGACCCGGAACGCGCTGTGAGGTGTTTATCGCTGGCACCAATGACCTGGCAGTGGGCAAGCAGCAAAATATCTACCGTCACCTAGAGACATACATCACGTCCCGATCAAAAGACACCGAGATCGTTCTAACCACCCTTCCACGCCGTCACGATCTGAAACCAAACCACCCTATCCACGATGAGACCGTGCTCGTGAATGCCTACATTGAAGAACTGGCAATCCGACACAACATCCGTGTCATAAACTTCAATGACATCGGCCGTAGGTATTTCACGAGACACGGTCAGCATCTTTCAATGCGGAGCAAGAAACTACTGGCGAGGATGATCGTGGGCGGCCTCGTACTCCCGGGTTCTGCCGGTGCAAGACTTGAGACGCGTTCTCCACCACCACTCCTAGTTACTGCCCCAGCAGTGGCCGTCTCTCCCCCCATCTTGCCGACGTCTGCTGCTACTCACAAGGAATTCTGTTTTGCCCCTCGGCGGTCATCTGGTCTCCAGCTACTCACGTACGCGGAGGTGGTCAGAGTACCTTCTACACCGGGAGGTCCGGGACAGCCTGCGCCTCCACAAACACAACTGCATGATGCAAACATTTCACACCAAACTGTTTTTTTAGGGACTCCACTTGCCAACAACAGACTAAATTGACAGACACCTCTCCATCAAAACAAACAACCACTTCAAAATTTCTTAATCAAAACAATTCAGTCCGACTGCTTCACCAAAACGCCCAATCAGCGAGAAACAAACTGGAGGAACTGCAACTCATTTGTGAGGACGAAAAACAGATATCCTCGTTGTGACCGAAAACGGTTTCACCGACAGAAACGTTGCCCTCTGCAAAATTCCAAATTTCACTTTGGCCAACGCATTCTGTAGACAACTCTCCAAAGGAGGGGGTGTCGCCATTTTTATGAAGGAAAATTTTAAGTTCAACCTTTTTCCAGTCAAGGAAACCGTGGAAAAAGATTTTGAAGCAGTTGGAGTCAAAATTTACACAAAAAAATCAAAATTAATCGTCGTTGGCGTTTATAGGTCTCCCAACGGGAACGAAGATGTTTTCATGTCAAAATTTGAAGCATTGCTGACAGAATTGACTACCCAGCAACTGAACTTCGTTCTGATGGGTGATTTTAACATCGATGCGATGAACCAAACTCATCCGTCGACTAAACGCTTTGTCGATATGCTACAATGCTTTGGCTTGGAGTTGCTGGTCAAAACTCCAACGAGAGTGACGCCAACAACACAATCTGCTATCGACAATGTAATTTCAAATCTCCCAAATGTCGAAGTGTCCGTAATCAACACAGCAATCGCGGATCATTATGGCCAAGAGGCTATAATTACAGGACAACAAATCGAGAGGGAGCCCAAAATTAACAAAACAATAAGAGACATAAGGCCTAGCAACATTGCTCTCCTAAACGCCTCTCTTTTTAAAGAACAATGGCATTTTCTAAATTCAAGCCAAACTGTAGAACAGCAGTTCCAGGCATTCAATAATTGCCTAAATTTCCATCTAAATCTTTTCTGTCCCACAAAAACAATTAAAATATGTCAAAAAAAGACAAGAAATACTTGGATCACGAAAGGAATATTGGTTTCAAGAGATAAACTAAAATTCCTTTCCGAAATTTATAGATCAGATTCAAATGAAAATTTCAAAATTTATTACCGAAACTACAAAAGAATTTACCGAAAAGTGATCCAAGCCGCGAAATCATATGATGTCTCAAAAAAAATTCTTTCTTCTAAAAATGTTTCTAAAACTGTTTGGGACATTATTAACAATAAAAATAAAGCTCACAAACAGATCAAAATTAAAATTGGAGATACCTTGGTGCAGGATGAAGCTGAGATCGCCCACGAGTTTAATAGATTTTTTGCGTCTGTTGCTTGTGGGCGAGGTCCTCGACCGTCAGAGCCCCAGGTTACTCACACGCGAAGACGTAGTCCAGTAGAATCAATGATACTGGCACCTGTACTTGAGGAAGAGTTGGAAAAAATTATTCAGCAGCTCCCGGCCAAAAAATCAACCGATCTAAATTTATTGTCCATGTGGATTTTGAAAAAATGTGCCAAGCATATTGTGAGCCCTCTGACTCAATTGGTAAATCTGTATTTTCAAACAGGAGTTTTCCCCTCCCTCCTGAAAAATGCTAAAGTACACCCCATTTTCAAAAAAGATGACCCATGCTCCCTTAACAATTATCGGCCTGTCTCTATTTTGCCAACCGTGAGCAAGATTTTCGAAAAACTATTTTTGACAAGAATGCTTTGTTTTCTTAGCAAACACAACCAGCTCTCTGAAGACCAATTTGGCTTCAGAACGGGAAAATCGACGGTAGACGCTGTGGTGAGTCTGGTCGAAATGGTTGTTGAGGGGTTAGAGTGTCGGAAACCCACCATAAGTGTGTTTCTCGACTTATCCAAAGCATTCGACTGTGTTGACCATAATACACTTCTTGACAAACTTGAATCTCATGGCATTCGAGGTGTGCCCCTGCTATGGATTAAATCATTTCTAAGTCGTAGAACACAGACTGTCCAAATTACAAATCACCTTTCAAGTCCATTGGATTTGAGATATGGAGTTCCCCAAGGCTCCATCCTCAGTCCAATCCTTTTTCTGGTCTATGTCAATGACATCGAGTCATCACTTCTGTACGGGAATCTCGTGCAGTATGCTGATGACACGACTCTCTGTTTTAACGAAAAATCAAAAGAAGTTTTGGAACAAAAAGCTTTTGTTGACCTTAACAACTGCGTTCAACACTTTCATAGCCTCAACCTGACAACAAATTCCACAAAATCTAATTTTCTGAATTTCGCCCTGCGGTCAATGGACGTTGGGTGTGGACCTTCCGTCATGCTGGGAGACTCCACATTAGAAGAAGTTTACTCCTCCAAATTCCTTGGTAAATACCTTGATCGAGGTTTGACATGGAATGTTCACATTGATTCAGTTTGTTCAAAATTAGCATCTGGCGTTTATGTTTTAAGATCTTTAGCCAAATACTGCCCAAGTCAGGTGCTGATGGCGGCGTATTACGGCCTGATTTACCCACACCTTTCCTACGGAGTGATTTTGTGGGGAGCTTGTTCAAACATTCAAATTTTGAGAGTTTTCAGGCTTCAAAAGAAAGCGATCAGAACAATCGCCAACATGAACTTCAGAGAGTCGTGCAGACCTGCTTTCAAAAAATTGCAGCTGTTGACTCTGCCATGTCTCTATATCTTGGAGGCAGTTTTATTCTGTAAGTCAAAATGTGCCCTGACTAGGGGCCGTGACGTGCATGAATATGAAACGAGAGGCAGAGACAACTACCGTTCTGGGCGACACAGAACGGTGGTTTATGAACACCTGCCCTCGCAGGCAGGTGTCCGTTTCATCAACAGTTTGCCTGATTCCATGAAAAACGTACAAACGCCCAAGGCGTTAAAAACTCGTCTGAAGCGCTTTTTAGCATCTAAAGCATTCTATAGCGTCGACGAGTTTTTGAATTATAGTTGGGAGACCTCCAATTTAGAAGACTGACACTGGCGTTGGCGGTGGAGAGAATTGGCGAGTAAGTGGTATGGATGAATGTAACGATTGTATGTCTGAATGTGGTATTGTGAACGAATGTAAAAATTTTAGATTTATTCGGTATGACCTTTGCCACATAATTGTATTATTATCAACGGCAATAAAAGACTTGACTTGACTTGACTAGATATTTAGAAATGGAGTCAATAGTACATCGTGCATCACTCACCGTATAGTATTAAATACGATGGATTACATTGTAGAGGATGTATCGCTTGAGATATTTAGAAATGGAGTCAATAGTACATCGTGCATCACTCACCCCATAGTATTAAATACGATGGATTACATTGTAGAGGATGTATCGCTTGAGATATTTAGAAATGGAGTCAATAGTACATCGTGCATCACTCACCGCATAGTATTAAATACGATGGATTACATTGTAGAGGATGTATCGCTTGAGATATTTAGAAATGGAGTCAATAGTACATCGTGCATCACTCACCGTATAGTATTAAATACGATGGATTACATTGTAGAGGATGTATCGCTTGAGATATTTAGAAATGGAGTCAATAGTACATCGTGCATCACTCACCCATAGTATTAAATACGATGGATTACATTGTAGAGGATGTATCGCTTGAGATATTTAGAAATGGAGTCAATAGTACATCGTGCATCACTCACCGCATAGTATTAAATACGATGGATTACATTGTAGAGGATGTATCGCTTGAGATATTTAGAAATGGAGTCAATAGTACATCGTGCATCACTCACCCCATAGTATTAAATACGATGGATTACATTGTAGAGGATGTATCGCTTGAGATATTTAGAAATGGAGTCAATAGTACATCGTGCATCACTCACCCCATAGTATTAAATACGATGGATTACATTGTAGAGGATGTATCGCTTGAGATATTTAGAAATGGAGTCAATAGTACATCGTGCATCACTCACCGTATAGTATTAAATACGATGGATTACATTGTAGAGGATGTATCGCTTGAGATATTTAGAAATGGAGTCAATAGTACATCGTGCATCACTCACCGTATAGTATTAAATACGATGGATTACATTGTAGAGGATGTATCGCTTGAGATATTTAGAAATGGAGTCAATAGTACATCGTGCATCACTCACCCATAGTATTAAATACGATGGATTACATTGTAGAGGATGTATCGCTTGAGATATTTAGAAATGGAGTCAATAGTACATCGTGCATCACTCACCCCATAGTATTAAATACGATGGATTACATTGTAGAGGATGTATCGCTTGAGATATTTAGAAATGGAGTCAATAGTACATCGTGCATCACTCACCGCATAGTATTAAATACGATGGATTACATTGTAGAGGATGTATCGCTTGAGATATTTAGAAATGTAGTCAATAGTACATCGTGCATCACTCACCCCATAGTATTAAATACGATGGATTACATTGTAGAGGATGTATCGCTTGAGATATTTAGAAATGGAGTCAATAGTACATCGTGCATCACTCACCGCATAGTATTAAATACGATGGATTACATTGTAGAGGATGTATCGCTTGAGATATTTAGAAATGGAGTCAATAGTACATCGTGCATCACTCACCCATAGTATTAAATACGATGGATTACATTGTAGAGGATGTATCGCTTGAGATATTTAGAAATGGAGTCAATAGTACATCGTGCATCACTCACCCCATAGTATTAAATACGATGGATTACATTGTAGAGGATGTATCGCTTGAGATATTTAGAAATGGAGTCAATAGTACATCGTGCATCACTCACCGTATAGTCGTAAATAATATGGACTATATGTTTATTTCAGTTCAAATTTTACTTGGCTATGCTATGAGTAAAGGGGTGGTGTTCCATGTTGCATAGTTGTATCAAACCATACAAAATGTGGATGATATAAGGAAATTTTTAAAAATTTGAAAATGCTCCATACAAACTAGTTACTACTGTTCACGAGAGAGTGATATAAGAGACAAAAATTGAGAAATATTGAAATATTTTGCTCAAATATTAAAAATGATTGAAAAACCAAACGTTGAGTACTGATAAATGTGTACGCATTATACAAATTTCCTGAGTTCTTAGTAGACCAAAAAATATTTATTTTGATACGAATTTAACGTCACCCACAAAACCCTGAGACGTCCGAAATTTCATGAAACAGTTTTACGTAATCGGCAATTAGAAAGAAGTTATCTATCCTCGATATTAAATTAGATAAATTAAATGAGTCCATTTATGGTATTAGAAATGATAATTATGTCAAAAAGAGAATACGGATATGTGCATGTATGCCCACCAAAATGTATGCTGTTCAAAGTGAGATTAAAAGTGACATAGAAGAAGGCATTTCGATATAAGAATTAACCACTAAATCCCAGTATTTATCATATTATAGTCAAGCCATTCTGACAACGGTTAAAATTGCATCTTAGAAATGCGCAATTTTGTTCAGCCTTTACACTTTAGACTTTTCTAGTCTAAGTGTATACTATATCTCTTCTGTCTTATTCACTGATGGGTGTCTGATACAGGCACGATGAGACGTACACAACATGTGCGGATTGTCTTTGAACAATCGAGTTTATCTCTTTATAAGCAATTAAAACAATTCAAATTTGGCTCTCAAATTTGTTCCAGATTATTAAAATTAATTTGATATAGGGTAGTATTTTTGTTTGTCTTAAGACTGTTCAGTGGCAATCCTTTATATAAGCGTCTCTGATACGGTGAGGTAGTTGATTTTCTCATGCTTATAAAGTAGTTATTTCCTTAGCACTGGCTTCTGTGCGAAAGACTGGTGCTGCGATGCATAATGGTGAGAGAGAAGTTATTAGATGAGTAACTGAAGCATGGAAAAAAAACTATGTTTGTACGATGCCAAAGGCAACTGCGCAGGCTGTAAAGTATTGTATTATGTCCGATAAACCTTTGAAAAGGATTCGGAAAGAATTAAAGGACACACCAGATGAAAGATTCGTATCCCTGGAAAAATAGGAAGTGAAATGATAGTAGCAATGCAGTTGTAGATGACTGAAGGGAGGGTTATTTTAGTCGTGATAAGGGAATTCTAACTTGTCCGAAATTGTTATTAAATGGCTTTAATGTTTATGACTTCTTTTAGTAGTACTGACAAAAAGTAGTATTTGAACGTAACGTTCAGTTTAGTTTTTAAATTTAATTTACTATTCAATTGCTAAATAAATGTTATTTAGTCTTAAAACTGTTTGAAAGCAGTAGGTAATAACTGTGCTATGTTTAAAAAATAACAATAATTTCAACAAATATTGTAATCGTTACAAGTCTGTTTTCACAATTAACGTTTGCAACATTAGTGCACACAATTACAGTTAGTATCTTTAGAGAGGCGTTTAGTGCCTTCAATTTGCCGGACAGGGATCATATCATGACTCACCTATAGTTTATAATTTTATTTTAATTAATAATAATAATAATAAATAATTTTTCGATGATTTGATGCTTTAGCCTGGAATAATTTATTCCATTACTTTGTAGCACAGCAATTAAGATGGTTCTTTGTTAATGACGAAATTAGCAGTTTCCGGGTTAGGATTTAAATCTTGATCCTGTTTACTATTACTGTATTCACGGCGGTTTTATAATTTAATTAATTATAATTAGAGTTTGGTAGTGTATACTATTATATTAAATAGACTTCATTAGTTTTTATTACCTTTTAATTGCAAGCGCAATAATAGATTTCATATTAATTAAATTATATTACTATTTTGGTGATAGTTAATTAGTTGAGTAGCATTAATATTATGCTAATTACCCCGTAAAACAGTTCTGTACCGAGATATGTTGACAAAAATACGTATATAGTGCTATATATTTATACGCTTTCATACAACCTGCAGAAAATTTTATACAGAAACAAATTAAAATACAGGAAATAATATAGGATTATTTTTAGGCGTTTTAGGTGGGAGTAGTTAGATTTACGGATTATGTTATGTTAGTATGCTTTTAATATAACTAGAATAAAGTTTGGATTTAGGTTAGAATTATTTGGGTATTAATTTTTATTAAATAAGAAAGTTTAAACTAAAACTATATTTAAAGTGTCCAAGGGTGGGTTGGTTGTTAGTATCAACATCCGAGGCATGTGTCACATCCACAGCCGCAGCCGATACAGGCTGGGCCGGAGTATCCATAGCCGCCGTAGTATCCGTAGTATGGATAACCGTATGGGCCGTAGGCGGGGAATGGGAACTCAGCTATGAGCAAAACAAATATATTAGTTGCACAAACATGAAAATAATATACGATCAAAAGTATAACTTTAAAAGATTACGACTACATAATGGTTTGATTAAATAAACGTGTGTATAAGAGATAAAATATTTATTATGGCATTGCTTTGGATTATCCTGCTACATTAATATCCATAATAACGATATTTTCCCGCATTGAGAAGATCATATTGAGCTAGAAACAACACATCTGTGTTAACATGAAAGTGATCAAAGAAACACACCTTCAAATATTCAGGTTTTTATAAAAGTGTTATTAAGGAATTTTACTTTGAGGATAGCATTTTACTTGCAAACTTGTAATGAGCAGATTATTGAGGCACTTCTCCCATTAATTATTTAAATATATGAATCAAAATAGTAGCTCCCACGGAAGCTATAATCTGTCGCCATTATAAAGGATATATTTAAACTCACTGATTAACACAATAAGGTATACTCAAGGGCACACTCAAAAGTTATAAACGTTTTCCACAAACGCTTATGTTCATAGTTATTCTCTTATAAAACTGGGATAGGTGTAAAGTGTTTGTGGGTTGGCATTAAGGTATCTTCGTTTTAGTAGCGCATAATTAATATTTAGCTAAACATTATGTAATATTATAATATAATGTAAAATATCCTTGGATGAAAACTTTAATTTAAGTAGAGCATATTTTATTCTTTGGACTAAATATGTATTTAATTACAATATTTCGCTACATTATCGTTTATGAAATATAAGAATTAGATGATTTTTGTACGCTCCTCATTTTTAACGTTTATTAAGATTTACTGCTAAAAAAATCAGTCATATCTGAATGAGATAATGAATATTTACGAATTTAGAACGTTTTTTCAGTAGCTTTAAAACATGTTTTGAGAAAAATATTTTGTAATTGTTTTAAATATTTATGAAAAAGTCTAAGTTAATTATATGCTTTTAAAATAAATTACGATTAAAACTGAGTACATAATATATATATATAAAAAACTTCTTAATGCTCTTGAAAGTATATTGTGGAATTAGGGGTATTTAAATTTAGCCTCTTTGTAATTATATTGTAATTAAAATTTGAAATTTGTTATGAAGTGATTACGTACTTTTCATATTTTGTATTATTGCTTTATTCTTACCATGTATAATTAATGTAAAGTAGTAATTCGAATGTTATACAATTTTTAGTTGGTTCATTTCATAATTGGTTTTATTAATTGTTTGAAGGAACCACTTTAGGTGTTTGCATGTTGTTGTACGTACTCGTATATTAATTTTAACAAATAATATTTATATCGGAGAAATTTATTATAACTGTACTAACCTGCAATACACGTCAAAGCTGGTCCGCAGGAGAGTCCTCCGCAGCATTCGCCACCATAGAACGCTGCTCCACACTGGAACACCACTTTAAATTTTAAACTTAACTTAACTTAAACTTTAAGTACATTGCCGATAATATTTTAGCATAACATGGTATGGATCGTATTGTCAATTCAAGTTCTCTTCAACCGCTTGATTTTTTCTCCTTTCTGTTTAAATTTAAGTTTTACAACCAGAACCATATTATTCCTAAACACCAGTTCTTATAAAAGCCTAAACACCGGTTTTGGAGGGTTAATTAATTGAGGGAGATGAAATAGAAGAGGAATTGTACTTAACTGAGCTTGATACTGTTAGAGATACTTTTAAATTGAAGTATAGTTTACTTTATCGGGAATTTTCTAAATGTAACAATTTAAAATTTGAATTACACAAATTGGTGATCCTTGATAATGTTACTAGCGAAAGTTTAGAATTAACAGTACAATTTGAAGTATTAAGGTAGTGTAGTCAAAATAGATGTAGTTTACTTTGAAAAGTAGTGCAAGTGAAGAAAGTTATATGTATCTGAGTTAAAATTGAAGATTCGTAGTTTAAAAATGTTGTTATTAGTTATTTATAATATTAACAACAGATGTAAGTGAATTTTTAAAATATGGCCACGTTAGTTTGCATTCGTGTGATGACTGGTCTGCATACATCAAGGGTCTCTAACTGTAGGGATAACCAAACATTGAGTGAAAAACTGATTTTAAGGATTGAAATATTTGTTTGTTAGGTAAAATCACTCGGAAGAGGATTTTGGTGTCTGGAAAAGTGGAGAAATATTTGAGTTAGGGCCTTATGTTTACTACGATCACTTCAAGATGGTATGGATGATCACCATATCTGCAGATGTAATGAACGAACTAAAGCTAATTTAAAAAATCCTTTTTAAAAGATACGACTTTCAAAATTCTTACAAGTATTTTACTAATTTTTAATATTATACTATTTTACTATATATTTTACTAAGGACCATGTGAGAATAGTACCCAAAATGTGTGGTATGTGTTTTTGAAAATTATAGAAATTTTGATTTTGATTCATAATGATATTAATGATAATGTATAATGTTCATTCGTGGTGATTCTATCCCAAGTCAAGTAGTTACTTAAATTAATAAACGTTAAATTACAATGTTACTATTGTAAATGTCTGAACTCTCCGGTTGATTCTTTTCCGTGTGATTCTTTCAGATCTAAGATCTATATCTTTAAATCTGCAGAGGGTTACATAAGATAATAGGATGAAACATATGGAAAGTATGGCATTTCCTTGACAAAAAAGGTATTCTTACACGGAGGGAACATGAAAATACTTCTTAATGAAGAAGATTTAGTAACCACTGATATTACATGATCAGACAATTTTAAAATTTAATTAACTAAATTATAATGAGTAAATTAAAGAATAGGATGAAAAGTATGGCTTATTTATTTCAGAAACAGTGATACTCGTACGAGGAAAGGACATGAAACCTCACGTGCTTGAGTAAAGTAAAGTAAAGATGTCTTATGTTGAAGTTAGGGCTAAGAAGCCCTTTAACACTTTCAAAATCCACCACCAATGGCAAGGCAGGTGAGCTGTTTGCAAGGAAAGGATCGTTAAGCAGTCACCCATCCAAGCAGCAGCCACGCTTGACGTTGCTTGATCTGGTTATCTTGCGATCGTTCTACTTGCTACACTACGCCATTGGCTAGTAACCAGATTTAGTAACAGGTGGTAGTTCACGATGAGAATATCTTAAAATTTAATTAATTAAATTTTAAATGAGTAAATAATTGAATAAGATGAAAAATATGGAGTCTTAGGGAGACTAAATTTAGTAACAAATTTAGTACCAATGAAAAAGTATTTGCTAATTAAAACTGCTTTTTTTAAAAATAAGAGTCAAGCTCAGGAACGAGTCACTGGATACTTGCGAGTAAAGTGTTTTACAAAGGCACCAAAATACGAGCTAATTATATTAAAAAATTGGACATTCCAAAGACAACTGAGAAGTTACAAATACTTACAGGGGCTCCCAATCCGCAGCAGTTGGGCGCGGCGCTAGTGGTGGCTACCAAGACGGCGCACACAAGGCCTGTAACAAGATTGGCTACTGTACAAAGCAGATAAAGTACATGTATTTTGACAGTAATGTGCGTAATAAACCATTAACAATGAAAAAATGTATGTATATATATATATATATATATATATATATATATATATATATAAACGAATGTTTGTGTGTTTGTCCTTTATAGACTCAGAAACTATTTGACCGATAATTATGAAAATTTGTATTATATGTATTTTTCCACGTAGAAGATTTATATGCTATGCCCATTGATGTAACTCACCACCAGGATGCGCTGCAAAATATATAAGTTATCAAAGCGCCTGCACATTGTAAACTACAATTACGAGATAGTTGTGTATAATAACCACACACTATGTGAAGGCGCTAAGTTTTTATGGATATTTGTCTTTCAAATGAATTTCTGTTTGGCCTTATAGCTTGAATGTTAGACCACTTTATTATTAATTACATGTACGTTTACAATGGCTATAAACATACACTTTTGGCAGATTTTCTTGATAGTGTCAACAAGTTAAACTCTACATCAGCGTAGACAATATAATTCATTTGAACCAGAAGTGCTCATACACGAGCAAAGCTTGCGAAAAGCGTGCGAAGCCGCGGGGAACAGCTAGTAGTATTAATAAGTAAAGAGTGTACAGAGTGAGTTTTAAATACCTCGCTCTCATAATAATTTTTTATACAGTAGTTCTTCACATTTCGATTTCGGACAACCACTTATTGTTGTTCAGTAGCAAGAATTTCATTTTGATATTATATGGAAATTAAATAAAAATTTTAAAGTTAAGGTGGTGTTATGATTTATAACTTCTATGTATTGTTTTTAAGATTTCAAATTACGTGTTTTTAGTATATTCAGTGTGTCTTAACAAATTGGTACTTTTCTTATTACTTACAATTGAAAAAAGGCATGAAAACTGAATTCAGAATAGAAACAGTTATTCAAATAACAAATTAGTTTATTTTACTAAATTTCTACAGTTTGTCACAAAATGTTCTAATTATGTGAAGCTGTTTGTGGACCTGATATACCATGGTAAAGGAGCTACTTTGACCACCTACTTAACTAAAGTTAAGTTAAACGTTCTATTTTTTAAGTATTCACTTAGAATAACTATGCTACCCAAACCTTTTTATTATTCCTAAAAATAGCAATATCTTAAGAACAAATGCAGATATGAAAAAGCTATTGCGGCATCGTGCTCATTAAAAAAAATTGATTGATCTTGTATCATAATATTGATATTGTGCATGAAAAATATATGATTCGAGTATGGCAGATCTAAGATGGCAGATAATAAATCTTATCATCTGAAGAAATATTACAAACAGTATGGTAATAATCTCCTTGTAATAATCATTGTAAACTAAATACTTGGTCTGTTTATGAATTGCCATCACAATCAACAGTAACCACTTTCATAACCTCCAATTTACCAGCAGACTACAACAATAAAAGGATGATGAATTAATAAGCTCTAGAATATATCTGTGTTATTTATTCAGAAGCCTCAAGATAACCAAATAGTATAACAATTTGTAGAATTATTTGGAGTTTTTTAGTTGTAAACTTGTGACATAGACGTCATATTTTATTACTTCTAGTGCATAAAAAAGTGTATAGAAGTGGCAGAGAACGACTAACAGAACGTAATGATTGTGATATTCACCAATAAACACAAAAAAGTTATGTAATGCGAGTAGTGAACTTGAAATAACTTTGTAAAAAGACAGTTACAATCAACTAACCAATTCTCTAGTAATATTAAAAACATATTTTTATACAACTACAACAATAACATATATTTTATTGATGGAGATATGGTAATGTACTGCCCATGCTCAGAGTATAACTCTGCTCAGGGGACCTCTTCTAGGTAAAACCCCCCACTTGTTCAAGCAACACAAATAAAAATAGATAGTCTTTAATTTTAAAGAATTAAGAAATTAAGAACCAACATTTCAAACGTGCATTTCAACCAAAAGTATTAGTCTTTCGTTTTTGACTGTTTAATATTAGAAATTTCTTCCAATATATAACTTTTTCCTTCCGCTTTTATATTTTGAACGTTAAGATACAAAACTAGTTTATTTTTAAACACTAATTTGCAAAAACCTTAATTATACGAACGAAAGATGAGTAAAGTAGTTACGAGAAATAACTTTGTATTCCAAAATTTATGTTATTTTGAATAGATCTAATGTTCAAATTACTGCGGCTTAGCTTATACCAATATCCTTGTGTAAATATCCTTGGCAGTGTAATGAGGTCAAAGACGAAGGACCTCAAAGCCATCGAAATGAATGCTTTAAATAGCTGTTATCCTTCTAAATCATTTATTATTAATAATTAGCTTGACACAAAAAACTGTGTCAAATACTTGAATTCAGAATAGCTATTATTTGAGATTTTATAAATATCACCATAGTTGTAATCATACAATTGTTTCTCTACATGTAAATGAATCCTGCCAGTACTACTCAAATACAAAAAAACCAAACTTCAAATTATGCGATTATTGATATTTAATTAACTTGTGTTTAATTTAAATGTAAAGAGAGTTTGTTACGTTTACTGTAGACCTACGTAATATTTAGAGATATTAGAGCAATGTTTTAAACATACTGTATATTTGATAAAGTTTATAAAACCTGCTGCCATTATAATTTGTTTTACACCAAACATTTTACTGCAGTTTTAAATATTAGTTAAATAGTTAACCAAACAGAGTCCAAAAGAAAAACCATAGATGTAGTTATTATGGATTTAATGAAATTTATTGTTTTATAAAATATTTTATGAGATAATACTTAAAGATACAAAATACGATGGTTAATTTTGATTATTAAATTTAAATATTGAATAAAGCAGTTGTTCGCACACACTGACTTGATTATATTTCGAACATTAAAAGCGGATTACTTGCAGTTAAATTCAATAAAATATTTTGTAAAAGTTATAGGAACTAAATTTTTTAACAAAAGATATGAATTGGTTGACAAATCTTTTAATTATTTTTAAATACATTTGGAAGTTGTAAAGCTTCAACTTTTACTTTTACTCAACTTTTAAGTTTTTAATTTCACTTTCAAAACTTCAATGCACAATTTAAAACTGTTTTTATGATTTGTGTTTGCCTGAGTAAACTACCTGAAGAAGTTATAAAGTAAAAAAAATGGTCATTTAATTCATGCTTTAATATTTTTAAGTGATTGTTTTGCCCACAATAATAATATAATACAGTAAAATATGTGTAGGAGTACTATTTAGATATTAAACACAACTTTATCCAAAATTGATTATTACTTTACATTTCGTAAAAGAATTCGGGTTTGAACTTTAAATTTAAACTATACTGTATTATTTTGTTAATCAAACAAAAATTATTTGCATTAAGAAACGTATTTGAGACACACAACAGCGTTTGTATAGTTTCCCATTAAAGTTAACGCTAGTAAGCAGTATATAATAATTTTTACCATCTTACCAATTGCCAACATTTTGTACGAGAAGTACTTAAACTAAAGTACAAAATAAAAATTCGGATTAGATGTCAAAAACTCCCGTTATTCGATAAAACTTATATCGCAAGATTGAAAACCAAGCAAAAGTATTTATTTTTCTGACGTTGAGTTATATGAGACTAAAATAAAGTACAGTCATAGAGAGAAAAATAATTTTATGTTCTCAAAAAAGGAAGAAAAGCCACTGGATGTGTACAGTTATCTGAAGAACGCCCCACACTGCAAACAGCAATAAACCCCTTACTATCGGTCCGAGTCTAAGGCATTTTAACAAAACTCTTGATCTTTTCCACAACGCTCGTTTTAACTTGAAATTCACTAAAAAGGCGAAAGGCAATATGCAACAAACCATTTACGTTTTTTAAGCAAAAAGTACATTACAAGAAAAAACCAAACACCTAATTTGGATAAAACAATCTTACCAGCGAGAGCTAAGACAGCCTTCATTTTGATTAATGTGAAAGTCTGGAAGACGATGGCAAGTACTTAACTTCGCGACTCAAGGTCTTTTTAACAATAACCTTTTATATCAACGTTATCAGTACTTATATTGCCCTTCTGTTGTTTGCACCCTGATAACAGCGTATCTAACCTATACCTGATAATATAAGGAACTGCCTTTTCCAATTACTTATTAAATTAAAAATACTGGTTCGAAACATTTCGTGTTCCTGCTGAGCGTTCAAATGCTTTGTTTACATTATAATGTGTCTAAACGATATTGAGACACTCGAATTAAATGAACTGTTTTTTTAACTTAGTTTAGTGTAATAATAATAGATACGTTTCTGATTTCCGCATGAATATAAGAATTAAAATATATTACATTTTTTAAATTTATATTTACATACACTCATGTAGATATAGTTTAACATATTAATTCCACATTTCTATTATGACATGATCTGAAATAAAGTTATCAAAATATATACTAGATCTTAAAACTGGACGGATCTAATACACTAAAACCCCAAGCATTACTAACTTATTTAGGATTATAACCATTTATTGGTACTTTAGGATAATATAGATAAAATGAGACCAGCGTCATTATATGTAAACATAGGTCACAAATACAGTTTTTAAAATTTACCATGTAACCAAACAAGAGATAATGGAAAGTGGAAAAGTTATATAATAATAAACAAATGTGTGTTACGAATTTCCGCATTCTGCGCAGTGACCTTCTATGTTATTATTACCAAGATAACAGGTATAGAATGATTTACTATGATTGAGATAGCAAAAGGCTTTTTATTTGTTTTCTTCAAAACCAAAAATAAATAGAGTTATGCACATATGCAAAGCTATTTGGAGGAATAAAAAGAAGATAAATGATTATTCCGTATGGTGTGCTTTTTCGCGTAATTTATCTCAATAATATCTAGTTAAGTCATTTACTATCCACTGAATTCTAGAAATATCGAAGATCACCACCAACCAATGATCCTAATCTAAGATAAAATTTAAAACACCTCCGAATTTCTCTAAATTACTCTAAATGTTCTAAATTGCTACACTATCGAAACTAAAATCTCTTAACTGCGGTCTCATTGATCTGAATTTCATCCGTTTGCTGCGGTGTATTTTGTCTCTTCAACCGATCAGCAAATAAGAGAACAGAGATATTTACATTTCCTGTGTTTCCAGTAAGAGAAGCTACCATCTTTCTGTTTATAGGGGAAGACGTTACCTGGGCATAAACTTTAAGGTCAACTTTGGACTAAAAATGTGATTGGATACATTCCATCTTGATCGGATACTACATTCATACAGTACGTTATAAACATCTATGCTTTAGGGTGTTATAATTAATTTTAATTTTACATCGAAGATGAACAGGTCGAATCCACTTTGGCTTTCACCCTCCTTGGTTTGATGAGCTGTTTTATATTTACCTGTGGGAGAAGTGGTGGGCCAATGCACTTTTCAATTTAACGCTTAGTTTTGAAATCAGGAAGAATTCAAATGTCACTATTTCTGTAACTTGGATGGCCTCTAAGGGAAATCCTTAGAATTCTATGTCTGACTTATGTTCTGTTCGTCTACATCTAAATCTCGCACGATCCAAGAATGCTGCTGCGTACAATCCATAAAGTTAACGCTTATCACTACAGTCATAATTAAACGTCATTTCAGTATATTCGATATGGAAAGATCGACTCTCTTCGTGTTTGCCTGAATAAGTTTAGTTAGTTTCTGCTTTTAGTGATATTCAGGCATAGCTAAGCATTTTGTCTGATGTGGGGGAAAAGAGGAAGGAGTTGGAATAGATTTCATATATATATATATATTTCTGTCCTCATGATTATCATAAAAACGAGAATTCCAGTAGAATGGTAGTTTTGTGTGAAGCCTCATTTCTACACAAGGAACATCGAGTTAACTGATGGTGCTTATCAATCCATTGGATTTGGTTGAGCTCTTGCGTATATTATCGCATTACTATATAAATGAAATAACTATTTACTCCAGGATTTTTTTACAATAAAAAGAACAAAAACTATGGAATAAGAACTGGCGACTTTTACAATTTATTATTGTGGCCAGATTAACAAAAAAATAACAAAAAAACCTAGATTCCAGATTTGAAATTGAATGCCACAGAGCTGCGCACTGTGACGTCTGTTCTTTGTAGCACGCTACAATCAAATTAAACTATACAGCTACAATTGCATTATTATATTTAACAAAGCATACAATTAATAAAAAAATATCAACACTATTTTAACAATAATAAAGTTTTAAAGTTTATTTTTCTAATAATCATTTTAAAATTATTACAAAGTACTTAAAGAAAACAACCATCTTTTACCTCACTGGTAAAGTTCTTAGACCTACTGATTTTTTGATTGACAAGGGTAGCTTATTAAAAAACGTAGGACCACTATGACGAAATGAACATTTAAACAACGATTTATATACTTTTGGAGTTTTAAATATTGTACGATTTATATTAAGCGTTAAGTATAACAGATCAGTAGTTCCAGTATTACCGCTTCTCTGGTAAAATAATCTAAGAACTTTATAGATATAAATATGCTGAATGGGCAAAATGTTATACTCAATAAACAAAGGAAATAACTTGCACGGATTTTTTTCCTTGACATAATTCTTAAAAAGTGATTTTGACCAACACTAATAACATGGTTAATTATATAATTGTAACCATGATTGAAATGATGCAATCATATAATACATACATTTGTAAACAGACTGAGCACAATCCATATTTTAAGACATGATATTTTTGGATTGATTGGTTAGATTTTTAATACATTCTACTGTATCCTTCAATTTTCCGTTGTACATTTTATGTAGGCAATATCGTGTTTGATTTTGATCATGTGGTTGAGCCTTTAAATAGCATAACTTTAGTAGTACATCTAGAGCTCAATTTCATCTTTAGGCTTTAAATTTTGTATGAAACTTAATGGAGTAGAATTAGTTCGACGAAGGTGCATGTATATTGTTATCCATAGGATTTGAACGAGTGTCAGTTAAGTGTGTATTTGTTAGTGGACTATAAGATTTTCTTTTCTGTCTGCCTGGAAATTGTAAAACTCTTCTGTGTTGTTGCCTGTCTGATTGACGTCTGCAGGAAATCTCGAAAACGTATTGAGCAAATCTTGTTATAGTCCAGTCAATTTAGACATTAACCCTTGCAAAAATTCCCAGAAAGCTGAAAATTTGCATAGATGTTAGGGACACCATTTTTATGAAATTGTGAAAAGTCCCCATCGATCCCATGTCTGCAAAACATTTTATTCAATGTCAAATTTCACAAAATTGGTTTTTTTAATTTTTCTGTGAAACGGTTAGTTTTATGATACAATATGACAAATATAATTTGTAGATCAAGCAATTATCTACAAAAATTGTCCCTAAATTTTTTTCATAACACTAACCATTTTTGAGAAAAAAGAATTACAGAACCTTCTTACGCTGTGTTGTCTATAATATGTACACGTTTCTATGCCACCTATGAGAGAATGTGGTTTTTTTTAATGTGGTTCTCGCGATAAGCCTATTCCACGGTCTATTCTAGTAAAATGTAATACATTTTTGGTTGTTGTTCTTCTTTTCAGTAGTCGCACTCTTGTCAGAGTGAAAGTTGTCGATAGGTCAGCTCGAGTGACCAGTTCCGTTATTCTTGGTTGTAAACATATGTTATTCATCATCATCATCATCGTCATTAATTATTTCTTCTTATTCGCCTCAATCTTCTTCTCTTCATATATATATTCATCTTCTTCCTCATTTTCTTGATTTGACGTAAATTGTACTAACAGCGATACATCAGTTGTTTCATCGTTGATGTGAAAATCTTCTTCTGTTGGAGATTCAACATTTGAACACGATTTTCCGTGACAAAGTGGTACACGCTAGTGAACAAAATAAGCCTACTTTTTTGCAGCCGCATCTTTAGGTACATCTCTTATTGCAGTTGCCAAAAATAGAATGAAGGAGGTTTTCTGGTGCAGGTGGAAAAAGCGTGTGGGTTGGTTCCAGTAAATTATTGACATGCTTCCAACCCCATTGTTTTTGGTCTACTTGATTACCAAGCCACAGCTGAATCTGGTAATATACACGCTAAAAATGTTGGTGAGCAGAAACCGCGGTTAGAGGAAGGCAAGCTAATTACATACGTTTTTTATTACGTGTATGTTTTGTAAAAGATGAGTAACGTAATTTGTCTATGGAAGTAATTTTTTTAGCTCAATACACAGACAGAAGAAAGCAAATTCTGTTGGAGATTAGAGTTTGTGGTGAAGAGTTGATGTCTTCGAAAGCTTGTTATTTTTTTTGTTTTCAATACAAGTTTGATTGATTATATCATATAATATCATAATAATTACCAAGAAACCATACAACTGTTAATTGTCCCTGTTTCTCGGTAATAAAGACTCTATTACCACAGTTTAACTTTAATCGTTATTTTACTTTTCTGTTATCAGCACTTACATTTTTTGTAAAGATATTTTTAATTCCTAAAACGTAAACTCATCACTACTTTCAATATATGAAAATATTTCCTCCATGGTGAGATTCAATTATTCACCTTGAGGATGACGGACTTGACCTCCACTGGTTGGTTTAAAAATGAAACAAAGCAATCATTATGGTACTTAGCTTCAGCAGCAACTAAGTCGTGTTCAAACCCGATGCAAGCAACCATAGTGTATCCGGTGTCATCAGAACGAGACTGAGCTGTTTTAATAACTGATTCTTTAAATGAAAGAGAGTTGTAACGTTTCAAATTTTACGACGAGATTTCTGTGCTCGATTCTTTTCGTATTCCTCATTCAACTCATCGCCGCAAAATAAACAAAATGTTCACTCACTTACACGTAAGTACGAGGAGGACTCTTTTGAGAGGTACTAGCTAATTCCTCTTCATGTTGGCGTATATTGTTGGCGACACTGCACATGAATCGTCAAAAAATTTACGTTTTTCAAGTAATCAGTAAATCGATCCTCCCTTTGACTACTCGCGTTAATTAACGCCTTTATGCTGCAATCAACAGTAACACATTTACTTGAGGTTAAGTGAAAATAAAACAGAATTGCGACATATTTTCAACAAAAAGTGAATACAGTTCAAACTTTAGCAGGCAAATTTTTAAATTACATGTTTTTACTACGAAGGAATTTTCAAGACTAACGGTGATTTAGGTGTGACCTCAGAAAAGCAGGTAGACGGAATGGCCACATGAATAATGGAATGGCAGGCAGATTTTGTTAAAGGGCAAATGGTCCCTTAAAATTAGGGACTCCGTACTAAAAAAAATCAAATCCTCAGAATTATCGGTCAATATAAAAAAAATGGTAAGACAAATTTTTTTAGATAATTGCATGATATAAAATTCTTGTCAAACATATTTTATCATCTAACTAACCGTTTCACAAAAAAATTCAAAAAACCCATTTTTGCGAAGTTTGACCTTGTATAAAACATTTTTCAGAGATGGGATCGATGGGGACTTTTCAAAATTTAATAATAATGGTGTCCCTGATAATATATGCAAATTTTCAGCTTTCTGGGAATTACTGCAAGGTTACCCCTATTTTTGTTCTAAATTGACCGGACTATTACGCGACACGTGGGGTAGTGTACTGCTATCTTGTATCTTTACCTTGCATATTTTGAACTAAGAGTTCTTGAAAAAAATTGTTCCTTAACTGTCAGCTGTTTTAATAAGTCACTAATAATAACTCCTAGAAGGTAATGTAATTAATAGTTATGCAGGAACAAAGTGATCATCTAAGTTCCTGGTACTGCAGGAGTCAGGTATATACCTAAAAAACAAATAGCAATTTTGGTAGGGTAATCATGACCCTAAGAGAGTCCTTCCAATAATATTTTTTTTCTAATTCAGACAACATCAGTATTTCCATTATCATATTTTGTGCCCGTTGTAGTTTTCAACTAACAACTGACGACATCAGGCATGATTGCTAGGTAATTTTTTATCCAAAGAAACCGCATTCAAAGACTAGGTAACGTAATTCATCACGCTGTTAGGAATATGGGCCTAGAATTTTCTCATTATATTCAAGTATTATTATTATTGTTCATAAAACGTCTATCGTAGACAATATGTGAGACGAAACTATTCAGGGCTATAAAGACCGGAACTTATGCTATATCTGATTACTAAAGATTCGTTCACGATATTGGGACCTAATTCAGGTAAGTGATATGGTACCTAATTTAGGTTTAAAAAGGGGTCTCACCCAAAGAGGAGTTCCTTTAAATGCAACCAGCACATTAATGATACTGACTTATTGCCTTTCGTCTCGGAGTTTGTAGCCATTATATTGTTGGGCATGTAAACAAGTATTTAGAAACTAGTTGTATTTATTACCACTATGATAAAATATGTACTTATAATCGAGTTTAAAATCGGCATGTAAAAATTAAATGAGATTTATTGTATTCTTTCCTTTAAGCTTTTTACATTAAAGCAAGTCTTTTTCAATTTTCTTATATGCAGGAATTATTTCATTCAGCATTTGGATTTGCATGATTGATCTTTGTTCACTTCCTCGCGTGAGAATCAACTGCTTCTTGATAATAAGAGAATGGTCGTCTCCCTACTTCATTTTCTCTCACATATATTAATTCATGTAAATGTGATATAAATTCATGTTTGATTTGGTCCCTGAAGCTCATGACGAATTTGAATGTTTGAATGCTCGCACTTTGAAATTAGTTCTTATGTTTAAAACTAAAATTGGTTTAAGTTCAATGGATGAAAAAATGATTATTCGTATGAAATTTATACTGTGCCGAGAACGTGCATTGTGAGTATTGACCATTTTCATGTTTACTCGTACTTAGGACAAGAAGCTGATAAACCTCTCATTGAACTTAAAAGGACCTTTCAATTGCTTCCGGAATGAAAGGAATTCAGGATGGATAAGTTTGGGGCAAAATATATTTCAGTCACGTCACTTTGGAAGAGGACAGCACTCCCTCATTTCCAGAGTAGTAACAGCCCTTAACACTTAGGGAGCTCCACCTACTCGAACAATAATCCACCGCAGTAGACGTAGATTCGTTTCCTGGATATCTACGATTTTACAGATATAAGTGACACATCGGATTTTGCTGTAACCAGTGTAGGGTACAGTGTAGGGTGTTACCTGGAAGGTATAAAGATGGTCTGGGGTGAGTATTGAATATAGAAGCGTTATGTTTTAAAAATGAAGAAAGAGCTGTAGAGAATATTCGGTTTCTTTATATTTTATTCTTCAAAGTTACTGTTAAACTACTTTTTATTTTAATACAACAATTTTATTCAATAAATTTAATTAACATTATTTACTAATTATGAAAAAGATCTTTAATTTTCAGTTAAAAAGCTCTAAAACTAATTTTGAAACAAACAATAAATAACAAGTTGCTTGTAAAACAGTTGTTCTCACTGACAGACAGCTGAAAACTGCTCAAATTAGTAAAATTTCTGTTTTAATCTCATTTAAGCCTCAACGTCAGCTATGCCGGCTTAAAGTGCACTGTTTTTTTCTTTTTATTTGATTAAAGTACAAAGTACGTGATTGGATTTCTCCGGGATTGGAACCCGTGATCTCTCGGTTAGAGAGCCGAGACTCATTAGTATACGGAGGAGGACTCATTAGTAATATTTTATAACGATCGTTCTTGGATATTAAATTAATATAATGAAGACACTCCTGACGTAGAAAACCTTTTGGATTAATCAGTTAATTATGCATTGATGAAAGATTGTTGCCTGGACAGCCCTTACGATTCTGGAACATTTGTCGTGTTAAGGCAGATTTGCCCTGCTCTAGTCACTCGATTGCCGTCACGGTTCCAATTTGGTGCAACTATCCCTTACATAATTCGTGTAAATATTGTTACGAGAATGTGGGAGAACATTCCAGATGAACAGGTTAAAATCAAGGGTTATGATTCGATACAAAGGGATATAACCGAACACTTCAGATCACTGACAATAGCAAAGAGGATAATAGATGAATAGAGTCGTTGGAAAGATAGCACTCCCTGGATTGGGTCAGTTACTTTTTTCATTTTACGTGGTTCAGCACGTTCCGCCCCTCTTTACATGAATTTTGGGTGGGCACAGTGACCCTTCACGATCTTTCTAGTAAGTCCTCAAATTCGAATTTCTTCAAAGCGCCAATAAGCTTATAAGGAGCTGTAGCGATGCAGCGAGTGAGTTCAGGTCCAGAAGTGAACTTGTTAAGTGATAGAATCAGTGGTAATATTTCTGATCGTGACAGTTGGAATAGTGTTAATAATTATGACTGTGTCAGTGTTAAATTGACTTATGAAATGACAGTTTTATAAACAATTATTTTACTTTAAACCAGCTTAGATTTTAAATATTATATTTAGATTTATTTATAATTAATTTTATACATTTTTAAACTGATATTTTATGAAAAACCGTTTAGCGGTTGAAGGTGCCAGGCTGTTTGTTGTGCAAGAATATGTATCCAGATAAACGAGTAGATACTTTTAAATTAAGCCAATAACCAAAATACTACTAAAACATACAGAATGCAATGAATTCCGAAACTGTTTTTCCATCGCAGAACTACAATGAAACGAAATGTACAAAAATTTTTGTATATCTTGAATACATATTATTGTAACCAGTATTTAATTTTCACTTCTGATACTCCATATGTTTTTGAAACTAATATTTTAATAGTATAACCATTATTTAAGTGCATGTCTGTTAGGTACTAAAACGCATTTAAAGTAAATCCTGATTTATGTTGTCTACGGCGTTATAACGTCTTTATTAGTTAAACAAGTGAACTTAGAAGTGACAATGCATACACCTAAGATGTTTTAAACCTCTATAGAATAAAATTGCACACCACGGATATCCAGTAACCTTGGGTTGCCAATTATGCAAAGTAATGTTGTCCAAGCCTTGTGCGGCCGATCTACTGTTGCGGAAAGTGTATTCAAGTGTATATCTTCTAAAAAAAAGCAAACCGAGCAGATATTTTAATAATACAATATTAAAGATACATAATCAGATATCACGGAGAACACGCAAGATGGACCTTGTTTTCTATTACGTAAGAGAAAGCTAATAAGAGAAGGTTGTGTGAGTTTTTTCATAGAGCCTTTATTCACACAAGAGCAGTGGTGTACACTATTATTCATGGCAGTAAAGTGTTATCTGGAAGTACCACGTCTCAGATTGTGTATCTTATACTATATTTTCCTTCTGGTGGTGGCTGTGATTCTTACCCTAAATAGTGTTTTAATGTGTTTTTCTTTGTTATAAAATATAAAAGTTTTATGAAATTGATTTTTTTTAAATATCTTGAGTTTAATTTTGTAATGATTTTCCCTTGAGTTTTCCAGTGATGTTTACTTTTACTTCTCTAAGCTTCAGACGACTGGAGACACTTAGGATATTGTGGACAGTCTATCTTGCTTCCATTTTTGTGATTTATACTTTTTTCATTTTTCACCTTTTGGGAATTATTCACATTTTGATCAAGGTGTCTGCACTGTTCTTAACCTGAGTCGCTGAAATGTTCCTCGGGAAGAACACGAAACACTTAATTTTAGACTGCGTCATTGAATTAGTGTACATTTGTAAGACAATAAGACGTTTATTGAAAAATTCTGTGACTTTTAGTTTATAAACTGATCAAAATAAATATTTTTAATAATACTGTTTAAATTCCTATCTGCAACTTTCTTCTTATTAATATGACACACACACACACACACACACACACACACACACACACACACACACACACACACACACACACACACACACACACACACACACACACACACACACACACACACACATATATATATATATAAAAGATAAACATTTTTAACGTTGATATTTCATTGAAAGGAGCTTAATTTTGTGTTTGTAAAAATTTATAGTTTCATATTTAAGGTGGAAGTTACAGCATAATGAACAGGAAGAAATTAATTATAAGTTGAAGTAAATAATATAAACAAAATGTGTGATAAATTTAAGCCTTTAAATAAAATGTAATGTACCTGTTTGTTGGCATGGTAGAGATGCTTGTCATTATTCCAGGACGTTACTATTAGCAAATGAATAGTCAAATACTACATCTGACTATTCAAATACTAATATGTAAAATAAATAAGTATTTAAATCTTACAAATTACTAAGAAACAGGCAATACTCGGTTCACATTTAAATGTGTGTATTCTTCATAATTAACGTATATAATTGTGATTTTTGCTAATATTAATTATAGAGAAATAAAATATTTCGGCTGAAACAACAAAGAAAAGTTCTTTGAAGGATAATTTGGAGGGGTAGTAAATATACTTTTCAAATAATAATTATTAGGGTATTTCTCTTTTTTTTTGAAAGTGTTGGTGGACTATTGACAAAATGTAGCTAATCTTGAATTTGTGATGTATTTGTATTGAATTTGGACTGCAATATAATTATTTGGTTGGTTTGTTAAGATAGCCTTAATACCCAGAAGCGGGTTTCAAAAAGTCATATGTCACATGTTGTACTGTTTGACTCTTTTATATAGTTAGTGTTTGGAAAATAATAATTCCGAGTTCAGTACTGGATGACCTGGCATAATTAGAGAAAAGGAAATAAAGTTTGTGAAAGTGCATAAATATTTAGTTATCTTATTGCCTGATATGTATTACTAAAATGTATCAAAATGGGAATGAGAGATGAAGAAGAAAGAACAGTGGAAATTATTATGAGACTAATTACAGGCAATCATGATAGCATCAATTGCCATTATTGTAAAAAACACCGTCAACCAAAGTTCCAAAAAGTTGAAATGATAAGCTAATTTTGTCTAAAACTGATCATCTTTAAAGAATCACTTAACATTTGTATGACGTTTTATCATTAATAACATATATTTCATTAATTTTTTAGATTTCAAGCAAATTATGTCGTATAAAAATGTTATGAACTGCGGAAGTGTTAAAAATATTGAAATTTGAAACTCATAACCTTTGTAATTATCTCAACGAGAAAATATAATTTAAAATTTAAAATAAAAAAAAGTAAAGAATGTCTTATTTTACCAGACAAAGTTAAGGCTAAGAAGCCCTCTCTAACACTTAACCTAGGGACCAACGGCTTAAAGGTGACTTCCGAACCACCACCAATGGCCGGGCCGGCGGGCAGCATGCAAGCAAAAAAAAAAAAAAAAAAAATAAATAAATAAATAAAAAAAAAACTCCTAAATATCACTGGCAGAAATAATATTGCTTGCTCTGTCGTAACTACTAGGAAAACACCTTAGTCCCAGCTGATCACTTCCATAAAACTGCTTAGTTCGTTGAATTTAGTGTTTGTATAATATTTTTAGATGAAAACTTATTTATTTATTACGATGTATTTGAGGTAAACATGATATTGCAATTTAGACATAAATAAATAAGTAAAAAGATACGATGCCATTATATTGAGCAACTATGTCATAAATTTATGTTGATCCTATTTTCAAATGTGTTTATGAACGCATAATGTATAAGGAAAATTGACACTTGTTATCTGAGCAATAATTTTGGCGTGTAAGAAATCCATTTGTTTCTATGAAACGTTTAATGGACTAAATGTTTGTAGGTTGGGTAGAAGAATATGTAGCGTAACTTTTAGGTTTACAATATCCTTTGCGGCTGTAGATTACACATATTTTTATTTTAAATTCAAACAGCTGATTATTGTGGCTCACAACAGCTGTCACATGGTCAGAGTGGATTTTTAATGTGTATTTTATCTCTTATTTATCAACCGATTTTCTTAAGCTTGGTATCGTTGAACTTTGAATTATATTCCTAAATAAAATATAATAAGTGAACATTTTTTGTTATACGGAATTTTTAAGATATTTACGCTTAAAATGTTTAGGAAGCCGCCATTTTGAAAGAAAGAGTATAAAATGGATTTTTTTCTGTAATTAGGCCTTTAGGTTATATAGCTATATAACAAATTTAACTTAAATACACAAGCCGAACTCAAATTAAAAATACTTAAGTGAAAAATCAAAACGGCGGCTATTTGGGGGTTATTATTGAGCTTTAGAAATTTGCACACAACATTTTGGTTTGATTTTGGTCCAGGAATAATACCTGAAAATATTGCTAGAGAGGCTGTATACAGGCTGTCCCTCGAGCGACCCTAGAAGCTTCTTAGGTGGTTTTCTAAAATCAAAATAATGAAAAATGTTTATATAAACATATTTCGAATACACTTTAAAAGGGAACTACGGCTAGCGAAAGATATTGCCAGATTTTCTGGGAAAGGATGGAAAGAAAGCGAAACTGATGTTTTTATGACGTAAGGTTAGGTGTTATATTTATCGGATTGTATGTAAAATGACCTGTAAAACTGAATAAAATACGTGCTAGACCTGTAAGACTATACATATTTGAGATATCAGACAAAAAATGAAAAGTTTGGTCTCGATACTTCAGTAAATGGGTAATAAAATAAAAATTTGTAATAAAAATTTGTAGACAATTTAATTCCTAAGAGAATAATGAAGTAGGCAAATGGTAAACAAACAAAAAATTAAAAAAATAATGTCACCTTAAGTGAACACATACGAAAAATAGGACAGAAAATGCAATATCTGTTTATCAAATGAACGTTCATAATTTTTATACTTCGTGTTTATTAAAATATTGGCGTATTTTACATAATTATATTTATAATCAAATTGTATTAAATTTTATATTCAAATAATTGTTTATTACCCGTTTAATGAAGTTAATGTACTTCAAATCCAAACAAAACATGTTTTTAGATATTTTTTATGTTTATTCCGATATCTTATATATGAGTGGCCTTATTCTATTTTTTAGTTAATTTTTCATAAACTCCGAAAAATTTAACAGCTAAATTTACGCCATAAAAATCAATTTCGCTCTATTTCTGCCCTTTCCTAGAAAATCAGGTGAAATCTTTTGCCAGCCAACAAAGCGTTTCCGGACACATGTTTATGAGATATTTTTCATTATTTTGATGAGAGCAGTTTGTCGGGATACTCTGTATATATAAAGGGTGTTTCAGGAGGTATCTGCCATACTGCACAAGCTTATTCTTCTCATCAAAATAATGAAAACAGTTCATGTAAACAAGGATCCTGGAATGCTTCATTGGAGAGTTAAACAGGGTCAAAGATTTATTTTAAATTAATTACTTTGTTCACAACGCGTGATTTAATAAGTTTTAGTTTTGTGCGTGCCTTCATATAATTGCAGTTAAAAGAAAAATATTATCTTTTTATTAAATTTATTTATATATTTTTTTTAAATCACATTTTCTACAAATATTATTGAAAAATTTTCTCTTTTATTGGCAATTTGATGGAGTTATTGTAGTCCAAACGCAAAAAAGAACATTGCCAACCCTAAAAGTTTTTTTATTTACCCAGATTTTCTCATAATCTATTGGTCATAGAGTTCTAGAGCGGTTTTATACAATTTTACACAAACATTAACTAATTAAAAAGCTTAATTAATATAGTATGAATTAATGTCACTGAGGGAGCTGAAATTCAGATGTAATCTTTGATCCTGTATAACATACCATCAAAGCATGTTTATGCGAACCTTTTTCATTATTTTGATGAGATGAATAAGCTTGTAGAGTACGGCAGACTCCTCTTGAAACACCCTGTATATGCATTTTCGGATTATGGTGGTTTTGCATTCTAGAGCCCATAAACGGAGAGCATCCAAAAGATTTGTGTCGTGAGGCCGATTTTAACAGCCAGATTTATATGAAGTACAACCACCAAATAGACAGGAAAGCGGGGAAAAGTACGGTACAAGATGTCTCACCTAAGCGTACCTTCTAAGTTCATGACAGAGGGATGTAAACATATGGAACTGAGGAGTGAGTCCTACGAAATATAAGAAGCCCTCTCTTCTTTGTTTGGGAGATGAAGCCTTCTAAACTGTTAAATTTTTGTTCGTTTAAAAGTCAACTTCATGAGAAGTACTCAAGAATTCCCTCAGGTTGTGGAGACCTTGACGCCAAGGCAATGCCAATCCCTCCAGCTCCTCCGTCCACCAGCCCTATGCTTTATGCTTGTCCCTAGAACAGCACCACTGAAGTGCAACAGTTGGTTTTTGACTATACACAACTAGTCAAAGTGACAGGTACTACTGTAACTCTAACTTTAACTCTAGGTAAGTGACTCTACAGGTCTCAGGTGTCACTGTAACACAGATAGTTGTTTTGCCAGATACGAGTATTTACAAACAGCAGGGATCATGTCATTTTTGTTAGAGTAATGATAGTTGTTTTGGCACGCTGAATATACAATATTAATACTGAGGTCGTAAAAAAAACGTAAAAGATCACCATTAGAGCTGGTTATAAATG
Source organism: Homalodisca vitripennis (assembly GCF_021130785.1). Taxonomy (NCBI): domain Eukaryota; kingdom Metazoa; phylum Arthropoda; class Insecta; order Hemiptera; family Cicadellidae; genus Homalodisca; species Homalodisca vitripennis. The sequence goes on from NC_060213.1 coordinate 109,242,736, forward strand.
TTTCACAAGAACTTAAGACTATACACAACTAGTCAAAGTGACAGGTACTAACTCTAACTTTAACTCTATGTAAGTGACTCTACAGGTCTCAGGTGTCACTGTAACACAGATAGTTGTTTTGCCAGATACGAGTATTTACAAACAGCAGGGATCATGTCATTTTTGTTAGAGTAATGATAGTTGTTTTGGCACGCTGAATATACAATATTAATACTGAGGTCGTAAAAAAACGTAAAAGATCACCATTAGAGCTGGTTATAAATGTTTCACAAGAACTTAAGACTATACACAACTAGTCAAAGTGACAGGTAGTAACTCTAACTTTAACTCTATGTAAGTGACTCTACAGGTCTCAGGTGTCACTGTAACACAGATAGTTGTTTTGCCAGATACGAGTATTTACAAACAGCAGGGATCATGTCATTTTTGTTAGAGTAATGATAGTTGTTTTGGCACGCTGAATATACAATATTAATACTGAGGTCGTAAAAAAACGTAAAAGATCACCATTAGAGCTGGTTATAAATGTTTCACAAGAACTTAAGACTATACACAACTAGTCAAAGTGACAGGTACTAACTCTAACTTTAACTCTATGTAAGTGACTCTACAGGTCTCAGGTGTCACTGTAACACAGATAGTTGTTTTGCCAGATACGAGTATTTACAAACAGCAGGGATCATGTCATTTTTGTTAGAGTAATGATAGTTGTTTTGGCACGCTGAATATACAATATTAATACTGAGGTCGTAAAAAAACGTAAAAGATCACCATTAGAGCTGGTTATAAATGTTTCACAAGAACTTAAGACTATACACAACTAGTCAAAGTGACAGGTAGTAACTCTAACTTTAACTCTATGTAAGTGACTCTACAGGTCTCAGGTGTCACTGTAACACAGATAGTTGTTTTGCCAGATACGAGTATTTACAAACAGCAGGGATCATGTCATTTTTGTTAGAGTAATGATAGTTGTTTTTGGCACGCTGAATATACAATATTAATACTGAGGTCGTAAAAAAACGTAAAAGATCACCATTAGAGCTGGTTATAAATGTTTCACAAGAACTTAAGACTATACACAACTAGTCAAAGTGACAGGTACTAACTCTAACTTTAACTCTATGTAAGTGACTCTACAGGTCTCAGGTGTCACTGTAACACAGATAGTTGTTTTGCCAGATACGAGTATTTACAAACAGCAGGGATCATGTCATTTTTGTTAGAGTAATGATAGTTGTTTTGGCACGCTGAATATACAATATTAATACTGAGGTCGTAAAAAAACGTAAAAGATCACCATTAGAGCTGGTTATAAATGTTTCACAAGAACTTAAGACTATAATGGGAAATCATAAAAGAATACTTAAAAATAATAGTTATAATTAAAACTTAACTAATGTTCCAGTAACAAAAATTTATAACAAGTCATAAAAAACACGGCAAATTTATCCACAGTTGCAGCCGTATTTGCCGTATCCATCACATCCACAGCCATCTCGGCCGAAGACTCCGCTAGGTACCGCAGTATTGAAGGAGTAGCTCCTGTGGTTACCGTATCCTCCGTAACCTAATGGGTAGTACGGGAAGCCTTCGCCAATCCCGTAGCCCCCGTAAGGATAACCATTAGAATAACTACACCCTATGTTGCCATAACAGTCTGTGAAGGGGTATGCTCCTGGGAAGAGGTAGTAAGAATTGATTTCCCCAGTAAAGCACACCAGAACCACCAACAGTCCTGTAATCAAACCATGTTAATTATTACGCATATTTACATTCCTCTTGCAAATTAAAAAGTATTTTGTGTGGTTTTTCATTTAAGTACCAAAATCCAAAATGTATTAGAATAAAAAAATGTCAAAATCAGTAAAACGAAACATTCTTTTTGGACGTTCCTTAAATATCTTTATACAAGCTGTTCAGTAAGTGTTAAAATACTTTTGAATTTTTTTCTGTGCCTACAAATGAGCAGCAAAGTTCATAGGAAGGTATTTCCAAAACCCTTTAGTTTCCGTCTATCTGTCTGTATGTATTTTTCATTAAAAAATATACTTTTGAACCAGTTAAAATAAAGTTATGAAACTTTAGAATTGCATTAAACTTTGGTAGTCTTTTAGAAAATAACAAATTCCTTTTAACCGTTTCAAAATGGCTTCTGTTTAACATATTTAAAGTCAAATAACATAAAAACCGTTATAGTTATAAAAAACACATTCAGACAGATAGAAGGAAACTAAACGGTTCAGACATACCTTCATATGAACTTTCATACTCATTTTTATGTGTGGGCCAAAAGCCCAAAGTACTGAAACAATTTTTATGAAAACCCTGTATCTCACATTAATGCATTCAATATATTAAGTAAACTGATAGTTATTGCTATTTTTGTTGACAAAAGTTATAACTTGCCAAAATATACACGGATTGTGCCAACTCACAAATAGATTTTTGTCACTAAAATGCGTTTTTAAAACCACACTGAGAACCTAAATACACATAATAAATAACAAGTAAGAAGTATACATGTATTTGAAACATAGCACAGAATTCTACCCATCCTGTGGTCATGTTAATCTCTGATTCCTATAATCCAAAATACTATTACAGATGCAATGTTCAGGATCGTCTAAATCTGATTCCTGTGTTCTCTTCGATATCTTCACAATAATAATACACTTGACCAGTAAAGTTTTGATAGGACTACCCTCATGACTTTAAATTTTAAACTCAGACCATTGTACATGTCTCGTATGATTGTCTAACTGTCATGATGTAATGTCGATACAACGTTTATGGATTTTTATAAAGTTTTGACTAGTTATATCATGATATATTGCTGACAAAGATAAATACAATTTATCTCTTCGTATCTTAAAAATAGACGCCGATACATATAAAATTATGGATATAAATCTAATTTTTTATTGCAGGATCTGGTATTACACAAGTTATTAATTTAGGACTCTTATTATTTAATTTTGTTCATAAACGATCTTCATTTATACTTCAGTAGCCAAGTTATAATGTATGCAGACGATATGAAAATAGGTATATAGTACCGTGAATACAATGGGAGGTTGTTTAATATTGCAAACTGAAATGAAATCTGTGTTTCAATGGTATTATCCAACAATTTTGAGTTAAATGTTAATAAATATTCTGATACGCCAATTAAACACAAAAAAGCCTCTTCCGTTCAGATATCGATACCTTTCGTCGACATATTTTGTGATCTGAGCGTGTGGACAACGCGCTACTCCAATTGAAAGGCCATGTAGAGAACATTGTAAGCAGTAATTACAAAATGTTAGGCTTCATCAGGCGTACACACAGATTATTCAACAGTAATTGCACGTCTGTTAGGTTATTTAATGCCTTATTACGACTGGAACTTGAATGTAATAGTGTTGTTTGGTCCCCTCATACAGCAATACATGTTGTACTGATAGAACACATTTAAAAAACGATTTTTGGACACTTAATATTTTATAAAGTTTATAATCAACATCAAACACATTTTGCTCCTTGAATATAGCAGTCTGATTAATTGATTTGGATTAGATCGATTGGAAATGATGTGCAAAGAGGCACTTTTTGAAGTTTCTTGATAGGTGTGACGTCATCCATTGATGCGTCATTTGGGCGTTGTTTCTGGATTGTATGAGGAAGATGCAACAAGCCTCCTCCCTTCTTAATGCATCTATTACGCTTTATAAACCCGTAGTTGATGAGGTTGATGTGAAATTGAACCTATCTAAGTTCAGATGGTAATGTGTTGTTGCTCTTAATGATAATAAGGATTACTAGGATTACTAATATGGAATTAATACCTGTCTTTAGGAACGCCGCAGCCTTGTTTTGTCCCATTGAGATGGTCATTGAGTCACAATTTGTTTCGTTATAATACTCATCGTTTATATCCCCACAATGTAAATTTAGAAGCAAATACTTTATCTCAAAACTGTAATATTAAACATCAGAATTTTATTTTACAATAGAGAAGATTTTTCTTTATTTCTCATTTATTATCATATGAGTATATATTTTTTGGACAGCTGTGCATAATATATTTTATGCCTATGTGAATTTTTTGGATGTATTGGCATGTGAATAGTTTTTCCTTTTCTAACAGCTCCATCAGTAATGGAATTTGTCTGTTGGCGCGGCTGTTGGCCGTGTTATTTACAGTGAAAAGTGTTATGTTTCTTTATTTATTTTTTGAACACTATTGCTAAAGTTTTCAGTATGTTTTAGCGTATGATTGCAAGCTTATGTTATGTTTATAGATTGCATAAAATATTATATAGGTAGTCATGGGTTTAAATTGATATTTGTGCTTAAAAGATGTTGTAATTAAAATGACAACAGTTGTACTCGAATTGATTTGTTTTTTTTTAAATGTATTTATCTGTATGTAACCCATACAGTTCTGTTTATTATTCAAGTATGGTGTTAATATACAGATTCATAAAGACTGATCTTACAGCTTTTACAGCTAAGAATTAAGGGCCTCGAGGGGTTTACTCAAAGAGTCTCTTATGAGATACCTGTGGTTCTTGGACAAAGATCCAATGTATACAGTACATAATACAGGGGGGTTATGGTGCAGTTCAGATTGTTCACATAAGAAAAAATTGTGTTAAAACAATGAAATCTCAAATTAGCATTTGTTCAGGATTTATTTTTTATGAGTAGTCGAATAGCAATGAAAGCGAGTTTAACTAAATTCCACTTTTTCTAAACGGTACTAAAACACGGGTTACGTTTTTTAATTTAGGTTAAAAAATTCCAAAACATTCTGTACATAAAATAAAATATACAATACATTATATAAGGAACTAAAATAATGATTTTCTCCCTGCTACTAATCAGTCTCGAAAATGGCTATATCGTATTAAAAGTTTCTGGTGGGATCACTCTTGGAATCAGTTTGGATGCCATTGGAAGCTTTGAGATTTTATACATCAAGTGCTTCAAAAGCAGATTTAAATATGTAAACTTAGATTACAGATGTAATAAATAGGCTATATTTTAAAGATTATTCCAGACAGTTTGTAGAAAGATTTCCGATGGTGCTTCTTTCGGAAGCTTCAAGCTTCAGTATCGATTGACCAATGGATAAGCCCATGAAGTATGAGCAATGGGGCATTACCAATAAAGATGTGTAACAAGTATATCAATCAATATATTTTAAGAAATTACAAGAGAAGTTGTTCAAATTTACTTGAACAATTGTTGAAACATCCAATTCGTAGTCTGAATATGTCCATGTCCATATGGAAGACAAGCATTTCAATTTCAATTAGTCTAATCTTTGTTAGGTATTGCTCTTAAAAGCAAATTTTACATATCATATTATGTGTTTCGTGGCCTTTTTATGGATATAATTACGCTGTTTAATTTATGCCTGCATTTTAGATTTTTAACACACTTTGTGAATTATATTTTTTTAGGACGAGCACATCGAAAACTTCAACATTATTTTTCTTGGATACATCATAATTATTTGATACCATAATCTAAATGTTCTTTCTGGAAAAAATGCGTGTAGACACTGGCAATTAGGATTTTAATGCCTAATTAAATAAATAGGAATACACATATAATGCAAACGAACATTCTATAAGCAAATTTTTATAAACCACGAACACATAATTAATGAAAGTTGAGAACTTAATTGAAAAAAGTGTTTATTTACTGAATATAAATTATAATATATCTAATAAGGAACGTAGTAAATAAAATATTACAAGTGAAAGGCGAGGTGAAAGAAATAGCCATATTCTTAAATGTTCAAAATGACCGTGTTAATATAAAATAATTCGACAAACCTTTTTTTAATATACGGTTCATCCTTTTGAGTTTATTTTTTATGGTCACTAATTCTGACCTTCTTTCCTCGCTAATCATTACGGTACCTAAAAATACAGTTTTTAAAATGAAATTTTAAACAAGAATTGTTTTAATAACATGTAATAAAATAAACTTGCTTAGAAATTATGTATATAAAATTAGCTATAAATTAAATATACAAAAAACAATTTAGTTAAAACTTTCGAATGAGTAAGTCTAGAAGCGTTTACTAAATTATGTTATACATATGGACTTAACAGCCCTCACAGTATTTATAATATGATTTTGACAAACAATCGAAATACAATATACTCTAACTACGCTGTTGCGCTATTTTAAAATATTTCACAACCTTGGATATATTAAAGTTAAATATAGTTATAGTCGTATTTAGGTTTTATGGGGTTTACACGTGTATTTAAATTAAAGTTTAATAACCAACAATAAAAAAAGTATTAAATTACTTATATTAAATATAAGAATAATTTATATAAGTGAATTAATAATATTAAATGTGAATTAAACAATCGCGATCAACATGTCTATCTACGGACTGACTAAGCACAGAGTAGATTTACTATAATCAATCGAGAACCGACTCACCACTAAATATCATAGTATTCCTCATCCTGTAAAGTTCTGACCACAAAGCACAATAGGCTCCTTATCAACTGTTTACATAGGCCGCCTATTGACACTGTTATCGCACTAGCCTGTACTTCTCCTTGTGGTGTACTTCTAGAGTTCTAGTTCTTTTCATTTATTCGTTAGAAGGTTGAAATATGCTAACTATCGGGTGATATTGTAGGAAATGTAACATTTTGAAGGTTTCTTACTGGAAGATTTTGATTTAATTTAATTTCTCCATCCAATTAATATGATTATGCTTTATTCGTATAATATTAAACATTAACGAGCTGCGGTGTAGGAATACTTTTCGTAAGCGAAGTAAACAATTTAGCTGATTAAGAAAGTGAGTGTTTCTGTGTGTCAGACCCACTGTACTTGTATGTGTCTACTTCAAAATACAATCAGTAACTAATTGCAGAGGAATCCCAAAAACAATTCCATGGAATATGTGTTATTCCAAAAATTTGAAACTGAGACAGGGGATTTATTTATACACAGATATTCTATTGTTTTGCTCTATAATCTCACAACTGTCAAAATTAAATTAGAAGGAATTCTGGTCGGAAAGAATACTGATAAATGTAAATATAAATGTTAATCGACTTATTTTTATAGTTTGAATTAAAAAAAGATTTTAAAGAATAATACTGGATTAGAATGAACAACTATTATTTTGATTTATAATGCAACTTGAAACAGGAAATCTTAGATCTTGGGTTTATGCAGCCGATGTTGTAACTAGCATGTTTTCCGGTTCACAAAAGTCGACATATATTCATACAATTAAATCCTTAAAATATTTCGGCCTCACTGTGGAGAGCGGTTCTTCTCATGGTTCATGGTTTTCTGGAAACATTTACAAGAAAACGATACACATGACTGCAAAAAAGGGCATGTAAAACAGACGAATGTTTTAGAATCTTCCGATAGCCAATAAAAGTTACGACCTTATTTAGAAAGAATATATTTTCCACCAATTCATGTCGTACATTAGTTGTATCACTAATTCTTACTGAAAATAGGAGCACCATATAAGTGCTTTAAAATGTGTAATTTATTTGTTTTATTACCATCAATGTTGAACTCTACCAGTACAAGTTAGTGTATTGTACGAAACATATAAATCCTTAGTTAGTTAGTTATGTTGTTTTAAACTCTAAGAGAGTACAAATGTCATGGTCTCAAGAACAACCGTTGTCTCTTCTTCGTTAGAATTTCAGGTAGAAACATAATTAATTTGTATAGCTTTAATTCAAGTGCTTCAAAACCAGATTGCAGACTACAAGGATAAGACAGAATTTGAATTTCTAGTTTTTGCCTCGGCACTGGTACTTTAGAGATCTAGTGTCAAAAACTGGTTATTTGAGTACTTATCAAGATTCATTTCATGTGGTCCACTCAGTACAGGAACTCTAATCACTACCTGAGTATTAATAACACATGAGTCTGTAAGGTTCATAGTCATGCCAGGTGAAGATCCATTGAATAGTAGCCACCTGGTGGAACTACCAGTGTATTTGCTTGTAAAGCGAAACTACCAAAACTACCAAGCCCGAAGCGAGTAAAGCGACCACCATTCATTCGCGTACAGCATGAAGCGACTACCACGCAAACTTGCATTACGTGAAAAACAGTATACGATAGATGGATACCGAAACTACATTGTGTCTTATACTTGAAATTTTGATAATTTTAGGTATTGTCATTTCAAACGTGTCAACTTGTCATGACCACGCGTAATGAGAAATTCCAAGAGAAGTTATGCAGACTCTTCTGAAGGTAAAGTTTGACTTCTATCTGGGTTCGAACCCGTCTGTGAACTGTAAAGTGCTTATGCCACAGGTTAAACATAGTTTCAAGATATAAGCTAAAATGTTGGACTCGACTTCCTCCACCAAATAGTTATTTAAGACACTCCAATATATTTAAATTAAGATGTAAATACGATAAACATGAATACTGTCTCTTTACTGGACCATAACATCGGAATTTCCTGATTGAATATAGAGAAACGCTCGGAAAAATTTTCAATAAGATGATGATTTAATAACAGAGCGTACAGTAATAGTAGTGCAGCCCTCATTTTTGGGCCTTTCTTGGCAGAAATGTATTTGTTTTTATCAGCGTATTAGACCATTTCGTTGCTCCATGTCATGTTTTAAAGGACTTCTACAGAAGCGTTTTCTGGAACCCTGGTGTAGACTAGGAATTTCCCTTAGCACATTTGATATAGCTTATAAGGTTTTGGAAAATTGAAATCTTTGTCTTGTTTGCTTCCTAACCTTTCCCATGAACAACAATGTGTTATCATGATTTCACAATTTATTCCCTTTCGCTGCTCCACATCAAATTTCAAAAGACTCATTACAGGAACATTTTTGTATCATTGATGTCACTAGCAAACTTCTCAGATATTATAGTGATCGGGAACAATCAAATCTCCGCACTCAATATTATACCGTTGCCCCCGGATATTTTTAAATTTTTTCTGCTATAAGGACCTCATTCCACAGCCAATCACGAAGACTGATATTTCGTGGATTTTTTGAGATAACGTGTGGTGTTTGTAAGATAAAGGTATCTCCGCAAACCGCTTGTCTGGATTCTCTATATGGTTTCATATGAGAGCTTTTTAAAGTTATTTCCTGGTCTGATTCTTATCCGACAATAAAAAACGTAAATAGTAATCAATGTGAGGCAGTCCTCTTTCATTAAAAAAATATATTCCTAAAAATAGGTTTATTAGTTTCGGAAAAGAAAATCTATGAAGATACATAAACATAGTTGCATAGAAACAGGTCAAATTGTTAATAGTCTCCTCCTCTTTGGTACCGGGCCAATGCTGAAGAAGAAAAAGAAAAATATAGAAATGTATACTTTATTAACAAATAATTTAACAATAAATCCATAATAACTAGAATCATAAGTAGTTGACGAAGGGGGTGCGGTATCCTCCAAAGCCTCGGCCCACATAATTGTTCCCCAGTGCAGCCAATCCGCCATAGTACCCGTAGTTGGGGAAACCAATTTGGGGAAATTGTGGTCCATATTGGGGCACGCCACAGTCGTTGTACCCGTAGCCACAGTCGTACTGGAAGGGGTACAGAAACTCTGCCCTCTCAACCACTGCTGACATAGAGACAGAATTACATTGTTATCAGAGAGAAGTGAAGAAGAAGATGTTGAGTAAAAAGATTCCTTGCAACTTGGAGATCAATGAACAGTGACAACAGGAAAAGAGCTGGATGGCAGAATCCCAGAAAGATGAATCACTATCATCAATATCATTGTCTATTTCTTAAAAAAAAAAATATAGTTTTTCTATATTCTGGTCTAAAAATAATGGTTTATTTAAAAAAGTAAATACGAAAAGCAGAAATATTATGGATATATTTACAAGCCATGTCAAATTATATGAACATTAATCCACAAATTTGGTTTTTATTTTTGATTTGAACGATATTACCCAAAATAAAACATTAACTTCTTCCAATGTAACACACCCCAAGAAATGGATGCCCAAAGTCTCACATCTAGTTAAAAAATCCATTTCAAATAATTTTATCGAATTTTTTTTATAGGGAATAACATAAATGGGTTGCTGTTTTCCAATCAGTGGGAAAAAAAACACTTAATGTAGACTTTTTTTAAAAATTTTCATTTGTTTCAGAACGGTATTAAAACCATAACACATTTTGTAATCTTGAAAATAAAAAAAATGGATACCTTTTAAATGAAGGTAACTGACATAATAAATCCCGCTTGCCTAAAACTACAGAATTTTGAATTGGAGCAACTAGTTTCACCATGTATCCCTTATTGAAGAGAGTCAAGCTGTGAAGAATTGAAATGTGGGAAAGGTTGAATGTATTTTAATTCGTTAAACTTATGTTACTTACTTAAGGTATATAATACAGTATATGTTACAAGAAAAATTAAATGTGCAATTTAAATTATATTTGATAAATTTTGAATAAAAAAAATGTATCCTTTATATTTTTATAATGCACTCGTATATTACCTGGTTCGACGCATCTCTGATGTTGTCCACACCTGTATCCAGGGCAGCAATTGCCATTAGGCTCGTTACTGCACTGAAACATATGATAGGTATAAAGGTTTAGTCGTGAATGAAATATGTCCATCCACATATGAATTGGAAATCGTACTGCAGTGCAGCAAATCTATCACCGAGGTGTCTTGCATACAAAATCAGCCACTCAATGGATTTAATTTAATTTCCCTTAAGGCTTCCGTGATACTATACCACGATGTTTAAACCTGGCTTATTACAATATAGGAGGTAAATCTCACATTAAAACTGTAGTCTGTTATCTTATCTATCCTCACTATTATATGCAAAGTATATTTTAAAAAGCCCACTTAAGATAAATTAGTGGAAGAATTACGGTCACGTAGAACTCGTGACATATGAGAAATGTAATTTTAAGAAAATAAAAGAGAGAATAAGCAAATAATAGAATATACTGGTATGGAGAAATAGTTGAAATGTACCTAGAATAGGAAAGTGATCTGTGCATAGTAGTTGTATATAAGAATATCGTTTACAATTAATTAATCCCTAAAAATGTAAATATAGTGTTTATTTACGTTAAAAAATTGGTTACTAATAATATTCTACTAGCGATACATACTTTTTTCGCTTCCAGCTGGTTGTCAAGCAATTTCAAATGAATATTATTCTTGCTCCGATAGCTCTTGAGGTTACAAGATGATGGCCGTTTAAATTTACACGAGTATTTAATTAATCCGTTGTCAGTAAATGTGTTAACTAGAACAATTTATAATTAATTATAACTAAATTTAGTCACGATGTTACAAGGAGATGTTGCTAATAAAACGTTTTGTCTTGTAAGAATCCAAGATGATGAAGTTTGTTGATTTGAAAGTGTTACGATTACATTAACTTATTAAAATTGAGAGTTGTTTCACCATCAGTGTTGTTCAAATTAAAAATATTAAAAATTATTTGATATAGAGTATTGAGTTTGACATTTAGAGATGACGGCTACATGTAAAAATCAACCTTTCTTCCAACTGAGCCGGGAGGGGTATTTAAAAAGCTGCACATTTCCTTATTCGAGGATACAATACACAAACCTTCTTTAAACAAAAATAATTCATAAACTGAATCTATTGACGTGACAACGTCTTAAATTAGGTTGCGGCTCGGAGTCACTCATGAAAAAGTGTAACGCCCGGTAACGTTACGATGCCCGTCCAGTGGGTCCGCCGCACGGGATCCGCACGGGATAAAGCAGATAACTGTGGGTCCGCCGCACGGGATAAAGCAGATAACTATGTTTATTCGTGAAAATGTGGAGTGCTTAGATTCGTCATTTACAACAACTACAACAATAAAGGTAAATAATTGTACACTGATATTTCATTACCGTAATCTATGATTGATTGATTAATTGTTAGATTGACACAAAAGTTGAGAAACTGAGTTTATAGGTTATGTCATACTATTGACAAATGTTGATAGTGTTAAGTAAATTATTAGTTTAAATCACTCTGCAATCAATCGTAATTCAGTCGATTGAGAAGAAACAGCGCGTATTGCTAGTCAAACATTTAAAATAACAAATTATAACCTCTAACCTGTCATAACAGTGCGACCAAACAAACGAACTAAACCGACCAATCACCACGCGCGGAGTTAGAATTTAACTGTGTTTAGCAAGAATTTCAAATTCCAATTTTAGTAAATGTTTTATTCAACTTTACCATTTACAATAACAAATTTTAATTAATTTCAAATTATGTACAATGTTTTAGTAAACAAAATATATTTCTATAGTTAAAATTTGTGCAATTCTTTTTTTCATTCAATTCCTTGTTACTATTGTGCAATTTAATAATATTCATATCAATAAATATTCTACCGAGAAAAAGACGTTGTCACGTAAAATCTTCGCCCGTAAAACCGACTTTACAGGCAACCATAATTTTTTTTTAGTAGTAAAATTATCAAAAGTTTTTCATACCAAGTATACAAGGAGAGCATACGCAATGTAAAGTTTCATGCAGATTAATTAAACTTTTATGAATTTGGTGTATTAAAACAATTATTATAAATGAAAATTTGGAGATCTGGCATGGAAAATTTGTGTTTAATGACCGTTAATGGTTGTAGCGACGAAAATCTCAAGACAAATTAGGGATTTGAATCTAGGTTTCTGAGACGACGAAAGACTATTTACCAATAACACAGGTTTCAGAGACTTTAATTACAAAATATCAAAGTCAAATGACATTACCTAAAGAAATTAGAGACATATGTGTCCAGCTTTCTTATTTACAGTAGGATGAACATTATAATAAATTTAAGTAGTAATTTAAACAATATAATAAATTAAACATATTGTTCTTGGATAAATGATCTTAAGTTCTTAGAAGAGACAACTTACAGCACATCCAGAAGTCCCACACCTAGATTCCACTAATGAGATGATAACGGCCAACACCACTGCACAATAAAAATTTCTTAGTATATTCCATAAATGTAAGAACGTTGAAAAATATCGTATCTAAGAAAAGATAATATAATGCGTTGAAATAAAACGTTGTAAAAATAAGTTTACTCTGTTTTTAATAGATTATATACTGGTTTATCTATTGTATATGAATACAAATTGATGCCTTAATGAACTAAGCTTGTTGTTAATTAATTTCCTGTGTCATTCGACAACTAAGTTATTTAGTTTAGAGTTTTTAATATTTATCTTCTGAAATCCTTCATACATTTTACATCTCACACATGCAAACAAAATACCAATAAATCCAAAAGATAACAACCATTGGCTGAAACATACCCGAAAATAATAGTAAAGATGTTTTCATGGTGTTCATTGTGGCCTATTCTTGAGAAATAAAGGTAAATTGTAAATAACCTTATCTACTCTCTCGGTATCTCGGTATTGAGATAAATAAACTTTCAACAGGTGCGTTATATAAAGTACAAAAATTCTTAGATGTTCCAAGGGGGTTTTCAAATTTATCACAAAGTAAAGTTTATATGTATGTATATATATATATATATAATGATAGTATATAATAATATATTAATTTGTGGTTCAAAGTACACGTTTAAAAAAAGCTTGAATCAAGGATTTTATGGAGTTCCTAAGTAATGAATTAAGTATATTTAAGCAGTAAGGAAACAAAATCCAATATGTAGTTGAAGATATTAAGTTAAAACATTTTTATTAACATTTATAACAGGAAAATATGTTTTTTATTCATACAAACTTATAATAAAATTCATTAGAATGAAACTCGTTTAAATTTATAAGAATTAAAGGAAAAGTGTTAAAAACTTAAAAAAATAAAACAGGGTTCTCTTTAAACTTGTCATAATACGAGTAATAACGTCCTGATATTTCCTTTCCCTGAACGGAAAGTAAATGAAACTTATCTCTTTTATTTATTTCTTTAGCATTTGACTATTACAATTAGCTAAGATTATAGACGATCACGCTAAAAATAAACCGATATAATTCACTATCTAATGATCCGACAGGAAGTAATGAAGTAGTTATCACACAAACGGGCAGACAAACAAACGAAGAACCCTTTTATTGCTTCACCTAAAATTAATAGCACTCTCTTTTAGACCAATAGGAACCCATGTACCATGTTTCAATTCTGTAGAACGTTTCTGTAAAGAGTTATAGCAAAATAGGGTATTTTTTAAATTACCCTTTAAATTAATATTCAGTTTTAATGCATTATTGAAGAATTTGACAGGATATATTAACTAAAGACTTAGTCACCAATCCAGTGGAGTAGCTTCATCACATGTGTTAGTAACTCACTAAACAATAGCATATGATTGTACTGAGTTTGTTTACTCTAAACATGCTATAATAATTTAAAGAAGAATCTAAAATATTATATTTTTATCTTTATATTTATCTTATGAATTCAAAATCCATATAGCTCTTCCTTCAAACAAAAGGAGTCAATTTAAAAGGTTTCAAGTCTCTACTTTCTGTCATTATTATCACACGGACTGACAGACATATACAAAACGTAAATTTAAAGAAGGATCTGTCGGGTACATTATAATATATATTAGCAAAACTTTCTGATATTTATTGTGAACTAAATTTATGTGTTGTTTCACAATTTATTAATGGGCGCAGGTAAGAGTGATGTATGCAAAACAATTTTATCAGTTCCTTATTAACAATGGCCTTCAGCTGCAATCCCTACTCATAGGAACTGCCTAGCTTAAAAGGCCTTTACACGCACTCGCTAACTGATAAAGGCTTTCAACGATGCTCAAAACTGATAATGGCCTTCAGCACCATTCACTAAATGATAATGACCTTCAGTCATAATAACTAAGCTGGTAATGACCTTAAGATTACTCACTAACTGATACAGACCTTCGGCCTCTCTCACTAACTGATAATGTCCTTCAGCACCATTCACTAAATGAAAATGACATTCAGTCATAATAACTAAGCTGGAAATGACCTTAAGATTACTCAATAACTGATAAAGATCTTCGGTCTCTCTCACTAACTGACAATGACCTTCAAACGCATTCAATATTTGTTGAAGGCTTGCAGCCACACTCACTAACCGATAATAGCTTTTATTACCTCTCAATAACTGATAATGGCTTTCAAACGCACTAAATAATTGATAACGGCTTTTGGTCACACTTATTAATTAATAATGGCCAGTATCCACAATCACTAGCTGATAATGGCGTTAATTTACACTCATTAACTTATAATGGCTATCAACAGCACTCACTAACTAGTAAACGCTTTCGGCGCTCTAAACTAATTGATAACGGCCTTTAGTCACACTCACTAACTGACAATGGCCTTCAGGCGTACACTCTAACCGATAATAGGCTGAAGCCGCAATCACTAACTGGTAATGGCCTACAGCCACACACACTAACGGATTATGACTTTCAATTTCTCTCGATAACTGATAATGGCTTTCAAACGCACTCAATAACTGATAACGGCCTTCACCCCCTCGCGCGTACACACACACAAACACAGAGATAAAGCTCTGCAGCTATACTCACTAAATGATAATAGCTTTCAGTCACACTCACTAACTGATAAAGGTTTTAAACGCACTCAATAATTTATAATGGTTGCATCTAACACGCTGATAAAGGTTTGCTACGCTCACTAAATGGTAATTGCGTTCAGTCAAACTCATTAACTTGTAATTGCTTTCAGTCACACTCAATAACTGACAATGTCTTTCATTCCTATACATTAACTGATAATGTCCTTTAACCGCACTCTCAAATTGATAATGGCTTTCAGTCACACTCACTAATTGATAATGGCTTTCAATCACACTCACTTATTGAAAATGGCCTTCAATCACTCGCAATACTGATAATGGCCTTCAGTCACACGCTCTAACGTATAATACTTATAAACTCACTAACTGATAAAGGTCTGCAGCCACACTCATTAAATTATGATAGCTTTCACTCATACTTAATATCTGATAATGGCCTTCATTCATACACACTAATTGATAAGGCCTTTAACCGCACTCAGTAACTGATAATGGTCTGCAGTTACACTCACTAAAATGATAATAGTTTTCAGTCATACTTAATAACTGATAATGGCCTTCAGCCATAGTTACTAACTGATAATTGCCTTCAACCAAACTTCCTAACTGCTAAAGGTCTGCAGCCACTCTCACTAAAAATAATAGCCTTCGGTCGTACTCATCAACTGATAATGGTCTTAAAACAAATTACTGGAAATAGCCAGTTTAGCCGTTATCAACCGCACTCACTAACTGATAATAGCCTTTTGTAACACTTTACGATTGATAATGGTTTAACTATGCAATAAACCTACAAGGGCTGGTTTCTGACATATTCCTTATATATTCATCTAAGTGTGACCTAAATACAAAGACTATGAAATAATTATATCAATCCTTATTTACATTTTTTGAAGAGTATTGCAGTATTTTGTGGTATCAGACTGGATATAGTATATGCTTACTGCAGAGAAAACAAGATAATTACTTGCAAATTTGTTGATTTAGGTTTGGTTTTGAATATGGTGCCGTATTATGAATGAACCAAACACTGGATTTTCTAGTTTCCAATTTTCTTGTTGATAAGGAAGTGCCAGGCAACTTCATGATTTCATGTTTTCTCAGCAACTTCTTATCGGAGAGTGGACGCTCCATTCTCAAGGTACAAAGTAGAACGCGAAAATCCTTTCGCCCAATTCAATGGTCAATCTGAAATACGAGCTCTGCATCGTCAACTCATCTTGACAACCCGATATCTGCATACGAGGATATCTTTAACGACAGCGACCATCTGCCACACCATGTGTTGCGTAATAGGCCTCGCTTAGGTTGTATGCCAAATTTCAAGTCTGTAGCTCATTTAATTTAGGTTCATGTGTTACTGTGGCAAATGTTAAAATATCATACTCAAGTACTCATTTTGTTCAGAAATGTATTTATTAGCAATTCTCTCTTTCTCATAATGGTTACCCATAAGAAAAATGCATACATGCTCGTTAACTCCCAACCAATACCTATGGGGCTATATACACCACCATCATACTCTATGTTGTTTATAGACAACGGTAGCAAAGCTTGTATACCTGTATGTTATCCGGATGATACCACAAAACAATCTGATATAGCAACTTGAAATTTTGCATGAAACTTCACTTCTAGATAGGAAACACTGAGTGCAGTTATGGTGTATGTAGCTCCATGGGATTTAGCTGAGCGTTAGCGAATATTTTTACATTGGTCTTATTGGTAACCATAATGGCAAAGAGAAAATAGGAGGATAAATATATTTATGAAGCAACAGAGTACAGTCATATAAGATTCAAAATGTTATGTTTTTATTCATAGAGTAAAAAGGACTATATAATAGAGTGGTAAGTCAATGTTAAATGTGGCAAAATTTGATTTGAGTTCACAATTGACTCAAATCACGACTATTTCAGTACGTACCCTTTCTAGCTCAGTGGAACATTATTATTTAAACATATGAAACATAACTTAATGAAAAAAAAAAAAAACATTGGAGTATATCATGCGACAAGATATATCAACAAAGACTTCTTAATTAAAAATGTTTCATGAAACTTCCTTTCTGTATACAAGAATGATTTATGTAACAGTGCATGTCCAATTATTGAATTTGGCTGAGCAGTATTGAAGCTTAACACTCAGTGGACTGACAAAAAATCTCTTTAGTCTGCCTGGGGATGTACAAATTTCTGTTCTGTATGAGCCCTTGTACACAGACCGCTTATGGGGTAAGTAACCAAAAGACCAAGTCAACTCAATTACTATTTGTTCTATGAATTGCAATATTGTTGTTTGTAATTATTATTTCATGGTCACGATTCTTGTGTATTATTAGCTAAAAATTAAACGTGATTTATACTGTACATGAGAGATCTAGGACCTAAGTTGTTCTACCAAAGTTTTTGTTAAAAACTATCAAACTGAAAGCTAAACATTTTATGCATGCACACACAAGTATGGATCAGACAAACTTAGTTTGCATTCCACTGTAGGCTCAAACAAGGTAGGGTAATAAATGCTACGCAACTATTTAGTGGGATTTATTATTTAAATAATATCCACTAGCACTTTTGGTTAAAAGTTGTAGGTTAAGGTTAAGCTATACATTTTTAGTTGAAATAACGTTTTTGTGTTTTAAAGATAATATTGGTCGCAGAAAGTAGAAAAATATAACAATATTTTTTATTGTTTAATAAGGAATAAATATCATGTAAATGAAAGCTGACAAAAAAAAAATTTTTTACTTACAAAATTGTATTCCTACAAGAAAAACGTTAGCAAATACATGTTGCTTTATTATATTACTTTTAATTCAAAAATATAATTTCCACAAGTCATAAATGGATGTAAAACGTGTTAATTTATAAAGCTACATATCTTTATATCATGCTTGAGGCATGCACAGAATCAAACATAGAAAGTACTATACAAACTATATTGGGCTGTAAAATATTGTTATCTTCAGTAGTCTTTATTTTGGACTTTATTGGACTTTATATTGGACTTTGGACTTTATTTTATAGACAACTGCCTATTTATGCCCTACTATTTTTTAATCAAGTGCCTGTAATCCTTTATGAAGTGACCAAAAGATTGTTTTTATCTTTTACATCTTTAGGACAGTTATCTTAAAGCAGTATGTAATAAATCTTCCAACTAAAAATTGATGCCAACACCAGTAGACTTTTTAGTAGCCGTATTAATTAAATACACAGCAATGCAATGAAAAACTTTCTTCCATGTGGGTTGTATCTTCCTTATAGCAACTCATAGGTTTTAAGAGAGCTTTTATTTCCAACGACAGGTTAAACATTTGGCTGTCTTCTATTGTAATCTTCTATTATTTAAATTACGGCAGCGGAATGATCTCTTCATTTTCATCCTGCAACAAAATTTAAAAGTATTATATATAATGCATTTTCCTGCAGAGCTATAAATAAAATTTAATTTCAACCTAAATAACTCAATAATAATAACTCAATAACTCGTTTATTCAACCAAAGTAACACAGTTACATGCATTGTCAATCGTCAATAAAATAACTAAAACGACTTGAACTCTCAAGATATTTTAAAACTGCAAGGTTGTCTAATTAGCCGTCAGTCAGGAATTCACGGACGCTGTAAAAATATGTATCAAGGAGAACTAACTTAAGCCCTTTTCTTAATTTTAAATGATTTGACTCTGTTTTGAGGTGCGTAAGGAGTTTGTTAAACAGATTAATCGCATTGTAACGGAGATTTGTTTTGGAAAAAAACTGTGTGATGTGCAGGGACCTGAAGGTTGTTAGAGATTCTTAAATTATACCTAAATTATTCCTAAATGAATCTCTTGTTCATTAACAACAGGAATAATACGTGTATCCAGATATTTTACGAATTAACTGTAAATTTTATTTTTATATCGTTCCTTGCTAGAAGGAGCAGTATGGTTGGAAAGAAGGAGGGCTACTGAAATTTTCACATGCCAAGATTTCAAAAATCAAAATAATTAAAGGTGATCAAATAAAGAAATAACTATTTAACTTGTTAAAGGAGTTAAAAATTTCTGCCGACCGTTTCTCAATTTGAGAAGCAACATAA
Organism: Homalodisca vitripennis; assembly: GCF_021130785.1. NCBI lineage: Eukaryota > Metazoa > Arthropoda > Insecta > Hemiptera > Cicadellidae > Homalodisca > Homalodisca vitripennis. Next base: position 109,262,397 of record NC_060213.1, read on the forward strand.
ATATCAATCGAGCCCGACCGCCATCTTGCCCTCTTACCCCAACTATGGACTATTAGGAAATTATTAGCATTGTTTCTTGAGTGAATAAACAGCTTTTCATTGTAGTCCATATTTTTTTAAAGTGGAAATTGATTCAAAAAAGAAATTTGAAGCAGTAAAATTAAGATTTCCTTTGATTTAAAAAAAGTTGGTCAAACTTTGAAATACTCTGCTCTCCAGTTCTGCAGTAATCAATTAGTATTAAATTATCTGCACAATCACGAGTAAGTAAGTTCTAAACCCAAACAATTTTCTAATTAATCCACATGAGAACCGGGCATCTGTTGTACTGCATTACCGAGGATAAAGTTTTTTAAAAAACTTTGGAATATGCCAAGCAAAACGTTCAAAGCCAGTCTGAAAAGTCCTAGTATGAACTGCGCATTAACGCGTATTAAAAACCCTAAGGCAAATATTATAAAAAAACCACAGCCATCGTCTCCTAAAGGCCTGAACAGATCTCCTTATTATTCTCAACGCGGTTAACGTTACTTAGCCAAGCGCACAACTGTGATTAAGGTTTTAATGAGAAATAAACACTAAACACATCTAGAGATTTAAAATATTCATAATAATTTTTTATTTAATCACGGTATAATTAGATGTATCAACCAAACTCCTTAAGCTCAGAGTAGTGGATTATGATGCTTAATGGAAGGTTTTTGCGTCACAACATCATTATTTGTAAGAAAGCGTTCATTATTATTTACAATGGATACTAGACAAGGTAGGTTTGCCCATGCTGAATAGAACCTCGAAGTGAAAATATAGAGTATTTTTGTGGACATAAAAAGACTACGTAGGTAATTTTCACCAATTAAAACCTTACATCTGGCATCGGTCTATTGAAGAATCTGACTGTATACTGCACTGGGTGCATTGCATGCAACTAGACACAGGTCCCGTGGCCTTTTTAGTGAATAATTAAGTCACCCTTTTACTTTATGATACAAAAAGAGTTCTTCCTTGGTCAAAGATAAGTCTATGTAACACGTCATAGTCTCTAGGAACTATGCAAAATTGGCGCATGGTGTCCGTCCATGAAGGAAATTGAAAGAAAACGACACGGATATAGGAAAGGCTCGTTGATTTTTTGATAAATTAATATATGGAGATTAGTAATGTGGTTGCTATTCAACCAGTATTCTACAAGAGCTTGGATCGGAAAACAGAATTGAGTAAATGGATCAATGCCAAAGGATAACGTTGTAAATATCCAAGTAATATCGGTTACAAGATTTCTAGAATCTAGTTGTGATAGCAGTAAGGTCTAAAAATCAATAAGTTATATAGGCGGATGAGGTTTCCAGCAGTAGTAATTTTGTTTTAGGCTTGTTATCCATTCTACTGCATTTGCCATTACGTATCCATGCCAATAGCTTCGCCTGAACAAATGGTCTTTCAGGAATCATTGAATAGCATCCAATTGTTTCAATAATTCACGTTAAATATAAGACCAATGGAATGTACGTATGAGCTTTTTACAAGCAATTCTAGAAAAACGGATTAATTTCCTATGATTCCTATTATTCAATGGTAGCATTTTAGTTTCAATATTTTGTTAATTTTATGTCGGTCCCTGTGGAATTACATTTTAAAGCTACCACCTACTAGAGAAACTATTTTAATTTCTGGAATTTAATACAATCCCATGAAGATATAATGGACATAGTAAAATTGAAAACTGAAACTTAATCTAAGTTAATTTAATTTGAATAATAAAAGGAGTTTAAAATGTGTAATCTTAAGCACCGTCACGTCGAACAATTTAAGTGCCTTTTGGAGTGAGCACCATAAGATATGGCATTTATCTGGAAAATATTTAAATCAGAGTCATAGTAGATAGATTACTTGGCTTTTTAACTGAATGAAAAACTCGCTTTTATAAAAAATTTAAACTAACAATGCTGTGTGTTTGTAGATATAAAATATTTAGGTCACATATTACAGCATTAGTTGACACAACTTTCTTTGAGCTTGAACGCATGGCAAACTAGAAGCGTATAAATTATTGCTGATATCACACCTTTATAGCTACGAAAAGTATGTGAACAAACACATGGGAAAGGCATGCTATCGGAGAGAGTCCTATAAATTAACAGGAATTATTATATAAGGTTTATTGAGCTCCCAGAGAACAGTCGGTATCTCTCTCTAGCACGATGATTGCACTTGCATTGGGTAAGAATCACATTTTTTCCACTAATCTAACGCCTAGTTCTGACGAAAAACACATTTTTCAGTTTTAAAAATGGGAATAAATATTACAATAACGCTTAGGGATAATGTTTTAGTCTATATTTTATCATAAACTAGCTTTATATAAATAAAAAAGGACATGGAGTATACAATAAGAAATAACTTTTACTTTGTATGTAAGGAAGTTTTCGAAAGTGAATTCTAGAAGGTACATTATTTCAAGATGAAGTTTAGTAAAACATTTTTTATATCGCAGTGAATACTGCTCATCAGGCATGTATTCACATTAATATTAAGTTTTTAAAATAAATAATGTTTGCTATTTGAGTGAAATTAATACAAGCTATAGTGTAGAGTGCTTAATTTTTTAAATCGGAACAAAAAAGTATGTACTTATCTAGAATGGAGTTGTAGTAAAATAAATATTAGTAAAACTAAAAAAGTATTTGTAAAATTAAATGTGTTGATCTTTTAGGACTTCTGGTAGCCTGCTCAGCTGTGTCTGGACTCCCCAGGCCGGGCCCTGACCCATCTTACTTAGCTGGATACGACCGGTTTGGATATGGAGGATATCCCGGGATTGTGGAGTATGGATACCCACCCATAGTCGACACTGCTTTAGTCGCTCCCATCCCTACAATCGCTGAGCCCGTCATCGTGGAGGAAGTTGTCGGATTTGGAGGTTACGGTTTGGGCGCTGGTTATGGCCCATTGGGTTACGGTAATTTGGGTTACGGTGGTCTAGGTTACAACGGTCTGGGTTTCGGTGGTCTAGGCTGTGGTGGTTTAGGCTTCAACGGTTTAGGATTTCCGTTATATTAACCACCATTAATAGATATATGTACATTGTCAGCTCATTACTATATGTGATTTTTTTACGAATACTGAATAAAAAAATAACTATGTTTGTCTGGTGAACATTATTTATATTTCCACTTACAAAGTGTTTAGTATAGATGAGATCCTGATAGCAGTTGGCTGGACCTGATTATTTAGTAGTGTGTACATGATTTAAATTAAAAGGAGATCTTACTAGAAGACTCAGTATTTAACCATTTTTAAATTTTGTTGATTATGGTAGAAAAAGCGACTTGCATTTTAAAATTTAGCGCGGAAAAGTACACATAATTCAATTATCAAAATCGAAGCAATAAGTATTTGAATAAGCATTGTTACGTAGCCGTGTGTTGTAATCCATATATCGGTAACACAATGTACCATAGTTTAAATTTATTACTTAATATCAAACATACTTTAAAATTTGTACTGTGGTCAGAGCTTTGGGATAACGAATGAAGTAGGAAAGGAACCAAAACAAATTTTAAACTGACAGGCACGAGAAATTCGTATTTGACAATTAAATTGTGTGAGTGTGTACAATTTTTAGTTGTAGTGTAAAAAACAGTGATAGACATCTGAAATATTTATATATATTATCACTTGCCTGTATAATATCTATACAGAGCACACTAAAACTATTCCTAGGATCATTGGTGGAAGTCTATGATCCACAATTTACCACCTTGCACCAAGGACAGATAGTTTTTAACTGGGAAATCACTGAGCGCCTTTGAATGGACAGCGAAAAGTCTTTACCATGGCTTAGCGTACAAGACCCTAGGGAAAATACGAATGTAACGTTTCACTGTTTCCTATAAGGCGAGATGTCATTAAACATCGTTCGGTGAATGATGGCTGTCTACAAGACCCGGGAGAAAGTAAGAGCATAACGAGTCACCGTGTCCTGTAAAACAAAATGCCCTTAAACATAGTTCGGTGAATGATGGATGTCTACAAGACCCGAGAGGAAGTAGGAGCATAACGAGTCACCGTCTCCTGTAAGACAAAATGTCCTTAAACATCGTTCGGTGAATGATGGCGGTCTACAAGAACCGGGAGAAAGTAACAGCATAACGAGTCTCCGTCTCCTGTAACACAAAATGTCCTTAAACATAGTTCGGTGAATGATGGCTGTCTACAAGACCCGAGAGCAAGTAGGAGCATAACGAGGCACCGTCTCCTGCAAGACAAAATGTCCTCAAACATAGTTCGGTGAATGATGGATGTCTACAAGACCCGTGAGAAAGTAGGAGCATAACGAGGCACCGTCTCCTGTAAGAAAAAATTTCCTCAAACATAGTTCGGTGAATAATGGCTGTCTACAAGACCCGAGAGCAAGTAGGAGCATAACGAGTCACCGTCTCCTGTAAGACAAAATGTCCTCAAACATAGTTCGGTGAATGATGGCTGTCTACAAGACCCGTGAGAAAGTAGGAGCATAACGAGGCACCGTCTCCTGTAAGACAAAATGTCCTCAAACATAGTTCGGTGAATGATGGCTGTCTACAAGACCCGAGAGAAAGTAGGAGCATAACGAGTCACCGTCTCCTGTAAGACAAAATGTCCTTAAACATAGTTCGGTGAATGATGGATGTCTACAAGACCCGTGAGAAAGTAGGAGCATAACGAGTCACCGTCTCCTGCAAGAGAAAATGTCCTTAAACATAGTTCGGTGAATGATGGATGTCTACAAGACCCGAGAGCAAGTAGGAGCATAACGAGGCACCGTCTCCTGCAAGACAAAATGTCCTCAAACATAGTTCGGTGAATGATGGATGTCTACAAGACCCGTGAGAAAGTAGGAGCATAACGAGGCACCGTCTCCTGTAAGAAAAAATTTCCTCAAACATAGTTCGGTGAATAATGGCTGTCTACAAGACCCGAGAGCAAGTAGGAGCATAACGAGTCACCGTCTCCTGTAAGACAAAATGTCCTCAAACATAGTTCGGTGAATGATGGCTGTCTACAAGACCCGTGAGAAAGTAGGAGCATAACGAGGCACCGTCTCCTGTAAGACAAAATGTCCTCAAACATAGTTCGGTGAATGATGGCTGTCTACAAGACCCGTGAGAAAGTAGGAGCATAACGAGTCACCGTCTCCTGTAAGACAAAATGTCCTTAAACATAGTTCGGTGAATGATGGATGTCTACAAGACCCGAGAGCAAGTAGGAGCATAACGAGGCACCGTCTCCTGCAAGAGAAAATGTCCTTAAACATAGTTCGGTGAATGATGGATGTCTAAAAGACCCGAGAGCAAGTAGGAGCATAACGAGGCACCGTCTCCTGCAAGACAAAATGTCCTCAAACATAGTTCGGTGAATGATGGATGTCTACAAGACCCGAGAGCAAGTAGGAGCATAACGAAGCACCGTCTCCTGCAAGACAAAATGTCCTCAAACATAGTTCGGTGAATGATGGATGTCTACAAGACCCGAGAGCAAGTAGGAGCATAACGAGTCACCGTCTCCTGTAAGGCAAAATGTCCTTAAACATAGTTCGGTGAATGATGGATGTCTACAAGACCCGAGAGCAAGTAGGAGCATAACGAGTAACCGTCTCCTGTAAGACAAAATGTCGTTAAACTTCGTTCGGTGAATGATGGATGTCTACAAGACCGTGAGAAAGTAGGAGGATAACGAGTCACCGTCTCCTGTAAGGCAAAAGGTCCTTAAACATAGTTCGGTGAATGATGGATGTCTACAAGACCCGAGAGCAAGTAGGAGCATAACGAGTCACCGTCTCCTGTAAGTCAAAATGTCCTTAAACATCGTTCGGTGAATGATGGATGTCTACAAGACCGTGAGAAAGTAGGAGCATAACGAGGCACCGTCTCGTGTAAGACAAAATGTCCTTAAACATCGTGCAGTGAATTATGACTAAGTCTACAAGACACGCGAGCAAGTGAGGACATAAAACAAGAAACAAAAATCCCTGAAATATCATTTTGAAAAATCTTCATCTCGAAATCATAGTAATTTTCACTACAGTACATCTCTAATCTCCTGTAAGTATAAAACGGCCTAGTCAAAGCAAATTCATAATACCATTTTAGGTTGTATTGTGTAGGATGATTTGGAAGTAATCTGATAGTATAATGATGTAACAAACTAAGCCATTATTGCTAAGGCTGTGCATCCATATGAAATTGTTTTACTGGTATATTTTAAATCAGAGTAGGATGAGAGGGTTTTTTAGTAATTTTTATCGTAACTAAAAGTATTGCTAAAATCGATATTGCCATTATTAGTCAGCTCTCCTGGAATAGAAGTTTATGAAACTACTTGAGGTTAGTAATTTGGGAGAATTCAAGTGATAATGTATAATTTGGCCAATATCTTATTATATTTATGAATGGTATGCCATACTCAATCAGCATTGATAATACTAGAGAAGGCAGGATTGAAGTCTTTTTTGTGACCGTTACCTAAGTTAAGCTTACTTTAAACTCTAGATGCGATATGTTTACTTAGACGCTGGCTATTCATAAATGAGTATTAGAGGATTGGTCTACCTTAGATTCAACAAGAATACACGGCCATCGTCACTCATTCAAATATGTATTTCTTAAAACTAACGTCTAGTGTTTCATTAGGGACTATCATTATTTAGTGACTGTAAAATTAAATAATTAAATTTCAAAATATACAAAAAATGTACGTGGCCAAGTCCAATAATTCTGGACCTTGCTGTAGGTAAACAAGAAACAAGGTCTAAAGAGTAATTTGGGATTAAGAAACCTAAACAGTAAGCACAATATAAAGTGTCTTTTATATTAAAAGTAAGTTAAGGTAAGTATTTACTCAACCAAATAAATGGGATTAAACAGAAAATCGAATCATAAGTAGGAGTGCTGAATATATTGCATATTTAAGAAAGAAAATACATATCGTCATTAAACTGATGATTAATATAACCATTCAAACATTCTTTCTAAACAAGTCTAAATTTGCTAGAAGGAATTTTGTAGGAAATAAAATTATTTTATTTTTATAAACCAAAACATTTTGGATTTATTAGTCAATAGAATTTACAATAGAGAGGATTTAGAAAAAAACCATTGTAAGTTATTTTTTCTCAAGACATATTCAGAGCTTAAGTTTGAAAAAGTTATTAATATTAATAAATTTACCATTTCTACTGTCAGAGGCGTATTAATTTTGTTTTAATATAACCAATAAGTTATACTTTTAATATTTAAAACTATACAATTACAAGTAATTATAAAATCGATATAGTGTTTTATAACGTATTCTGCATGGAACATTGGGGTCATAGAAATATATTGTATTTGACACATAAGCCTTTCTTTATACTTGCTCATGTTAGATAAAGGAAACGCTTGGTGTTACCCATTCATGTATACATGAGTAATGTAAAGATATACAATTTATTGATGTATGCACTTATATAAAATTTATATATTTGTAATTGTACTTACCGGGAGTCGAACCCGGATCTCTCACTTGCCAGGTGAATGTGCTACCATTACACCACAGAGCGCTTACTTTTTCCGATTCAATTATTTTGTATTTGGCCGTATCTGTCACATATGCGTTTAAATAAGTAAACTAACATATGATCGGAAGACCAAATACCTGTCAAACGACTTTTATTTACGTTAAACTGTATAAATGGCAATAGCCATATTTAATTTCAATAAACATTGAATCACAAAAAGTACTAGCTCCGCCGGGAGTCGAACCCGTATCTCTCACTTGCCGGGTGAACGTGCTACCATTACACCACAGAGCAAGTACTTTTTGTGATTTTAATGTTTATATATATATATATATATATATATATATATATATATATTCTGACAGTTGATAAATATATCAAGAAGATTGTTGGGTAAACTCGTTTAACTAAATTTTGAGGGAATATGACAGGAATAGACTTTAGATCGAATTTTAATTATTAGTTGTGTGGCATTTGTTTAAAATATTTTTCATTTTCGTATGAAGCATAATGTTAAATTTTATACACTTAACCTACACGGGTAATTTACTGTTTATTAACTTTGTAAAGTACAACCTATAAAAATAATGATTATTAGTACGACTAAAGATTTTAACGCATTTGTTGCACCCAGTCCTGTATTTAATTCAATTTTAGTTTTTAACAAAAAATAATAATAAAAAAATATCTAAAAATAATAAAAATTAGTTAATTATATGTTGAAGATAAACAAATAAATGTTAAATTACTACAACAGATAATCATACGGGGGTGTTTGGCCACGTGGGTTGGTAGAGTAGCTGAGCCAATCTCATATTTTAAATGGAATTTGTTTAGTAAAATTAACTGAACGGAATTGTCTTTATTTATCGTATCCAGCTCCTGATTTGTTTAAAATAAAACTGTAAATTTGATCTGCATATTAGAACCAAATATTTAGCCACAATTGAATGTATATGTATGTCAGTCCAAAGAAGGTGAGCTGTTACTTGATTTGATTGTTGAGCAAGTCATTTAAAAATATGTAGGAAATTAAGTATCAGGTTTGAGGAAGAATATAGCCCATATGAGGGAGAGATGAAATCGAAAATAAGGTATAAAGTCAGCTTTGTATTGAGCCTATCTGTAATCAAAGGACAGGAAGGGAGAATTGTTACAAAGAAAAATATTAATATTCTTAATTTAAGATAAATATTCTTAAAATCGCTGCTTAATATAAGGAAGGGAACTGGTGTTGGAAATAGTATATTTCTGCATAACCTAGTGCATAAGAAAGCTGGGCAGTTGCAAGCAAACTGTTGGAGAAGTAAATATGTAGGTTATTAGAATTTAATAAAAATATTAATGAACTAAAGGAAATTGTAAGTAGCCTAAGTGAAAGGAATTAAAAACTTTAGTTTATTTTATTTTAAGACTCACATTTTTACCCTGTCCATTCTGACAACCCAAGTCTAAATACTCTAAAAGTAATATTTCACAATTCTTATTATTTGATTATATTACACATACAGCAAAAGGTTTTGGGCATTTCTTTGCATGTATGTGTTAAACTGAGTAAATGTGTCGTGTGATTGACTTTTAAACGGTATTCGTTGTTATTTTCACATTAATTGTTTCAAAATCCAAAAATTATAAAAAATTCTTTAATATTCTTTGATTAAAGACATACTTCTGAAAATATACATAGATATATTTTATTGTCCTTATTTAATCTAGATATCCTCTTTAACGGTTTAAAAAATAATAGTTAAAATATTTGGTATTCATAAGACCTATAAAAGTTACCTTTATTTTATTAGTTATAACACTCTGCATTATGACAATTTTAAATATGAAATGATTATTGAACAAAATATCACAAAAAATGAAAATTAACAATTTCCTAACTCCACCTCTGTGCCACAATTGTTAATGATCATAAAGTAAGGCTAAAATGGGTAAACCTATTTATTTAAAGCTTGGTAACTGTCTGCTAGAAGAGTGTGCCGTATAACCATGAATCTACTTTTTGATGACCAAAAGCATTGTAGAGACAAACTTGATAGAATGTAGGAGTACGCCCCATTACGTGCCGCGGAACAGGTTTCACTGAGTTTGCATGCAAACTTTCAGATTTATAGTACAATACATAGTATATAGTACATAGTAAGCTACAAGTGTTACTATGTCACATGTTAAAACGTCATACGAATGAACTCAGTTTTTTTCAAAATCTATTTACTCTGCAATATTCTGTTTATCATCTTGGTTACCAGTAACACCAATGCAAAAAATATTTGCTAACGTTCAACTAAATAACATGGAATGATATGCACTATAATTGAATCTGATGTTGCTTGTATAAAAATGCAGCTTCAAGAACATTCTTTAACGTCTATAGAAGAATCGGTTCTGGAGGATCGTGGGAACAGACAGACATACATAATCGGGTATTTTTTATCCCCTGAAGCGATAGGCTTCACTGAGACCGCATGGAAAATCTCGAGTCTATAGCTAATTAAGACATTTCTACTCGTAACACTTTACCTATTTGTATTATGTAGGTCAACAAAATCAACAGGAAAATTGGTATTAGTTACCATGGGCTTTATTTTAGATGTCTATAATCCAAACATTTTTATTCAAATGTTAAAATGTTCATAAACTCATTTCCTACAGGGAATCTGGCAACAGATTGAAGTTTATATCTTATAACTAAAAAATTAATTAAAACCTTATTCCTGTCAGTTGAAATAAATCATATAAAAACTGCACTGTTTGCAAGTTGAAGCAAAGTTGTTGCAGGTTTAAATACAGCATAAAACACGAGTATGAGGTTAATGTTTACACTTAAGCTTAATGTTGCTTAAGTTATTTATAGAAAATAAGTTAAATATTTTTTAATATTACAGCGAAAGTGAGGTAACGGAGAAACAGAGTTATTTTGAATTGTAATTTGGCGTGATAAAGAATAAAACTCGCCAAAAAGTCTAACAAGGATAGATTTAAACACCTGTTTATATTACGATACCTAGTCTATATACATAGACTATATATATATATATATATATATATATATATATATATATATATATATATATATATATATATAATAATAAATTTAAAAATAAATGTCCAAACAGGTTTTACTTTTCAAGTTTCATTTAGAGAGTAGATTTTGGGAGAGGGGAAGTGTTAAATTTTCAAATATCCATATGAAATGAACTTGAAAAATTTACAACCCTTTACTATCGAGTAGTTATCGAGGTTAAGTAGATTTTCAACCTTGTAGTTATTTTATTTTTTGTAAATTATCTCAAGAATGGTGAGGAAATGGCTATAGTGGTGGTCATATACTGAAACTGCATGGCATTTCGGACAATTAGGCGTATATGAGAATAACGTATTTTAGTTTAACCGACCTTCCGATTCAGTTAGAAGAAATAGTTGGGTTTTGCGACAGCTGGATTATTATTAATTTCTTTTAATGAGATTCTCATATACTTAGTATCTAAAAACACATTTTAATCCAAAAACATTTTAAGAAAAGTTTAAAATCAGTTTATTTGTTCTTTGGGTTCATAAATGAAGAAGTTGTAAATTTATAAAAATATTCAAACGTCCGATACAATAGAAAGAAACGGCGTACTAATTTAGCAATCAAACTTAATTGAAATATCTAAAATATAAATTTTTTACCAAGTTTGAACTTGTTTAAGCTTTCCTATTACCAATTATTGGTGAGAGAAACACTTCTATAGAATTTAAACATAACCATTATATAGGAAACCATTGCAGATACAGAAATATTGCTTGTAAAAAATGTTTTGACAATCTTATAAGAATTCCAGAAATGTGTATTTTAAATAGGTTTATAAATAATGGAATCGTGTATATTTGAAAAATTATTCAAAGGTAATGGCGTACTAAACTGGCCAACGAGCTTTGGCGAGACATTTACAAGATACATTTTTGTACCATATTTAAATTATATGAGCTTTTTTGCGACAGTTATCGTTTCTACAATTTGCATTACAAGCAAGAAAGTTATGCAATAAATTTCATTAAGTGTTACCATTGTGCGATTGCGATAGGCTGATTTCGTATATTACTTTTGAAAATCTACCGGATACCCCAATAATCATGACAGTACTGTATTTGTTAAAGTAAAATGTGTTGAATTTCAATGGTTAAATGTAAGCAATTAACACCTGTTGGTTTTATGGTATTGAACTGTTTCGCGATGTACTTCACATCCTATGGGAGTGTTAGCACAGCGGGATAATAATTATTTCTAATGTCTGCATAGTTCAATTGTTTAGGCTACTCTAACTAATCGTGACGTAATGTACAAAGAATATAGGACATATTATAATAAATGGTTAGCAAAGGTCAGTATGAGTGCCAGCAATGAATATGGACCTTGTATGGACGTTATATATTCTTTGACAGGTTCCCAACGAATAGTTATCAACTGAAACTTAGACAGTGAAAACATTAAATTTTCGGAAAGTTTATATAGTCATAATTCATGATTTTGAATGTAGTTCATAGAGTCATATCGGCCCACCAGTGTATCTGAAAAACATAAGTAAACATGTTGCTGGTTATTAGCGTACATAGGTGTTTCTAGTTATGTGTCATACGCTCTTAACTATTGTAAAGTTTTTACGAAGATTAAACAACATGGATTGAAATACCGATTCAAACCGTAGAAGAACTATATTTTATTTTCAATCACCCAATGCCCTAAAAAAGATAAAAATTGACAGTAATGTGCTCCTAACATATTAAATATTTTGTATGAAAATAAATCACCCATAGGGATTTTAAAGTTTTCGCAGACCCTAGAAAGAGCTATATACATCGTATAAAGTTTTGGTTTTCCGATGTTATAAAAGTGGAACTTCACAAAAAAAAAAAAACAGATACATTCTTTTGAAATTCATGAATTGTTATGTTTATATTTTAGAGATGAATACTGAACATTATTATGATAAATTTCTTTAGAAATTGTGATCATACAGTATATTAAAAAAGAAGTAGACACTTTTTGACCAAAGTAGACTTTCTAAAGCCTAAGTATGTATATATTCCTTGATCAGCGCAAAAAATTTAAGGATACTTTGGTATCGGAAATACCTTAGACCTGAAGTAAACTAAAGGGGCCAAAATTAGTAATTTTTAAAATAAAGTGAGCTTCTCAGACCTACGTAAGTATATATTGTTTCGATCGTGGGAACAAGGAAAATGGACCATGGTATATGCCATATTTCGTTCGTACCAAAAATGCCGACACTAGCACAAGCCCTGAAATAAAAGCCAGCTGGAATTTTGTTTCACCTGTCAATAAACACTGAAATAATATGCAACTTAGATATGACTTCTTCCAATTAAAAAGTATCATAGGGCTCCATAATACAACATCGCTGGTTTCCTTGTTTATTTATTACTAAATAAACATATAAATTATGATGGTTGAAACAAATCAAAATATAAGCCTTATATTTGTGTTCCTAACTACTCAGATATTTTAATGATTTCAAGAGCGTGATCCTATTCTTTCTTAACGGTACGTTATAAGAAGTGCTTTTTACGAATGCAAACTTTAAAAAAACTACTGCATTTTCAGTACCGTATTCGATGATTGTACTGTATTTGGTACCTTTTTCATTCATGAATGTGTTTGGTTTTAGGGGCTGTTAAATTGAAGTCTTCCTCGTAAGTCTAGGGGTAAGGATGTCAACCTCTAATCATGAGGTCATGGGTTTGATTTCCAGGGAGGTGAAAAAGGTTTATAAATGGGTTTAGAAGATTTCCCACATGTTTAGTATAATCAATTGAAAAATTACATTGGTTCAGTAAGAATCTCGTAAATAAAGCATAAAAATTTGTAGCAATTGTGCTAAAACCAATGTGATAGATTGGACTGATTATATAAAAGTTTGAATGTTTATTCTTTGAAATCGAATACATAAGCAGTCAAAGTTATAATTTGTAATGAGTTAAGAAAGTAAACACCCAGGTAGTTACCATCTTGTAGAGAAAAGAGTCTTGATATGAATTCCATGGCACTTGGAACAAGACTGAGACTAGTTTGAACACTAGTTCGGAACATCCGAAATTTAAACTGAACATGGTTGTGTGAATTGAAGCAAAAATAAAACTATTATCGTATATTCACAATTCCATGGCACTTGGAACAAGACTGAGACTAGTTTGAACACTAGTTCGGAACATCCGAAATTTAAACTGAACATGGTTGTGTGAATTGAAGCAAAAATAAAACTATTATCGTATATTCACAATTATATGGTAAAGGGCATAATGTAAGAGAATTAAATATATTAAATGTATTCAATTCATGGTAATTGGTTATGGCGCCACCAAACGAAGTAATACCTCGATAAGTAGTAGTAAATTAGTAAAAAGTTTGAAAAGAATATAAAGAAAATGTGATTAAATGGTACCTTTTTATGTGCTATGAAGTAATTTTGTAAAACGTTGTTTGTTGAAATGCAGTTAAACAATCTTAAAAAGTAAGGACACCACTGTCCTTAAAGTATTCCCTTGAGTCTGGTTTACAGTTTTCAATATTACATATACTAGTTACAGCTAAGACTGATTGTCACTTAAATCCGGACAACCCAAAGAATGTTCGGAAGCGGCACATCACTAACAACCAATTAAGATGTTAAACTATAAAAAAAATTAAAAAGTAAGAAAATGGAATCCTAGTGGAATATAAATATTTTGTGTCTATGGGTTTTGAACAATTAGTATACAAAATAACTGATTTTAATTAAATTATTGTTTTCACCTTTAAAAGTTTATTTAAAATCTTAGCTAACTTATGTTGCTTGAATTAAATAGCAACCACCATAATTACATAATATCTAAACTTCGATATACTTAAAAATCAATTTCATAGTATTATTTCACTTACTAACAATCTTTTATGTTACAGTAAACAGAGTGGCGCATTTAAACTTACGTCACTAAAAACCTGCCTCCTTTAAAGCTAAAATACTACTAACTATTCACCAAAAACATTATATGGTGGTATGGTGAAGAATTTGAACTATGAGTGTTTACAGTTTCTGTGAGCTCTCAGGCTTTAGGAGCCCTCAACCTCTGGGAGATCTTGGTCTATGAAACTATAAGTATTTTCAATCTCTGGAAGCTTCCAGTTCCGCCAAACTCTCGACCTTTTTAAAACACTCTTTAAACACCCCTCTCCCTCGGCTACAGACACTTTAAATTCCTGGTCTTTTTGAGCTTTTGGTCTTCAGATCGCCACCTAAAGCAGCTACCGGTCTTTAGTAACTCCTGGTTCGTGGCAGGTTTGATCCTTTGGCAGGTATCGCCTTCTGATAGCTCCCAGCCTCTGGGAATTCTATACCTCTAAACCTTCCGGCCTCTAGCAGGTTCCAAACTTGGGATCCTCCTTTCTCTTATGAGCTCTCAGCCTGTAGATACTTCAGGTCTCTGGAAAATCGTGGATTTAGGAAGCCCCTTGTCTCTTGCAGCTCCTGATCTCAGGCAGGTTCGAGCCTCTGGTATCTCATTCTGAAGGTCTCGGCCTTTGGAAGCTCTCAGCCTCCAGGACCTCCAGGCATTAGGCAGTCATTAGTTCTCCAGATTTTTAGAGTTCTGCTTAATATATTTATAAACATAATATAGATGTGTTAACAATTATGACACAACTCGTTCATATAAATTGTGGTTAAAACCCATCCGATCACATAAAACTCAAAAAAATTGAAAGCAAAGGGCTTTGGTTCTAGGAGTCAGATTTTTTGTTTAAAACAATGCTGTAAAGCCATGCTTGGTTGCCTCATAGAAAATTCATGCATATTACAGTCAAAATAAATCCATCATCAAGCTTTATCTAGGATTGTGTATATAAAACGAACGTTATTTGGGAGCTTGAACACCTTGGCTCTAAATCCGGTTGTGGACACTCCTTCCATTCATTGCTGTGAAGAACATTTATGTATATTTTGGGTAAAATCCTTTCAACCATAAGGTAAGAGTAATTGTAATATAACTAATTTTATCTTAGGGCTTTCACCCTTGTCTTGAAAAATCTTGATGATACGTAGATATACGAGTATATACGTTTATGTTTAATCACTGTAATAGGTAGATTATAAATTGAGCTAAAAATTCATTCTCATTTTAGGAACAAAAATATGTATCCCTAATCTTTTTGAGGGATTTTAAACACTAATGAAAGCCTGTATTAAAAAAGGATGTTGTCAAATAGTTATTTCATAATATTTTGATGGATTTAAGAAAGTACCCAAAAATTAAGTAAGCAAAGCCTTATTAATTTTACCATGAAAATTAAAAATTATAGTTATGTTATCGATCCAAGTAAACCATCATCGAGATGTACATGTTACCTAGCGGGATCTACTCGGGAACAGGTGGGCTCATCATATCGTGTTATGACGTCATACTCAGCTAAGTAGAAACACATAGAAAACTGTCCGTCTCTCGACCTATGCCACATCTCTTCAAGGTCATCCAGTCATGTATCAACACACTGATCGCCCGTGGTTCATCCACGTGCATTTCAAGACTTCACTTTGTTAGTGAACAAACACATGATAAATATATTGATATCAATATGAGATATTTATTGTGTAGCACAATATAAATTAACAGGGGTTGCGGTATAGCTATATAACGCTATACTGTGCTCTAAGTGGTCACTGGGACGTCTTACCATAATGATTGCTTTTGTAGGTAAGGAGAAAATTTATATCGGTTAGTTCTTAATAAATAAATCATATGAATGTATTAATATTGCTTTTAGTGTACAGTATCTGTAATAAAAATGGTAAATATAATGGTGTTCAATAGAATGAAAAAACAAATTCATTATTGAGATACGAGTGTATAAAATTGTATATTGTTAACAATAAATGTAACTGTACAAAATAGATTTCAAAAATACATATTTCTATATTGGGGCGAAAATTGTAATCGGAACACTTTCAAACATTTAGAAATTCCATAATCTTGAAACCTTACAAGACAATGAAAAAAAATAAGATTTTCATTAGTTACGACTAACTAACAAACTCTTCTAATATATTTACAAATACTGTTTATACAAATATATATATATATATATATATATATATATATATATATACAGTATATATATATATATGTTGACATCAATATAGTAAAAGTAAATTTCACATGTTTGCTTAGAAATTTAGGAATTGAATGGAAACATTTTTATTATACAAAATACATTTTCCTTTAGGTTAGTGTCGAAAAATGGTTACAACTCTTATGTTTACAACATATGGCTACAGGTAGAATGACTGGTAACAGTAACATCGTAAACGGAATGTGCATGCTCAAAAAAAAAAAAAAACAAAAAAAAAAAACGAGCTATCTAGTTTAAAAAATTTTTTTTAACAATGTGTACATTCTATAACTTATAAGAGGTAAAATCACACATACATTCACATATGTTGGGAATCTTAAATAAAAGTATATATATATATATATATATATATATATATATATATATATATATATATATACGACGAGGTTATCTATATTTTAGCGCTTCTAATCGTGAGACTTGTTAAACTTATTTCAACCAGAGTTAAATGTCGTAAAACAAAAAAATAATGCGATATTTTTCTTAATTTTCAGGACTCCTAATTGTCTGCTCGGTAGTGTCTGGTTTGCCAGGCCCCAGGGCCGGGCCCTATGCCAAGCCAGCTCCAGCGCCCTCCCCAATACCCCGTCCAGCTCCAAATGCAGCACCAGCTCCTGCGCCAGCACCAGCACCAGGCCCAGGACCAGCACCAGCACCCGACCCCGAAGCACAGCCTGCCGCGGGACCTGACCCAGATCTGCTCTATGGATGCGATCCGTACCCACGTTACGCAGGAACGCCCATAGTGGACACTGCTCTTGTCCCCCCTATTGCGAAACTTGCAGAACCTTGCTACACAAACCCTTATCAAGTCCCATATCTAAAATACTATTAACCGTTCATTAATATTTAGTTCTACATTATTTTCATCTATAATTTATTTTACTACTAGAACTTTACCCAATAAATTTCATTAAATCAACGAACTATTTTGTTTT
The DNA here is from genome assembly GCF_021130785.1 of Homalodisca vitripennis. NCBI lineage: Eukaryota > Metazoa > Arthropoda > Insecta > Hemiptera > Cicadellidae > Homalodisca > Homalodisca vitripennis. The sequence continues at coordinate 109,280,041 of NC_060213.1, forward strand.
AGCTACCTTTATATCGTAGTTTGTATAGGGTAAGATTCTGGTTATGGTTAATAGTTATTAGATCTTCGCGTCATTCTGGTGAAATTATTTTTTAAAGAATTTCAACCAGGAAGTATGAAGTAGGTTAACTTCAGACATCACAAAATTGGATTTGAAAATTGGCTCGAAAGTTTTAAAGTGGTTTTGGTTAAATAATAAAAGGTTTGGAATTATAACTGGGTTACTAACAACCATTCTACTCGAAATAGTGATCATAATGGCTTTCTTTATCAATCATTATCTTTGGAAAACTAAGAAGGTAGCAGATTTTGCACGCAACTGAAATAAAACTCAAAATACTTGGGCTTCTTTAACCTATTAGTTGGTGGAAGGTAGTAATCATAATCGAGCCTACTCATAGTGTTTTCAAGTTATCTATTTTTAAAACATTTTCTTGAAAACATGGCTAGCTCGCAGGCATAGGCACGTCAGCCTTACGTATCTATCGTATGCATCGTACGCTGAGACAAAGTGTAGTAGATTATAGTCTACTCAAGCTCTATAATTTCCAAAAGTGTTTTTAAAGCTACTGAATGTTTCTCGCCTCTAGAAGCTTTTGACCTACGAAGTGTGACAATAAAGTAATGAGACTGATTTTCTTTTTAATATGTTGCAACCCTGCTGGCTTGCGTAGGCACAATATCTTTGACCTTGATCTATGAGCTATTTTTATTCCAAGCAGCACATCAGTGCAACTGCTCAGTCGTGAGTTGTGCTGTAATAAGTTAACATGTGTTTGTGTCTCACGTTACGGAAATGGAAACGCATAATATTGCGCAACGGTATGCTATTTATTTTTCCGTTCTATTGGGTGAAAACCCAACGAACACTTACGGTAAGCTTTAGAAGGCTTTTGGAGAGGAGTTTATGTCAAGAGCTCAAGTATTTCGTTGGCATAAAATGTTTAGTGGAGGCAGAACAAATGTTGAAGATGAAGACCGCAGTAAACAACTGTCAACCTCACGGACGGACGTTAACTTGACTAGTGTACGTGATCTCGTACGATCTGATCGAAAATTATCCGTGAAAATGATTGCAGAAGAACTGAACATTAATCGAGAAACGTTTCATCTAATATTCACTAAAGATCTTGGTATGAGAAAGATTTGTGCAAAATTGGGCTCCAAACATCTCACACCAAAACAGCGATAAACACGGAAAAAAATGTGTCAGTCGATCTGTAAGGGGACATGGAACACTCTATACCGCCCATGTTAATTTTGCTGTTTTCATGCCCTCTGAAACTATTAATGGTAGAACATTGAAATTTTTACAGCTTACTTGGGGGGTATTTATGAAGATATGGAGGCAGAATTAAAACTTTAATCTCTTTGGGGAACAAAATATAATTTTTTTAAAATATTGTTTTAAGAAACCCTGTTTTTACTCACAAAATATTTTTTCATGGATAACCTATTTGATTAAACATTATAATTCTGCCTCTATAGGTGTAAAATAGTGATAGTTATCTTTGGTAAAAATTTGAAGTGTCTATCTCTAATGGTTTCCGAGAAAACGGGGATTTTGTGAGTTAAAATACTTATTTTCAGAAAACGCAATAAAAGATCAACCATTCACTGTATTTACAAAAAATGCTTACTCACATACTAAAACATCTCAGCTCCATAGTCTGTGTGGTTTCCTTTACCATATCTTTTCCTTTTCTCCTGTCTCTTATGTTTTCTCTTGATTTTTTCCACATCAAGAACCTTTTTCTCCGCTTCTTGAATCCGCACTCTGTCTATCTGACGTAGGCGCGCTTCACAACATTTGTTTGTTTTTAGGCCTAATGCTTTTAACACACTAAATTTTCCTAGTGCCCCTTTATTGAAAGAAATTACACCATCATATACTCCTACTTTCAGGGTTGTGATCCCAACAAAAATTGTCTTAGGCAATCTTTTCCAAATAATTGCATTAAAAGACTCATTTGGATTTTGGGTCTTTCCCAAACAACATTTTTCTAAGATTGTGTTGTTTGTGAGGTCCTTGAAAATAGGCTTTATTTCAGCTAGCACTGCTTTAGGAAGAGAATGTTTATGATCAAATATTTCTTTTGTCACTTTGGCTCTATTATAACCACACCAAGATTGTCCACCCTTCGGACATAGAGCATGCATTGGTTCATCGTTTGTAGACATTTTGTGATAGAAAATTGTCCAAACAGCTTGTCTCATTTTGGCTACTTCCTGGCAATTTTCCCTTATTGCCTTTCCATAGTAGACTTGAAGACTGTAAATCTCAGAGTCTGTTAGGCAACCTTTGCTTCTAATAGGCTTACCGTCACTGAGTTTTTTTTTTTTTTTTGTCTTACACAGTTTACGCAGACGGGTGCCCATACGTTTCTGTATATGTCCAATACATTCTTCCTTCACTATTTCTACATCAGCTCCATAGGGTTTAATTTCATTGACTGCTGCATGTCCCTTTGAGTCACCATCACCTAAATAAGTTAGGTAGCGAACACCCCTGTTTGACATCGAACGACAGAAAATCGCTTTGGCACCTTCAACCTCCATTCCTCCTGAACTTCCTTCGTAGTTTAATTCACATACTGTCTTGTGGTTTTCTTTCATTTCATCAGTTTTAGCTAGCTGGCACCCATGGCAATATTTTGATAGAACATGTAAATCTAAAACCTTACCAGTTTCAACGGATGTGCAAGTAACAACTCCGTTTAGGCTACTAAAACCCCGCTTCTGCCACGTTCCGTCTATAGCTACAGTCAAATCCTTACTTTCTGTTTTATCTGCAACTTCTTCCATAGCTTCAATCATTGATTCCTCAGCCACCTTTTTAATAACAGGAAAAATTGCCCTGTTGTACTTCATAAATTTAGCAGGGGGTCCAGGGATATCGAGAATCGTGCACAACATCAAAGCGTCAGCATGACCCTTACCAATTGACCTAAGTGCATACACAGCTCTAAGATTGATGTCATATTGGCCAGATTGGGTCTTTTGACTAGTCATAAAGTCACTTTTAGCATTGCAACTGTCACAAATAATAGATATTTTTGTCGGGAAGCCCATTCGTTTGCTTGGAATTTCTTTTATCGAAAGATTTCCATTACCACATTTTCTGCATAAACTAAAGGTTCTTAGAATTTCATTTAGTATCTTCAAATCAATGATTAAATTTGTACAAGGATGAGTATTGGAGTAACTAGGCTCACCTAGATTAGAGGACAACTTTGTAAATGAGACTGAGTGAGCTGTACTAGCTTGGTTTTCACTAGGCCTAGGCTTAGCAGAACTTTGTAGATCTTCACTGACCTTTTTATGCTGGTTACCAGTAAATTTCCTCTTCTTGAACAGTTTACTACTTCTAGTCATTGTCAATAAGTATTATGAAACAACTGAATAAAACACAACAGTATAAAACTTGACTAAATAACCTTACCAAATGCAAACAGTAAACAAACACTTTTTACTAAATAAATTCACTGATGTTTGTTTATTTCAAACAGCTGTGAAAAAATCTGTGTTCATACTGCAATTTAGCTAGTCCAACAGCATGAAAACCAAAGCCAAACAAATCTAATGAATCAAGATGTGTGTACTATAACAAATGCAGGACGGTTTACGGTACCGAGCGCGTTACTGACAAATTTACCTGAAGATTTTTATGCAAGAGTTTATAAATTAGTTCGTACAAATAACCTATTATTTATAAAAATATATGTGTTAAATATCAAAATACTCGTAATAAACTAAGCTACCATAAGCAATAAATACCCCAAAAAGACAAAACAATTTTTTTTAAGGTCCATGTCCCATTCCGGAAAAATCAACCCAGAGCCGTGTTATCATTAGAGATGAAAGTTTGACTTTTCAGTCCGACCCAGAGACGGTCTTCAGAAGCTTCTGCCATTTAAGGATGTCTCAGCCCCTGGACTTTTGCCTTTCCCGGTGTTAAGCTGATAATACGGTCTGATAATTCCTGGCACCTGAGAATATCCGGTTTCTAGAATCCTACGGATCCTGAGGCCTACCATCCTTTGAAAGTTGCCACCCAACTAATAGATTTAAATCAAGGACTAAATGAAATTTCCTTTCGGCCCAAAGAAAACCCTTATCTATGCAAGGTTCCCAACCAGTTCCCTACCAGATGTCTAGAGTTTTAGACAGACTGGTGTTCTTTGTTTTAAGTGCAAGATTTATTTAACTTAAATCTGACTGAAGCTCTGCCTAATTGATAATACAATACGGGTATGATGTTTCTACCATTTAACAGTTCAAGTGTTCTTTCTAGTTATATTAGGTGTTCATATCTGTTTGAGGAAGTTGATAAAGTCCAAATAAATATATCAAGTAAACTGCACACGGAATGGTATAGATACTCGTATTTCCCTTTTTAAATATACTCCTAAATATTAATTACAGATTGAACTGACTAGAGTTGCATACACAGAAAGGAAAAGTCTACGGCTAAACGACACATTTCTCAACTTATGTTTATAGGAATGTTTTCTTGGAGAGGACTAGTACAAATTTTTGTGCTGCCCACTTCAGAATATACTTTACAGGTTTCTGCGTCCATGTATGCACGGTGTTTATAAATATAAACCATGTTGATGTATTTGGTTGTAATATAGTAAAGTTTTTGGAAGAATTAATGAAAAATAAACTTATAATGAATACAAATCTTTAATTAAACTTATATTATAAAATATACTCTATGAGAAAATCCAAAAAAAGAAATCCATACACACAAAAGTAACAAACTAATGTGATTTCGGCATGGTTTGTTCTGCACTAGAGAATAAATATCAGGATTGAAAATTGTTAGTTTTAGTCCAAAGTAATTTTAGGCGTTCAGTCGGTTCCTGCAGTTATTAAAAAAATATAGTTGAAGTATCAAGTTCATATAAGGAAGGGGTAGAAAACCCCATCAAAAATGTCTAACTGCAAGTTTGGCAGCTACTGGGTAGTGTTGTCACACGGTTATCCGGAATAATTTCAAACATATTATTTTGCGAACGGATTTAAGAGTCTGGTTTCATAAAGTTCCACCAACAAATTCTATTTATTCGATGACAATTTCCCTTTATTTATAAACTCTCTTCATCAAAAAGGATCAGAGCCACTGGATTTCATCTGAAATTTTCATAAATCAGCCGATAAAATAAATAGAAAAATGAATATTCTCGGTTCAGGAAGCAAATGAATTCACGTGAATGGTGAAAATATAATCTGGTACACTAGTCAATAAGTAAACACATTTGGTTGCTCAAATTTAATTTGATGTAATACAATTTATTTGTGTTAATAAGATTACTATATAATTTTAACAATTTGAATGTGTGATTTAAACTACCTTACTGTTGGTGTGATACAAAAGAATGAAGGTGATCATTTATAATAGTTGCTAATAAATCAATTCTGAATTCGTTGGTCTCTAGAAAGTCATGCAGAGGTGTAAATGCACCAAAGCAGTTTTATTCCACGTTTTGGGTCCATAAAATTCTATGTATATTTATCATTTAGTAATAACTTATGGATCTCTTTTCCCTGCAGGATTATGATCAGAACATTCAGAGCACTAAAAATATCTATCAGATATGGCAACCATTCAACCGGTTTTAATCGATCTCACTGTTTAAGTGGGGGGGGGGAGGGGTCCGACAAAACAAAATCGTTATTTTAATTTTTTTTCTCTTCTTTATTGTTTTATAAATTGTTTAATATACAATCCGTATATATTTAAATTTTCGTAAGCTACTGAAGTACATTTTACTACGTCATTTGGCACATTGTTGATTTTTAATGATTGATTCTTAAACTAATAATTTTTGAAACATTGACTGTTTTATGTCGAAATTTTATGTCGGATGTATTGTTTTTAACTCTCTTTGACAGTTTTGAAAAAATAAAGCATGTCTGTAGAAATTTTTCAAACAAGACTACTCAAGAAATACCTGCATAGAAGGACTGAAAGTCCAAATGACTCTTTCAGTAATGCTTTATGGTCACGTACACAAAAAAGAGTTTTCGTTGCACTTGAACGAAAACTGACAGTTTCCTTTTAAGTAGACTTGAAAGGTTTCAATGACAATCTCCATCCATAAGGACCCTGAGTTCATCTTGCAGTTCAGGCAGTCTTGCCAGCACTTTACCTCTCGACAACCAACGATTTTAAAAGTGAAGTGGAAATTGTTTGTTGTTACTGCCAATTTCATTGCATAAAAAGTCAGAAACTTTTAGGCCTTACCTTTATAAAGTTGAAAACTTTCACTGCAACTTCAAAGAGTACTTTTTAGAGACTAACCGATTCATGTTAATTCAAGAGCTTATCTATGTATACTACAGCTTGTCTATTAAACTAAAGGGAAACTGATTTCACGTTGGCGACTAAACCAGTATGAACTCCTGACTAGCTAAGGAGTTGTCAAGCCTTACAACTTCTGACGGTTTAACTCCTTAAAATTGAACTCCGGACTCACCATTTGTTGTCAAGCCTAGACACCGGGTCCGGTATACTTAAGTTTTTGTTTTAAATTTGCCAAGACATTTGTAAATATTATCATTATTCGGTTAGTCAGCAAGTTAAAAAAATTGGCCTGGCCAGCCACGTCTGTGCTTTCATCAAGCCATATAGATAAATATTCATTTTGTTCCAAAACGGTAAAGACGATATCTTTCACACATTTTGAAATTTAATTCATTATCCGTTTCACAGTTGTGTTTGAGAAATCAATCTAATTATTTTTTCTGTAAATTTTCTTCAATCAAAGACTCTCTTATCATTTTTCAGTAGGTACCATTTTTCAATTGTCAACCTACCATTAACTGACGGATTAGTCATATACTACCCTCGTTTTGCACACCGCAGCATTGCTACATTGAAAATACTACTGAAACCCTGTCATGAAATCCACGTTGGTGAAAAAGCTGTGAATTTTTGCACATAAGGTACTCGAAACTGGTTGGCTTTCTTGATATAGTATATTAATAAATAAATTAAAATGCCTTCAATTTTCAAGCGGATTCTTTTTAAAACCTATTTTTTCAAATGGAATAAGGTCTACTTAAAAGTAAGATACCTAAAATAATGCCATAGATGTATGAAATCTCAATCATACAAATGTAAATATATTTTCTTCATTTGGACAACAAAGAAAACTAAGCTTATAACACCTAAAATGTCTTTGCTCTGAAGTAAATTACATTGGTTGAAAGCAAAGACTTTTTGATCGAAGTTATTTTCTGCTTTTGTACAAATTGGACGGAACACACACACAAACACACACACACACACACACACACACACACACACACACAAATAAATAAATATATATATATATATATATATATGCAATATTTAGAAAATAATTAGTCATCATAATCTATTCAAATACATAACTATTTAATGGTTTAGATATGTTGATGATATCTTTTGTCTTTTCAACAGAGATGTGAGGTCAAGCAGAATTGATTTGAATATTTCTCAGTTCTATATCACCAAAAATTTAAACAATACAAAAAAATCCAATAAAAACAAAATTAACACTTGACATAACATTTCTATAATAGCTACAAATAGCTCATTGGAAATTTATAGAAAACAATCTGAACAGGCCTTCTAATACCATCACCCTCTAACTATCTTTGAAAAAATTAGCAGAATGGAATAGAACAGAATTGCAGTTAAAAAAGAGGAAATAAGAAACATAAATAAAACCAACCTGAACAACCCAATTCTAACTGTAAATAAAATCAGAAAATAATATATACTTGTACTTTTTAATACTAAATTAAGCAAAGCTGTTCAAGAAATCTTTTAAAATTCAAAAGTTTCCATCAGTTACCGAAGAAGACATAATATAATTAAAATCATACACAAGAGTTATATAACAAATCTGGAAAGTACAACTTTAATGACTGTCACATCTATTATGTAGGATATACTGGTAGAAATTTTAGTAAAAGTTTCAAAGACAATGTAAAAGGATTGGAAAACAAATAATAACATTAAAATCAAATTTCGTTTGCCAACTGACTAGTTACAAAAGTATTCAAAAGAACGTGGAAACATGGAAATGAGATACTGGAAGAAAATGAGAACAAAAGAAGACTTACATATGTATCAAATTATAGTAAAGGTAATTGAAATTTTCTAAATATCAATATGGACTACAAGAAAACCCAATAAAAACAAAAATTAAAATGTCCATCTGTTTAAATGTTCGAGATTTTATATTTACTTATTTGTTTGTACATTAGATTTAGAGGTGATTAAAGTGCGTAAACAGAATATGGTGCCAAAACACGTTTTAGTAAAATAAAATTTTAAAAAGGGTTTTTAGTTTCCTATTTTTGATATAATTTAAATTCAGTTTTAAACTCTTCTTATAAACACTGTTTAATAGTATGAGTAATTACATAATTTTTCAGTTACATAATTTATAGAGCAAAATCGGAATATTTAACAAAAAGCTTTGCTTTGAGGTATGTTAGTTATTAGACAAATAACTTAAGCTTTTTTGATACATCACATGTTAATAAAATTCAGTTTGAAAAGGTTTATTCAAGGACACAGTTTACCGATAGTAACGCTGTAACTGTACAAAGAAAACAATCAGAAGATAACAGTAACATGGATAGAGAATCGTCATATAGTGTGGAGATCATTTACCACAGGGTAGTCTACGTTTCATTCTGCAAAATGATAGCTATTGCATTTGGTACGTATCAACTAAGCTTTTATGGCAGCTTCATTATCTCGATTTCTCATTCAATTCTACTGAGGACGATTACTGGATGAAGGACTTGGATAACGTAATTACTCAGGACAATTGTATGAAATGAAGATTTAATGTATGGCTATGATATTGAAATTAAACACGCAATTCATAGTTGTTTATGTAAATCTGTATAGTGCTATGATGATTCTTTAAGGCTGCCATATTAGTACTTTTTTTAAAGAAATTTGAAAGTTTCACCTCCCGAAAATCTTTTAAAATAAAAACAACTACAAACATAACAGTCGTTTGCAAAATTGCAAATTTATAGATATTTCATTTTATATTTTCTTTACATTGAACCTAGATTTAAATAAAAATGTATACATTGTAAAAATAATTTGAATAATTTTAAATAAATATTCGATTCTTAACAGAGGAAAATGTTTTACAAATTAATATGCAATTGTTATACTGAAAATAAACGTATCAATTTTATTGAATGGCCTTCAGGAAGTATCCAACGCAATGACTTCTGTCTATATGAAGTAACTTTTTCAGTCATATTTCTGATGTATCGCGGTATACATCTCGAAAATTACAACAAAAAACTCGTTGAAAATTATTGAATAACTGTAATAATCCAAACTCTCGATAACTGACAGCTGGCGCACAATTATTAAATTTTTAAAATTTAATCAGCTGCTCATTTAAAACATTTAAAAATTGAGTATAAAGGGTGCTTGGATTGCAGCTAAAACATACATATTCTAAATATACTTTCCAGCTCAATCGAAACAAAAGTAGATTTTACACGAGACCGTCATCTCAAAATGTCAACATGCGTTATTAGTTTAGTTTTTTGATTTGCACAAAACTGATAGAATGGTAAAATTGTTCATAAACAAATTAATTTCTTTGTAATAACATAGACTTGATTCAGATTCAATTAATCCACAGATATGTTTGTAAGTAAACATATTATTCTATTACAACGGCAATACTTTTTTGACTTTAAATGGGTACCATTTTGAAACTTTTACTACCTCAAAGAATTTATGTTGTCTGAATTGCTTCAAAATGTTAAAAAAGTGTCAATTTTGACTTATCTTAAGAAATACCCGAGGTACAAATATTGCACAAATGTGAAAGAACGCCATCTTGAAAGGTTTTGTTGCTTAAGTCTGCCTAACAAACCTCAACCAAGCTGTATACACATATTGCTGTTGTACCAGGTTTGTATTTTTATGTTAGCCAACATGGAAAAAGGCTAAGAAAAAACTTATCCTATGAATGAAGCTGTCCTAGTTGCTAGACGTTACATTTTAATCAATCTAATGTCATAAGAATCCCACAGTATTAATATTTCCAAATGGCATTGTACAAGCCCTGTCAAAGGTAGAACCTAAATCAGTTAAATAAAATATATAAAGAGGAATGTGGTGAACTTTACTCATTTGAAAGATGAGGGTACAGGCATAAAGCTATTAAATTAAATTTTGAATAAATAATGTGTTACCAATCCAATCAAATTTTGATAATAATTCTCTTTAAAATGATATACCTAGTTAATCCATTTAGAAATTATTTTAAAATATTTTTTTATTTTTGTTGATAACGTTGAATAGAATTAAAAAAATATATAATAAGCTTGATATCTATGAGTAAAAAAGCTTCAAGTTTAGTTTAAACCACAAGTTTTATCTAACATATTCTATGTGATATAATTATCTAGTGGTTGCTAGAACTCAAGTTTAAAGTTGCAAAAAGTAAGAGCATTAAGGCTAAGGAAGGAAAATTCTTAATGCAATACGAGTAAAAAGCGTTAAGTTAAAAGAAATACTAAAAAAGTGCTTGGATACGTATCAATAAAAGATTTAAAATGGTTGTACAGTTAAAAAATTCAACATTGTTCTTACGGGGTGGAATTCACGTTCGGTTCACTAACGCCGGCTTTGATAAGAGGTCGAATCACACTCATTTGAAAATGTTTTGTTTACTCCGGGAAATCAAATTTAAATGAATGTAACGACTACGAAGCTTACTTATATTGCTCTCAGCTCATGAAATTTAAAACTAGACATGACTTTTTTGCTGTGTTAAATAACTATGCTTTTAAAATTAGTATTTTTGGGTCCTGTTTAAAGTTTAAAACACGTTTTTATTGAAAATACGTTAGTTGACAGTTCCAATGTATTTTTTTTAATTATATAACAACTAGATATATAATGATCTTCTAAAATAAAATAGTATATAGCTAAATTTGTTGTTAGTTTATTATTTTCTTATTAAATAAAAATTTCGTCTTAAATAGTTAAAAAATAGAGGCAAAACAAAGTTAAAAAAAAGAAGTTTTTATTTAATTTGTTGTAAATAAAAGATTTATTAATTTTTTGTAAAATAATTTATAATTATAATTTTTTTAATAAAAATTTAAAATAGATTTTTATAATGTCTTCCGCTCTAAATGTTAAAAAAGGTCTAAATAGTAGTGTCCTAAAGTTTGATGATGATAGCTTTAAAGGTTTCTGAGAAAAAGGTACATAAAATTGGCCAAATTAACATGGGAAGGATAGGGCATACCGAACCCCCTTAAAAAAATGTAAAACTAAAATTTAATGAAAACGGGCGACAAGACATAAAATTGAATGAAACTGAATATATACCTAATAGGTTATGAATAAATCATAAATAGCTTAATAAAATAATGCGTATTTACTACTCCTATTCCATCAAATTCTTTGTAAGTTGTAGGCGAAAGTTTTATTTCATATCTGTCTCTTTTTCATTCTCTTTCTCTCTCTGCATATAAAGGCACTAATCCAAAGTCTCCAAATAAAAAGCTCTTTCATGGAAATAGATTCTACTGATTCCATGTTCTTTTTTCTTTTTCTAGAGCTCTTCAGAAAAGGAAATTATGGTTGACATTGCTGTGCTCGCGATTCCTCAATAGTACTCGGAATATTCCCAAACCTTAGCAGCCTAATAACTCGGGAATTAAAATGAAATATAAGAAACTTGATCATTTGAAAGTCACTTCCCCGTTTTATCTTTTCAAAAACTTTGAATCTATCTCGTTGTCCAGTGACATGTACAACCAATTCGCTGTCCAATATACACGACGAGGTAAATACGTGGGTTTCAGGATGAATGGCTGTACCAAATTTGCAATCAATCTTTATAATTTGACGAAATACTGTACCACTACACGCGGCCAGACCTAGTACCAATTTTTTGTTTCCATTGAAACATCAAATTAATTGTTTACAGTCTCACTGTCCAGGTGGTGGCGCTTGTTGTAATTCTCATCAGCATCGTTTCCTGATTAAAATTGAAGATTTTTGTTCATGGAAGTTATCTGTAGCTTAACCAATTTTCAACCTAAGGGTGCGAAAGTTCATTCATTCTCATCGAAAGGTGGTTGATAACTATTAAATTTCCTTAGCATCACCATCTTGCACCTCTAGAGGCACCGCTAAAACTATATCTATCAAGACAGGAGAGACTCCAAAGTAGACTGCTTTGAACACATTGCCAGAAGTGTGGTGGTCTCATCCTATAAGGGGAGCTAGCTTTCAAGCTACTCCTCCGAAAGAGGTCAACCTCTTCTACCTAAACATAACATCAGTGAAGCATTGCAAGTGACTATGACTCATTACCTATTCCTTGCTATAACACCATATCTTGTCCGACTTCGTCTCTTCGTGGAAAAAACCACATATTAAAATTGCAATTGTTAGGATTCAGATGTAATGTTCGTGAGACCTTTCCATTCAATATCATCACCTTCCTATGGCCTTTACCTGAAAGTTGGTTATCCAGTTGCAGTTGTTATACAAAATATAACAGTAGTGCAAGTACGTCTATGGTACTTCAACCAAATACAGACAAATTAATTGAATCGTTGCTTTTAGTTCCTAACAAACTTTTATTACGTGTTAAAATCAGTTTACGAAAAGTGCAGCAAGATTAGGTTAAAAGTTAATTTGCGAGATCTTAAACATCTTCACTACCTTGTGTGATCTTCTAGGCGTCCACAGACACCACGATCATAAAAAAAATAGCCTTTTATTACACTAAGATAAATTATAGTTAAAAAGTGTTACTGCAGTAAAAGTTTAAATTGTGGAAAAATGTACAAAATTAATAAAACGAAATATAATTTGACGTGATTGCAGGTTTTCTGATTGCCTGTTCAGCGGTGAACTGCCACCCGCTGGCTCGCCCCCAGCCAAGGCCTCATCCATCACCCGCCCCAATAGCCGCCCCCACTCCACAGCTTTGTTCTCCACGTATTATAGACTGTGATGAACCTATCGTTATTCCAGGATGCTACGAAGAAGTTGTTGTCAGCCCAAGCGGTTTCGGAGGGTACTGTGGTTGGAACGGACTATATAGAGGATACCCATATTAGTGTAAAACCCTCTAAAAATATATTATATTTAGGCTATTAGGGATTTTTTGTACCCATACATATTTAACATTAATAATAACTAAGTACAATAGGAGGCGAGTAGCTGTTCCCGCGACATTGGTCAGTGAAGGTGGTGGCAAAGCAAGGCGCGGGGAACTGCGTGGGTTTCTAAACATATAGAATCGGCATTGCCACCGCATACACTCTTGATATTTTTTCATAACTGTACAAATTTGGAACCCTCCGATCTCGCGCACAATTATATGCCACATATACTACTTAAAACATATGGTGTAATAAAACCCCAGTAAAAAGGGTTGGTAAATATATAAATGTAAATTCCATACTCTTTTAGTTTCTTTTCAAAATTTATTTGTTTTAAAATATTTATATTGCCTATAAATGGATTTTCAAGTGAATGCATAACTTTCTAGTACGGCAAATACGTGGACACTATGGGCTGGAAAAAGTTTCACTCAAGGTCACTACTTACCTTTAATAATGGCACAAATATACGAAGGAACTAAACAAGCAGAAGATAATTGCTGCTGTCTTCGTGATACTGCCACCTATTTATAGGTTGTATATAACTTCCAGGAAAGATCATTGATAACTACCGTCTCGTCGTATTGGTTTCACTCTTCAACATGCTTGCTATTGCGTTTGGTGAGTGTTATTGTAGTGTATTTTAATATATGCTGTTCGTTTTTCGTAACTATCGGGATTGGTACCAACGATTTGGAACGAACAGAAAATAATAAAAGAAGATATAAACGTTTTGCTAAATTATTTTATAGAATAAATTTCCCTATAATTTGTATCAAGGTTTGGTTACTAATCATTGAGAGCATTTACTTCTTAGTAAATACTCTAGATGAATAGTAGTTGTGATAGCATGAATAAAAAATTTATTATTTTTAGTTGCTTCACAAAGTAATATTCTTCTGAATTTAAATACATCCATGTTTACTGCTTATTACTTAGAAGCTGTTATTTTCAATGTAACAGTATTAATAATAGTACATTTGTTAAAAAATAAGCACTATTTCCAACTTTATTTTATGTAAATATTTTCAAAAATCTTTACGAACTTTATTGAAAACTGCAAAACTGCGCCTTTTTATCCCTCATATCATTAAACTAACAGGATCACACTTTGCAAAATTTCAAAAAAATTGTTTAAGCTTTAGCAAAGCCTCCCACTCGAAGTTACCTATAGACTTGAACTTGAAGTTTTTTATAAGCAACTTAGAGTTCGATATCAGTGCATTTCACTACCTGGGTTTCGGCTGAGCACTGGAGTAATGTTTTACATTTGCCTCGTGAATAACCATAATGGTAACGAGAAAATCACAGAATACAAAATTTGGAAGCAAACTGAGCATGATCATATGTAATTTCATAATGTGTTGCGTGGAAACTCATGAAGCCTAATAAAATGAGCGTCATGTGGCATAGCGTACTCCTAACTTTTCATTATAAGTAGCGTACAGCTGTATTCTAGTTTTAGAAATCAAATCTGTCATAAACTAAATAAAATGCATGGTTACAGGTGTGTTGATTGCCTGTTCGGCAGTGATCAGTTACCCTATGCCCAATCCCCAGCCGAGACCCCAGCCAGTCCCCGTACCTTCTCCAGCGGCCAACCCCAATCACCTGGGAGGCCTCTATAGGGGCGGGTTCTTCGGTGGTTATCCTGGTTGCGGAGTAGTAGAGACATTATTACGACCCACTTTCAGCTATCCCGGCAGAAACGCTCTCTACGGTTAATTCCCGAACTACTCGACATAATGCCAACCTAAAATTTTTGCTCATCACTTAAAATACTTAATAATACTTAAAATTAATTTTCATACCACATATATGGCACAAAATAAACCTTAAAGAATCTCAAGACAACGTAACCTGTGATGATTTATAATGAATAAAATATGTAAAATGTATAATAAAAAACAAATATTTAAAAGTGACGCTGTTAATACTGTAACACCTAAAAAGTCGTTAACAAGTGTGGTATCATATTGTTATTCAGGCAGCTGTTTGACAGTATTTTTGTTTAGTAATACCCCTAAAAAGTAACTGTAATACCTCTTCAAAAATAGGCAAACCAGCACTTCTTCAATGATTAAAATGTACACGTCTGATAGAATGAATCGAAAATAAATATATTTTCTCAGGAAGTGCTATACATCAGAAGTTATTTATTTAGTTCAACGTAAAAACCATTACATATCAAAACTGGAAAAAATATATTGATAAATAAATACAAATTAAATTATATCAATAAGCACTATCAATGCTCAACCATAATAAATGACTGAACAAACAAATATACATTTTTAATAAAAACTAATTACTAACATCACATAAATTATAACAGATTAATAATATGAATTAAAAATAATAAAAAACAATTTTATCAATTAAACACTAAGATAGCAAAAAGATAAAGGGTGTAATCATTAACAACTAACTGCTAACATCTAGAAAAAATAATAAATACTAACAAATTAAAATCTATAAATACATCCCAAATATGTATCTAAATACATATAATAAATATGAAATAATAACAATATAGGGAAAAAGTTATTTAGTTAGATCATAAATAGAACAGTAACAATGGGATAACAAGAACGACAAAAGTGATCAACTACGACAGTAGAATGGAAGACTAAGACTAGTGAAGCAGCGGATCTTATACATCGGAAGAGGCTAAAAGTCTCTACTTAAAAGGTATATCATCTGATACTGAAGAAGTCCAGATGACTAGGTAAGTTGTTGGGCAGACGGTGAAGACAAGGAAAAACACTGTGTAAGTGTACTGGGTTGTGTACTGCTGTTTTGCAAGCAACTGGGGGTGGTGAAGATTACATGTAGGCCGGAAAGTATTGTATCCAGATACCTTAGTATTGTATTGCTGTTTGATGAGAGTATATTCCACAAATTATTTATACCCGTACATTATGAAGATCACGGTGTACAACCTTCACCATACTCATTAGAATACTTTTTTGAAAATTTTGAAGGATAAAACAATTTCCCCTCCTTTTCAAACAGGGGTACTGAAGGGGGTTACTTTAAATATTCAAATTCCAATCCCTATCTTGTGAATGTCATTTTAAAGGTCTGTTCAGTCGAAACAAAAGTTATGGGCAAATAAACCCTTACATTGTACTGCCACCTAGAAAAAGACACGAAAACCAAACCATGCGAGAACCAAAGAACCAAAACTATGCACACCAACTATTAACATTACCAAAAACATTAACATTACTATTACGTAAAGGGATAAGCTGGGCACCTCAAAGTTTTGCCAAAACACATCACACATACATTGTGTTGAAATGCGCAAGACACATGTATTATCCCTCAGATCTTTATTTTGCTATTGTTTACCCATAAAATTTACTAGAAACGGCGTAGAGGTGCTTTTTTAGTGTCATGTGTTTCTATTAAATAGACATGTAAAATAACATGTCATAAGCTTGCTATTTGAAAATATCCAGGCATATCAGGACTTAATGTACACTCTGAGATGTAAAGGGTTATTTCCCCACAACTTTTAGTAGAAAAGTTGAAGAGATTTTGTATTCATGTCATTGTGTTTCTATTAAATACGCCATTAAAGGGATATGTCATAAGATAGGGGTTGCAATTAGAAAATTTACATTTACCCCCACCCGTTCCCCATTTTAAAAGGGAGGGAAACTTTTTGCCATTAAGAAGTATTTTAATAAGTATGGTGAAGGTTGTACATGGATATCTCAATCCGTTGAGAATATATATATTTTGCACTTGTCCGTTTCTTTTACACCTGTGTTTTAAACAACCAAACTAACAAGTGACCTAGGTCCTAAAAGCTGTGATGATATTTTAATATCCATTAAATGTATATGAATGGCAATAGTCTAATTTTATTAGCATACCGACCAGTAAATGAAAGAACAGGTTTCAAGTACCAGAGGATAAGTAAATTTTCTTAATGAATCAGTATTGAGATTAAATTACGCTATATTAAAATAAGCTGTTGCGTGATTTATGAGTAAGTACGAGTATACCTGGTTCCTAGCAATAGGGACCTGTGCCGGTGTTTTAAGTATTTCAGTTTGTATGAAGGATTATACCTACCATATGTTGCTCTCACTTAATTGAATTAGATTAATTTTATACCAACCAATTGTTGAATGTGAGGGATAACAACATTTTTGGTTTAAATAGATAGAATTACCACTTATATACATATATAAGAAAATAAGTCTGAAATTTTATTAAAACAGTACAAAAAACGTCATATTTCCAAAACTCCTCATAATTTGACATTTTATATAAGTATGTTCAAATTGTTATACTTTAAGAATACGACAAAAGAGTGTCAACAAAGATGAAAGTAGTATCTTTCCCGTTGAAGGCAATTGATGGGTAGTTTGGTATTTTCCTAAAGTTTAGATATGTTGTACATGATTCTGAAACCGTTTCTACTAACGTGTTGCACTAAAAATGGCTTAGTGGACTTTATGAACTAGTGTTTACATTGGCAGAAAACGTAAGTCGACGAAGTTGTTACATCTTCTAGTCTTCTTATTTAGGCCAATCGCAGGCTAAATTTAACTTGTGGGGAATATTTTGAATAACTTTTGTTGAAATCTAGGACTATTAGTTTTATTACTGGTGACAATACAGAACTGCGCAGCACATTTGCGCAGTGGCAAGCCGCTATTGTGACTGAAACTGAGTCGATATCGAGTTACGTATCAAGGTCAACATTTTCCAGATGATAAAGCAACTTGTCTCTGACATTATATTAAATCCGCCGATCGCCTTAAGCGATTTGTCCTCAATGAGATTTATGACAATATTTAAAAGACCGCTGATTTCAGACGTAATGGTGCGAAAGGGGTGTAGGGTCCCAATCCCTATTTTTAAATGGTATTTCTCTCATTATACACATGAGCCTATCCAGACCTCAAAATAAAGTAAAAATACTTGTAAAGAATTTTACTCCATTTTAATATTGTACTGGTCTTTGAGAAACATGCTTAAGGTTTATGTTGGTAAGTTGAGATAAGATGGTTTTGAAATCTATTTTATTTTTACTAAGAAAATTTATGAGCAGTAGAGCATTTAGAACAAAATTTTGTATTTGTAATTTTGTAACTTTAACTCTGAAATATTTTAAACAACAACAAAATAAAGATAAGGTTTTGGTAAAACTTTGTTTTTATTTTCCCTGTACAATCATAGAGAAATATCACATTTGGCAATTAAAAAATATCATATTTTTTACGTGTATTCGTATATTGTGATAACAGAT
Source organism: Homalodisca vitripennis (assembly GCF_021130785.1). NCBI lineage: Eukaryota > Metazoa > Arthropoda > Insecta > Hemiptera > Cicadellidae > Homalodisca > Homalodisca vitripennis. Next base: position 109,298,491 of record NC_060213.1, read on the forward strand.
ACAGGACATTAAGAAATAACATGTTTAAACCTCACTAACTGACTTAGATTAAACTCTACATATTGAACAGTATTTCTCTCTGTTTACATTATCATTGAAAAATACATAGCTCTGAAATAACGGTTTGCTCTAAGATTTAAGTATTGCAATTTTGCAAGAATATTGACCCTACAAAATAACTGCCGGATAAAAATATATAAGTAACATCGTTTAAAAATGGTGAATATTTTATGATCTTATATCAAAATTCATTAAACCCAATGTAGGCACGAAATAAAAAGGATACATAAAAGCTAGCTAGATTTACTACCTGGATATTGGGACTATAAAAAGTAACACAATAGATTTTAATTGCTGTCTTGCTCTATGAAAAAATAAATAGAATTTAATTTATGGAAAACATAGAAAAGGAATATAAGAAGAAATGAGTAAAGGAACTTAACTGGTACTCAAAATTAACATTTTCCTAAACAACCCCGATTTTAATTTGGGATAGATGGTATGAACCTGTGCAACACCTGCATCTCTGATAATTGTTTTATTTTTAATATTTCAGTTTATATCATTTATCAATAAATTATATAAATAACACTAATGGTTTGCGAGTTATTCCATACACTTATCCAAACCTTCCTTACCCTAAAAGGGAGACAATAACCCAAATATATAATTTATTAGTTTTTAATTTAATTTAATTTATTTAAGTTGTTATAAATAGTTATCCATCACCTTGAATGCTTAATATTTAACACACCAAACGCTGACTTAATTTATCTGTGCCATCACACAACTCAGTTTTGAATAGTCAAGGAAAAGCTTAAATGTAAGTTCCTTGGTATAACAACTTGGACAGTAGATATTAATATTCCAAAATATTAAGATTTAAATTATTAATGATACATCCAAGACGATATATAATATTTTTTGATTAGTAAGCTCCGAGTGAAATTCACTAAAATCCATTACTAAATTTTTAACTATTAAATATTATCTGGTTTATTTAAAATAAAACTCGCAGTTGTAAATAAAAATAATGAATTTATTTCAAACTGGAAAATTAAAAATTTCAATGTTTCAGAATCTTCATCACTCTATTTTCCACAAATAATTGACAAACCGTTTAGTAATATTAAAAGGTCCTTTGGCAAGAAATAAAAATATCAGTTTAATATATCAAACTAAAAATCAGAGCTCTCTTCTGAAATAAAATAATAAAGTTTTCAAATAAAAATCAAATACCACTTTGAAATATCTAAAATAAAAATGTTCACTTCTAAGTTCACTCAAAATTCAAAAATAAAAAAATCAAACTTCCCTTTCCACTTGTTGTACCTTAACTTTCAAGTGTTTGCAATTCAGATACAACTCTCTCAAACAATTATTAAAGTTCAATTAATTTCCAATTAATAATTCACAAAAAAACAGTTCAAATTAAATATTTATAAATTAATAAATTTCCAAAATACAATGAAAGTTAATAACAAAGTTTTAAATTAATTAACTTTTCTTGCAAGTTTGAACCAAATGTAACTTGTTTGATTCTGTTGTGCTCTATTGTTCAACAAGAATCAGTTATGCAGATTGCTCTGTAATTTCTATAAATTCAAATTTTCCTATAAACAAGACAACAAAATTAATTTAATATCAGATCTGGAAGACTATTTCAATATAATGTACAATAAATTTGGTGCTTACCTCAAAATCCCTCGTGCAAAAACAAATTAGAAACACGGTGCACTGTCATCAACTAAAATCACGATAATTACCATAAGAAGGTCGAAAATTATGTGCTGGCAGTTTTTATAGCTCCTTTTCCCCCCAACTCTGATGGAAATTTGCGGAGTTCTCTCATTGGCCAAGCCGTATCCAACTTGAGAACAATAGCCCTGTCAGATCTGACGTAACTGCAGTACACAAGACATGTTCTGATCAATTCAAGGCAGTGAACCGCCTTCCTAATAATTTAAAGTTACCAGCACTAACTTGCTAAAGGATTACATATTCGTTTTTTTATCCTAACTTCTCACAATCTAATTAAAATTAAATCCCAATATTTCTTTCCCAAAAATTTCATTTAATTTAAGTTTTAATAAAAAAAAAACCAATGTAGCTTTAAAAGCGCTACACTTGGTAATTCTTGCCCAGCAAAATACAATGAAGTGATCCATTATTCGCGATGATGGAAAGATTTAATTTCTAACTGTCTGTCTGCATTTCCACTCAATATCTTGAAAACGAAGTTACTTGGAATTTTGAATTTCCCTCCAGGATTAGGTTGAGCGTTAGCGAATATTTTTACATTGGTCTAATGGGTAACCTTGATCATAATATAAATATGAGTAAACAAACTCAAACGCCCATAAGAGATTCAAACATGGGACGTTTTAACACATGTAACCTAACGATCCCATAACATACTATATAGTTTTATGGAGCCTAGGTATTTTGAGTTTTATTAGTTACAAATTAGAATGAAAGCCAAATTAATGAACAAAAATCTGAATGTATCATTTGGCACGATATGTCGAGAAAGGTTTTATATGTAGATTTAAAATTTTGTAACGTTCTATGATGCGTTATTTTTGTATGAACTTATTTTTTTATGACTGCATGCTTACCTGTACGCAAGAGATCTCGAGAATAAAAATTATATATAGATTGGAAATTGTGTATGCAATCTAAGCAAAGCCTGTTAAGACTCGTGGCAAAGCGTACTCTTGCCCTATTATTTTAAGGATTTTAATGGATATAATACATTCATTATTTGTAACCAACGGAATTCCAATCAAATTGTATCTTATAACTGATTACAAATGTCTATATGTTTCTTGTATAAAGTAAAATTTACACCCCAAAACCCCTTTTTTACCATTTCGCCACTAAAACCAAGTAAGCATGTTACAAATATGTCATAAAAATAAAGATAATAACGATAAAACATTTAAAAATCAATAAAAACACTAATCATTATTATTGTTGAAAGTGATTATGGGTACTATACAAATTTACAACAGTTACTTTAAGAATATTGTTAGAAATAGATACGTAATAGATTTAATATACTGGTTAACCAATCAGGTATATCTGTACAGAATGACACATAGATAACAAAAAACAAGCAGAAGTGGATGAAATCATTGCCTATTACTGACATTGACATTGCTAGCTCTTACTATCGCATAATTCTTCGGTGAAAATGTCCTGGGAATCAGATGTCATTACGGCAATTTTCTCTGCCTTTCCAAGTTCCCTCTTTTATTTGTGCGTGACTATTGTTTTTGGGGGTGGGTATCTAATGAGACCTCTGTCCACGAATTGGGAAATTTGCTCACAATTCTTGTGAATTGCTATCACCATATATATATATATATATATATATATATATATATATATTGCTCCCGGCGGAGCAAGTACTTTTTGCGATTCAATGTTTATTGAAATTAAATAAGGCAATTGCCATTTATACAATTTAATATATATATATATATATATATATATATAATATATATATATATATATATATATATATATATATATATATAATATATTCAACCACATGGTGTACGATTTTTTTAAATGGTGAGGTTCATTAAAATTAAATACATCACCTTGACATTTTTTTCTGTCATTCTGTCCTAAATGAAAATGGCAAGTTATGAGCTTTAAATTTGTTTCAATAAATATGTGCTAATAAACAAATGTACCTAGTGTTAGCTGATTAGTTATATATACTAGATTATCGTCCATCTCCCGTTTTTTACTTCGATCTTAATACAAATATCCTATTTTTATATATTAACTGTTATGGATAATACAACTACTTATACCACTATTTTAATTTTGGAAAAGAAAACGTATCAGAACCAATTAGGCTACAAATTAAATCAAAGAGATTCGAGTAGTTTTTGGTAGTATTTTTTAGTAATTTTTGGGGAGCAACCCAATTTAATTTATCTAATATCTATGTTCTCGACATCGTGATATACTGCCGATTCAAGAGAGTCACAGTTGGTAAAAGCGACGCACGCTGATAAGGAACTAGAGACCTTGACAACTTTCGCATCGCACAACGCAGAATTACTGCTTTTGAATACTTACCGCCTCAAGTTGGTGTAAGGATAAACAATACGCTTCCTGGAAAGACCATACTTGTAAATGAACCCAAATAATTTAAATCTCGACTGAAACACTTCCTGATGTCAAGGCCATTTTACTCAGTTGACGAGTTTGCGATGGACTGTCTAGTAATGATAATAAAAGTTTCCTTCTGATATTAAAAGAAAGTCCACAAAAGTCGATTCACCGACGACAGGTGACACGGGACAAAATGTAATCTTAAATGAATACGTATTTATTTAATTTAAATAGGATTTTATTAGTCTTAGACCTTTCATTTCTTAAATGACGCCTAAAAACGATTATTTTACATTGTTTCCTGACATAAAGAATATTATTCTTATCATTATTACTTTTAATGTTATTATTAATCTATACCATATGATATTTTCAGTATCATGTATGTATGTGTTAAATACATAAAAAAATACAAATAACATTACATTACATCCACAAGCTGACAGGTTATTCTGGAAAGTAATTGGATTCTCAGCAGGGTGTCACTACGAAGAAGTTATCACAAACAGCAATATCTACGTTGAGAAATTATAACGTGTTGCCGATAATAAGTATATTTCTGTTCCACTTGGTCCATAATTAACTCACTAAATTTACCTTAGAAGTTTAATTGAAAAGCAACTTGTGCAAACCCAGAATCTCCTAAACCAAGGAGTTCATAAAAGGAAATGCTACTTTGTATAAACAACTAACAAAGTTTAACCGAATTCAGCCATTAAATGTAGTATTATTTGGAATGCATTTTCTCGGTATTCCATGTGAAATCGGTTAACAAGTGTCCATTCCGTTTAGCAGCATGTTTGTCAAAAGCTGCTTATCGTATTGATTTGTGCAATATTATTTTATTTATCTATATTTATATAGTGATGAAAGAAAATGACTGTAAACCCATAAGTAACTTATCAATATTCCTTGAAAGAATTGCAAACACTGGTCCTTTTTAAATTGCATATGTACTAGTACATTATTTTTGGAACTTAATTACAAGTTTGAAAAACAACGCATGCAAACACATTTTATGCAAACGATGTTACATTATTGTCTATCATTATACATATATAAATAGAACATAAATATCCTCTAGATTTCGTCTTAACAAGACATTTTCAAGAGAAATAGGTCAAAGTATTAACAAGATATAATAAACAAAACACCATTTTTTTAATAAAACTAACTTTGAAAATTTTGTTATGCTATTGATGAAAAGGACCAGAGACCAATTGTTTATGGCGATCTAACAGAGACCTACATTTCTTTTACATCTTCATAAAATTTGATATTTTTTAAGTAATTGGCTATATGTGTTATATTTAGATTTTTGTTATCAAATACGTAGTAGAGAAAAATCCAAATTAAATTAAAATAACATCGTACAGTATTTAATAACTTCAAGTAAAAGTAAAAATAAAAAAATAATAATAAAATGTGTATTTGTGGAAAAAGCTCATGTCAGTTATTCCATTTTTATTTTGCATTTTGAAATGCATATAACTAATCATTAATTACGTATTAAGATTGTCGTTACTTCATTATTGTGTCCTTTAAACGTTTTGCTGTATCATTAGTAAATCATGTGTTAGGTAACTCGAAAACAATGTAGGTTACAATTTAATAAATCAGATGATTAGTTATTTATGTGATTAGGAATTATGAGATTAGGCACATTATATTTAAAACAAAATAAGTGAAAATAACATATTTCTCAAGTGATCTTAGAAAAACCACATATTGGAATTTGACACTCAACATGCCTGGATTGACTTTTTATTTTCTGTTATTAATAAGAAACCCTCAAAAGATTTATTCGTTATAAAAGTTAATAACATTACAGTCTGTTTAAGCCCACACTGAGACATGTTAGAGTAATATAACCTAAAACTTTTAACATACAACTAATTTGATTTAAGGAATAAAAATTATAACCAAAAGACAAGAAACTAGTTATAGCACTTAATGGAAAACAGCAGTTTGTAATAACAAACAGTCAAAACTTACTGACAAGACATTTTAAATAGTTTAAAGTGACTGTACGGATGTAAAAACCTTCCCAACCAAAACATTCTTTAGCTTAGAGTTTTGCTTAAACCTAGTTTTTCCTTATTATTTACAGTACTGTAGAAGTTTCCATTTGTGTTTATGGGAGTCACTACTACCATATATCTGTCGATTCAAGAGCGTAACGTACTAAAGTATGCATGGTTTATTCACCGACATACATAAATGATACTTGGTATGGAAAATAAAAGAATCAACGACATTAATGTATATCAAAAAATAGGACAAAGTGTTGGGCTCTGTGGGACACAATGATGTTCTTCTCGTATATCAGACGATTTATCTTGTTTAATATACGTTCCTAATGATTGTTAAATATCTTGTTTCAATTTTTACTAGAGTTGGAAAACCCCAAAAGTTAAAAGGTCGTGAGCAACAACGCCCTCAAAGATTTTTGGGAATTTTAACGAGATTTAAAGTTTAAACATTTGGCTTGGGTAGATATTACGGTAAAATGAAGGGTAAATGTTTTCCCTATGACACTACTTTGATTGAAATTAGAGTTAAAATTTTATTGATTGCAGTTTACTCTAAACTTTGGCAGAACTTACAAGTAAGTTCGTAATCTATCACGAGTTCGCTGGTAATATACTTATTGGCCCGCAATCTTTGACCTCTGCCGGTTAGTAATGTAATTTATTGAAAGGTGATAATTTAAGATGAATTTTAATCGATTAGCGGAAAGCTTAAGAAACTATTTGCGTCAACGCTATGGAATTTTCTGACTTTCGCGTAGGCTAGAAAGTTGGTTGCCGATTCGAGCGTCCATCTTTTTACCGGAAGAAGCGTAATATTATTGGTGTTTTCAGCTATAATAATAATTGACAAAATTTTTAATACAGATTGATTTGTGGTGCCCGAATCAAAATATAATATTTTCCAAAATAATTCGTTAAAACTTTAACTTACCACGCTTCTTTTAATATTCCATCTAATAAATATTTCAAGGATTATAATCTATACAGTTGAGCCTAAGTTCTGGAAAAATAAACTAAAAGCTATCTAATATCACAAAAGAGTATAGAGTTAAGGCTGAAAATACTGTATTGAAATTATAATACAACCTGGCTTAGGGCAGGCAGTTCGTACTTATCAGATAAGAGGAAGCCTAATAGTGGTAGGCCTATAATAGTCAATAATAACTATAATAATAATAATAACTACAATAATAACCTATAACTGTCAATAATTTACAGCTTTTAAAGTACCTGTACAATCAAAAAGTTTATTGGGATTTAGTTTTAATTTTATTATAATTCAAGATTGAGCATTTTTCAATTGCAGAAAATTTAAAATGCCGCTCCCCAACATTTTCTGAAAGAATATCTCAGAAATAAATTTAGAAAAACTAAGTATTATTTAAAAACCAAACGTTTAAAGACATAATTAATACGTTACGTAGACTGCATGAAAATAATCATACATGAACTTCAGCTTCGTAGGCACTTGAATTTTTAGGTGAATTTTATCAAATAATTAACTCAAAAAATTTACCTTAGAAGTTTAATTCAATAGCAATTATTGTAATCTCATAATCTCTTCAACCAAGGAGTGCAAAAGAGGAAATTATACTTTGTATAAACATACTAACAAAGGTTAACCGAACTTTGTCATTAAATTTGGCATTACTTTGGAAAACGGACATTTCTTTCAAGGACGAACAATTTTACAGAAGGGATGCATTTTTTGGTATTTCATGGGAAATCGGTTCACACGTGTCCGTTCCGTTCAGCAGCAAGTTTCTCACAAGCTGCTCATAGTATTGATCGTTATCTGTACAATATAACATACAATAATATATAATATACGGTATCTGTACAATATTATTTTAATATAGTTTATATTTATATAGTGATGAGAGAAATTGACTGTAAATCTGCACGTAACTTATCAATAGTCCTTGAGAGAAATGCAAACACTAATATTTATTCATTCATATTTACTTGAATGCATTATTTTTGTAACTTGCTTAAAAGATAAAAAAGCAACGCATGCAAAAATATTTCATGCAAACGATATTACATTATTATGTCTTCATATACTATTTAAAATACTGCATTTAATGTTATTGTTAATACTTCTGTATTGTCTTCTGCTCGTTAGTTTTAATAGAATACTCGATAACTGGATTAAAAATTAAGTCTTTTTATTCTGATTGATGAAAAGAACCAGATACCAATTGTGTATGGCGGTCTAACAGAGAACTAAATTTCTATTATATCTTTATAACATTTGCTATCTTACGTATATTATTACATGTATTATACTTAGAATTTATTTATCCAATAAGTAGTAAAGCCAAATGTAAAGGTATTGAAATAATATCGTATTTAATAAATTCAAACAAAAGAAAAACTAAACAAAAACTCTAATATTTACTATGAAATGCTAACTTCAGTTGACGTATTAGTCCAAAGTTATTTTAAATTTTATTTCGTATTTTGAAATGCATATAACTAATCAGTAATTACGTAATAAAACTTTTGTTACTTCACTATTGTGTCCTGTAAACTGTTTGCTGGAACATTGGTAAACCACATGTTAATTACGACGAAAACAATGTAGGTTATGATTTAATAAATCAGATGATTAATTTTATTATTTATAATATTATTATTACTGTCTTCAAATGTTTTAATACGACGTCAAAATAACACAAATCTTTAAATTCCCAAATCTTAAGTACGTTGGAATTTGACAATCAACGTGATTAGAATGATCTTTATTTTCCGTCATTCATAAGAAACCCTAAAGAGATGTATTCGTTGTAAACGTTAATAAAATTAAATTCTGTTTACTCCCACAGTGTGACATGTTAGAGTAATATATTAAAACTGTTCCTAAAATGTTTAAAATGCAAGTAATTTTATTTCTGGAGAAGAAAGTAGCCAAAAGACAAGAAACGTCATACTAGTCTAAGTATTCTCAATACCAATTTGTAAGGAGTTTAAAGATTATTTGAATTGACTATGAGATAGGCATGCAAAATTTGTACTCCTTGTCGAAATTTACCTATCACAAACACATAAACTTGCCATTTTGATTTAAAATTTAAAATAAAAATGAATAATAAATAATTTTAAGGACGGGACGAGCACGATTTTTGATCAGTTTTGCAATATTAAAATAAGTAGTTTCAGTTTTTTTTAGCGATGTATTCCTAAGACACCCAGATATAACTTTCGAAAAATGAAAATTAATTCTTTTAAAATAATCATATTTACTTAAGAGTAATATTCCACACATTATAATTTCAAAGTGAAGTTAATGGTCTAAATTGTTTCTTTATTTATATTTCCTGATTATTATCTAAAAGATTCTAATCCTAATAGAATCTCACAGAAAAAATTTGATGTGTTTTTATTGCAAATTTCAAAGCGTGGCTTTTACATAGAATGGAAATAGTAATTAAATAAAAGAATTTATAGTTTAGTTGAAAGTTTACATTCAATTTAATTCATTATGATTATAGACTTTTACAACGAATAAATGTATTATTTTAAATCATGTATAAAATAGCTAGATCCTCCTGTTGTACAAAGTCCTACTAGTAAATAAAATTATCCTATGCCTTATATTTTTGGGTTTTAAAATTAATCTTATAAATTTTTTTATATGCCATGAAAATTACACACGGTATGTGAAGTCGGTACAATTTTGCCAGCTTGGCCTATCAATTCGTTGACAGCAAATTATCTTCATGCAGTTGGTGTAGCATTTCTTGTTTTCTGTGCAACTCTGCATACACCGAGTATTCCAGTTATATATATATATATATATATATATATATATATATATATATATATATATATATTACCAGGGTTAGGGTAGCAACGACGCAGCAGCTAGTCAATGGTTGTCTTCTCATCCGATTCATGGACATTCTGGTATACAGTGGTGAGATTCATCATCATTCATGCAGTAATCAAATCAGGTTCTCACTCTGGAAATTGAACTTAATGGTTTTCAGTTACAGTTCAGGTACTAGACAAAGTGTCATGTAACAAACAGGCTTCTCTAAGTTTTGAGGCTCTCAGCGTCATCTATTCATCGTGGTGAGATTGGTTCATTCATTGCTTGGAAAGCTGCTACTTCTACCTGCACAAAAAAGTATTACCACCAACCGTTAGTGTTACCAGTACCAGCTTTGATCATGTCAGTTACCGGTTCATATTCCCAGAGCTTCCACTCACTATTAGAAGGCAATAGGCATGCCCATGGCGGTATCGTGGGCAATGAAGGTCATCCACTATAGGAATGTAATAGTGCCTAAGTAGAAATTAACATTAATCCAAAATTCAAGCCCAAGCCTTAATTCGTTCTTAAATCATCCTCCCAGTGATACACTTCACTGACACTCAGTTAAATCCAATGAAGACAGATGCTCGTTCATAGAATTCGATTTTGCCTATGTGTGTGTGAGACTTCAAGCCTATTGCTGAATTAGATGTCATGTTATTACTTAACTAATATTTTTCACTTTAGCATAACTCCAGTGATAGATATGCACAATTTAGTAATGAATGAACCTCGATATTACCTGTATAGAAGTAAGTAAGATTTTGTAATATTTCAAGTCTATACATCATATACCAATCACGGTTTGTCATTTTTAAGCTCTAACTAATTTGTTGTTTCCAAGTAATACGAAAAGAGAATAAAATACTAAACAGTTATAAAATATTATAGACCGCATAAAAAAGTGTTACCAATGAAGAATTATATTAAAATCAACATAAGAATCCTAAGTTTTAACAGTTTAAAAAATTGTTTACATGTTGCAAAAATTCAATCTTTGATTTCAGCCTATGAAATATTAGAAATGCAGTAGTATTTAATTCAACTGTAATAATAGGGTAACTGGAAACATCAAAACCATTATAGAATCAATAAATACACTAAGGGGTACGCTTATTCTCCCTGTAACGGAATTCATATTTCATACCGTGTAAAGTATTAATAAATCTACAAAACCACATAACATCCTGTGTTTGTCATCCATAAGGAGATTCTATAATGATCCTTAATGTTTAAATATTGTAAAAATAAGAAAAATTAATTTAATTACATAAAATCAAGCCATTACTGCAATTCTGTAAGATTAAAAACTTAAGTCGTGTAAATAATACTAAATATTTCAAGGTTTTCCTATTTTAAATTTTATTTTAATAATGCAATGAAAGTATATTTATTTTAGGATAAATTATCAAGATTAAGTATTAAAATTCATAATAATTGTTCGAAACAGTTACTAAAATACTAAATTGCCTTATATAGAATTGATCTTATGCTATTCATGTGAAATGCATTGAAATGTTTTGTAGCATCTAATCATTAATGCAATATGAAATGCTCAGAACCCCCAAAACTGGCTGCAGATTTATCTTCGTAAACTGCATCAAATTATTAGGACGAAAACTGAATGTAAACTAACCATCCGTTTTTCATAACTGCCCCGAATAGTTAAGAAGCGAAAGACAGTTTTAACTTGTTCTTGACATCCCTCGAGGGATTGGAAAGGAATCAAAATTAACGACTTACTGGGGATGTAATGGGGATGCAACCTGAAACCAGTAATGTAAGCAGTAGACTGTTTCCTAAGAAACAACGGACATTGGAAGCAACTGACCTCGATCGACCAACAATAACCCACTACCAAATACACAACCACAAGTGTTATGTTTTACATGCATGTTTGTTACAAAGCACTTTTAGGCTCTAGAATATAGTTTGTACATTCACAATGATTTTATCACATTTGCTCATATGTAGGATGCTCAGAAGCATGTTCTCAAGGGTTATCATCTTATCCTCATCTAGAACTTCCCAATTTTGGATATCGTAGAATAAGACGTCCAATATTAGTTTCTACGCTAACTAGCCCAATTTGGGCTCCTACTGCGTTCCCTGAATAAGTACAGTGGCCAATTATTCAAATTATAAGTTTAATTGATATAATCTAAAAACTTGACTAAACAAATTCTCCTCAGTTGTATGAACCCGTACTTGTTGAAATGTTCAATTTGTATTACATTCTGCAAAAATATAAAATACTTCTTTTTGTCTTAATGGACCACGAAAGGTCCAATATGCCCTCCGACCACTGTTCATATAGATCACATGATCGATGGTGACTACATAAAGGTACAAAATTCAGCTACAGAATTTGGTTTGGTATTGTATCATTCCACCACTAGGTGCATTGTACTATTCGACCATATCACAGCACCAATGAGACTAATCCATGTTAAAAACTAAACTAAATCTCAATTCACATCGTGCAAATACATAATTTGTGCCTGTCATTATTTTCAGAAACTTCCAAAATATTCTCGATAAAAAAGTATATATCCGATCATCAAAATCCATTTGTCCTAAAGCATTATCTGATTCTTGGGACGCAATTCTCAAAACGTATTTACTATTTAATGTCTTTCACCTTTATTTTACTATAAAATTTCGAAAATAATAGTTAACTCTAGGATATTACAGTAGTCGTTTCAAAAGACGCAAAGAACCATGGAGTCCTTTCCTTGTATATGTGCATAAAGAGTACGCTTCATTCATTCAGTCACAACATTTTATAGGACATGTATTTTGTTATTTAAGTTTGTAATAAGATATAACAGAGCTAGCAATGAAGATAAACATATGGATGGCATTTTTCATAAAAAAGTGTTATCAATTAAATATAAGAGACAAGATACTAAAATAATTTGCATTAGTCACCCTTTTAATAGAAAAAATTCCCCCTCACTTCCCCCTCCACGTCAAAACTGTATAAGGACGACCCTGGCCTGATTGGTACCTCATTGAGTTTCACCCTAAGGAAAGCCACGGTAGAGTCAGTTATAGCTTGCTGTGTTCTCTTAGTTTGTTGATAAGTGATTCTACGAGTAAACAGGAGATAGTTGAATACACAGAGCGAACACCTTTACAAATAGATCGCTAGAGGAAAAAGCATATATAGAATAACTTCTATTGTTTTGTGCAGTTATATTTTGTAACTCGTAATCACGTGAGACATCATCATGATTGCCATTGCATTGGGTGAGTTGTAGCTTCAGGTTAACATAGATTACAACTGGATAATAATTGAGATAGCAAATAACTAGCTCAAGTTTGCAAAAAATAACTACATCTCAAATAACGTAAGCTGCTAATGTACAGCTTATATAGTAAATCGTATTGTCATAAAAAACGATAAATGATCTTACTCGTTTTAAAATAAACAATAAATTACATTTCAATAATAATAAACTTATAAGCCTGTTTATAATATATTTAACTTTTGGATTTACTGTTTTCTTTATTGCTAGTGTTCCAAATTACACATTCAAAATATTGAGACCCCTGAATCTAATAATAATTTAATCCTTGACATTCTATGTAATTAGTTTGGTTTTATGCACTGTGAAATTTGAACAAATTCACACTGTATAAGCACACAACCTGAATTTTTTATAAGTAGAGGAATCTTTTGTAATATAAATCAATGGTCAGCCATGTAAATTTTTTTGGGGTATGGAATAAGAGGGTAGTGACAGGGTGAAACATATAAATCATAACGTTTACTTATATTATATTTTCTTGCTTGATACCTAAACTTAGAACCAACCTTCGGAAAGATAATATTACCTTACTTTATAATCATCAGTTAACCAGATATAAAGACTGGAAGTCGCACCGTTTAAGGGCATGTATAGAGTTAGCTGATGCTGATGTATCATTTATTTAAGTATCTGATAGTTTGCTTAAAGCGAGTCAAACTCAGGAAAATATGAATTGAGAAAACCATAATCTCATATATTTATACCATGTAAAATGGAAATTTCTTCAGAGTTTTTTAAATAAAAATATTATGGTATTTAAAATTTTACTGTGGTCTTAATCATGATTTAATCTAACAATAAATAAAAACCTAAAATGGATTATTACTTAAAATAACGTTTTAGTCCTTTCACTATAAATAATGACGTTTACGTAATAATAGTTTTAGTTTTAATGAAATAATAGTTTAAAATATTTATATTTTGTAAATCTAAAAAGGTAAAGGTTCTTAAAAAGATCTAATATAGGCTGAAGTTGAAAATTGAAAGAGCTGATGGAGGCATAATCACACAATTTACATCTTAAATTGATTCAACGTTAAAACAATAAATATACTATATATTATTGATGTAATTCATAGTATATGAATCACTGCATTATATATATATATATATATATATATATATATATATATATATATATAATTAGTTAATGCTTCATAAACTATGAATCACATCAATAATATATAGCATATTCATATCATTCACACACACACACACACACACACACACACACACACACACACACACACACACACACACACACACACACACACACACACACACACACACACACACACACACACACACACACACACACACACACACACACACACACACACACATACACATCCTCAGTTTTTAATTTTTCTAAAATTGCATTCAGACGACGTAGAAAAATATATATACAGTTTTAATATTATAAATATTTTTCCTGTATAATATAATACTAATAAAACTTGTTTGTCCCGGAGGAAAGCAGAAACATTTTAAGCAAGTAGGTGAGTACTAAGGGGGGGGATGATACATGAAAAAATACAGTGCATTATTTAAAAAATGAAAATTGTAAGATATTAAAACTCATTAAAATTATTTTTAACTCCTTAATATTGCGTTGCCTTTAATATACTGGTACTCTTGTTTAATAGGGCTCTTAATAGCTTGCTCGTCAGTGTCGGCTCTACCGAGGCCGGGCCCCCAACCCCGAGCCGCCCCTGGACCCCAACCTGACCCATACATTGGCGCAGTTGGAGGATGTGGATGTGTAGAACCCTGTTACGGAGGATTTGGCCGTACAGAAGCATTTGCGTACTCAGATCCCCCTGTATTAGTCGGTGAAGAAGTCTATGGAGGTTACCCGATTGGATACGGTGGGTTGGGTGGATTCCCAGGATACGCTGGAGTCGGTGGATTCCCAGGATACCTTGGAGTCGGTGGATTCCCAGGATACCTTGGAGTCGGTGGATTCCCAGGATACGCTGGAATCGGTCCATACCCAGGATTCAGTTTGATATAAATATTTATACTGCTAAGGTCGGTCATATTTTATTATTCTGATATTAATTAAATCGTATACAATTCTTTTACTTAGAATTAGTATTTTTATAAGATCATGAAAATAAACTATGTTGAAATCTTTTAGTGGTACCTTTGGTTCCCTGGAAATTTCTGATCCTGTGGATTGTGATAATGTAAAATATATTAACAAAGAATCACATAGTTTTATTAATCTACCTCTTATTCATATTGAACTTATATATTATAGATATAACAACGTATTCTTACAAGTAAGATTTAAATCATACATGTACTTTATTGACGCAGAAATAATTGTTGAACATGGTTTTATAGTTTATATATTACATGAATGAGGATGTAATTATGTTTATATATTACATCCTATTAAGCATAATGTGATCTTAGCTAACACTAAGTGGTACGATAAAAAGTGAAAGTTATTTACTGAAAAATCAGATGTATTTAAAATAGCTATGGTCGGAAGGGTTGGTTTAATACGAATATTGAGTTTAGCTTCATTGTACTTGTACTCAGTGGAGCATTTGAAACGGTTTAGAAAAGTCGATGACGGTAATATTCGAAATGAACTGTACGCATCGTTTAGACATCAGAGACACATAGACTACGAAAGAGGTGTATCTGGTTTATTCTGTTGCAATGCAGTTTAATTCAGATGATGAGATATTCTGGACAACTGAGTGCACCACGATGTTGTAGACTCGATCCCAAAGCAAAGGTGGGATGGGTTGATTCTGGGTCTTCAACAGTTTCAGATTTCAAACGATGACCTAAGCGGGACGTGGAACGGAGCTAAACTCAACATTTACAGTTTGGAAACATAATAATTAATCATGTTAATGTTATCTGGTAATTATTAACTAATGCTCATTGAGTTTTCTGCATGAAATCATTGTCATAGTGATATTACAGTTTGTAAAATAGAAATAAACTGGCTTAAAAGCCAGGGAACGAAAAAGTTTCAAATAGTTTTATAAAAAAATGAACGTTAATTAAATCCGAAAAACTTTTTGAAAGCGGTCCCCAATATGAAGAAACACAACAATTCGGATTGATACAATATACTCCTCCATCATTGCAGTCTTTCTAAATTTAATATGTAATATTTCATGAGCAACAGAAGGAAACATTCACAAAGTTTAGAAATTTTCAATCACATTTATAAGTAATTCTATAATTGGATATCCATGTACACTGTATTTTATAGAGGTATAGTGAATTAACAGTAGTTACATTCACTGCTATACTATATGTTTGTGCATAAAATAAGACGTTGTAGCCTCTACGAAAGTAATAATCATGAATACAGATATTTAATATACTTTTCCATCAAAATAATTAAATAACGGCTTTTAATTAAAATGTGAGACCATGTTTTAAGAAAACTTTGGTAATTTAAACCAGATTTGATTAAAATTTGGTGGTTAAAAAAGTGTTCTAGATTAAAAGAGATACAATTTAGTTTTCCAAAATTAAACTATTTTTCATTTTAGTTCCTTGAGTTTTAAATGTGATATATATTTTTTAATTTATAACATGTGTAGCATGGATGCCGTTATTATGAGCAATGATATATTCCTTAGCATCTATCCATAGGTAAATTATGGTAATAACAAGAATATTCTCTTTTCTTTCATTCTCATGTTTGAAAGGAATCCTAGAGGAATCATAATATAATTGGCAGGTTTCTGTGAGGTAATCAATATATAGCTGGAAAATGTTTTTTCAGACTTATATTCTATTTTACCGCTCTAGCATGGATTAGATTATTATGAGCAATGATATATTCCTTAGAATCTATCAGATAAGATATGGTCGTTTAAATAAAACTACATCTCAGCAACTTACTCCATCTAATGGCTCCGTATCATGATTCAACGTATTCCAAGAGGAGCGTCATTTGGAATATTGATATAACCTGAGACGATTCCAACAGCAAGTCTGAGTAATAAATGATAATTTCAATATTCAATAATTCAATAATACTTTATTGATGCTACAAAACAGATATAAATCCAATAAAATTGCAGAATTTAATACAAATAATTTCACAATATTATTAAAGCTCGTACATATAAATTATTTTAAGCAATATTAATAAATAAATCATATATTATTGAAGACATTTTAAATAAATGGTAACACATTATAAGAACGAATTTATAAATAAATTAGGACATAGTCAAACTTAGCAAAATTTAAATTAGTTTCTAAAAACTTCAATATTATTGTATACAAAAATCCTTTTAAATTAATAGTATAACTTTAGGCTTATCTAATGATGAATTAGTATTCAACATAAATATCAGGTAAAATCACTCTAATTTTGTTGACAAAAGAAGCCAAGGTCGAAGAGCTTAAATTTCCAAGGCATTAAAGGCCGAATTGTACGAGGTTAACCACTCAACACAATCTAAATTCAGATGCTAGGTGTATGAATATTTGTATAGCTAGCTTTGACAGCTGTATGAATAGCTGTTTGAATGTTTTGAGTAGAGTATTACCCAGCCGCATCATGACATTGACAGGAGCGTGAGCCCCGAGACTGGTGCGTGCAAACTGAGGACTGAATAACGCTTGGACTCTGGACGCGGGCCGAGGCACAAGGAAGTTAAGTTGAGATAGGAGTTCACCACAATCTGTGCGACCATTCATTAACTTGTGTAAGAAGACAAGCGTTTATGGAGGCTGCGAATGTCAAAAATCGATAGTAGTTGAGAATAAGGTATTAAAAAAGTGTACACTCCAGACCTTTTGAAATACAAGAACCTCAAGAACTTCATGTATCTTGCACTCTCACTCTTGCACAATATTGCACTCTCAGCACTAAATCCTCTCTCATTGATCCAGTTGGACTCGACATTGGCTCTAACACGAACGAGAATCACGCTCTGAACAGAGAGAGGTCCCCTAGAACTTGTGCGGTAGTTTATGATCAATGGAAGAAAGCTACATATCGGCACCTTATTGTAACCTGTTGTTTGTCAAGTTTCAAGGACTACAAAATTTTAATGAAGACTAGGAAGCTTCTCTCATTAACTCTGAGGTATTGAATGTGCTGATTTAAAAAGTAAAATTTCCGCACTCTATCATTCCTCAGTGCTCCAACAGGAATTTCTTCCAACAGGACGTTATTCGGACTATTACTACGAACAACGATACGTTGTCTAGTACCGTGACGAGGGCTATGTCATTCGAAGTAGGCCTTGCATCATATTGCGTATCGTTACTCCATGTAATATTTCAATTAAAGGACTCATATGGAGTATTATTTGGAAATTTAATGTAGACTAAGAAGCTTCTGTCAATAACTCTGAGGCATTAAACGTGCTGATGTAAAAAGTAAAATTTCCGCACTCTATCATGCCTCAGTGCTCCAACAGGAATTGCTTCCAACAGGACGTTATTCGGACCATTACTACGAACAACGATACGTTGTCTAGTACCGTGACGTGGGCTATGTCATTCGAAGTAGGCCTTGCATCTTATTCCGTATCTTTACTCCATGTAATCTTTCAATTAAAGGGCTCATATAGAATATTATTTGGAAATTTAATGTAGACTAAGAAGTTTCTGTCAATAACTCTGAGGTACTAAATGTGCTGATGTAAAAAATAAAATTTCCGCACTCTATCATGCCTCAGTGCTCCAACAGGAATTGCTTCCAACAGGACGTTATTCGGACTATTACTACGAACAACGATACGTTGTCTAGTACCGTGACGTGGGTTATGTCATTCGTAGTAGGCCTTGCATCTTATTCCGTATCGTTACTCCATGTAATCTTTCAATTAAAGGACTAATATGGAGTATTATTTGGAAATTTAATGTAGACTAAGAAGCTTCTGTCAATAACTCTGAGGTATTAAACGTGCTGATGTAAAAAATAACATTTCTGCATTCTATCATGCCTCAGTGCTCCAACAGGAATTGCTTCCAACATGACGTTATTCGGACCATTACTACAAACAACGATACGTTGTCTAGTACCGCGACGTGGGCTATGTCATTCGAAGTAGGCCTTGCATCTTATTCCGTATCGTTACTCCATGTAATCTTTCAATTAAAGGACTCATATGGAGTATTATTTAGAAATTTAATGTAGACTAAGAAGCTTCTGTCAATAACTCTGAGGTACTAAATGTGCTGATGTAAAAAGTAAAATTTCCCCACTGTATCATACCTCAGTGCTCCAACAGGAATTGCTTCCAACAGGACATTATTCGGACCATTACTACGAACAACGATACGTTGTCTAGTACCGTGACGTGGGCTATGTCATTCGAAGTAGGCCTTGCATCTTATTCCGTATCTTTACTCCATGTAATCTTTCAATTAAAGGGCTCATATGGAGTATTATTTGGAAATTTAATGTAGGCTAGGAAGCTTCTCTTAATAACTCTGAGGTACTAAATGTGCTGATGTAAAAAGTAAAATTTCCCCACTCTATCATGCCTCAGTGCTCCAACAGGAATTGCTTCCAACAGGACGTTATTCGGACCATTACTA
The DNA here is from genome assembly GCF_021130785.1 of Homalodisca vitripennis. NCBI lineage: Eukaryota > Metazoa > Arthropoda > Insecta > Hemiptera > Cicadellidae > Homalodisca > Homalodisca vitripennis. The sequence continues at coordinate 109,318,335 of NC_060213.1, forward strand.
CGAACAACGATACGTTGTCTAGTACCGTGACGAGGGCTATGTCATTCGAAGTAGGCCTTGCATCATATTGCGTATCGTTACTCCATGTAATATTTCAATTAAAGGACTCATATGGAGTATTATTTGGAAATTTAATGTAGACTAAGAAGCTTCTGTCAATAACTCTGAGGCATTAAACGTGCTGATGTAAAAAGTAAAATTTCCGCACTCTATCATGCCTCAGTGCTCCAACAGGAATTGCTTCCAACAGCACGTTATTCGGACCATTACTACGAACAACGATACGTTGTCTAGTACCGTGACGTGGGCTATGTCATTCGAAGTAGGCCTTGCATCTTATTCCGTATCTTTACTCCATGTAATCTTTCAATTAAAGGGCTCATATGGAATATTATTTGGAAATTTAATGTAGACTAAGAAGCTTCTGTCAATAACTCTGAGGTACTAAATGTGCTGATGTAAAAAATAAAATTTCCGCACTCTATCATGCCTCAGTGCTCCAACAGGAATTGCTTCCAACAGGACGTTATTCGGACCATTACTACGAACAACGATACGTTGTCTAGTACCGTGACGTGGGCTATGTCATTCGAAGTAGGCCTTGCATCATATTCCGTATCGTTACTCCATGTAATCTTTCAATTAAAGGACTCATATGGATTATTATTTAGAAATTTAATGTAGACTAAGAAGCATCTGTCAATAACTCTGAGATATTAAACGTGCTGATGTAAAAAGTAAAATTTCCGCACTCTATCATGCCTCAGTGCTCCAACAGGAATTGCTTCCAACAGGACGTTATTCGGACCATTACTACGAACAACGATACGTTGTCTAGTACCGTGACGTGGGCTATGTCATTCGAAGTAGGCCTTGCATCTTATTCCGTATCTTTACTCCATGTAATCTTTCAATTAAAGGACTCATATGGAGTATTATTTGGACATGTAATGTAGACTAAGAAGCTTCTGTCAATAACTCTGAGATATTAAACGTGCTGATGTAAAAAGTAAAATTTCCGCACTCTATCATGCCTCAGTGCTCCAACAGGAATTGCTTCCAACAGGACGTTATTCGGACCATTACTACGAACAACGATACGTTGTCTAGTACCGTGACGTGGGCTATGTCATTCGAAGTAGGCCTTGCATCATATTCCGTATCGTTACTCCATGTAATCTTTCAATTAAAGGACTCATATGGAGTATTATTTGGAAATTTAATGTAGACTAAGAAGCTTCTGTCAATAACTCTGAGGTACTAAATGTGCTGATGTAAAAAGTAAAATTTTCGCACTCTATCATGCCTCAGTTCTCCAACAGGAATTGCTTCGAACAGGACGTTATTCGGACCATTACTACGAACAACGATACGTTGTCTAGTACCGTGACGAGGGCTATGTCATTCGAAGTAGGCCTTGCATCTTATTCCGTATCTTTACTCCATGTAATCTTTCAATTAAAGGGACTCATATGGAGTATTATTTGGAAATTTAATGTAGACTAAGAAGCTTCTGTCAATAACTCTGAGGTACTAAATGTGCTGATGTAAAAAGTAAAATTTCCGCACTCTATCATGCCTCAGTGCTCCAACAGGAATTGCTTCCAACAGGACGTTATTCGGACCATTACTACGAACAACGATACGTTGTCTAGTACCGTGACGTGGGCTATGTCATTCGAAGTAGGCCTTGCATCTTATTCCGTATCGTTACTCCATGTAATCTTTCAATTAAAGGACTCATATGGAGTATTATTTGGAAATTTAATGTAGACTAAGAAGCTTCTGTCAATAACTCTGAGGTACTAAATGTGCTGATGTAAAAAGTAAAATTTCCGCACTCTATCATGCCTCAGTGCTCCAACAGGAATTGCTTCCAACAGGACGTTATTCGGACCATTACTACGAACAACGATACGTTGTCTAGTACCGTGACGTGGGTTATGTCATTCGTAGTAGGCCTTGCATCTTATTCCGTATCGTTACTCCATGTAATCGTTCAAATTTTTAAAGGACTCATATGGAGTATTATTTGGAAATTTAATGTAGGACTAAGAAGCTTCTGTCAATAACTCGGGAGGTATTAAACGTGCTGATTGTAAAAAAGTAAAATTTTCCGCTCATTCTATCATGCCTCAGTGCTCCAACAGGAATTGCTGCCAACAGGACGTTTATTCGGACCATTACTAACGAACAACGATACGTTGCCATTGAGTACCCCGGGTGACGTGGGCTACTATGTCATTCGAAGTAGGCCTTCCATCTTATTCCGTTATCGTTTACTCCATGTAATCTTTCAATTTAAAGGACTCTCATAATGGAGTATTATTTGGAAATTTAATGTAGACTAAGAAGCGTCTGTCAATAACTCTGAGGTAATTTAAACGTGCTGATGTAAAAAAATAAAATTTCCGCACTCTTATCATGCCCTCAGTGCTCCAACAGGAATTGCTTCCAACATGACGTTATTCGGACCATTACTACGAACAACGATACGTTTCTTGTCTAGTACCGCGTGGACGTGGGCTAATGTCATTCGAAGTAGCGCCTTGCAATCTTATTCCGTATCGTTACTCCATGTAATCTTTCAATTAAAGGACTCATATGGAAGTATTATTAATTTAGAAATTTAATGTAGGCTAAGAAGCTTCTGTCAATAACTCTGATATATTAGAACGTTGCTGATGTAAAAAAGTAAAATTTCCCCCACTCTATATGTCCATGCCCTCAGTGCTTCCAACAGGAATTGCTTCCAACAGGACATTATTCCGGACCATTACCTACGAACAACGATACGTTTGTCTAGTACCGTGACGTGGGCTATGTCATTCTCGAAGTTAGGCCTTGCATCTTATTCCGTATCTTTACTCCATGTAATCTTTCAATTAAAGGGCTTCCAAATGAGCTAGTATTATTTTGAAATTTAATGTAGACTAATAAGCATTCTGTCAATATCTCTGAGGCACTAAATGTGCTGATGTAAAAAGTTAAAATTTCCGCACTCTATCATGCCTCAGTGCTCCAACAGTGAATTGCTTCCAACAGGACGTTATTCTGGACATTACTACTAAACTACGAACAACGATACGTTGTCTAGTACCGTGACGCGGGCTATGTCAATTCGTTCGAAGTAGGCCTTGCATCTTATTCCGTATCGTTTACTCCATGAAATCTTTCAATTAAACAGGACTCATATGGAGTATTATTTGGAAATTTAATGTAGACTAAGAAGCTTCTGTCAATAAACTCTTTGAGGTACTTAAATGTGCTGAGTAAAAAGTAAAATTTCCGCACTCCTATCATGCCTCAGTGCTCCAACAGGAAATTTGCTTCCAACAGGACGTTATTCGGACCATTACTACGACAAGGGGGGGAAAGGGGGGGGGGGGGGGGGGGGGGGGGGAGGGGGGGGGGGGGGGGGGGGGGGGGGAGGGGGGGAAGACGGGGAGGGCAACGAAACGTTGTCTAGTACCGTGACGTGGGTTATTTCATTCGTAGTAGGCTTGCATCTTATTCCGTATCCGTTACTCCATGTAATCTTTCAATTAAAGGACTCATATGAGGTATTATTTGGATAATTTAATGTAGGCTAAGAAGCATCTTCTACTTAATAACTGTGAGGTATTTAAATGTGCTGAATTTTTTTAAAAAGTAAAATTTCCGCACTCTATCATGCCTCCCAGTGCTCCTAACAGGAATTGTATTCCAGCAGGACGTATTCGGACCATTACTAACGAACAACGATACGTTTGCCTAGTTTTTTTTTACCCGTGACGTGGGGTTATGTCATTCGTAGTAGGCCTTGCATCTTATTCCGTATCGTTTTTTACTCCATGGTAATCTTTCAATTAAAGGACTACATATGGAGTATTATTTGGAAATTTAATGTAGACTAAGAAGCTTCTGTCAATAACTCTGATGTATTAAATGGTGCTGATGTAAAAAAGTAAAATTTCCGCACTCTATCATGCCTCAGTGCTCCTCGCCCAACAGTAATACGCTGCTTATTCGAACAATGACGTTTTTATTCGGACCATTACTGACGAACCAACGATACGTTGTCTAGTACCGTGACGTGGGCTATGTCATTCGAAGTAGGCCTTGCATCTTATTCCGTATCGTTACTCCATGTAATCTTGTCCAATTAAAGGACTCATATGGAGTATTATTTTGGAAATTTAATGTAGACTAAGAAGCTTCTGTCAATAACTCTGAGGTACTAAATTGTGCTGATGTTAAAAAGTAAAATTTCGCACTCACTTTAATCATGGCTCAGTTCTCCAACAGGAAATTGCTCCCAACAGGACGTTATTCGGACCATTACTACGAAACAACGATACGTAGTCTAGTACCGTGACGAGGGTTATGTCATTCGTGAATAGGCCTTGGCATCTTATTCCGTATCGTTCTATTACTCCATTGTAATCAATTTTTCATATTAAAGGGCTCTCATATGTGAGTATTATTTGAGAAATTTAATGTAGACTAAGAAGCTTCTGTCAATAACTCTGAGGTACTAAAACGTGCTGAATGTAAAAAGTAAAATTTCATTTCTGCATTCTCTATCATGGCCTCAGTGCTCCAACAGGAATTGCATTCCAACAGGACGTTTATTCGACCCATTAACTACGGAACAACGATACGTTGTCTCTAGTACCGTGACGTGGGTTATGTCATTCGAAGTATGCCTTGCATCTTATTCCGTATCGTTACTCCATGTAATCGTTCAATTTTAAAGGACTCATATATGGAAGTATTAGTTTGGAAATTTAATGTAGACAAATGAAGCTTCTGTCAATAACTCTGAGGTATTTAAACGTGCTGATGTACAAAAAGTAAAATTTCCCACTCTATCATGCCTTCAGTGCTCCAACAGTGAATTGCTTCCAACATGAACCGTTATTCGGACCATTACTAACAAACAGACGATACGTTGTCTAGTACCAGTGACGAGTGGGCTATGGTCATTCGAAGTAGGCCTTGCATCTTATTCCGTATCGTTTACTCCATGTAATCATTTCAATTAAAGGGCTCATATGGAGTAGTATTTAGAAAAATTTAATGTAGACTACGGAAGCTTCATGTCCAATAACTCCTGAGTAATTTTAAAATGTGCGAATGTAAAAAAGTATTTTTAAAAATTTCCCTAACTCTATCATGCCTCATGCTCCAACAGTGAATTGCTTCCAACAGGACGTTTATTCTCGGACCATTAATACGAACAACGATACGTTGTCTAGTAACCCGTGACGTGGGTTTATGTCATTTCGAAGTAGGCCTTCGCATCTTATTCCGTATCTTTACTCCATGTAATCATTCAATTAATAGGGGCTCATTTGAGATATTATTTGGAAAAAATTTAATGTAGGTACAACTAGGAAGCTTAATCTCTTAATAACTCCTGAGTACTAAAATGGGGCTGATGTAAAAAGTAAAAATTTCCCTACTCTATCATGCCTCAGTGCTCCCAACAGAATTGCTTCCAACAGGACGTTATATTCGGACCATTACTACGAACTCAACGATACGTTGTCTAAGTACGTGACGAGGGTGTCGTGGTTATGTCATTCATCGTAGTAGGCCTTCTGCATCTTATTCCGTATCGTTACTCCATGTATTCTTTCATTAAAGGAGGGGCTCATATCTTGGAGTATTATTTGGAAATTTAATGTAGACTAAGAAGCTTCTCTAATTATCTGTGAGTATAAATGTGCTGATTTAAAAAGTAAAATTCGTAAAAATTTCCGCACTCTATCATGCCCTCATGTGATCCAACAGGAATTTATTCCAAGCAGGACACGTTATTCGGGACCATCACTACGAAACAACGCATACCGTGAGTGGGTTATGTCATTCGATAGTTGGCCTTGCATCTTATTCACGTATCGGAGTTACTCCATGTAATCTTTCAATTAAAGGAATCATATGGAGTATTATTTAGGAAATTTAATGTAGGCTAAGAAGCTTATTTTAATACTGTGAGGTATTATGTGCATTCCGCACTCTATAGTGAGGTATTCCCGTTATTCGGACCGATTTCTACGAAAACGATATCTTAGTTCAGTATCGTTACTCTACTCTGTATCGTTACTCCATTAATCTTTCAATTAAAGGACTCATATGGAGTATTATTTGGAAATTTAATGTAGACTAAGAAGCTTCTGTCAATAACTCTGAGGTATTAAACGTGCTGATGTAAAAAATAACATTTCTGCATTCTATCATGCCTCAGTGCTCCAACAGGAATTGCTTCCAACATGACGTTATTCGGACCATTACTACAAACAACGATACGTTGTCTAGTACCGCGACGTGGGCTATGTCATTCGAAGTAGGCCTTGCATCTTATTCCGTATCGTTACTCCATGTAATCTTTCAATTAAAGGACTCATATGGAGTATTATTTAGAAATTTAATGTAGACTAAGAAGCTTCTGTCAATAACTCTGAGATATTAAACGTGCTGATGTAAAAAGTAAAATTTCCCCACTGTATCATACCTCAGTGCTCCAACAGGAATTGCTTCCAACAGGACATTATTCGGACCATTACTACGAACAACGATACGTTGTCTAGTACCGTGACGTGGGTTATGTCATTCGAAGTAGGCCTTGCATCTTATTCCGTATCTTTACTCCATGTAATCTTTCAATTAAAGGGCTCATATGGAGTATTATTTGGAAATTTAATGTAGGCTAGGAAGCTTCTCTTAATAACTCTGAGGTACTAAATGTGCTGATGTAAAAAGTAAAATTTCCCCACTCTATCATGCCTCAGTGCTCCAACAGGAATTGCTTCCAACAGGACGTTATTCGGACCATTACTACGAACAACGATACGTTGTCTAGTACCGTGACGAGGGCTATGTCATTCGAAGTAGGCCTTGCATCTTATTCCGTATCTTTACTCCATGTAATCGTTCAATTAAGGGGCTCATATGGAGTATTATTTGGAAATTTAATGTAGACTAAGAAGCTTATGTCAATAACTCTGAGGTACTAAATGTGCTGATGTAAAAAGTAAAATTTCCGCACTCTATCATGCCTCAGTGCTCCAACAGGAATTGCTTCCAACAGGACGTTATTCGGACCATTACTACGAACAACGATACGTTGTCTAGTACCGTGACGTGGGTTATGTCATTCGTAGTAGGCCTTGCATCTTATTCCGTATCGTTACTCCATGTAATCTTTCAATTAAAGGACTCATATGGAGTATTATTTGGAAATTTAATGTAGGCTAAGAAGCTTCTCTTAATAACTGTGAGGTATTAAATGTGCTGATTTAAAAAGTAAAATTTCCGCACTCTATCATGCCTCAGTGCTCCAACAGGAATTTATTCCAACAGGACGTTATTCGGACCATTACTACGAACAACGATACGTTGCCTAGTACCGTGACGTGGGTTATGTCATTCGTAGTAGGCCTTGCATCTTATTCCGTATCGTTACTCCATGTAATCTTTCAATTAAAGGACTCATATGGAGTATTATTTGGAAATTTAATGTAGGCTAAGAAGCTTCTCTTAATAACTGTGAGGTATTAAATGTGCTGATTTAAAAAGTAAAATTTCCGCACTCTATCATGCCTCAGTGCTCCAACAGGAATTTATTCCAGCAGGACGTTATTCGGACCATTACTACGAACAACGATACGTTGCCTAGTACCGTGACGTGGGTTATGTCATTCGAAGTAGGCCTTGCATCTTATTCAGTATCGTTACTCCATTTAATCTTTCAATTAAAGGACTCATATGGAGTATTATTTGGAAATTTAATGTAGACTAAGAAGCTTCTGTCAATAACTCTGAGGTATTAAACGTGCTGATGTAAAAAATAACATTTCTGCATTCTATCATGCCTCAGTGCTCCAACAGGAATTGCTTCCAACATGACGTTATTCGGACCATTACTACAAACAACGATACGTTGTCTAGTACCGCGACGTGGGCTATGTCATTCGAAGTAGGCCTTGCATCTTATTCCGTATCGTTACGTTACTCCATGTAATCTTTCAATTAAAGGACTCATATGGAGTATTATTTGGAAATTTAATGTAGACTAAGAAGCTTCTGTCAATAACTCTGAGGATATTAAACGTGCTGATGTAAAAAGTAAAATTTCCCCCACTCTATCATGCCTCAGTGCTCCAACAGGAATTGCTTCCAACAGGACGTTATTCGGACCATTACTACGAACAACGATACGTTGTCTAGTACCGTGACGTGGGCTATGTCATTCGAAGTAGGCCTTGCATCTTATTCCGTATCGTTACTCCATGTAATCTTTCAATTAAAGGACTCATATGGAGTATTATTTAGAAATTTAATGTAGACTAAGAAGCTTCTGTCAATAACTCTGAGATATTAAACGTGCTGATGTAAAAAGTAAAATTTCCCCACTCTATCATGCCTCAGTGCTCCAACAGGAATTGCTTCCAACAGGACGTTATTCGGACCATTACTACAAACAACGATACGTTGTCTAGTACCACGACGTGGGCTATGTCATTCGAAGTAGGCCTTGCATCTTATTCCGTATCGTTACTCCATGTAATCTTTCAATTAAAGGACTCATATGGAGTATTATTTAGAAATTTAATGTAGACTAAGAAGCTTCTGTCAATAACTCTGAGATATTAAACGTGCTGATGTAAAAAGTAAAATTTCCCCACTCTATCATGCCTCAGTGCTCCAACAGGAATTGCTTCCAACAGGACGTTATTCGGACCATTACTACGAACAACGATACGTTGTCTAGTACCGTGACGAGGGCTATGTCATTCGAAGTAGGCCTTGCATCTTATTCCGTATCTTTACTCCATGTAATCGTTCAATTAAGGGGCTCATATGGAGTATTATTTGGAAATTTAATGTAGACTAAGAAGCTTATGTCAATAACTCTGAGGTACTAAATGTGCTGATGTAAAAAGTAAAATTTCCGCACTCTATCATGCCTCAGTGCTCCAACAGGAATTGCTTCCAACAGGACGTTATTCGGACCATTACTACGAACAACGATACGTTGTCTAGTACCGTGACGTGGGTTATGTCATTCGTAGTAGGCCTTGCATCTTATTCCGTATCGTTACTCCATGTAATCTTTCAATTAAAGGACTCATATGGAGTATTATTTGGAAATTTAATGTAGGCTAAGAAGCTTCTCTTAATAACTGTGAGGTATTAAATGTGCTGATTTAAAAAGTAAAATTTCCGCACTCTATCATGCCTCAGTGCTCCAACAGGAATTTATTCCAACAGGACGTTATTCGGACCATTACTACGAACAACGATACGTTGCCTAGTACCGTGACGTGGGTTATGTCATTCGTAGTAGGCCTTGCATCTTATTCCGTATCGTTACTCCATGTAATCTTTCAATTAAAGGACTCATATGGAGTATTATTTGGAAATTTAATGTAGGCTAGGAAGCTTCTCTCAATAACTCTGAGGTATTAAATGTGCTGATTTAAAAAGTAAAATTTCCGCACTCTATCATGCCTCAGTGCTCCAACAGGAATTGCTTCCAACAGGACGTTATTCGGACCATTACTACGAACAACGATACGTTGTCTAGTACCGTGACGTGGGCTATGTCATTCGAAGTAGGCCTTGCATCTTATTCCGTATCGTTACTCCATGTAATCTTTCAATTAAAGGACTCATATTGGAGTATTATCTATAACTTTAATGTAGACTATGAAGCTTCTCACAGCAACTCTGGTGCGTCTTATAACGATTGGGGAAATTCCAATCACCGCACTTAATTCTGTCCCTTTACTACAGGAGGGATTGAAAAATAACACAATCCCTATCATCCATGAGGTAGACTATGATCATTGGAAGAAATCATATAACTGAAATTACTATATGAAAATATTACCTTAAGAATGCTAAATCAATTCACGATCACTATCCAGTAAAGAACACACTTGGGGTAAATTTAATGTATTTTCATTCTATTAAATATAGTAAAACCGTTGTATTTGAGAATACAAGTTTGGAAATTATGTGACTGTGAGTATTGTGATTAGTATTCATACAGCTAGCATCTGAATTTAGATTGTGTTGCGTGGTTAACCTCGTAAAATACAGAACATTCCATTAAAAAATGTTTCTAATCAAACAAAAATATAAAGATTGTGATTTTGAAGTATTCTGAAAGGACGAGGCATATAATATTTATTGAAATTTAATAACTCGTTTTTTATCCCGAATTGAATGGACACTAAAATACATATAAATGCTTGCAAAATAATATAATTGAATTTATTTAATCATCTTGGCAAGTGGTGGCAGTTTGTCCTACTTTACGTTTTAACAACAAAATTTAAAAGTTGTAATTAATAAATTAAATAACAAATTATTTTGGTACGTAACGGTCACTAAAAGTGGTTTGAAATGACAGAAAAGAGCTAAAAAAGTTTTTATTTTTAAAATATTTAAAGAAAACCATTTATTTTGTCTTAGCATAAGGTGAAGTCAACGAAAGAACTAAGCATCCTTAGTATATTCAACGATATGACGCTATCGTGCGTCTGTGAAGACTGCATATTCAACAGGCGTCGTATTAAGGCAAGATCTTTCCAAAATGTCACTCTGTGATTTGCACTGACGAAATTTGTATTTGCTGTGCAAGTTTTTGCAGCTCCAAAGTATATATATATATATATATATATATATATATATATATATATATATATCTTATATATATATAAATCTTGAGTCACGATGTATGTTGCCAATAAACTCCAAAACGACTGAACCAATTTCAATCAAATTTCACATGTATCCGTAATTTAGTCTAACTTAGAAGATAGGATAGTTATTATCTGAATAATTCGCTTATGTCGTGAATATAAACGAATAAAATGAAGAAAAGTTTTCAAAGCGCCTGCACATTATAACCTGCAATTACGAGATAGATACGTATATTAAACAGTGAAACACTATTTGAAGGCGCTAAGTTATGATGTATAATTGTCTAAACTAAACTTTTGGTTGAACTTAAAGGTTGAGTGGTAGACCACTTTGTAATAAAATACATTATGCATGTACAATACATTTTTGACATATTTTCTTGATCGTGAAATCAAGGTAAAATCTACATCGGGGTTGGAAATATAATTTACTTCAACCAGAAATGCTCATACGCGGGCAAAACTTACGAAAAGCGTGCGAAGCCGCGGGAAACAGCTAGTATATATATATATATATATATATATATATATATATATATATATATATATATGAAGATTACAAAAAATATTCCAGTTTAAGTGACGAAAACGAGTAAAGATCTGTTTTCATTTCTCAAACTGAATATCATTTTTCATTCAATCTCATCTTCACATACGTGACTCAGAAACACGTATTGTTAGAAATTAGGACAAGAGTTTAAGGAAGCCTCTTATTGCGATTGGCTCACAAACATTCTTTGCGCACCTGCAGAATGATTACTGTGGCACGGCCTCCCCGTGTTATCGAGGAGGGCTAACAAATACAACTTCAGTCATGTAACCTTAGACGAAGGAGATGCTAACTCTCAGTAAACAAGGCGGGGGACAGTTTTAGATTTCAAAAGCCTTTTATATAAGCAGATTCACCCTTCCCAACAGTCTTCCTTCCCATTGAACAAGATCCATCGATCTTTTACCATAATATGTCAAAATGTAATACCATTGTCCAGATTTGAGGCTCAGAGTAGGTTCAACTAGATTTTATATATGAGCCAGAAGTATATCATCCAGAAGCTGCTAGTAAGCTCTCATGAACTAGTACAAATCTCTAGTAAAATAAATTTGGAACTTGAAATGTGAATATATACAGGTTTGATTAATACTATTATGTAATTAATTTTTGATTAATTTATCTCTTAGTTACTAAAAGGCAGCATGCGGCAAGAACATATTAGAGCAGAAACTGACTATGGCATTGGACATCAAATATTTGTACCTCAATATACATTTGTTTGTCATGACAGCCTATAGAAACACGGACTGCAAGATAGGGAACTCACCAATACACCTTACACTTAGCAGGATTTCCTGAAATTAAAATTTGAAAGTAAAATATCGTCTTATAGTTCATTTATGTCTCGAGACGTCTTGCATAAAGATACTCACATATAAAATTAAGTTTTACGTATGTCAGAGCAGAAGAGAAATCTTTCCAGCCCACTTAGTGACAGCATTCAACGTTCAACCAATTACCGTGGATGGATGTACATCATCACATAACTCATTCTTATCTATGTAAAAATGAAGTTTCAGATGAATTTAATGTGTAAAGTCAAGAATTCTCAAGATATTTTTGATGGTTAAGAAGGTAATACATATGTTTAAGAAGATATTTTATTGTTTCAAATTCATAGCTTTTGAAAGTAACTTCTCTGAATAGAGGGGATATTTTGATCACTCCACAAGAAATTACAGGCTTTTACGAAAAAAATGTAAGAAATTATTTAAAAATTCCAAATAAATAAGGCTGGAGAATAAATCTGTGAACTTCTTAAATATGTACTAATATGCCATGGCTTTTGTATGTGAGTATTTACATTCATATATTGCATAGATATATAATATAGTTGATTTAATATAGCATATAATTAATGTAATTTATGAAAGTGGAATGTCTTTTAATATACTTTCCTTAAGAAAATTTCATATTTATAAATTAAAAATGTTATTACCATGGATTAACATTCGTTTTTATACTGATAAAAGCTCTCATCCTGGACTTCAATTGTTTTTCTTTGAACTGGACTATAAAATATCCCAAAATTCTGCTTTAAATTCCTACTGCTACTCGTAAAAAAATCCAAACAACCTGTATACCTTTTCTTATCTGCAGAAAAGGTTTGAAACTAAACAAAAAAACTAATTTCAAACCAAAACCTACTGCACCTCCTTCAGAGCTTTCAGCCCTTATGTTTAAGGATCTGTATTGTGAGAGAAATTCTTGCTTCTTCCTATAAGAACTACTTATATATTGTAAAGCGGCTTTGGAAGAACGAGATGGGATTTCCAGATGGTGTGAAGATAAAAAGATAGGAACTCTATAGCCAGACCAATTTGACGTAGATTTTGGGTTTATTCAGATTTCTGTCTATTAACTTGGAAGTATTTAAGCGTGCGTGTCTTACAGTAAAACGCCGTATAGCTTCCAAAATATCCATGAAGAGGCAGACTAATTTTTACTCTATCCGATCATTTCAGCTAGGACAGTTTCAGTATTCGTGTTTTGTTTCCTACACTGTCTGGGATGGTACTCGAAGAAGGTGCTGAATTCATTTTGCTGCAAATTCTTAAACTGACTACGTTGTAACACAGTGAAATCTGAAATATGCTGTCTATCTGTATCTGAAGAAACAAAAACACTTAGAAACAGGCTCATTAGATGGAGCACCACTTATTCTAGCTGCTAAGTCATAGGGACATCATCCCTTGAGCTATGCACCTGGCTTGCGTTGGAAAGCTAGTGAAGCTGTCTCGACATCAATCAACCAATCAATGTTAATTGGGGACACATTATTTACATGTATAGGAAAAGTAAATAATTAGAGTTCATAACTAAAACTTTGTACATTCTCACGACAAAAAAATCCCACTATAACACTATAATTCAACATTTATGCATCCTTCATCCATTTACCAGTTTTATCCCTAAAGCGCTGAAGTCAATCTCCTGATTGGGTGATCTCCTAGTCAAATGTCAAAAACTAGGTAATATTAAAAAACCGGAAGGTAGACTACCGGCACCCCACAATACCACTCCGTAGGTAACGTGGGGGTAAATCAAGCCATAGTACGCCGTCATCAGAATAATGGGGCAATACTTGGCTAAAAGCCTCAAAGCAAAAATGCCTGAGGATAATTTGGTGCAAACATGGTTAATGTGGTCATTCCATGTCAACCCTCGATCTAGGTGTCTTTTTGTAAGGGATTCAGTGCTGTCGACTTCTTTCCGAATAGAATCTTCTAACATGACGGCAGGGCCACCACATTTTAAGTCTACTGGACGCAGATAAAAGTTAATGACATGGAATTTTGATGTGTTTGTTTTGAGATTGAGGCTGTACTCGAAGAAGGTGCTGAATTCATTCTGCTGCAAATTCTTAAACTGACTACGTTGTAACACTTTTTTTGTTGAACATGTTGAACACGATTGTTGTTCCTCAAAAGTCTGTACTCTCAAAAGAGATTTTGATGTTCCACTGAAACAGAGAGTCGTGTCATCAGCATACTGCACGACTTTTTCATACAGTAGTGATGACCCAATGTCATTGACGTATATTAGAAACAGAATGAGACTGAGAATTTATCCCTGTGGGAGCCCGAAGCTCAACTGTATTTGATTTGGAAGTTGATTTGGATTTGGATAACTTGAGTTCTGTCACTTATAAATGACCTAAGCCAAAAGTATGGCACGCCTCGGATGCCATGCGATTCAAATCTTTCAAGCAGAGTTTTGTGGTCAAAATAGTCGAATGCTTTTGATAAATAGAGAAACGCACCTAGCGTGGTATTTTGATTTTATATTCCCTCCACAACCAAGTTGAAATGACTCACAATAGTGTCTATAGTAGATTTACCTTTCCTGAACCCTAACCTTTCATCTGAAAGAGAACTCTGAAAGTGAGACTGGCCTGAAGTTGTTTGTAGAACTGGGATCGTCCTCTTTAAAAATTGGAGTAACTTCCGCGGTTTTAAGGAGTGAGGGTTTGGTTTGAAAACTTATTGTTTGAAGGACAAGTTAATGAGTTGGGTTAAAGGTCTCAAAATATGCTTAGAACATTTTTTGTGGGACACATTGACATCAAGTCAAGAGATCATTTGAGGTTTTGGCTGGGAGCTGCTGAACAACTTTGTCGAGCTCTTCTTCAACGACAGGTACTAGTGCCATTGAGGATACTGGACACTATCTTCGCGTGGGATTTAGCTGCGCCTGTAATGGTCGAGGGTTTAGCTCACAAGCCACAGACGCAACGAATCTGTTGAACTCGTTTGTCACCTCCTTTACACCACCTAAAAGTTTGTCTCTAATTTTAATTTAATTTCTTTACAGTGTTTTTATTTGTTGTTGATGATGCCCCAAATAGTTGTTGAAACAGTTATAGAAGAAATAATTGATTTAGGGGCATCATATTTTCCATTTGTTATTGGATAATTTTTTAGGTTTTTGTATTTTAATACTTTTTGAAAAAAAAAAAAAAAACAGTAGCAGTCGTGGGACTGCCGATAGAAGTGAAAACGGAACTATTAAGTTGAGAGTAATTAAAACTATATGCAAAAATTATATGAAATTTTTTATGTTTTATTTATTAGTTACATATGATGGGTTAAACAAATCATGAACAAAATATAAATACAAAGTGGTTGAAAAAATAATTAATATACAATTATCTTAACAATCTATATATATAAAAATGAATGTTTGTATGTTTGTCCTTTATGGAATCGTGAACTATTGGACCGATCATGATGAAAATTTGTACGTATATGTATTTTTCCACGGAGAAGGTTTATAAGCTATGCCCATCCCTTTCCCGATTCAGGATTCCGCCCCACTGGTTACAGAAATACCCATAAGAAATGCATTGCAGCAAACATATGTTAACGTCTTTTCAAATTTTTAATCAGCTGTTCTTTGTAAACATATATTACACTTATAGTTTTAAAGCATAGAGTAAGCTTAAGAGAAACGACAAATTTTGTTTAAACTGTTTTTGCAATCACTGTTAAACATAGACTTTACTATCCAGATAATACAATTCAAATTTGACGTAAAAATTCACCTTTAACTGCAATATTTATTTAATATAAACCATGCTCATGCTTGATCAGAAGAGTAATGCAGATATCATAATTACTATCTTACGTTGGCTACAAATATAAAGAATGTTATAAAATCAACCTTAGTTGTTTTTTTTGACAGAAGTATGGTTCTCAAAACTCCGTGTATACATATTCTCTCGATCGAGACAACAAAGCAAGCTCAATCGTGGCATCGGAGATATAAACTAATTTAATCTAAAATTTATTATAGTAAAAAAAAAATTTACTAAGTAATATAAGGACTTCGGTTCTTAAGATTTGCGTGCGAAGCCGTGGGTAACAGCTAGATAGAGGCAGGAATATGGTACATACCTTCATAATACGCCCAAGAGGCTCACGATGGAACGACTATCAATTATCTCAGCAATGTTTAGAATGTGATAGAAAAAGAATAAGTGAATATAGTGTACTGTTTTCAACGGGAAATTGCGTGCGAAGCCGCGGGCAACTTTTGCAAAAAATTATTGAAATGCGCAGCAAAGCGCGTCGGGCCCGCTAGTATCTTAATAAAAACAATAAATGAACATATTTCATAAAATCTAAAATTATTATAAAACTTTTTTAATTTTCCAATTTTAAAATCCACGAAAAATATTATCAAATAACTAGAAATCTATTTTACCACGCTAGTAAGATAAATCTTATACCGTAATAATATTCATTTCATGATGAAGAGGTTAAATATTAATAAACATAGAATACAAGTGAGTAAACACCGAGTGAACAACAGTGAGTTGAACACCGTTGTAAATAATACAGTTATTGCTACGGATAAAGTATATAATTGCAATAACAATTAAACCCACAATATTTTTAAAACTAATAAATTAGTTAAATTAACTTGGTTCTTTCGTAAAGGTATTTTTATTGCACAATAAACTAATTTATTGAGTTAATACGGTATCAGTGAGCCAATGCGCCAACTACAGTTCCGGCAGAAACGTTCACTCATCACTTCATACGCTACTACAGGCTAAACTAAACTTCCAATAAAAAAATTATAAATTACAAAAAATATTCATCTATTTTCACACAACTTTCTCGCTGACAAATTTTGTCTGACCAAAAAATAAAAAAAAATCCTCTCTTACTACTTTTTTCTTGTCATTGTAAACGCTATATAAAATGTAAACAATAATCAAAATTATTTCGAAATTTTTTTAATATTTAAAAATGTAACCAATAGATTGCCAATATTAAGAGCTTTAATTTGACGCATCTTACAGAATTGTACGACATTGGCTTCACTTTTAAATCGCGAGAGGAAGCCGTAAAGGTCACTGATTTTCGCAGTCTGTTTTCATACTCCGCCGGGACAGTTTTAACACAGCGAGACTGACTTTTTCATGCAGGTTAGTAGTCCGCGGCCAAGTCTACGGTTAAAAAACACAGCGAGACTGACTTTTTCATGCAGGTTAGTATCATTAGCATGTCGGTGACGCGAACCGAAGATTTTACCCTCTACCAAAACGCTCAACGCGCCTAAAGAAGTTTTCACTTCAAAAAAACAAAACATATGAAGTTTTCGTTACAATTGTTTTTTTGAGAAAAAATTGAGGTTTTCTCTCAAAACCAATACAAACTATGACGATGTATGACTGCATATATTTATATGTCAAAGCAGAACATCGTAAAACGTTTTGAATATTTCTTTGAAGAGGCACGTATTGAGAAGTGCAATGTTTTTAGACCTTATGATTCTTATTGTTTTGCCAATTTTGGGCTCCCTTTTAATTCTCTTTCCATTAATTATAAACTCTTGCATATAGTGGTCTGAGATTGCTGTGCGATGTTTGTAAGATTGACATATGTCTATTTATGTTGGTTGGATGTTTGTTGTCCATGTCGTTATTGTTGAACTCGCCCGTCAGGATGAATTCTTGTCGTTGATTGGTACAAAAATATGCGGTAAAAAAGTAAGGATTCTAATTAGGAAACAATTTATTCTTTCCCGCAGGGAGACCTTTAGATTCAAATTAAACAAAAATATTTAAATTCTCTGATTGAAAATCGATACAGATTGCTTCAAAATCTCGTTCGACTGTTTTTGAATTGAAAATGAGGGGAATGAACATTGATTTTCCAAAATTATTGCTACGCGCCGCCTCCTTTGTAGTGGTGTCTTAAAAAACACATTAGTTACTTTATAATTATGCAAAGCTGAAGGTTTTCGTTGTTGAAACCGTTTCGGTCACAACAAGGACATATGTGTTTTTATCTTCACACATCAGTTGGATTTCATCTATTTTGTTGGTGACCGATTGAAAATTTTGATGAAGCAGTCGTATGTTTGGATCAACCGTAAATTTACTCCGCCGAATGCAGACAGTATCTCTAAAAAAGAAGATAAACTTACATTAGTAGGGACTGCTAATCAACTAACGGTCTCCCTATATGCAATGTGCTACTGCCTGGCTGCCGACTCTCCTGGATCAGCAGCGGACACTGCAGGGAGTGCGGGGACTCTCACAGTTGGCGGCAGCCACAGAAGGATCCTCCTGCATCCCGCGGGCACAGGGGGAGGCTTTTCTTAATCATCCCTGCCAGTAGCCACATAGAAAGATATTAAGAGTGTCACGTGCAAACCTCCAGCTGATTCCATTAAAGCTCAGCAACCGTACATTGAACCGGTCAGCCAGTTCTTCAATAAAGTCATTCATGAATACGGTCTGATCATGAATGAGGTTGTCAATGTCTAGGTCATGGCGGTGAGCTTGAAGTTCCCTGCTTTGGCCTGACACGCCACGATGTATCCTTCTAGATGGCGGTAAATGTTTGATTTGATAGTACCTTAAACTTGTTGTGTGTAGCTACCGTTACTGACCTTTTTAGGCTTCACAGATTCCACGGTTGTAATCCATTCACCTCCGCGTATTGTAGGTCTGTAACTCAAGTTTTAGATTATGATTTTGGATTATATGATAGTGTATTAAGTTGTTTCGTCTCTTCAGACACAGATATACAGCAGATTTCAGGTCACTGTGTTACAACGTACTCAGTTAGAGAATGTACTGTAAAATGTTGCATATCTTCAAGTACCAGTGTAGGAGACTAAACTTGATCACTATACCTGTATTTCTTAATTTTTAAAGTTAAAGCCGAATAAAGGGAGGAAACTTACGTTACAGAATATGAATGTGTTTTCTAAATATTTTATACTCCCTTATAAGGTTTGCAGTTAACGGATGAAGCAGGTCCTCATGCAAAAGAATTTGCGCTGTTTGGAGTTTTCTAAATTTTTAGTTTACAAAATCCGTATCATTTTATCAGTAATCGATGAGAACATTAATTTTCTATATCTATCGAGAAATAAGCCTAGTTGGAGAAATTATCTAGTTTGTTAATATTTTTTTATGAAACAGTATACTTTAGTTCCCTAAATTGGTAAGAGTATTAAAATTTTAACGATATTATCGTCCTTAAAGGTTCTCAGTTTTCACTTGATTTTGATGTAAAATGTCATAATTTTAAATCAGATTTGAACGACGAACTGAGAATGAACAATTCTTTCGATCCACGAGCAGCCATTTACTCAGCTCCAAACAGAAAACGTGAACAAATATCAATGAAGTTATCTCTCAACACAAACTGTTATAAATTATGTTTCTCCACTATGAAACAGCACTATTGAATTAAGTTCTTCTTCACCTACATAGCATTCCATTATATAGAGCGGCAGGAAGGAGTATTCCTCCATAACCGGAAGGTGTGTGGGAACGCGATCAAGGAAAACCATCACACAATTCATCAGTCATAAAGTTGCTCTTTGCAGCGAAGACAAACAAGTGATAACTACAATATAGAAGGTGGAGAGTATTTTATAGCGCAATAAAAAGGCAGTTGGAGGCTAGATACGAGTTCTAGAAACAGTCGGTCACTTCATCACAGAATACTACAAAACATGATCGCCCTTGCTCTAGGTGAGTTTGAATTATTAAATACTAACAAATTATGATCATAACATGATGGTGGATGGAAATTTCAAGCAATCATTAAGCAAATGACTTTAAATTGGGTTGCTTAATGCTATGCCACTAAAGATATTGTCTTATAGTATGAGACAAATCATTGCAAGACTCACTGCTGGCTTTAATATTTAGTAATAATTCAAAGAATTTCCAGTTAATAATTTTAATGCTAGTGTTATCGTAAGAAACTAATTTTCTATACTAATAAAAAATTTAGACGATATAGCTCAGGCTTATGTGTCTTAGTCTCGCAATGATAATATTGTACTATAGTAGTGTTTACTTGGTTTAAGAACATTTTCAAATACAACGAATAAGTTTATTGATACCAAAATATAATTGATTATATTAAACAAGGTGCTTTAGCGAACCTTTAACCATTCGAATTGGTTATTCTTGCAATAATAAATGAAAAGTTTCTATTGAGGTGCTTCCTAAACACTTTTATACTTAGAGCATCAAAGTACTAGTAATAAAAGCATTGAAATAATACGCTTTAAAATAAAAATTGATCTCCTCTAATCAAAATGTACAATGTTATAAACCTTTAAATTTTAAAGTTAAACATTTCTTTTGCCAAAAAAATTTAATATAACATTCATTTAAATTATATGATGAACTGAGTAATATAAATACTTAAATCATAGTATATAACATAAATACTGCAGAATAATAACAGTTAATAAATAATGCATACTACTTAATGTTATTGTATTGATTACCATTAAATATTTGATAGAACATAATGGAGAATGCTCATCATTAATGATGACATGTTCGATGATCAAAAACTGGTATTGTTCTGAAAAAGTATTATTATTGGTTTACTAAACTACTCATATTTTTTAATTGTGTTTCTCCATTATTATATTCTTGTGGTATCAAACAGTACTTGATCAGTCTTTTTTAAATGGGTCTTATTTTTTCTTGACGCTTTAAGATTAAAGGTAAGCGTTGTAATTTTTTACAGTTGTAGAAGTAGTAATATTTATAGCATTGTTTGTGTTTTTTTTGTAGGCTGTATTCAGTAGAGCACCTGTATATCCACGTTACTTAAAGCCTTACATTCGTCACGTATATTTTTTATAAATACTGCAGTATTTTATATTTCAACAGCAATGATGAGCTAAAAAAATAACTTGATATTCACTCAAGTTAAAATGTTTACAATTCTTTTGTGTGTAAATTTTGAGCTTCACTACAGATCACCTGCCTCTTAGTGCAAAATTTGAAATCTGATGATGTCACCGATTTGATTCCTAGAGTCGGCAACGATGAAGCTCAAAACAATATCGTTTTGACATAGGATATACATAGACTTCAAAATACTGTGTATTAAAGGTTAAGCTGTGTTCTGATTGTCTGATCAGGAGTACAATTCAGTGCACTTTGATGTTTCTGACACGGTCCAAAAGCAAGTTAGAGCAACCGTGTTTACGTAACGTAGCTACGATGAAAATGGTTGATTCAACGTGAGTATTTAATGAATTCAATGTAGTGTGATTCAATCAATGCCAGAGGAAGTTGAACTGTAGCTAAACTCATCACATTGATTCAATCTGTCCCACCATAGCTACGTATTTTGTGTGGTCTTTTGCGCTCCTAATTATATATATAAATTTTGTAAACATTTCCGTTAGAAAATATGATTTATGATGTTTATACTACTATAACTGTTAGTATATAACATAGTTTATGTTTTTAGAAACTCCAATGGGAGAAAAATAACTTACTCAAACAGCATGAGGGCAAGGCCTAGTGGCATACAGGCCAATAGTGACAACTGTTGTTTACTAGTCACACTCATAGTCTGAGTAAGGTATTTAGTTACTGATCAATGTGAGACTATAACATAATACCATTTATTTTGAAAAGGCAAACTTTAAACCTTTGGTTGTATTAGTTGTACAGGATATAAATCATTTATGCAGACGAGGTATGCTGAAGTCCGGGGGTTTATTTGTCTTAGTTCTGGGTTGCGAAAACAGGGCTGCGCCACAAAACTTGCATTGTACTTATACAAATATTTAATACCTGAACTACTTATTATATTTAGTAAATAATTCGTAGTACGGATCACATAGGCTTTATTCATTTTCCGTGCCTCAGTTTATACCATTGGATGAGTTATCTCTTTTGTAACTAATACAATCAAAACTGCAACTCGTGAAATAATATTTGTACAATTGACCTTAGTGTTGTGTTTCTAGGAGTATTAATTGCCTGCTCAGCAGTGAGTGGACTGCCTGGTCCCCGGCCAGGCCCTGCTCCACAGCCCCGCCCAGGCCCCTTAGCACGACCAGGGCCAGCGGCAGGCCCCCTTCCAGCTCCTGTAGCTGATCCTTCCTTCGGATTCCCAGGTTATGGATTCCCAGGTTATGGATTTCCAGGATATGGAGTTCCAGGATATGGAGTTGACGAGGTTATATATGAGCCCTGTGTCTATGGACCATATGAGCAGGTGTTCGAAACTCCAATCGCGTATCCGTACTTGTATTGAAACATAAGCACATTGCATATAGTTCCTTTTAGTTAGTTTATCGTTTTGTATTAAAAAATACAAAATAAAGTCACAGCAATTTATGGTGAAATCCATTCACACATTATTTACCTTAGTTCTTGTCCAACAGGTTGCTATATCATATAACATACTTACATGAGTCTACTAAGTAAAATAACAGATAAAATTGCTTTGAATTTTTTTCAGATTCAAACAATTTGGTGCAGTTTACAGTGTTTAGTGTAGTAGATTAAAATAGAGTTTGCATTGAACTATAGTTTTCTTAAAATTTAAGGAAAAGCATTGACAAAGACAAAAATATGAAAATTCCAATACATATACTCAATAGAAAACACGAATATGATTTCAAAATGTGGTAAAATCTAATGTATGAGTCATGAGTCGAAGGGGATTTTATTTAAAGTTGCATACCCAATCTTGTGTATCTGTAAATAGTTATAATGGGTGATATCATGAATAAGAACTCTTATAAGGTTATCTCTGATGATAATAATTATACTGTACTACTAAATATTTAGACAAATATATCAGTAGCGATAATACTGTATATGCTGATATAGACTATGCAACATTGTTTTACCTATAAAAAGTCAAGAAGATGAGGAGAAAACATAAATCACAAACGGTTATTTTGAAAATTTAAATAACTTCAAATATTCCGACAAACACAGTCTAAAGAAAGCTAGATTACGTTGTGTGTGGCTCTTGCCAAAAAATATTAAACCAAAAATGGTTTGTTATTTTACAAATTTTCTTTAACTGTTGAGATAATGATAATTAACTATTATCATTATCTCAATGATAATTACCTAATGAAAAATGATAAATATTCAAATGAAACAGGACTGCCCCAGCGTGATCTAACTATAACATTTGTAAGAATAAGGTTAGTATGTGATAACATACAAAACCACAAGGAAAAGGCTGGAAAATGTTACTTACTACAACGTACCTCAAAATTATAGAAACCTCCAGTTTTGTGTTGGATTCGGGATGATGTCTCTGTTTTATAAACTTCGTGCTCTAATAACGGGGCAGGATTGAGTGAGGAAAATGGAATTTACCAATTAACCACAAGTTATCTCAAATGTGCTGGAAGAAGTTCAGGGGTTTACATCAGGAAGCTGAGGCTTAAATACGAAGCGTTTTTTAACTGAAGATGTTGGAAGTTTTCAAATATCCTCCATTTTCGTTATATGTGCTGTGAGATGTGTGCGTGCCCAGTTTACAGCTGGGTTTCTGAAAACGATTAATTTGGAGTCCTTTAACGTATAATAGGGAGCAATGAGACGCAATAATTTATCTACGATTTATCTCAAGGATACTAGTGAACATTTCCTAAGAATACTAGTGATTACTAGTTACCAAGTAAAGTCTCTAAGTAAAAACGTTTGAATGATATCCTACAAATGGAAGTCAGAGTAGAGTGCAGAGGCTGTGAGAGTTCAAATACACGTAGCTTACCTTAGGAATACTATTGGTATCCATGTTTATATCAGGTTCCTAGAGAAGGATTCAGGATATGATCCTCTAGTAAGGATTGGAAATATGTCCACTAACGATACGAATAAGTTGCTGTGATATATTTTCCTTCCAGTTAAAATCTCACGAGTGTTCCCCGTTAGTGTTAAGGTTCAAAATAATGTCCCCAATGGAGTCAACGAGAACCTATCCTAAACTTGTGTCCAGTAGAGAAGACAATCGAGGGCGTGGCCCGTACGACCTACTACTTAGCCTCAGCCAACCAGATATGCTGAGTTGTCAAATTGTCCAAAGAAGCTATGTGGATTTTTCTCTACAAAACTATAAACCCAACCAAGTCTATTACGAATAGATGAAATGTAAAGCTCTTCAAATGATTGTTAATAGCATCCCTAAATCTGCTCCAAGAAGGATCAATAACTATCTAGCACACACAATACCATTCCACTATCAGAAGTGGCTTAGAGAGGGAATTTAACTTTCTGAGCAAGTAACAGTACTATAACTACTAATAATCTGGTTTAAAAAAGAGGGGAATTTCACAAACTGGACATTTTTGGAGACATAATAGGCTATAAAGTTGTGTGAATTCCTTCCATATCACTTTAAGTATAATCGTATTGAATATGAGCCTAAGTGAACGAGGGAGGTGCAGAAAGGTGCTAATTCATGAATTACTCAACCGTGCTACACGAGGGTATGGTTAATCTAGTTTATTTATTTATCCATCATATGGCTGCACATAATAGAATATACATAATAGTTTAAGTGCAAAAATTTACATAAAACTATACAAACACGGGCACAGATTAGTACCTTTTAAACATTCAATTTAAACACATAACCAATCGAAACGTTTGTTGCTATCAAGAGTTCATCCAAATCGCCCCAATATGCCATACTGTGGCATTCATCACTATGTGTTGTATGGTGTGCTTTTATGCCTCGCAATCACACCTTGTTGACTGTATTCTGCCCCTTGAAGAGTTCGCGCATATGCCATGGTTAGTGCGGATTTGTTGAGTGATGTCCAAATGTTACGACAATATCCCTGATATGATAGTGAATAAAACCGGTCCTCCCCAGGATCCATTGACAAAACATTTTCTACTGTCTCAGGATATACTAAAAAAATGTAGATTATTCCATCTTGGTAGATAAATTCCATTCCTTCAGAAATGTAACTAATTAACGACGTCGACGTCACTGATATTCACGAAACTCACGCCAAAAGCGATGACCAGCTCGCTAAAAGAGATAGGTTACTAGAGAACGACATAACTGGGACAACACACCACAATGCCTACGAACTCGCAACTTTAATACGATGAACTGTAGAACACGCTCAACTGCGCAAAACTTCTAGCAAAAACAACGTCCACGATGTGATTATTAGGGTAGGTAGTATTTATAACCCTCTCGTTAGCTTCTGATATGGCCGCAAACCCCCCCCCCCCCCCGGTAGACTTCAATAACCACCAAACCCTATAATCTTGTATAAAACATGCGAATAAACGTCAGTAGTAAGCAATCATGAACACTTATTGCAAACCCAACTGACAATTACAGTGTCTGTGACTTCTCAAAATGTGACAGTGACATCGTAGATTCATACGGCTTAGCCACAGTTTGAACCAAAACCCCTTCTAACATCCTACATAATGTTGAAGTGTATTTTATTTATTTATTTAACGGCATTGCCATTTTTACAGTGTTTACAAAGTGTGGTGCACAACAATACTATATGGTAATTACAATACTGTTTACATGCCTAAAACAATATCAGATAATAAATAATAAATGCTCCAGTATCCACACACACACACACACACACACACACACACACACACACACACACACACACACACACACACACACACACACACACACACACACACACACACACACACACACACACACACACACACACACACACACACACACACACACACACACACACACACACACACACACACACACACACACACACACACACACACACACACACACACACACACACACACACACACACACACACACACACACACACACACACACACACACACACACACACACACACACACACACACACACACACACACACACACACACATAACCAAATAATAATAATAATAGATAATAATATATATATAAATATAGATATATAAATATAAATATTAATATATAGAAAAATAAAAATAAATATTAATATATAGAAAAATAAAAATTAATATTTTAAAATTATATTTTTAATTCAAAATTTAAACACTCAGTTCTCTCTCTTTCTCTTTTTTTACTGAGATTAAATAGATGGGTACATAAACCAAAGACCCATTTTTTTTATTTATTCATCAACGGTATCCACCATTTTACAATCATAATTAACACTGTTCGTATAGCTAATACAATATACCAATATAAGCCTACTAATATTAGATAAATATACAATAATACGTGCATTAAATATGTGGACAGCAAATAAGACAAAAAAGAAGTCAGCTGGTGAGCAAAACCCGTAAATAAGTATAAGAAGTCTAGTGTCTAGACAAGAAAAAGAGGGCAACAATTAAAAATAAAATTTGAACTACTATAACAGTAAAAGTTTTAAAGCAATAACAAGAGATAAACTTTAAAACAAACTCTAAAAATAAGGTAAAAATTATAAAAATAACAACATTAAATTTCCTAAAGAAATAACAAAAGATACACCTAGAACAAACTTCAACAATCAGGACGATAACTAACTATATTAAGTTAGGTAAGCAGAGTGTAACACAAAAGTGTAGAAAATTTACCCTCATCAGAAATTGCTATTTTTGTATGATCATGCCACAACAAAAGCCTAACTAGGGTTTCATATAAACCTTTCTGAATCCAGTTGGCCTCATGAAGAAGTCAATCAGTGGGGCTATGTCACTGCCACTGCGGAGGAGCCTTGGGACTGACGAGTTGTACGCATAGTATGAGGGCATGGATCTTCTCTGGAAGATTGTCCTTGATATATTACCTCTTGGGATGGAGATGTCAAGATCACCGGGCAATCCAGCACACCACTCGCTTGTTCAAAAACACAAGGTCGAGGAACTTACTTCGGAGAGAGAGAGGGACTGCAAGCCAAAAAACAATTCCCATTGCACTATTTATTCATATTTATTTATTCAGAAATGTAAAAACATTTTTTACTTGAAATTATCGTACTGTAAATCGACACATATGCAAGTAAAATTCATACAGTAATAAATTTTAGTTTTTGCATGTATGCGCTGACCTATGAATACGTAGTATAATTTGCATTTTAACAGATCCTCTATAGTTTTCAATGTAGTATTTTATAGCCTTATAATACTCGTATATTTAAACTATACTGGTGCCATACCATTCTATTTTAACATTTTTTATGAAGGTGGCTAGCTACAACTAGGCCTAGGCCAAGGCAGGTTTACCCTTGTATAGCTTCCAGTATTGTATTATATTACAGTATAGCATATTGCTTATTTTTGTATTAGAACTGTTTTATCTTAGTAAATATCTATACATTATTGCCCGTGGAGTTATAATTGGCATATTTCGTAGATTACTTGTAGCATTATTGAAACAAACAAAAATTCAATAAAATTCATTTTATTTTGTATTTTATTGTTTTTTATGTAAAGTATAATTTATTTAAATCAATTTTCTGAGTTGTTTCCATACTTGAGTAATTATTGTTGTTTGTTAATCTTTATTTTTATTTTTTGTTATGTTTTAGATATTTATAACTTGTTATATCTTTGGATACTTATTATTTATTATCAAATTTGTGTATACATATTTTGTTACTTTATGTAGATTTTTCATCTGATTGTATTAATTTTATTTTCCGCTGTATTCTACCATCTATGCTTGTCTTTGTAAATTGGCTGCTGCCGTTGGAAATAAATAAATAAATAAACGTCATTCATCCAATGCAATTAGTGAAATTAACACGAAAAAGGTGTCACTAAAACTATGATTTATGTCGTGTCGTTTCATGTCTGTCTGTTTGGTTGTGTTTTAAATAAAAAATGTATAATTAAAAACAGTATAAATAAGGAGTTGTTGTTTTGCATATTTTTATGACTTATTCAGATATTATTTTCTGTTCGAAAGTAATAATTGCATGACTATGCCTAAATTAGCTAATAAATAAACAATGTTGGGCAATATGTAAGCAAAAGATTAAACAATAAGAAAACAAAACGTACGGTTTAGTTGTCCATTGGGCTGACTTTATGTCCCAATCAATGACCTTTACAGTGTGCATAAAAGTTTCCTGTTCTCCAATTGTACAATTAAAAAATCGAAAGGTGCAGTTATACAAGTAGCATTTATTTGATTTTGGAAAATTATTTTGTTTAGTTATAGGTAAACTTTTATCAGCAAATTACTTTTATTATCGTATTTTCCATTAAGGTTTTTCACCTTAATGATTTTCGTTGGGATAAATTAACCTAGAAATATGTTAATTTTATATTAAAAACAGGTTTTAACACCATACACTGTTTTATTTCTACGCTCTAAAATCCGCCTTAAATCCGTCTTCAGCTTCTTTTATTATTTGACTGCCGGTTTAGGGTTATAACCATAATATCAAGAACTTTAATAAAATTATAAAAATACGTACAGTACACAAAAATCATTCTGATTATTTCAGACTAGTTTAGTAATATTTAATTTATTTTCCATGATTGGCGGTGTTGAACGCCTTGGGTAGGTCAAAACAATTTCCATTTCCCTGTCTCAGAATCAAGTGCCTGGACTAATTAAAAAAACAAACATTGAGTCTACGGTTGTTTTAACATTCAAATTGACTCATTATTTTTAACATAAAATGAAATCAGCACATAAAGAAATAATCTTTTGAATACCTATGAAAATGTAGATAGAATGGAAATTAGTCTGTAATTGTTACAAATTACCATGCTTCCCTTTTTGTGGGGTGGTTTTACTACAGTATGCTTAAATGCATTAGTGAACTTGCTTTCTTAGATTGAGTTGTTTATTAAATAACATAACCGGTAAATAATAACACTAAATTCTTTCAATAAACCGCATAACTATAGCCAACAGATGAATAAAAGAAGTGAAACATGTTAGCCATAGCGAAGTGATCACTGACCAAGGCACAACTGCTATAAATCAAACGTGTATTATCAACTACTGCTTTTTGGGAAGAAATATTGTAATATGTTGCCCCACAAATATTGCCTAGATGTATTAGAATCAATTTCAATATTATAAAAAATTCTGTTTTAATTAAGATTTCCTTCCATTAAATGTTATTTTCTCGTGAACTCAACTTTTACACGATGATTTATATCAAGATTTATTTATTAGATTATATAAAAAGTGTAACTAACTTTTTCAATGTACCTTTAGAAAGAGTGGTTTATTGTTGAAAACAAATTTGGATATTTTTGGGAACGCTATATCAATTTAATGGTAGATAATTCATAAAAGGTATTACATTTGTCATTAAGCCCATTTAATAGGAAAAAAATCTATCCAGCTTTCATTTCCAATATAGCCCCTAAACCTAAGACACTGGATATTCTGTGTTGAAAACCGACAAGCCATTCTAAACTTAGGTCCAGAAAATAACAAATGCTAACTTGAGTTTTGCCACTTGTCCATCAGTGAATACGTAACTTTCATACTTTTTACAGAGAATATCAATTAAAATGTTATTAATCCAAAGTTTTAAAGACTCCTGTTTTTGTCATTATTAAAAAACGCGACTCGTACGTCGTCATTAAATTTAAGACGTTCACACTCGAACTTTGCTAGATGGAAAAAACCTATATAATGCAATTATTTCAGTAAATGTCTATACATTCTAAGCTTTTCTAGTTTTCTCTACAGGCCCAATGAATGGTGTATAAAAAGTTGACGTGAATATCAGTGTCCAGAAATATACAATATTGCAATATCAGTGATGTAATGGAGGATATATTTTATGATCGTTAGTTTCTTTTCAGGCTTCATTTCCTCCTCGCAACACATGCAACAATAAGTGGAGCAGTTTTACAAGTTCCGTGAAATGATAATTTCTATTGCTTTAGGTAAGCATTTTACTGTGTTAAATTTTACAAACATTAATTGCGGTTATTGATAAACAATTGGGTATTTATATTATTTTAATACTGTACAATTTTAAATACTAAGCACCACAGGTAAGTTTTTATGAAAATTAATTACATTGAAGACTTCCTTTCATTAACTACATATAATAGTAATACCTAACGTGCCCAATTGATAATTACACTCCAAATTCATATGTTTACCGTCCAAGACGCTCACGTGGAAAAGAATATTAGTCCTTGAGGTATGCTTTGTAGATTCCAATTGGATTCAATAATAGATTATTTGAACTATTATCTTATGTATTTAGTTAGTTCTCAATATTATTATCATTATGTAAGTATTATGAGGGCAATCCAATTAATGTATCAAAAGTAAATATAGAGATACGATAGAAATACGAGGGTATAATATATTATATTTAGTAAAACTTAAAATACCTTATAATAATTTTAACCGAAGTTTACGATGAAAAAGCCACGGAGGGCAAACACCAGTAGCTAAAGTATTGAGACTTTTGGTTCATTCAGATTATTATAAAACTGCTAGAGGTAGATCAGGCTTATAACGAATAATGCTTTTCTTTTGATACCCCTAGAATGAACAGAAGCGTAAAAATATAAATATTGTGACATCATGATTGAAATGTATACCTAGGGTTCAAGGCATTATAAGGGTTTGGCAAAGATACACAACGAAAATAATCATGACAGAATAAATTCACAATGATAGGTCAAGCTATATTCGTCAATATCACCAGTTTAAAATCCATTGACGATAACGTATGTTCAAGAGCGAAATTTCGTCATGAGAAATGAATTACTAACATTTGATTAAGTACTCTTAAAATAAATAATAAACACTATACTTAAATTAATCCAGTTCCTAAATAAAGGAATATCAGAAAGATGGTGCATAAATTAATGCACAATGTTGCGTGTGTTAGGTTTAGGGTTAAACTCCATTATTGGTATGTTTCGGTTTCATAGCAGTTTTAAAGTATAATAGTAATACAATAATGACGCGTTATTTTTTACAAATTGGCATTGTAATCTAAATGGAATAATTTATCGTTGTTTGATAATGACTTTCAAGCCAGAAACAATAGTAACAAACTTGATATATTTAACGTTACTTATTTAGTTGTAGCAAAACTAAATCAGTATTCATTTCTCTTGAGAGTTCTTTTCTGTGTCAAAGATTATTTATCTCAATTACTTTTTTTCATTTTACACCACAATTCAGGTTGTCCCAAAATATTAAAGGATAGAATTTTGAGAGCGATTTTACACGAGAACACTCCATAGATAGTTATTACTTGTGAACTTTATTTTTTCATTTAAGCTCATATCTAATTCCTTACGTTATAAACTTAATATTAAAAAAACAAGTCATTAGCAACCAGTAAAATTATCAAAGAACATGTCTTTATTAGAAACATTACACAAATTAACACAATTATTCATTATTGTATATTTCATGAAGCAGTTTTTCCAAAGCGCCGTGTTTAAAAAGCTATTCAACGTTTCACAGCTATCAAGATTTGTGAAGGAAACAGGATTTTTCCGGGCATTTGCCATCGTTAAGTGAAACAATAAATCAGTAACACTACGTTTCGAGATCTGCAATCTGATCTCTTCTTCAGGTAAAGAACTAACCTAATACATAATATTACAAACTATGTTAAAATAACTAGGTTTTTTTTATTAAGTGCATGTTTATAGAGTTAGTGAAATTGACAAACAACATGTAGGTTGTGATTCCTGACTTAGGCGTGCCACAACGCTTTGGTAAGATTTGTTTATTTTAACCTAGTTTGTAATATTATGTATTAGGTTAGTTCTTTACCTGAAGAAGAGATCAGATTGCAGACCTCGAAACGTAGTGTTACTGATTTATTGTTTTACTGAACGATGGCAAATGTCCGGAAAAATCCTGTTTCCTTCACAAACCTTCCATCATCAAAAATAACCTTCAAACAAAGTATCAAGATTTCACAGTCACCACTAACTTCCTAATCATCTAGAAGCCGGAGTAAATTTTTACTACATTAGTACACATACTGGGTTTTATAGAAATTGTTAGAGGAATTTTTCTCAAATAAATTCGGTCGCTTTAGTTTCCAAGGAGGTCAAAGTTAGAGAAGGGGGTATTAAAAGGGGTGCAAATCGAGTGTTAAGGCTCTTAAGACATAGGGGTAATATTTCTAAAATAATATTTATCTAGTTTTAAACTCTAAAAAACTAATGACAAATATTAAAATAACATTTATATAACCGCCAGGGAGCGATAAAAAGAGATTGAAATTCGCCAACAATTTAGTATTGAATATTTGACGGTGTCTTTTGCTGTGAAATTAGTGTTGGCCAAAATTGGTGTAAGGGTCTACATATAGTTAGCAAGCGCTGATTTTAAGTACATTTACGTTTATAAAGGATGGTGTTAAGTATTTGAAGCTGGAAAAAATATATGTAAAAAGATTTTTATTTCTATTCTTTTAAAATTATTCTTTTTAATTCTATTGATACTCTCCTATTTCGAACTTCATCAAAACTAGAGTGGATGGTGACCAATTTCTTTCTTAAGACAATGTTCTTTATAGATTTCAAGAAAACCCAAGCTTTGTGGTTACGGGTTCTCAGCTCAAAAACTAATTCTCTTTAGATTTTTACAACTGATCTGAACATAATTCACTCATGATTCCCCTGTAACATCCATCATAGTCTTCTATTTTAGATTTAATTAGAGCTCCACTGACTAATTTTTATAATTAACGGGCTATTCGAAATCTTTCTTCAACGATTAACCAAGAACCATAATAATCTATGGAGAAAGAATTAAGAGAGCGGCCTTTTAAGAACTATGGTCACAAAAATAATAACATGAATATATATACAGAGGCGCTATTGAAACAATTTTTCTGTATGGGTGTTTTTATAGGTAGAGTGGAGACCGTGTGAAAACTTCGTGGTCTGATCCTATTTCGGTCATAATATGGATCAGTGGTGGTAAAACGAAGTGGTTGAGTTGCCTAGTCTAAACTGTAATAAAGACAGACTAAAGTATGTGCAAATTTATTTATTTATTTCTTCCAACGGTACATAACCATTTAGCCTATGACTAAAAAAAAGAAAAAATGGCTTATATATCTAGGTATAAGAACAACTTAAAACTATGTTTACATGCATCATGGAATCAAAATCTTCCAGTTTACCAAGACAATATTAACAAGACTACATTGCAATTGTAACAATGAAAATGGTATTAACAGAAACAATCGAATATCAAAATACATAATATCAACAAAACAATGAGATAACAATACAGTAACAACATAACAAAGACTAGTAACAAAATAAATAATTTTAACAAGGCAAGAGAATAACAATAACATGTTACATCACAACAAAGTTAAGGAGTAGTAGGACCTATAATTAGTTAACAATTTTCTTGATTTTTTTCGAAAGGCGAAAGACACCCCAGGAAGAAACTATTTGTAGCCTTTAAAAGAATGTCCGATGTTTTTGGTTTGGTTGTAAACATTTGAGCATTGTTTACTGCTGAGAAATTTCATATGGATAATAAGATTGATAGAAAACATTAGGCATGATATAAAAAACCGATGAATAGGTCTGTAAAAACTGTGGTTGAAGTGATAGTCTATATTGGTAACTAGTGGTGGGTGGCCTAAATTGACAACTGGGGAGTCTAGTCTAAACATGTATGGGGCGTATAAATGCAATTTCTAACGGCATATCCTAGGGTACTTTCAAAACCATCCCTAGGGGTGACTAAGTTGGCTGCACTTCAGACGACGAGCAGCTAAAACTCCACGAATAAGTAAAATGCTCACCAATCTCTGGTGGTGTAACTCTTTATCGATTGATAGGTAGAAAATAAAATAAATTAGTTAACCCAAGGAATTTATAGTTATCACCCTATTAAACTGTGTAAATATCAAAGGTGATACAAAACAAAATCTAGTATACCCTTAAATGCGTTATAGTATGGGATTTGAAATATGAGTATAATGATAATTGTTACGATAAAATAGTGATTTTTACCAGTGAGGTCTATAACGTGTGATATGGACATACTTGACAGATGATATAATAATTTTTGTGCGTGTTTATGTCGCTAAACTCCACCTGAATGGCTATACCGATTTCAATGAAATGTTTTGTGTGTCTTTAGGTGGATTCAAGAATGGTTTAGAAATAAAAATGTAAGCAGTTACAAATTAAATTTAGAAAATAAAATATAAAGGTTTTAAAAGCACCTGCATATTATAAACTGCAGTTACGACACAGGTACATATATTAAATAGCCAAACACTATTTTAAGGAGCTAAGTTTTGGTGTATATTTGTTTTTGAAATACAAATATCATATCTGGTTGAACTTAAAACTTGATTGTTAGACCACTTTATAATAAAGTACATGTACGTGTAGCATGCGGTTTATTATAATTTGGTTTTATTTCGCACGACACCACAGCCTACAAAAAATATTGTCACTTATAAATATAAGCAGTAATGAATGATTGAATTTTCATTATTTATTAAACGTTACTTGAATAATTTCAGTCAAAATAACTTGATATTTTGTCATATCTTACATGTTATAACTGTCACAACGCGTGATTTAGTTTTGTTAAAATTACTCAAAACTATACCTACAAATCAAAATACTAATAATATTATAATTGCGAAAGTGACTTTGTTTTCCTTTTACGCATAAGCTATTCAATAGATTGCACTGAAATTTGATATGGACATTATTAGGGTTCCTGGGATGAATATAGGACTATTCTTATTTCGAAAATCCCTCATGCCTACGCCCTACTGGTCTTTAAAGTAGCAACAAAATCCCACTTTGGTATCTAAATTTGCTAAATGTTAATTATTAAAAGAGAATTTCTAAATTAATCAGCTGTTTTGACTAAACATTGTTTATTATATTCAATTTATTAACAATTATATTGGGTAAGGACATTTGTATAACAATTTTAGATTTCAGCGATTGAGTAATCATCTATATTATAAAATGTCCCAAAAAATAAAATGGTAAGAATTTGACACAGAAGACTTCCTTTGCAGCACTCTGCAAGAATTGCTATATGCTAGAAGTTCGCTGGACTGTGGTTTTTAACTGATGAACTAATTTCAGCTCTAAATGTTCTAAAGTATGAAATTGCGTGCGAAAGATCGGGTAATTGCTGTCAGTGTATATATAACAGACCATGTATTCCATTCTTTAAACATTTTTAACGTTTAACGTCTGTTATCAAATCTAAAAGAGTTTTCTTTTGGCATAAGAAGGATTCTCAGACCTGTGTATGAATACATATATTCTTGGTCGGAACAGAGGAAAAATCAGCAATGGAAAAAAAACTAACATCGATGTAAATTACTAATAAATATACAAAAATATATTTTCTTGATTGTGGGAAGAAGGAAAACTCAACATTAGAGTCGGAAATATAATTCACTCGAACCAGGAGTGCACATACAGGTGCACAACCTACGAGATGTCCGAATACATAACATAACCCACAAATTGGTTCAAGTGGGCCTCATTGACAGACTGCAGTCCGTGCAAAATAAATTTTTAAGGTATTTGCACTGGAGAGAGCCTGATAGGCCTCTGAACTTGCTTCGGCTACATCCACTGGTCGTTAGAAGGGAGGTTGCAGATGTTGTCTTTCTTTATAAGATTCTCAACTTTGTGGTAGTCTGCCCCCCTCTTTTGGAGCGAATTGCTTTTCGTCTTCCTTCTGGCACAAGATCGCGCTGCCTCTTCGAGCTGAGCCACTTAAACCGCAACTATCTCCAGTTCAGCTCTGTCCCAAGAATGCTTCGGCTTGGCAACGAGGTGTGCAGTGAAGTAGACTTTTTCTGCAATCGACTGGGTGCTTTGAGACTGCTGTGTTGACAGTGAGGCTGGAGGCATTTGAGTCAGAGTGAGCTTGCCGAGTCCTGCACAGTATTACAGTATTACAATAGTTACTCCATTGTTATCTTTGCCGATTTAGTCTATTACTGTTATCATTATTGTTATTGTTGTATTATTATTTTTTATTACTTGTTATATCACTACTTGTTATTGTTATTGCACTATTGTTATTGGTACCACTTTCGTTATGTTTCACATTGTATTAGTTTTATCTTGTTATATCTATTTATTTCACTATGTCGTAGGCATGGTCAATTGCTGAAATTGCTGAACTTGATTTTTCAAACTATACTTTTTTTATGAGAATTTATTACTGTTATTACTAGTCATCTTAAGTATTGTTATTTTGCAAAATGGTTATACCGTGGGAATGTAAATAAATAAATAAATAAACATAAGAATCTTCGGGTTATTTTTTGATTGCGGTTTAATTTGGCATTGAAACACATGCAAAAGCTAAGCAATTATTTGCCACTGTTCAAGCAAGGGGATTGAAATATATAGGCAGAACGTGTTGGATTTATTTTATCGACTTAGTACCAAATCAAAATAAGCAGAGCGTATTGTGAAAATTACCGAAAATATTTTAGCCGGAAACGTAGGATACAAGGAAGGACACGGAAAAACAAATTCGTCCTGGAATGCTATTTGTATTACATAAGATAATCACAGTTTGTGTTGCACGTGCTCAAATTAGGAATCACGTATGCGATATGAATGCTGCGTTTTTAGGCAAAATAACGAAATTAAAAAATCAATTTATTTCACCATAGTATATTTTATTATTACTTTCATCTATGTCATAGTAAATACAAGGCGATAGGACGCAACATTATGTGTCACTTGATAGGATTCGATAAGGTTGCGTTGCAAATTTCATGTCTATACAGGCATAAATACAATCATACTGAAAAGAAATGTTAACATCCGCAAGGCAAAAGAGAAATTGTGCCAGCCTTAGTATAGTATACACCACGTCCGCTGCATTATCACGATCCTCTGTAACTGTAAGTGATCCTGCATATTTAATGCGTTTTTATTGATGTCATTTCCTTATTTTAGCATAACTTTTTAAATTTTCATAATAAGTAAAATTTGGTACAGATCACATAGTATGTGTTTATAAATGATAAAATGAATGTTATTGAAGGCATTTGATATATTATACATGTATATATTACGCTTAATGAGTTTTATTGCCTATAATATCAAATATAGCATTACTATTGGTTATGTGGATAAACTGAATTGTAATACTTGACTGAATTACTAATGTCATTAGAGCATTTAAATTTATAATTATAATTTAATAGGAAGTTTATATTACTAGAGATGCAATAAACTCAGTCATTTAGTCTATGATATAAATGTGTCAGTACAGAAAACAAAAGATCAAAATATTTAACAAATTAAATTTATATTTTAGTAAATGCTATCAAGAGGTGGAAAAAAAAACAAAAGCAAAGCGTTTAATAGTCATTTTTTAATTAATTATTGAAATGTTCAGATAGGAAAACATTCATAGTCTCATAATGAAAGTTTGTATGTACGTGGTAGCATTATTTTAAAGCTTTTGGTTGTAGGATTTTTGGTGGCCATGACGGAAGTATCTGGTGTCCCCATGCCGGAGCCCCGTCCTGGTCCACTGCCAGCCCCCGCCGCCCTTCCTCGAGCCGCCCCTGGGCCCCGTCCATGTGAGCCGTTCTACGGTTACGGAGGCTACGGATATCACTACGCCACAGATAATGTGGAGTATTTGCCCTACCAGTACAGTGGATTTCCGGGACATGGTTTGGGATACGCTTTTGACTGTAATTCCTACGATGTGTACCCATACTATGGATCCAATAACTTTCTTTATTAAAAGTTAAAAAAAGAATATTTTATTTTACATGGCGGAATTAAGGCTCTCTACCAGTTAACCAGTGAACTAACGGCTTAAAGGTGACTTCCGAACCACCATCTATAGTCGGGCAGGTGGGCTTATTGCAAGGACAGGATCGCTCAGCGGTCACCCGTTCAAGCGGCAGCTACGCTAGACGGCTACTACAGTGCGTCATTGCGGAAACAGCAACATCTTCTTAAATAGCCTTAGTAATGGACTGGTGTGGATGTATTGTTAGTTTTGACGTGACAACGTCTTAAATTAGGTTACGGCTCGGAGTCACTCATGAAAAAGTGTAACGCCCGGTAACGTTACGATGCCCGTCCAGTGGGTCCGCCGCACGGGATCCGCACGGGATAAAGCAGATAACTGTGGGTCCGCCGCACGGGATAAAGCAGATAACTATGTTTATTCGTGAAAATGTGGAGTGCTTAGATTCGTCATTTACAACAACTACAACAAGAAAGGTAAATAATTGTACACTGATATTTCATTATCGTAAACTATGATTCATTGATTAATTGTTAGATTGACACAAAAGTTGAGAAACTGAGTTTATAGGTTATGTCATACTATTGACAAATGTTGATAGTGTTAAGTAAATTATTAGTTTAAATCACTCTGCAATCAATCGTAATTCAGTCGATTGAGAAGAAACAGCGCGTATTGCTAGTCAAACATTTAAAATAACAAATTATAACCTCTAACCTGTCATAACAGTGCGACCAAACAAACGAACTAAACCGACCAATCACCACGCGCGGAGTTAGAATTTAACTGTGTTTAGCAAGAATTTCAAATTCCAATTTTAGTAAATGTTTTATTCAACTTTACCATTTACAATAACAAATTTTAATTAATTTCAAATTATGTACAATGTTTTAGTAAACAAAATATATTTCTATAGTTAAAATTTGTGCAATTCTTATTTTCATTCAATTCCTTGTTCCTATTGTGCAATTTAATAATATTCATATCAATAAATATTCTACCGAGAAAAAGACGTTGTCACGTAAAATCTTCGCCCGTAAAACCGACTTTACAGGCAACCATAATTTTTTTTTGAAAATGTAATAGCTAACTTATCGTCATGAATGTAGAATACAGATATAATAAACAGTATTCAATGTGAAATGCACAACATTTTTATATATATGTAAATGTTAACAATAAATAGCTTTACAGTTTTAAAACTGTTTTCATACATACAATTGTATAAAAAAAGTAATAGATAAAAGCTGCCTTTAACATACTAAAATAAATACGTTTATTTAAAAATAAATACGTTTATTTAAGTTCCCTAACAATATAATCCAACAATCTTCCATTAATTCAACATAAACATGAATGGAGCTGAATTGTTTAAAAATAATACGATTTTAATAAAGTAAAGTCCAAAAAGCGGAAATGAAAAAAGAATAGCAGCTTAAACGGGTATAGTTGTATTTTATATTGAAATTTACTTGTTGAATATTTCATCTAATTTTAGTTTTAAATTAATAAATTGGTTTAACCTAAAAATGTGTAAGTAGCGTAATTTATTAATCCTATGAATGCCATGAATGATAATTTACAATTATTGCTTCTAGTATAGTTTCCTGTATAATGACCTTGTAAGGAGCTAATAATTACATTAAATTATGGGTCGTATGTCGTTATAAATAATGAAGTCAAGATA
The DNA here is from genome assembly GCF_021130785.1 of Homalodisca vitripennis. Classification (NCBI taxonomy): domain Eukaryota; kingdom Metazoa; phylum Arthropoda; class Insecta; order Hemiptera; family Cicadellidae; genus Homalodisca; species Homalodisca vitripennis. The sequence continues at coordinate 109,357,755 of NC_060213.1, forward strand.
AGGAATATTACAAATCTATAAATCAAAGAATATTGACAATAAATATTCCCCACAGCTACTGCAAAGAAACGCTAGAATGTCACCTTCAAATAATTACATAAAGATACACTCGTGATAAATCAGCTCGTTTTAATGTACATTAAGTTCAGCTTGATACGATCGCCAAATACCTACTGAATTTAGATTATAAATGAACATTCATTTTTAATCACATTATTCGATATAAAAATAGGAGGATATGCATTATTTAGTGGGAGAAAGAAAATAAACTGCCTTGTTTGATATCGTTACTGCAGTAACGAAGACAATAAAATTAAATTTCTTGATCATAGACAATTGTATAGATCATTTCCATATAGATTATGCTATCCTAATAATTGGTGTTCCTTATTTTAGTTTTCATAACAAGTATTTCTTGTTTTATAACTTATTTGGCCAAATAAGCAAATATAATAATAATATTAAATTAATTATACAAAACATATTTAACTTATACACATTATTCAAGACTAAAATTTTAAGATGAAGGAGGTTGATTCAAGGCTGTGGGGCACCACTGACTGGTTAATCAACGGAAAAATAAGTCTGAGTTATTGAATAATATTTCAATTTTATTCAAAAATAAGTCTCAGTTTTACAAAGTCTTATAAAAAGTGGCAAGGTATTACACATTTTAGGACCCGTGTGATACTAATTTTTCAAACGTTAAGCTGGTGTGCGGTGGTATTACTAGAGCATTCTTACATCATGTTGAATACAAATGGGTATTGGAGAGAAGTAACTGAATATTTGAAAAAGTACAAATCGAAACTAAAAATATAAAAAAATGAAGGTAAAGTCAAATTATTTATCCCAAGTTATACCTCCCGACAGCTGTCATGACTACGCGGATCACACATCACTCAAACAGCCCTCTTCTGAAGTTTGAAGGCGCTGACAATCTAATTGACCGAAGCAGTGCCGCAATAAAATAAATGTATTTGTTAATATAGGTAAATAGTAGGGAAAGTAAATTATCCTATTGGTATACTTGCAAAAAGTCTTTGACATACGTACTTAATATGTCCTTGAACTATCCAATTTAGAAGTAATGTACAGTAGATTCCTGAATAAATACATCTTAAAAAAGAATAGCTACCTCACTCTCATCCTTTGTGTTCAAACATTGACTATTGTAGTTTGGTTGGGATTCAAGAAAAGTTAACTTGCAAAGAACCAAGATCTTTTTCAATTATAAAAGAGGACACTAATTGAGATGTAAGAGAGTCAGCAGATTCAGCTTGGATAGCATAAATAATTATTTAATAATTAAATATTGTAAGGTTACCAGAATTCTTTGTATTATAAGGAAATCAAAATCGGTTTTTGCCACGTTATTAAATTGTTTTATTTCGGTAAATATGATATTTAAATTTGATTTGGTTTTCTATTACTACCTCCATGCAACCGACCAAATAATTTCACAACCGTACATAATTTTCAATATCAAAGAAAATAAGTACACTGTGAATTTATAAAGTGTTAGCCTACGTGCAATATTAAACAGAGTATACAGGACTTTTTAAAAATTAATCCTGCAATAACATTTTCCATCACCATCAACGGTTATTTCCTAATTTAATAGAAAACTATCTGATTTACTACTATCTTGGCTGCCCTAAGCTGGTACATGGCTCGAGTCGCAGTAAAGATGTTAATCTGGTTGTTCTCATGGGCTATTGCCTATGCGAGAATCTTATGAAACGTAATGAAAGATCACATAGCACACATAATGAGGATTCATTAACATAAGCTATAAGTACTTCGTGGCTTGAAATACTGAAAAGTGGTTTTGTGAGATCTTAGAGAATTTTCCTGTACATAAACAGGGAAAGCCAGAATCAAAAATATGTTCTTATCGATGTATCAAACACACATCACTGAGCTATGTGTATGAGCTTTCTAGAAGGAGGTCGCTAAAGGTAATAAATCACAGAGATTAATTCATGTTGATATTTTAGTAGCGGAATAACCTACAATTTCCATGGAAGGTGGAATATAGCTCAAACATAACTGATTTTGGCAGAATGTTGCCACAAAAATTGCGCAAATATAACAAAAATATGGTACTAAAATAAGAGAAGATAGCACAGAGAAAAAAATTAAAGAAGCATATTAGTAACAGAACATCATAATCTATTCTTATTCACCTTTATTAAATGTTTTAAAACCTTATATTTGCTTAAAAATGAATTTGTTAACTTCCCAACTAACTTTTTCCTCTTGATCTCAATTTCCGAGACCATTGGGTATGATCTAGTACAGTTAGAAATAACATCCACTTTATAACAAAGAAGTCTTGTAGAAGAAGAGGGATGATAAAACCTATATATTTTGAAAAAATTGAGATAGAATAATCCTTCTATAGTATGACAATTTTATTAGAGAAAAGTGATAATTGAATAGAGCTTCTCATTACAACTGGTGAAAATTCACCTTCAGACCTTGCTCACGTGTAGAAATCAAGGACAAAGGAATGTAATTGGTATATCAAGAAAGAAGCATGCCAGAAGTACATGAAATTTGTAGACGGGAGTATATTTTTTCATAGCACTAAGGATCAAAAGCATCAATTACCCGACTTCTGCTTATCCATACTCTTACACTTACAGAAGATGAAGCAGCGTTTCGGCGAGCAAGAAAGTGGATGTACACATAATTGGTCGAGGATCTGTTCACCCCATATCTGCCACTTTATACAGAAATATGGTGAGTACTGACTTAATCTGGCATTATTTGTTACAATCTACACTTTGGGACTAATACTTAAAATATAAACTAACAAAATAAAACCAGTTTATAAAATTTTTTTACTCACAGAAGGCTATAGAAGCAACACAAAAACCATGATGGTCATCAAAAGATGAAAAATACCTAAAAAAATAAGAAATATTTGAAATTATGTACATAAGTACTTTTGAAACATATTGCTAACACATATAATATAGATTTCCTTAATATAAATTTCCTGTTTTAAATACCAATAAAAATAAATATTTTTATGTTATGTTGGCTCTTAAAAAAATACTCAAGTGTCTTTTATTTTGTTTGATGTATTTATAAGTCTATGGTACGTGCTGAAAAGGTTTGGAAAAACCCGTTTCTAGAGAAAAACGTTTAGAATTTAAAACGTAAATATTCTCACTTTGGAATGATAAAAATATGAATAGAAATGAAATCAGAGATCAATCTGAAATATTCAGTGGAAAATAAGTGTAACTCAAAAGAAAAATCATTAATGAAATTGAGATCAAACGTACTTTAAGAATCTCCACAAAAACAAAAAGAAAATACATATATTTGTTGCTCAGAATTTGGACTGACTAAATACAACTGATTATATAGGACTCCTTACTAATGAAACTTCCTGAAAAAATATTTAAAATCTTGAATTTGTCTAGAAAAAATCATTTCATGAATATCCTTGTAATGAAAAAATTAAGGGCAGGATCACCAGAATCAGTGACAGTCAGGAGTATTTGCAAAGTATAGGTATTACAGGGTAAATCTGAAGCTACTCTGAATCGATAGTGTTGTATTTTATTGTGTTTAGTAGTCTACTTAAAAAAAGATTTAGTGTACTTGAAATTGATGTATACATTCAATTGTGTAATTAGAATATCAATAGTAAACATATTTTATAATTATCTGATTCTTAAAAAAATTATTAGCAATTTAAATCTTGAAAAATATGCCTATCCTGTAGCCAAGTTTTTTCCAACCTCCATTAAGCAATAAGAAAGTTTCTTAGTATTAAATTTAGTCCGTGGTGATACTTTTCAGTAGTTCTTAGATTTAATCTTTGTTTAGAATTAAAACTACTCACAGCATTTTATGACCAGAGAAGAAGCTGTGGATATTTTTATGTCGATCACCTTAATTTTATAGCTGGCCAAGATCAGCCAGCTACTTTATGTGCAACACAGTTTGTACAGGTTTGAGTGGATTTAAACCAATACATAGCCCCTATGTCATAATCTTGTTAGGGTAAATTAACTAAAATCTACCACCTATGATCTTTTTAATCATAATTTTTATTAATATGTTGTGAATAGTACCAATTCCATTTAAAAGAAAGTAGGAGTACCCAACAGATTTTTATAAAGGTGCATGTAAAGTTAATTCCAATCTCAAGGGAGCCAAATCCCACGGATAGTCACCATCATTGAAATCACTGTTCTTAATATAGAAACGAACAAAACTTTAGGTCATTTCTTTTTCGCGATACTGTGAGGAGAGAAGACGCAGACAGACTTAAATCAAATTTATCCAGCCCATAGTAAATAGGCTATCCTAACCCTCCGCTAATAAAAAAAATACTATAGATTTTGGTAGTTTTTAAATTTAAACTGTAGAAGTAGGAAATAATAGGATCTTATGATTATTTTTTTCATCATTTGAGTCTCAACAGCTTACTGAGGAGTTCCGGAAATATGAATTAAGTCCTGGCAGTTTTCTGTTTCAGCGATATTAAAAACTGAAAACAACTGAAAGGGTGTTGCTGAGGGGAACGAAATTACCTTTGCTAAGCACACTGAGGTAAAAAGTAAGTGTTCCGATGTTTCGTCCCAATGAATTGTCCCTTGAAATGGAACTTTCGAACGATAATTTCTCAGATACCCAGTAATAAGGATCATCAACCTTTGAATTATGTTTGTGATCAGGAAGTAAGCGATCATTTTTTAATAACTTTACATGATCTATTATAAATTATTGCTACTAAAAATTAAAAATCATAGTATAAAAAATAAAGAACTACACGTAAAGTTGCTATGATGGGAAGGGTTGATGCAAAATGAATGTTGAGTTCAGCTCCAGTTCACCTCAATCCCAGTGCAGGGTCCGGAATCAGATGCTGTCATAGACTCCTTTAATCTGGACCCATGCTCGTCTGAAGAGATAGAAAAAAGTCGATAACGAGCAGATCAAAACAATTAATTTACATAGTTTCGACATCAGAGACACCTAGATTAAAAAATACCAAACTCCAGTATAATTCAGGTTAATTGGCGTTGGTCTCATCAGATGCACAATTGAGCGCACTATGATGTAAAACGCTATCTAGAGTTATATATTTATCAAGTAAACTAAAAAAACTGCTTTAGTCAGAAAATTTTGATTATTGCTTGTTATGCTTTTCCAATCTTATTGAAGCTGTGGTATGACTCTTTGGGGGAACAGGACAAACTCAAAAAAGTACTCGTCTAGCAAAAAAGACTATAAATTTGAATTATGTGTGCCATTATTTAACAAATTTCAAATCAATCTTCCAAGCATTTATGTTTATTAAAAGAAAATTTGAATAGCTTTTAAAATAGACAATATTTTCATTGGCATCATACAAGAAATAAATAACTATTAGACCTGCTCTTAGTTAGGTTACATAGAATTAAAAACAATCATATTTTATTGAATAAAAGTATTTAACAAGTTACCAAAAAGAGTATGAGATGTTCAAGTCAGTAAATGTAAAGTTATCATAGGAAAGTTGCTGAAAAGCAAGGCTTTTTACTTTGTTCATGACCTGTGTGTGACCTCTGATATTGGCTCTTTAATGATTTAATCCTTATTTACTTAGTCATAGGACTTTAATTAATAAAATGCTATTTATGTATTTGCTAAAGATATTGTATTTATTATTTGAGTATATTATACGATGATTTTTTTGTATTACACAAATGATTTAATTTGGGCCTTTATTAAGTTTAAGTTCTATGAAAATCTTGGATTTGCTTTTATGATGATTAAAATTTCCTAGTGGTTTTTATTCCCAATCCTAAGTATTTTCATGAACAGGAAAGTAGTGATGAATAAAATTATACTTGGCGGTAAAAATTGTAATACGGTATCTTTTACGAAACACAATTTAATGCTTGTTTACAAGATAGGAAAATCAATTATATAGAATTCTCAAGTGTATTTGCAATTGCTTCTTTACAGAGTTTAAAGGCATCTTCCACAATATGTAGTGAACTAATTTGCTCCGACAACAAGGCAACTGTTAGACAACAAGTCTTTACTGTAGCGAAGCATTGTGAAAAATAGTTCCGATAATGGCCTTTGATACCGACGCACAGTTATATAGCGCCATGACAAACATCGTTATCAAAATATATAGGAAGTAAATCAGGTGGTACTTTAAAACTTCCCCCACACTCTTAGCAATAAAAACTGCATTAGTTGCATTAGGCTGTCTCACCAGAATGCGATGGTGCTTACCAAGATGTCGGTTATGCTGATTGGTGCGTATTTTAATTACCCCACATGGATATCTCATATCTAACTATTAGTATACTAAGAAATATATATTGTAATATTTTAATAAAAAGTAGTAATAGTAATAATTATTTAAAATTACAATTTATTTGTTTTTAAGAGATTATTACATTTTAATTTAATTGGGTATATCCAATATTTTAATAGATAGTTAAAATATGGCAATCACTAATTTTAACTATCAACGCGCAAAAATATGTGAAAATGTACTGTTACTGCGGCATTGATTTTTATTTCAAAAAGACCATTTGAATAAAAAAAAAATAGCTAATGATTGAGTGTTTCGCAAAAAGAAAAATCAATAGATTTAAACTCAAAGTACATAATTTAAAACGTATTTATTGCTTTTGATGTATCTACACTAATAACACAATTAATGTACACAGAACTTAGTTTAATAAATGTAAAATGTTGCCACGTCACTAACCCGTTTCAAAGTATTCGAATGTTTTCAAGGTTTTTAGATATTATAAGTATATTCTAAAATCCTACTTCAATGTATTTATTGTACAGCTCCAAGCAAACTTTAAAAATGTAAACGGTATAAAATAAGAAAAATCTAAACAAAACAGAATTTTACTAAGTAGAGCAAGTAGACAAATAAAATGAATTTTCGTAATGTAGTAATTTAAATTTTTTTAGTCACGAAATACTTTAGTTAATATCATATCTAATATTTTTTAATTTATAAATAAAATATAATGATCTTTAAATGGTTTTTGTGTACATTCGCAGTATTTTACATGTAATAAACTAAGTAGTTCTGTGTACATTAGATCCGCAATAAATGGGTGGATTTTAATTTATCAGAAAAGCTATTATTATAAAAAAATTAAAAAAAAACACTTAAAATTATCAATTTAGTTTCAGTTATGATTTTTAATGTTTAAATTATTTGGAAATAATCTTTAGGTATAATACCAAGCAATACACGCGTTACAGACTTTAACAACCCAAACGCATTATAAGAATAATTTTCTACTTGAAATATTTTAATATTATCAAATAAGGACGGACGGTAAGTAGCATCATAAAGAGAAATGAAATGAAAAATGCATTTATTAAAGGGACAGAATTGGGGATGTACAGCCCTCTTTACCACTCAATCTCATATCATATACAGTACATTTACAATAGTTTAATTCAGAAACATGTAAATCGTTAACATACGTACTTAAACTTTAAAACAAAATGTAAACAAAAAACCTCTCAACATAAAAGTACTACAACATGCATATTCTATGGTATAGAATAACTCTATATATTGCACTAGATGGTACTCGTATGATAAGGTGTGGATGATCCTGATGAATGAGTAAATGAATAAATACGATAATATGATTACGAGCATTTGCAGTCGTTATGTGTACTAAAAATATAAATATGTAAATGCTTTAGACTCAATACATTCTTATTGTTAAATTTGTTTTTAGTGAGACATCGTCTTTTTTATCAATTGCTCACGGATATCCTAATGATGTTTGAAAATATTAAGCCCAATAAAGATATCCTATTTCACTTCTTGAATCGTAATTTTTTAAATAACGTTGTTGACAAATACCCGATGTAAAGTTGCAGATTTAAGAAAAACAGTCATAGCTTCTTAAGCTCCCACATTTTCTAAAGTTTTCCAGTATATATCACTTATATCTGAGTTAAATTGCCTTTGATTTTATACATGTCAGCCATTTAAAAATCATCTCCCAAGGTGTTCTTTAACCCATGTTACACAAAGATTTGGAAACATTAAGTGCAAATTTTAGTACGTAAACATGAAGTGATGCCTCCAGGGTCGGCGTTCAAAAAAGCAAGCACTGCGCTGCAGCGTCGGCCGCAGTCAATAAAAAACCTGAATTTTCTTCATACATTTTTTGAATATTCCAATATTAACAAATGGTTTTACTATTGATCTCAGAATAACAAATAGTGATATGTTATATGAATTAATATGTAGTAGAAATATTAGACTTGCATCCATGATGGACGAACCAAAACGGCCGCCAAAAAGGGGAGGCTGCTTTAGCGCCCCTGGAATAAGCAACCCCTCGGGCTTTGACGCGGGGGGTGCTAATTCAGCACATGGACATGGTCGAGGCCCTGAATTAACAAACCCCTGTTCCAAGGGGGTGCTTATTCAGCCCAGTCACTGAATTAGCACTCCCTAGCATTCAATCAGCAACACAAGCAGATTTGTCTTTAGAGATTGAATTTAATCGTAAATATAATTGTAGTAGTAAATATAAATGTGTAGGCTCTTTCCCTTTAAGTTTCTTAATAAAAATTAATTAGATTGCTGATTAAAACTAATAATAAATGCTGTTTTTGTTTAATGATTCATCCTTTTGAGATATAAGATTTTTATTATTTTTGGATTAAGTTCTTTCATGTCAACTATAAGAATACTATAAAACACCATAATTTGTTATTTTATCACTTCAATATATGATATTTACTGCTGTATGTACAGTTATATATTTTTGTAAAAATAAACGCTGTTATTGTTTGATTTGACATTGGGTTATTTTGTTATTTCAACAGGAAAAAGTAGATTTTTGGAATATTACGGAAAATAAAGTCTAATTATGGTTTTTAATACACAGGTAGTCAAGTATATATGCTGTGTCATTTTTATTCTACAGACATTGCTTATTGGGTTTTCTCAATAATAGAATATATCAGTGCAAGTTTAAGCTAATCGTGAAAACTAAATGGATCATGTTTCTCGATACAGTTAAAACTACGCTATGCTTATATGAAGCCATAATTAAATTACGTATTTGAAACGCGTATTTTCGTATAGCTTCACGAAAATTTAATTTTTTCTAAGTTTAATTATGTCAATAAAATAACTCATATAATTTTATTAGAGCCCCGATGTTTCCCAACACATAATTTACGCTAGTATTTTATACAAATAGTTCACTGCTATTTTCAGATTTTCTTGTTTTACCTGAGTAATATTTGATGTATAACTAAACCTATGGTCTTATTTTATTTAATTGGCACTTGAATATGTCTTGAAACATAATAAATGTAATGTTTAATGTTTAATTTAATAATTAAATTTCAAAATTAGTTTTCGTAAAATGTAACAATTGATATGCATGTTTCTACCTATGGATAGCATAGAATTTTATATTTAATGTTTAATGAATTTGTTTTAATCTCTGTAGTTTTATGACATATCTATTTACAAAACTACCTTAAACCTCCTAACTACCTTATTTAATCTATCTTTTTTTTTATAATCATACGACAATCAGATGTGTTTCCAGTAAAACAGCTTATCTATTAAAGCATTATTGTCTGAATATTACTATACGATTGTGCTTGTTGTTTATTATTCTTAATTTAAAACAGATAACCTAAAGTCACTCGTATTTAGTTTTTTAACATATATTGTGAATAAATTAAGCCTTATAGTAAATAAAGCAGTTTAATGCATCAAATAAGTTTGTGTTTGTCTGTCATTGTTCATAAAGGTGATCATTGTTGATAAATTTACAATATATATTAGTTTGTAATTTATTAGAAAAAGTGACTTCGCAACATATATTAATGAATTTCATGTATCTTAAATGAAGGAACTCGGATCTGAGCGTAGTTGGCAATAGATATTCGGGAGCTGCCGTTTATTCGGTTTTTGTATTGTGAGCTACTCACTGAGAACCTCATTTTATGGAACATACTAAAATTTAACGGGTAGTTCTAAGTAACTGTTCAACTCCATAATTTATTAACATAATGTATTTATGCGATCCCAATGAGATACAATGTGAGAGATGGTAGACAAAATACCGTAGGATATGATTATTTGACATACATCATATATGGGAGAAACCCAACCTTCAATAAGTACCCTGAAAGATCTACAAGAATGATTTTTTTAATATTGTGTTGTTTACCATTTGCTCAATTACTTCGATTGCATTTTTGTGTGCGCAAAGAAACTTAAAAAATTTAATTTAAATTAATTAAATCAGGGTTTTTAAAACAGGCTCTTCCTTTTCAACCTAAAAGTGCAATTTGGAATATTTTTTAATACATTATTTGTATAATCACAGTAGTAATCAAACTATCGCTCCAGATTTCAAATGTTGCACGTAAGAGGAAATTGAACTCAAAATTCGCATTGAATCAACCTTTCCTAGAAATGCTGTGTTATATGTAGGAAACTAAGCATTTTATAAACTGTAAAACAGGATTTACAGTGTACTGTGAGTTACTTAATTGCTTTATTTCAATCATCAACACTACCACATAACGGTTTAAAACAATAATATCTGAACAATGGACACAGTACCTACGCATAAGCGACCTTTGGAAACAGTAGAAATGAGAATTTCTTAATTAACAGAGTAGATATTTTTTTAATTTTATGAACGGAAACTGAGCCTCACGAAAATGATGGATCTGTATGAGCACTGATTATAACAATGGGATATGATGTGATTGATCAAGAATGCATACAATCAGTAATTCTATGGATAGATCATAATCCTTATTGATTCGATTTATTAATTAATTTACTACTGAAAAAATATACAATTCAATCAATTATCCACATTGATTATACAACAATATTATGGCTAACTAACAGAGTGACTGTAGTTACTAAGTGATATTCCTTTTTTTAAATTCTTTTAAAACCACTGTAGTCTCATAAAGCTCTATAGAATACCTAATAAACAACGAAGAATGTTTCTATGTTTTTGTAATAGTGTGCATTAATTATTTTACAACTAATTTCAGTGACTATCCATTTTGTCAACTCTTCATGTTTCAACTTTTATCAACTTAAACCAATCAGTAGGTGACTTAAAGTTTAAAATTAAACTTAAACCAATCAGTAGGTGACTTAAAGTTTAAAATTAAAAACTTTGTAGCATACCAGTTTAGTTTGTCACGCACGGTTACAGAGCCAAGGTAAGTTTGGTGATCATAAGCTAAGAAAGCAACTTGGTAATTTTGGTAAAATAATTACTAATCAAAGTTATTATGCTGCCATTATTGGCCTAGAAAACGAAATTTACAATATTTAAGCTGTGTTAAATAGTTTTACACGTGCAAAAATAGTAAATAAATTAATTTGTGTGACTGAAAAATAACTTAGAGCTTGAAAAAACTAAGGTTCAAACGATGTACTGTTACAGGATTCCTGATTGGCATCTCGGCGGTAGCCGCAGATCCCATGCCTGTGGCAAATCCTCAACCGAACGCGATGGCAACGCCTTTCTCACAGCAAAATCAAATGCAAAACACTCAGTCTGGACCAATGGCTAAGCCCAATCCCCAACCAAATCCAATGCCTAACGCAAATCCACAACCTAAGGCAATGGCATTTGCACAACCTTCAGCAAAACAAACTCAACAAGGACCAATGCCTACATCTCAACAAGGACCTAATCCAAGTCCTCAGCCAGGGCAGAGTGGTTCCTCATCTGGACCAATGCCAGGACCTCAACAAGGATCAATGTCAGGACCTCAGCCAGGGCCAAAGCCAAATCCTCAACAAGGGCCACTACCAAATCCACAACCGGGATCTAATTTTGGCCAATCTTCTGGACCAAAGGCGGGACCTCAACAAGGATCAATGTCAGGGCCTCAACAAGGACCAAAGCCAAGTCCCCAACAGGGGCCTAAGTCAAATCCTCAACAAGGGCCAATGCCAAGCCCCCAACCAAATTCTAACTTTGGTCAGGCATCTGGACCAAAGGCAGGACCTCAACAGGGACCAAAGTCGGGTCCTCAACAGGGACCGAAGTCGGGTCCTCAACAGGGACCAAAGCCTAGTCCTCAACAAGGTCCAATGCCAAGTCCTCAACCAAATTCTAATTTCGGTCAAAACTCTGGACCAAAGGCAGGACCACAACAAGGGTCTATGTCAGGGCCTCAGCAAGGACCGATGCCAAATCCTCAACAAGGACCTACATCTGCATCTCAACAGGGAACAAATTTTGGACCGAAGCAAGGTCCTACCCCTAATCCTCAACAAGGACCAATGCCTAATGCTCAACCTGGACCCATTTTTACACCCAATCAAGGACCCAAGCAGGGACCCCAACAGGGGCCAATGCCAAATCCTCAGCCAAGTCCTAGTTTTGGACCAAATCAACTCCAACAAGGACCAAGTCCTCAACAAGGGCCAAAGTCGAGTCCTCAACAAGGACCACTGCCAAGTTCACAACCAGGGCCTAATTTCAATCAAAATCAAGGACCAAATCCCCAACCAACAGTGAACTTTGGGTCTAATTCAGGACCCATGCCAGGGCCTAACTTTGGATTGAATCAAGGACCAATGCCAACTCCTCAACCAGGACCTAATTTTGCACCAAATCAAGGTCCTATGTCAGGTCCTCAACCGGGACCAAATTTCCCTTCACTAGGTAACCAAGGACCGGCTCCTACTCCAGTTCATAACCACGTACATGGCCCATTGCCCAATCCTCTTCCTACTTCCAGCTTTGGACCTAGTTTTGGTCCTGATGCCAATCCATCTTACAATCCAGGACCATCATTTGGGCCCTCTCCAAGTCCTCAACCAGGACCTTCATTTAACCAGCCCTCAGGACCTTCTCCAGGCCCTAATTTTGGTTTTCCATCAGGTCCATGGGCTAATCCCTCACCTACACCAGCTGCTACTCCTCAGCCAGAACCAAACTATGGACCAATGCCTGCCCCTTGGCCAGTTCATCAACATACTTACGCTGGACCAAACTTTGGTACTCAATCTGGACCATGGCCAGAACCACTTCCATATCCTGAACCGGGACCTGTTTTCAATTCTCAGTCTGGTTTTAATGCAGGGCCAATGCCAGGACCAATGTCTTTACCTAACTTTGGCCCTCAACCAGGGCAAATGTTTGACTCGCAGTCCTTTGGTCCAATGCCAGGTCCTCAACCTATCTACGGCCCTCAACCAGGACAAATATTTGACTCGCAATCATTTGGTCCAATGCCAGGTCCCCAACCTTACTTCGGCCCTCAACCAGGACAAATGTTTGACTCGCAGCCGTCTGGCCCAATGCCAGGTCCTCAACCTAACTTTGGGCCTCAACCGGGACAAATGTTTGACTTCCAACCCTCTGGTCCAATGCCAAGTCCACAACCAGTACCAAACTTCGGATCAACTCAAGGACAATGGTCTGGTCCTCAACCAAGTGGACCAAGTGCCAGTCAGCCTAACTATGGTTCCTCTTCTGGACCTTGGCAAGGTCCTCAACCTAACCCAAACTTTAACGGTTACAATTCACAGTCAGGACCAGGGTCTTGGCCATTAGCTATGAACTAACTGTTTCTCTCAACAAGCCGTGATGTTAGGCTCGAATAGTTTTAGGATCTGAATGTTATATGTCAGGTTAGAAGAAGAAGCTCACTAATATGTTATTGTGAACATAATACTTATCATAGCAACATTAGCATTCAGCATTAGCATTAGATATTCATTTAGATAATACCACAGGTTTAGAAAGTATCTGATGCTAACCGTTTTTTATAGCATATAGCATATAGTTTATATTTTGAATTTATAATAAATATATAAAAATGAACACTTGTTTTGAATGATCCCCACAGTTTAATAACACTACAAATGGAGTAATACAAAATAATACTGATAGTTATAGCAACTTATTAGTACCGTTTATCTGGATAGAAAAACATTTTATTTGTTGATAATATTACATAATATAATTAAAGATTGTTCAGTTTTTCTCATAGAAAGATATTTTTTAGTTAAAACCTTTACTTAAGGCTCAGGAGTATTCGCAAACGTTTTGAAGATACAGTAAAACTCCTTAATCTGGCATCCTATAGTTTGGCACGATTGGTAACGTGGAAAAACAAGCATTTTCTTGATCATCGCAAAACATCAATAATTTAATACGCAATGATGATTTCCGTTCGTGTTGGACACGGTGTTTAGGCGGGCTTATTCATATTCGGGTGACTTCGGGGGATATCGATTAGATTCGTGTCACGTGAATGACCTAGGCCTTTGGCTATTAGCCTGTGTAACCGGTTGCACTTTCGTAGCTATTGAGTCGTATTTCGCATTAATTCAACCGAGTTTAGTAATGGTAGGTAGCTTTTACAGTCAATGTACTCAGCACAGGTTTGTGATTGAAGGACATCTCTAAGAGAGTACCTTCTGAGATAGAGAAGGCGTTTCTGGAGAGGCTGTTAGTGGCAGTACGGTGTAGGGCTGTTATTAACCGGGATGAAACCGCCCTCGACCTTGATCGTGTTTCGCCTACTTATTGTGATACGTAGACAACGCACATAAAATTGTTCCAATTCTTAATCCATATATAAGGAATACCTGAAGGTTGAATTTAAATAATCGCGTTTTCACTGTGACTGATTATTATATTTGATAATCCGGCATTTCTCAAGTCCTGACTGTGCCGGATTAACGGTAGTTTAATGTATTTTAAACGGCAATACAGATTTGAAATGCGTGCAACAATTCAGTATTTTAAAATTTGATTACATATTCAAGCTCATACTCAATTTTATTATTGTATGTAGAATAATAAATATAAAACGTGTTTGAAGTTAAAATGCAAAACACTTTAAAAGTTATAACGAACATATACTTTTAGAGAACGTTAAATTGTATCTAAAAGAAATTACTAATGCGGAAATCTGTTCAAATAAGTGTACAAACATTCGTTAACTAGCATATATTTATAAAAGGCATAGCCTTCACTAAACGCACTACTATGTCTTACAATGCCAAATGCTATAGAATGCTGAAGTGAAAAGCATATACTAGTCACATACGCTGTATCCAAAAAGTAGATCGGGCGATTAGGTGATGGGTCAGTTTATGGTTTATTCCCTTTCGTGAGGATGACCAGTTTCTGTCTTCCAACGGCTGGGAAAAGAAATAACCCCTCAAGACAAGAATGAAATATCATCAAAAGTTACTATAGCCTTAGTATAATGGCTGTTTTAAAGGCAATATTTGGAGCACCATCCGGGCCTGGGTCATTTTACTACAGTCCTTTAACAGACCGGTGGTATGGTATATAGTTATTAATTAAATGTATTCTTAGCTTTATGTAGGCTATTCAAATTTATTATTGCGTATCAGTGCTTGGTGAATGTTAATTTTGCCTGATTGCACTCTGATGTAAAAAATTCTTTTTTTAATATGCAATTTTTTTGAAACGAATAGACAAGTGTATTTTTGTTTTTGAATAGTACCATAGTTTTTTATATTTTTAAAACTAGGCTATAGCCTCTACCAACTAGCCTACCAGTTACTTTTACAACAGCTTTGGAAATGTGATCAAATTATTCACGGTCTAATACATTATACATTATAAGGAAGGTATGTAATATACTTCTAGCCTTTGTTATATACTATAGGTAAGATATTTCCAGCACCATAGTAAATTTTGTCTTGCTGTCCCTATGAAGAAAAACATATATACGTGGGATTGAGAAGTTTACTTCGGCTAAATTGTGCTTACTTTCGGGCTTTTACGGCCTACGAGGAAATCTTACCTGCTTTTCTTTTCTAATTCATGTACAGGGGGAAATACTTCATGGAGCATTCCAAATTAATCGTTTAATAAATCGTGCAATAAAAATATATTTGCTGTTAAAATTCCTGTGGAATGAAATAAATTTATACTTTCAGGTTTTTCCTTGACATAACTAAAGTTTTTACTTTATATCCCGTAAAACCACGTGCAGTGATAAAAATATCATTTTGTATTATACTACTTTCAGGGATTCTGTTTAAAATAAATAGATCTCAAATATAATAGAAAATAATGGTAAAATGACTATCGTAATAATAGTGGTGTGAATTTATTACAAATTACAAATTACGGTACAAAAAAGTTGTGGACATGACCCAATCTTAAAAATATTTAAAGGGGGATGTTTCGTAAATAATATTTGCACGACGACTGGACGGTTTAGCAAATATTCTGGGAATAATATGAATAAGGTATTGACCTTATTGGTGGAAAGGTGTTTCTTGCAATACATCATGTGTGTGACAGGATTACTTGTTGTAAACTTTATTTTGGTGATATCCATGAGAATATTCAGGTAGTCAACAAAATAGTTAAGCAGTGTTTACATCAACGCAATAACATTTCAAACAAACTTCTAAACAAGATGTGTTATGATGTTCAAGCAAACGTTTTTATGTCTCAATTTCTACGGAAAATATACATAGCTGTTACTATTTGGTTGTCAATTAACAACAGTTAATATATTACTATCATTCTATCAAAAATGGGAGAATCTCCAGGTAAATCATTTAAAGATTAATCTCTAAGTAAGCTTTAGGCAGATATCTTGTCTATCTAATGTAATGTGTACTGTGAACTATTCTCTATCTATTTATTTATTTAATATTTTTTTATCACAATTACGACCATAATTATTAACTTTACGTATCTTGATATGAATGTTCTAAGATAATAAGATGAAGATCCTTGTTAAGGCCAATCGGGCCAAAAGGTGTGGAGCCGAGGATAAAATGTTCTTTTTACACAACTACTTATAGACTATCTTTGGTTGGATGGATATTTATAAAAACTGAAATGGACATTCTATGTAATAAATATTGCCACAGGAAGGCATTTCGATACATTCACGACAAGAATGCAGTGACATTGCAATAAAACTATTCCATATAAATATTACGTTAGACTCCATTTAGTTGGATAAGTTTCAGCCAAATATAACTTGATTCTTTTGTAGAATAAATAATAACAGAGGATAGGTTATAACTGCTTGATGCCAAGGAGGTGGACTCCCCAGACCAAGATCGTTTTTACAACAATACTATAGACGACTTGAGTCTGGATGGATTTTAGTCAAAATTGGAAAAAAAACTTTCCCAATTTGCGTTTATTTGAGATCTGTGTAAACCGTTGAATGCATGCTGTTAATAATGTTAACAAAGGATGGTTTTTGTACCTTTTGAGGCTCGGGGTAGAGCTATATGATGAAAGTAATTTTATAACGGTTTATTAAATACGACCTGACTTGGATTGATTTAAAAATTGGAATGAAATTTTTATGAAAAAAACAGGAAAACGTAATTAAGTTAGTTGAGCCTTGAGACAGAAGATATGTAAATTATGGTTTCTGCGCAATGTGTCACTTAAGTTATGAATACATTTAACAAGACACTCATATTAACAGTCAGCCATTATTTATTTAGATAATTTTGGCTAACGCATTAATTACGTGATCAGCTAACTTAAAATACAATAGTATGCATGTAAATGAGCAAATATTCACACACTAAATGTATGAATATGAACACTAGTAGTAGAAGAAAAAAGAAAATCCAAGTCAACGTTATCAATCTTTCAAGTATTCAATATAGTTCAATAAAATAAAGCCAAGAAAGAATTAACAAAATTAAATTTGTGTAATTTGGGAGGAATGGTTAAAGGGCTGGTATATAGCTTACAGGCTCTTATATAAAAGGCCTACCGGCAAGTAAGTTCGTTCCGGATTTATAGATTTGCCGTATCTGACAGTGGACAATTGATCAACTGGTGATTTTACATTAATCATTTCATTCTGATATTTTAACATTAGGGCCAAAAGCGACATCATGTATTTTATTACATTCTATATAACACACATTGCTATTACACTAGTACATTACCCTTTGGAATGGTAATGAGTAAATGAAGCAGGATGAGTTTAACTCTTAAATCAAAGTATAACATCCTATAAGTTACTATTGTTTTGTACTCTAGTTTTCTTATTATTACAATCTGAACACTTAATACATTGTTATTATTAAAATAATATTTTTTATTTGGGCCAATACTTATAAATTCATATATGTTGTCATGTTTAAATACAGTCAAATAATTATTTCTAAAGAATAAAGTATAAAATGTTTTAATCTGTGTTTATAAATATTTGTTACATTACAATGCTATTGTTGTAGGCTTTATTCTATTTAAATAATAAGTTTTATTAAAATACTGGGCACAAAAAATGTGTAATAACTGATGTTGATCCTAACATGTGTAATACTCGAACAATATATAAAAATAATAAAACATTTAGGAAATCGATTTTGTTATAATAACGCGGGTTTATTCAGAAGTAAGCTAATTGTTTGTGTGGGAAACAAGAAGCAATATGCCAGAGAATATCGCTGTTATTTTTAGATTTCAGATTTACCACTCTATTCGATGAAGTATTTAAAGGATATCAGTTTTACTAACGTGGAATGTCATTGCCGTAACATTTTGTTGTAAATTTCGTTATTGTTAAATTTGGAATTGTAAATATATTAATGCAATTTACTGTAAAAAAACTCTTTAATACAGTTCCATTAATAATAAGTTTAAGTTCTTTAATTAAACTCTATAAATTTCACATTACGAATACGAATAACGGCAGTTTTAATACAAAACAAACTGAACTGAAACAAACAAATATAAACAAACTGATATAAATAAAAGTAAAAACAAACTGATATGTGTAATATGTGTAGATATGTTGAAAATAACTACTAAAATTTAAATAGAATATTATACTAATCTGAAGTAATTTAAAGACAAACATACATTTGAAATTTTTAGAGGTTACCATTAGTATTATTTAAGTGTCAAATTTAAACTGATGGGAATATTGCAATTATCATAAATGGCTGAAATATTAGTTTTAATGTTTTGAAAGTAATAATATCAATTATTTCTGCACAGTTCTTACTCATTGTTGTGTAAAATGGCTTACGCAGTTTATATAATTTGAGGTTTCCGCCAAAGGATTATTTTGTATGCAGGTTTAGAAATGTTCTGTAACATATATCATTTTCTGAACCGCAAGGTATTGCAAATAACACTTAATTATTACCTAACCTTTATAAAATATGGTGGCACAGGTAATATACAATCAGGTTTTGGATTTGAATTATTTAAATTGCTATAACATTTAGTTGAATACTGCTAATAATTGTAATTGAAATATACGGAAATGTGACCTGGCATATTAACACTGATTGAAGGAGGAAAAGGAGGATGAGATTGCTGTCTATTGAGGGCCTAACACTGTATAGACACAATCCTTGATTCTCACACAAGATACAGATCGATGAAAAATGTGGCATCAAAAATCCTTTGTCCACTGCGAGGAGCAAATAAAATAAGGCCCCAACGCAAAGTGCAATATTTGATGGCTAAAATACCAAATTAGTGCAGCCAGCCCGTAATTCAATGGCGAGGAATGTGTTATTGATCAAACGTAACTTTATATAATGTCTAGTCTGCAGGTGAAGAAGATGCAAGAAGGGACGTTCAGGAGTGATAAGTAAGACACACAGTGTATTAAATAAGGTTTTGAGAGACCTTATGCATATTCTAAGAACTAAATCTGAGGACGCAAGAAGGATAAGAGAAGCGAAATGGCATCGCAAAGGTGTGGGTGTTTGTGCATTATGTAACATATAGAAATTTATATTTTTTGTAAACTTCATTTGAGCAAAAATATATATTCAGATTAAATGTTACACTTGCTAAATTTGAGTTTTATAACTACTAAAGAACGCTTAATACTCCTTCAATATCGCAACAATCTACAAAGTGGATCATTCATAAATATGGAACTTCTATAAAGATGCCTTTTCATATTCTTATTTCCTGCGATGAGAATTAAAAATTTAGTAGACAGCAAAGGAGAGAAGATCAGAGGCTATCTTGGAGGGAAATGGCAGCAATACCAAAAATTATCCTTAGATTTAGCCTCCGCCTTCTCACATATTTAGTGTAAGTCCATTTTGAGGTATCATGGCGCATCCATGTCTAGGGATTCTAAGAATTGGTTACTCGCTAAAAAGAAACATACTAACAAGAAAATTAACGTCACAGCGTCTCTCGGCGTGTCTTCTGACACAATTAACAGCGTCTCGCGGCGTGTAATCTGAAACAATGAGACAGAAAAGTGATAGTGTGGAGGGGGTAAGGGCATCGTTACAGCTCTATGTTCTGGTCCTAGACATTGGTGTCATGATGTGTGCATGAATGTTATTAGTTGGGGTTTTTTTATTTTTTAAATAATTTTATGCTTCCTTGTTCCTACCTCGAAAAAAGGTAGACTTATCCTTTACTTTGCTAATTTTATGTATGAAGTCTCAATAAGTATGCATGCAAAGAAATTCCACTCGTGGTGTTCTAAGTTGGCTTCATGCCATTGTGATGATTTTGGGATCAACAATGTGGAAAACTAGCCCTTTTTCGTATTTTCTGTATGCTCTTTAATTCTCACATTTACTACTCACATTTAGAGGTCTTTTTGTACCGCCTATGTCTTAAATATTGTATAAACATATTATATTTTAAGCGCAGTTTTGGAGCCCTATCTGCTATTTTTTTTGTTTGCTTTTTATGATCCATAGTCTACGGGTGCTTGTTATTCTAAAAGCGGTTCTAGTGGTATATCTCTACAAACTCATATAAATTTCTCCGATAATTCTGGCACAAAAGGAATTGAAATATATATAGATTATTTCTTGTTATCATTTTCTGTTTCACGATTTTTTCTATTGTTTCTTTTGACTTATGTATGACAGACTGAGACTATTCATAAAATATACGATTCAAAAATTTTGATTTATTCTCTTAACCCATCTTTGTTTAAGCATAAGCGCTTTCGTTTGCAAAAAAAGAATATGCTGATCAATAAGTCTGACAGAGTTTTGATGGTTCGATTGAAACTCTAGATATTGGCCCTATGTGTTTTCTGACGATAAACTGATGTCTTAAAGACATCACTATCTCTCTTACTAACATAAAAAAGAGGAGTTGGTTTTGGACTTCTACCTCCATGGTTAATTGAGGGTGGAATGCTGGTTACGTGGGACAAAAATGCATTCAGTTCAGTGTCTCCATGAGGTCCATCGTCAGATTTTTGGTTTTGACTGAGTTGAAACCAGGGCTTTTGCTCTAATTCTCCAATTAAGATTTTAGCTAAAATAGGGGTTAGAGGAGATCCCATCGCAATTCTCTAAATTTGATAGTAACTTTTAACCCTCTAGTTTAGTTAAACATTGAGTGCATAGCTGTGATTACGTGGATACGAAGTTTCGTTCTCTAGTTTATCGATTGATCTTATTTTATCAAAAATTCAATAACTTTGAGTTTTTCTGGAACTGGTTCCTTGTTAACAGACTTTCAACGCCAAGACCTGTTGGTTTCAGCCTGTATCCATGTTTTTAACGTCTCAACGAACGTTATTATTTGAAATTTTTAATAATACAGTCAATTGTTTATTACAAGTAGTGTCAGGATGATTCCATACACGATGGATTCCGGGAAATAATTATTGGTCAGACAAGGATGCCAGTAACCAGTAATTAACATTCAAACAAACCTCGACCAACAAAGATCGCATACACACGATGACACTAAGGTCTAAGACTAAAATATGGATCTGGTTGGAACTGGCCTTCCCCCTTCCCCATCCAGACCATCGCCTTCCTGTCTCATTGTTTCAGATGACACACCGCTAGAAGCCCCGACATTTGATGTTCTAGTTAGTATCCCATGTTTGCCCGTGTTACTGTGACGTGTGCTAGTGCTGGAACTAGTGACTTGCATCCTGTGCCGTGACAACGTCTGGGTTTATTTTCTCCTCTCTGGTCTCCAAGAAGATTTTGAGTATATGAGACCTTTTTTCTCCTCTTTTTTA
Source organism: Homalodisca vitripennis (assembly GCF_021130785.1). NCBI lineage: Eukaryota > Metazoa > Arthropoda > Insecta > Hemiptera > Cicadellidae > Homalodisca > Homalodisca vitripennis. The sequence continues at coordinate 109,379,757 of NC_060213.1, forward strand.
TTTCCTTCACAAACTACATCCTAATTTTATGAAGAGGATAAATTTCTGATGATACGGAAAAGTAAACAGAAAACTGTAACTCTATGATCGATTTCTCTCTCTTCGTTTATCGTCTTTCTGTCTACTACTCGTGCTTACTAATGTCAAGAAAATGTAATACTGTTAATTCGATAACATGATTTTATTCAGTTATTATTTATCCGTTCGTAATAAATCAATTATTGTTACATTTTTCCATTTACATGCTCTCTATTACGTGTCTTGAATGTTGTTTCTTTTGGTGGTTATCATAAAACTTTTTTCAAAAGTTTCTAAAAATACCAAAATTTTGATACTGTGCCTGCTAGATATTCTTTATTTAAACTGTAGGTAACATCCTAGAGCGACATACTAAACTATGGCGGTATGGCTTCAACTGATTGTTAGATATTACTTATTAAAATTAAAAATACAGACACAGAGTGAACGAATGTACACCGTAATGTTAATAAATCTGTGTTTTATTTTCCCCATACCGAGGCCCCAATATATCTTTTTTTCCATGTTGTTTATAATTTAACAAATATATGTTACATGTGAGTTTATGTATGGGATAATTTATTAACAGGGTTAAAAAAATCTCATTAGAAGAGTCGTATGTAATCAATGTTTTTGTAGAATTGTAATTTTATTTGTACAAACAATATTGGCAGAATAATGGAATCAATCGTCTTTTCCATGATCGTTTACTTTCACAGATTTTGTTGCCGTACACACCTGGTTAGTTACCAAACTTCTTACTGCCTAATAAAGCCATTTGTGAACAACTTTCATTGCAATATTATGAAGAAAATGATCACCATTCATGTATAGGCTTCAAGCACTGGGGTATTCCCTAATCTGTCCCACCCGTTGAAGTTGGAAAATAAAATAGTTTGGAGTAGTTGGTTGGTGGGGGATTGAGTATCGCCCTTATTATTCTTCCATCAGCCACAATATCCATCTGTTTTTGTCTATGCCAAACAGACTTTAAATAAAGGATTGCTACAAATTATTTCTCTATGAGAAAAGCTCCAAACAGTACGTTAAAACAAAATCGTTGGTTTATATTGAATTTTTTTGGTTTCCAGATGTATGAAAGCCATGTAAGTCTGCCAAATGCAGCCTATGTAGCAGTACTGCTATTTATACCACTTACCACTTTGAAAATTTCAATAAAGCATTCCGTTATCACGTGGAGCTAACATGGTTATCATACTACACACAGAGCTGTGTGCTTAAAACCCCACGTTTCTACACGACCTAAATACAAATTGTAAGATTATTTCGAAGATAATAGTTATTCTATCCTCTGGCCTTTAGTTGAGAAAATATCAACGCCTGTTATTGTTTGTCTGTAGAATATATGAGATAAAACATTCTGAAAGCCACACGTAAAGATAAAGGCCCATACACACAAAGGTGAACAAATAAGTAACTATCGCGATGGAGTCGTTGAATATTGTTTCTCGTCACTAGAAATAGGAAAGAACACGAGTTAGAGCGAAGCAATTCTTGTGCTATTTTTCCTTATTCACTGACCTGACCGTTCATCGGAGAGGCAGGATGAATACTATAATTTTTGGTGAGTGTGATTAAATGGAGTTAGTGTATATATACCATATTGATTATTTCTGTAGTATTTTTGCGATTTATTGTTACTAAAACGGCATTACACAGGGGTTACATTTTAAAACGACCGTTATCTGGGGTTTGGGAGCATTTTCGAATATACTGGCTTCAAAATTCATTCTATACTAATTATAGATATTTCAGTCCAAAACTGTACCGCTGAATCTTGGAATCATAAAATATGAAATTCTTTCTTAGCAACCTACGTATTATGTCGAATAAATTTGAAACTAGACCATAGCTACGGATTGTGGTGAAAGAAAAATCTATTTAACTTGTACGATTCATAAGAAATTGCATAGATTTATGGTCTTACATATTATAATATAGTTTTAAATTTAACGTATTCCATTACTTAATAAGATGCTATTTTTACGAGAATATGAATAATTTTGTTAGGCGTGGCGCTTGAAATATGGTACTGGATTTTATAATATCAAAAATTTAAACTTCATATTTTTATCTATGTGTTATGATACATCACCTAAAACTTTTGTACACCTTTAAACTCTTTAGAAATGAGTTTTTAGTCAAAATATGTATTGTTAATTTACGCGTTACGTGGTGTATAGTGCTGTGTGACACCTAACTTTAAAACTCGCATTAGTCTTGAAATAAGGTACCACAAGGTTTGTCTTTTGAGAAATAGAGAGGATGTGTTTTTCTAAAATACAATTAATTTATCACTCTGAATAATGACCCAAAAAGCAATTTAAGATAGGGTATTTTAAACGTTCACAAACTTGCTTAAAAATGGTAACCTAGTATAGAACACGTTATGGGTTTTCACTTATACGTTCCAAAACAGTTTAAAAAAATATACAATTTCAAAACTTTGATTCTGTTTGATTTAATTCTTAAAACCTTAGCAACATATTTCTTACCAAAAAATTGTCTTACCCTCAAAGAATTGATAGTTATGTTCAGCATATTCGCTACTAAATAAGGTCTTGGATGGTTAAATTGTGAGGATATAAAGTACATAAAGATAAATAAGTAAAAATACGAGTGCAAATATTATAAAGGATTAAATTGATATTAATTTGGTTAGTTAGTGTTAAAATCAAGCAGCTGATATCAACTTGTTTAATGGATTGGGAATAACTACCTAAGAAACACATGAGTATTTTATTAATCAGGTCTTTTAAACTAAGCAAAAATACTCTCATAAGATTATCAATAATACTTGGAAGCCCGCCGGGCAGATTAAGGCTAAACTATAGTATATAGTATAGCATGAGTACTCCCTCTTACCAAATCACTACGTCACACATCGGTTCGGCCGATCGTATACTTAATGTTTATCATAACTGATTAATTACAGGTTATCTTTTATTGGTTATCTGCTGCAAAATATTTTGCCCCATAAATGTTTTTAAAGTATGTATGTAATTTTTAAATCTCATGTTAAAAGAAAATATTGACTATTTTTATGAACAAACTATAACATCGCTATTCTGGCATGTTGATAACAAAAGAACTTCCTTTTTACTTCGGAGACAACAGACAACTGTACAAACTGCCTAATGCCATGGTACACAAGTTTTGTTTCGGAATAAGATATGGGCGGTTAGTAAATTTATGTTTGAAAATTCTTGTATCTTGAATGAGATTGAGATTCTTCATGGATAATCAATACAAATGGTCATATACATTTGCTCGTATTCTTGAAGTTACTGTTTTGTTAGATTTACAAAGAGGAATCTCAAGTATTTAAATTAAAACTGGGAAATGTGAACAAGGGTAATGATTTGTGTATCAGTGAAACATCTAAGAAGTACTATACATTCACAAATATAGGAGTAATATCTAATAAAATTTACCATTACATATCAAATAATTATCGTGTAGACTTGCTGTATATAGTTTTATAAATTTTTGTTTTCAATCCTCTGTTTTTTTCTAATTTGTGATTTCAGGAAACATAAGATTTCTATCTTATGCTTAGTATTCAGTAAATAACAAAAAAGTAACAGATGCGTTTTGTTTAGGGCTGCTGATAGCATGCTCAGCGGTGTCTTGTCTCCCGTCTGCGTCAGCTGACCCTGCTGCCACTGCAACCCCTCAACCAGAAGCTGAAGCAAAAGCGGCTGAACCTCGTGGCCCACAGCCAGAACCAACAGCCAGGGCTGAGCCACAGCCAGCTTCTACCTCTAGTGTTCAGCATAGTCAAACTGCAGTATCGGGGCCACACCCAAAACCCTATCAGCCAGCGCCATTCGCAGGTCCTAATCCTGCTCCTTATCCCATGCCAGCACCATTCCTTCCACCATACCTTGTCGGCGGACCTCAACCCTTTTCAGGCCCCAACCCACTACCTTTTCCACAACCTTTTCCACAACCTTTTCCACAGCCAGGACTAATGCCAAATGCTTATCCATCATCAGGACCAAGTCCTGGACCTCAACCGTATCCAATGCCCTACTTGATGCCAGAACTTTATCCGTATCCTCAACCTTTGCCTTACCCACAACCATACCCAATCCCTGACCCCCACCAATATTCAGGTCCTCATCCAGGACCAGAACCTTATCCAAAAGCAAATCCAGTGCCCAGCCCTCAACCAAACGCCATGGCAAGTCCCCAACCAAAACCAATGCCAGGACCTCATCCAGAGCCAATGGCCCATCCTCAACCACATCCAATGCCAGGACCACACCCACAGCCAATGGCCCATCCTCAACCACATCCAATGCCAGGACCTCAACCACAGCCAATGGCCCATCCTCAACCACATCCAATGCCAAGACCTTATCCACAGCCCATGGCCCATCCTCAACCACATCCAATGCCAGGGCCTCATCCACAGCCCATGGCCAATCCCAAACCGCATCCAATGCCTAATCCACAACCGAAGCCTATGCCCAGCCCTCAACCACAACCTACAGCCGGTCCACAACCAAATCCCTTGCCCGGCCCTCACCCGCAGCCTATAGCCAATCCCCAACCACAACCAAACCCGAATCCTCAACCAAACCCCATGCCCGGTCCACAACCGAAGCCATCGCCAGGACCCCACCCACAGCCAATGGCTCATCCTCAACCTAACCCAATGCCTAAACCACAACCGAAACCAAAGCCCAGTCCTCAACCAAATCCAAAGTCAGGACCTCAACCACAGCCTAAGGCCAATGCCCAACCTAACCCGATGCCGAAACCACAACCGAAACCAATGCCCAGTCCTCAACCAAATCCAAAGTCAGGCCCTCAACCACAGCCTACGGCCAATCCCCAACCACATCCAATGCCTAACCCACAACCAAAACCAATGCCCAGTCCTCAACCAAATCCAAAACCAGGTCCTCAACCAAATCCAATTCCAGGCCCTCACCCACAACCTACGGCCAATCCACAACCACGTCCAATGCCTAACCCACAACCGAAACCAATGCCCAGTCCTCAACCAAATCCACAGCCAGGTCCTCAACCACAGCCTATGGCCAATCCCCAACCAAACCCAATGCCAGGTCCGCAACCAAAACCAAATCCAGGCCCACATCCACAGCCTAATCCACAACCAAAGCCAATGCCCATCCCTCACCCGCTTCCCATAGCCGGTCCCCACCCACAACCGAAGGCTAATCTAAAGCCAAATCCTATGCCTAATCCAAAACCGAACCCATTGCCTAGCCCTCAACCACTTAATATAGCCGGTCCGCAACCAAATCCAATGCCAGGATCTAACCCACAGCCTACAGCCGATCCCCAACCACAACCGACACTTAATCCACAACCGAACCCATTGCCTAACCCTCAACCACATAATATAGCCGGTCCACAGCCCAATCCAATGCCAGGACCCATGGCTGATCCCCAACCACATCCGAACCCTTTGCCTGGCCCTCAACCACACTCCAGAGCCGGCCCTCAACCACATCCGATGCCTTCTCCACATCCGAACCCAATGCCCTCTCCCTATCCACATCCCATAGCTCATCCTGAACTACATCCATTACCTAATCCTCATCCTAACCCAATTTCTGCTACCCATCCCCATCCTGTAGCTATTTCGGATCCATTTCCAGTTTCTTTTCCAAAGCCAATAGCTACTCCCCATCCACGCCCAAAATCCCATCCTGAACCACATGCGGGGCCTAATCCACATCCAGTTCCTATCCCAAATCCTCACAAATTATTGTCTCATCAATCTGGACCACACTCCGAACCTAAGTCCCACGCTACGGCTAGTCCAGCACCACATTTTACTCTAACATCTTCAGGCCATCAAGCTACAGGTTCAGACGCATCTGGCCCTTCCCCTGGACATTCTACCCTAGTGTTTTCTCTTTGATAAACAGAATGTAATACCCTTGGGAGTATTTAACCCTACTCATATTTGATAATACATTTTATGGATATGATTATGGAACGTCAATGGATGCCCCTTACTTATTATTACTTTTATTTTTAGTTTTATATCGATTAATAAATAAATGTGAAAAACAACGTCTTTTATTCCGGAATTTTATTCAATTTAGACATATACACGTAGATCTTATCTTACCAATACAGTGCGACATATTACAGTAATGCATTATAAAGATCATGACCGCTGGTAGCAATACGTGTCATATCATCCAAGAAATGTGATTAATTAACTACTTAATTAATGAATTATTAATTAATATTATATTATTATTAATCATTAATTAATTTTGTGGGATAGTTAATTCATCTTTTATAAAATATTTGATTTTTTTAGTTCAAAACAGTTTTTAAACATAAGGAGTCACGATTTTCACAAATTTATTAAAATAAATTATTTACAGAAAAATTTTATGTTTGTTTCGTCTGTAAAGTAAATATACAAACAATTACCCGAGGCTTTCACACGACTCGAAGGAAATCGCACGCAATTTCATTGGAGCACCTGTGTGAGCACTTTGTGTATTGGTGAATTATATTTCCGACGCCAATGTTGAATTTGCTTTTTTGCCATGAGAAATAAAATACGTCAAAAAGCTTATAACTTTGGCCATTGTAATTTATTTAGTTCTTAGAATTAGTTGTTCCATTCTTGATTTTGTTTAGATTTCTAATCAAAAGTATATATATATTAAACTGTGGTAATAGAAAGAACTCAATGGGAGTGTAGGGGAAAAACTGTTTTTATGTACCGAAATCTGTGAAGATAGGTTGTTTTGTTCACTTAGGACAATAAGCTTAGAAAACTATTATTGCACTTAGTTCTCAAAGGAACTGTGCACTTTCTTCTGGATCGTGAAGATAGTGTGCACTCTATATCCATGAAATGTCAACTTGGAAGCAGAGGAAGCCAGCTCCGTTCAGGTTCTCCAGTATAGTGGGCAGAGGACAGTACTTGCTCATTGCCAGGCTAGCAAAACAGCAAAAAGTGAGCGCCACTCTCTCCAATAGCCCCCTTAACAGTTAACTATCTTGAATAAATGTTTAAACTTCAACATATAATATTTTAATGAGCAAGATGTATTTCTTGATGTTGAATCACACAGAGGTTTTGTAATAATTACCAAAGACTTGCAATTAGAAATTATATAAATTCAGCTCTTCTTAAAGCTAAAATTAAACTAAAAAATGTGCAAACAATATTCCAAAATCATATCAAAACGTCTTTATAGATAAAAATAATGTAATACAATCGTTAAAAAGCAAAGATGTTTTCTACCTTATAGAGAACAAAAGTAATATAATTGTTATTTAGATAAAAATGAATATTACTCAAGAGTGGGAAACATGCTTCAAGACGGTCCTTATGTGGAAATCAATAAGAAATCAACACATTGCGTCAGTGACACCTTCACTAAAACACCGCAAGGCAATAATATCTAAAGAAATATCAAAATCGCTCAGTGTAACAAATCGAATCATCCAAAGATTGTACTGTCTTTCTAAAATACATAAACCAAGTGATAAAGTGAGGCCCATAGTATTAAAATAGTATATAGTTGTATAAATTCTCCTTCTTATTTTATATCAAAATGGTTAGAGCAAGAATTTGAACAATTCAAATTATTATATATATATATATATATATATATATATATATATATAAAATAGAGAAAGTAGGGGGAAATTTAAATTGTTGAAACTCACAGTAGAAGTAATACTAGGCTTCTACTGATTTCTAAGAAATTTTGCTCAAATTATATGTCGCTTGAAATCTATAATTTACGCAATGTAACGGAAAATCTGCATGAAATATTATCCTAATTCCCTAAAAATAGGTATTTTTACTTATACCCGGGCAGTCCAGAGGATATCCTGAAGTGGAAAATCGATAATTACAAAATTAGAGATATTTGACCTGAAAGATACTTATCGATAGGTAAGGAGGTGATTGTTGAGATGGATGGAGCTGTCATGATGATAAACGTTTTAGCTAACCTAAGCGTAATATACAACGCTCCGTTGCTTTTAGCCACTGGTATAGAAATTTTCCTTCTCTTAAACGTGTAATGACATATATAACTAGTGTTCCTCGACATAGAGTCGGTCCGGACGCGATAGTAATCCTCATTCTTACCTATATTCAATAACTTACCAATTCCGAATCAACGCAGATTACCTTCAAAAGACAGTAAAGTAAATTTGATACTACCTATGTGTGTTCTTGGTTTAAAAGCTCGAGTAACATGTGACACCTCGGTGTTAACGCCCCAAAATTTCAAGAAATAAATTACTTTAACGTAATACTAAGGTGAGAATTCAACGAAAATATCTTATTGTTACTTTAGTGATAATTTTAATCACCTTTATATTGGTAAGACCTCCACAATATGTACCAATGCCGCCGTACACATCAAGTGGCACCCGGATAAATCTAGGAAATATATAGGCGTTAAGGGCACTGCAGAAGAAAGAGGCAGGAGTTCTGCCTGGCATTGAAGCCCGCGGGAGGATCGGACGATGTGGAAGCCATGCTCGGGAGTAGGTTACTTGTGCGGGAGGCAGCCGACGTTAAATTAGGCCCTCCCTCTCTCTGTCTGTCTGTCTCTCCCTCTTTCTCTCTCTCTCTATCTCTCTCTCTCTCTCTCTCTCTCTCTCTCTCTCTCTCTCTCTCTCTCTCTCTCTCTCTCTCTCTCTCTCTCTTTCTCCCTCTCTTCCTATTTGAAATTTTCGGAAGCCAAATTAAAAATTTTTAATTATGTATTAATTAAACCTAATTTGTTATTAACCTGATCCAAATTGTGTACTAATTTTAATCATATAATAGTTCGAATCCGCTGTTTAATTTCGAAAAGTTTATACAACCTTCCTCGCCACGAACCCAAGAGAAGACCCTTCGCCTCCCACTGGCCAAATGAAGGCCGGCTACCACAGAAATTAAATTCTGGAAATACACGAATAATATAAGTACTCTGTTGTGGTACCATATTATGTACACATGGTACATAACACGTCCACACAGGTGTGTAATTTAAAGATAAAACATAGTAACTTACAACAGAAAATAATCTTTGGATAAACCAACTCAATATCTTACACCAATAGAACAAAAGTGCTCAAAATCTGTAATATGCACTGGTACGTTTTAAATATTCTTGAACCAAATAATCTTTCAACATTGTCTAAAGGTTAAAAAGACTAAACAAGTTAAAACTCGTTTCTCAATTAGTGCATTTTTTATCGATATCATCGTTATGTACTGCATCTACTCATCCCCTAATTCTGTTTGTTAGATTCTCGCATAGGCCCATGAAGACGGGCATAATAAGGCTTAAAAACAACCTGATTCTCCGTCATTACTGCATGATTTGTGCAGAGTCTCAGTATTGTGCTGTCATATTATTTTTATTTCATCTGATAGACCTGAAACTTCACATGTGCTTAAATATTTAGAATCACAACTCATTATGCTGTTTGCAGGTTCATATTAACGCGTGATTGAATAATGTTACGTTATAAGTTATTTTTGTCACGATAAGAAAATGATGATTCAAATCCTTGAACCGATTATAAATTTTTTTTGTAATATATAACGTGCTCTATTTTTGTAATATATAACGGTGACAAATTTCGGTGTTAATTTTGTCCTTTCATATGATGATGTTATCAACCACCCGTATTTTCTGTATTTGAGAGAAATAACAACAAGAAACAATCATATACCCATTAAAATCAGGTCGATAAGCAGTCAGTAACGATTATTGAGTAAATTTACTCCTCCTCTAAAATTGTCTTCGTCCTACTGGGGCCCTGATCTCGTAACTTTCAACGCACACGTGTTAATGACCAAGCTTATTTGATGCCGAAATCTGTCCAGACACTCATGTAATCCATAACGATCATTACAACACTGATCTTACTCATTCTGGCGTCACCTAAAATGAATAATAAGAATCAGAGTTAAGAACATCGGTTCCTGTATCTACATAAATATTCTAATAAGCAGTCTGGTGTGAAGTATCATCTATCTATTCGGATTCACAGTAGTAGTGAGGTTTAATATTGCCACTGAACGTGTCCTACATAATTGCAATAATATTTACATAGTGGTCTATTTTTGAGATCTGCCATATAACTCAATTGACTCGGTTCTCAAAGCACTCCATAGAATATGCATGACAATTTTGATTGAAAGCAATGCAGTTTTGAGACTTACAAGGTATTTGTACACATAATGCTCCAGATCCTGAATCTCAGTATCTTTATCGGTCCAAATGGCTCTCAATAAAGCTGGCCAGTTAAAAATATTATTTCGGTTTAATATAACATTTATAAAAATATTTCCAAGATACTTTGTTGAGTAATATGTCTTTATTCGTGACATGGAAAGCAGATTTTGATGTGATGCACTTTATCGTTGGATCTCAACTCGATTTAGAAATATACTACGTTATTGAACAATCTTCTGAAATCCCCAGACGAAGTGTCACTTTCATCTGGGTAACTCTATGGATATCCAAGAGAGCCATACCACTAACTGCAAATATCGAGATATTTAGTAAAAGGGTGGCCGCCTCGCACACACGCATCCCCATACGTAGAGTGTTGTGGTAGTCCGACATCTGCTGGTTCACTACGTACAGTACTTTGCTTTTTTTTTGTATAGAAGTTTTAAATCACACTGTCTGATCTTTTGGACATTGATTTAAAAAATTATCCTATTCATTACTCTAAAACAAATTTGTTAAGAAGGGGGGAGGGAGTTTACACACAGTTTAGGGGTATCGAAGTTTGGGTCTAAGACATTAATTGGCACGATCTTTAATAATTAGATTTAATTTATAACATTGTAAAAGTTAAAGATTAGGATTACATGTTTAAGTACTTCAATAAAGTACATTAATACAAAACGTAAAATCGTTTTTCACTTAACTATACGAAACACAATATGGATGAAGTGGTTTAAAATCGGTTTACTCGAAGTCGTTATTTTTGTGTCATCGCGATATTTAATTTGATAAATTAATAAATTAGTGATCCGATTAAAAGATCCTGACTTACCCAAAACCAAAATTTTATGGAAAGACTTTTATTTTAGAAATATATAAATAAGTTGATGTTACTAAACTTATATTTGAAAACTATTACCTGTTTAAAGTTACATTAAGAGCTGGGACTGTTAGGATATCCGCTACTTTGTTTCAATTTTTTTATTTATAAAGCATTATTTGTTATAATAAGTGTAATCCTTTACCCTAGAAACGCAATTTTGCATTGAATAAATCCATTCTTCTTTGACACACACACACACACACACACACACACACACACACACACACACACACACACACACACACACACACACACACACACACACACACACATACAATCTGTTCCAAATTTTATGCTCACTCAAGAAATTTTGAAAGCTATAAGAGTTACAACAAAGCTAAAATTTATTAAGTTGTGTGTAAAAACAAAACCATCACATTAATGTGGTCAAGTTGATTATTAGTTGCGTCGTTTATTCGTCATGCTTAAAAAAATGTTTTTGGTCTAAAATTTCTGTTACAGCTCTTTTATTAGTACCTATATCAAAACGTTTTTACGTGAACTCTGTATGAAATTTATTTTATTTTTCAAAGACTATAACCGAAAAATTTTCAACCCCAGCAAGAACTAGGTATAAGGATCGAGTAATTATTTTAAATGCAACAAGCGCTGTTTTTACTTAATGAAAAGGAATTAGATTTTCTACTGATTTCAAATATGACTCGTGGTTTTCATCAAGTAATTAATACGTGTTTGCATGGTCGTGTGAATGTAATTAGTATTATGTTATACGGATACTTGACAAACTTGACTGATACTTACTGACTTTTTTGTAATTGTTTCCAAAAGGAACCATATAAATAATTAAACAACCTAATTAAATTTGTACACAGCTAATTTTACTGTAACTAATAATAGTTCACTGCCCCCACGTTCTCAAGAATTTGGCACCATTGGATATTTTTATTTGGCAATAAATCTCCAACTAAGTTTAAAAGAACAGCTATTGGGCTTACAAAAAACACCTGCAAGGGTAAACAATGAGCAAACTTCTAGTATTTTTTTGAGAGGTTATAAAGTAAAAAAGTCGGGTTTTCCAGACTTCTCCTATGGGTAATATTGCAAAAAGTACCTGCGTGCCAAATTTCTAGCACTTCTAAAAATATGTTAGAATTCGTCTGTATATATCAGTGAGTGAGTGGGTGAGTCAACTTCACGTGCGGTTGTATATTATATAGGATATATATATATCCTATATAATATACAACCGCACGTGAAGTTGACTCACCCACTCACTCACTGATATATACAGATATATATATATATGTGTGTTATTTTAAAATTTAAAGATTGATAAGTTATTTTAAGGGCACGTTATTACAGTAATGAGTGCATCTAGTATTAGAGAATCCTCATCCTGTGAAATATTCCTTACTTATTTATACACGATACCTAAGATGTGTCTACTGCGATATACCTATGTAGTCTATTGATTGTAAGGGCTCAGACATCTTTTCCATAACAATAATGATGATTATATAAATTCAAAATACTGGATTTAAAAGAGTGTTTTGAATAAGTCCGTTAATGTACATTAATTTAATTTTGAAGATGACAAATCATGTCTTAGTTTTATTTTAAGTACAAATAACAGATATTATATTTATGAAGTGGACTAAATTTTTCAACTAAAAATTATTAATTTTAATAAAGGTAAGTGATTTTGCTATTGACTTAGTTCTATCACAAAACTTGTTTTTACAGTTATTGTTAATTTATAGTTTACCCATTTTTATTTTATACTTAGTAGTAACATTATGTTATAACGAATAATTTATTGTAACGCTGTAGATATTATCTTGATTATTAAGTTACCAGTTGCTAGTTTTTCTAAGTGAACGGGCTTTTTAAAGAACAAATTTTAATTTAAAAGTCTGTTGAAGGGAATACTATTCAACGTTAGGAATAATTTTCTATAAACATTTCCGGTTGTAAAAAATACATGGTTAGTATATTGATAAGAACACAATATCAAAGACAGTGTACATACTGATACGTGTTTCTAAGTTTACAGAGCATAAATATCACGGCATCGATGTTGGTATATAAGGTGGCGAAATCATTTGTCATTATCAGTAATCATTTCTTCCATCTAGGACTACACATCCACCTCTACCAAGAACCATGATCGCTCTCACGCTTGGTAAGAAAAATAATGAATTAATTAAAATTAAAAATACTTATTCATTTCTAAACGTTTTGAAAAAAGAAAATCATTTTGCTAAGTTTCAATGCTTTAAACTATAGAAAACTTCTAATATGTAAAATATCAATTCACTTAATTTGTAACCAATATAACATATACTAAAATATAATAAAGTTCTATTTGTTTTAAACAAAACGTGCAAAACTAAATTAATATCTTATTCATTTTAATATAACGAACTAAAATAAGTTCATAACTGGTTTCAAATAAAAATGTTCTATATTGTGATCTATACATTATCCTACTGGAAACGTGAAAACAGAGACATATAAGCACAGCTGATCATATTAACTATGGATCTGACATTCAACACCCATAATCATACTAAGTTTAATAATTTATTAACTAACTTTGTCCTTTATGTCTAAATTTGTACATTTTACAATAATACCTATAAAATTTTACTCTGGTACAGTAATAAACATTTATTAATTTAATATATTTATATCAAACTAAATAATTAAGTAACGATTACACCAAAGTTATATTAAAAACAATAATAATACAGTTTCACTAAACCTTTCTTTCCTGAGTGTATACAAAAGTATAAATTAATATAATTTTTTTTACCTGCAACTTATTTAATTTAATTCATTTTATTAATATACTAGAACTTGAGATTCATCACAATTTAAAGGGTTTTAATAATAAATAATGGGATAATTGCTATAATTGGACGAATTTTTTGGAATGAAATAAAAATAATAGTATTTTATATGTTTATTTTATTTTTTTTCGAATAGTTGAAAATCACAATTGAAAACACGGAATTTAAGTATCAATAAGTGCATAAGTATCCTTTCCCAGAGTGAAGACTGTGATAAACTTTGCACTTACATTTAATTATTCAATTGTTATATTTGACCTTTTATATCGGAATAGTCTGTTGTCGGAAAGTAGTAGGAATCAATTCCTAGTTGCAGGCTAGAAATAAGGATTTTTCGTAGATTTTCACGGGAAATTTACCCAGTGTATATATTTTTTAAGAACACCAAACACACACACACACACACAAACACGTGTGTGCACTACAGCAAGCCTCAGATACACGCTAGGAATTCGGTATGCATCCGTTTCCAAATGTATGGATGGTGTAAAGGTCACACAGTTTACTTGTTGTTGTAATTGTGTGAACGGTAAACTTGTTTGTCAGGACTCTTGGTAGCCTGCACCTCAGTGCTCGCAGCCCCCTCTCCCTACCCAGGACCCCAACCGGGACCGGCCCCTTACCCGGGTCCCCAGCCGGGTCCGTACCAAGCTAGTACCGTGAGCGGTCCTACCGCCTCTGCCCAGCCACGCGCGTCTCAAGCCGGCCCTAGTGCAGGAGCTGACCCCTCCTTACTCCTCGGAGGATTTGGAGGATATAGAGGACTTGGATACCCAGGATTTGGACTTGGAGGATTTGGGTACCCATTCTATGGTGGATACGATTGTGGATACGGATTTGATGATATCTATTACGAACCATTCGGATATCCATTGTACGGAAACTTGGGATACCCATTATACTAGACATGTATTTATTGTAATGTTGGTCTACTCAATTGTCTCTAAATAGATTTAGGAACTTTTTCACTGAAATAAATGTTGCATTATTTATTAAGATTGTGTGTCGTATTTACTTCCAGCATAGTTTTTCATATCGCACAATAATAAATCAAAATAGTTGTTACTACATTTGTACCTAATTCAG
Source organism: Homalodisca vitripennis (assembly GCF_021130785.1). Taxonomy (NCBI): domain Eukaryota; kingdom Metazoa; phylum Arthropoda; class Insecta; order Hemiptera; family Cicadellidae; genus Homalodisca; species Homalodisca vitripennis. The sequence continues at coordinate 109,394,783 of NC_060213.1, forward strand.
TATTACAATTCAAATACACTTTAAAGTAAACTTGTAATACTACAGAAAATGTTGATAAAAAACAATTCTTATATTTTATTCACTGTGTTAAAATCCATTGCAAGGGTATAATAATGTCCCGAAGATGTAGGTGTCTCAATAACATATGCAAAAATAGTGAACTTCTAAACAAAGTGGCAACACTTTCTCTGCTGTTAGACATTAATAAATCTTAAAAAACAATGTAATCGTAATATAAAGTAAAAAATTACAGGGTTTGATTTCTTCTTAATATTGCTTTGTATCCCAAGCCATAAAAATTATTGGAAATTATTTCACTTGCAATATAGGTTAAATTACACGTTAGAAAAATGTATTAATTAAAAAAATTTTCTGATGTTCAAAGCCAATTACGTAGTTGGAGCTGAACCATGTGGTTCAATAATTCGTAATGAATGCTGATATTTGTTGCAACGGATTAAATCTCACTAATTAATTATTTAATTGCTTATACGTACCAACACGTTCTATTAATACAGAATGGGACCTACGATATTTTTTATTTATTTCAACCGTTAATTTGATACTTTGTGAGAGATATTTGAACTAGGAGCTTTAAAATAAGTTTACCTACTCGGAATTAAGGTAACAAGCGATATACACAGACAGTTTCATCAGAGAGCTACATGGAATCTCGCAAGCGAAACTGCCGCCAAAAACGTGTCTCGTTTCCTGTATACATGTGTGTTGAAAAGTTGAATTAAATTGAAACTACAACTTTAAAATAAAACCATTATAAATTAATAGGCCTATTTTGCATAAAAACAGTATGCCATCAAGCACACAGCATAAAGATGTCATTCGTTCTTTATTTATCTATATCAGAACCGGGTTATGTGTTAATAATCTTGAATAACTTCATTAATTTCTAATGTTTTCATCCCAGCGGCCCATTATGAACTCATCAACAGTGTAAAATGCCTTTGACACCGGGAAGTATTTTAGTCGAGCTTTAAATTCATTGGGATCGTTTAATTTTTCAAGAGAGGTTGGTTTAACTTCAGGAAGATATAAACACAAAACAGAGTACAACAGTTATAATTTCATAAGTCCTATGTTGTTACTGTTGTTGTCTTCCTGTATGTGTGTTTTATTTAATGTAATTAATCAATATCAGAACCCATTAAAGCAATTAACATGAAACTTGGTATTTATATTAAGCTAATTAAAATACAATATGAAAAATTCAATAAATAATATAACTTTCCAACTCTAAATTGTAGAATTAACAAGTTTTCAAATTAATTCTTTAAACAACTGTTAATTCACCTCAGGAATTAACTACCAAGAGGGTATGTAGCATTGAGGTAATCAGTAAAAATATTACCTAAATTAATAGTCCTCTGTGATATATAAACTACATTTCTTCCCATGGTGCATGTCAAACGCCTTTCAATAAACCTGGAAAAGTAATTTCCTAAAACTCTATGTAAATGTTTCCATTGATGCGGGGCGGAAGAAAAACCCAACATGTGGCCTCAAGTATACCACACCTTACATTTACACCAAACTGCTGCTGGTCAGACCCTATCATAGATTCATGAGGATTCTCTAGTGCCCAAGTTTGCATGTTGTGAATATGTAACATACCATCTGTCGAAAACGTGGCCTTGTCTCTATGTAACACCTTCTTAAAATAATTTGGATTCAAAATATGACCAGAAAGTTGCCAAAATTTTAAATTAATTCGTCGAAGGGTAGAATTCGGAGAGTAATTTTTTGAATTTATTGAGATGAATGGGGTATAGGAAATTGCGGTAAATGGTAAATTCTACAACGCAGTTTGCTTTCCATTTAGTCTATTATTAAAAATTTTCCTGGCACTTGTCCATGGAATTTTAAAATATTTCTTATATGAAATGGTTTAGTCCAACGGGCCTTTCTCTAATAGTTTTTAAAAACGTACCTGTCTCCCCAATGACGGCGAATAGCGATCAAGGATATGTCTGCCAAGAAACCGCTCCATGAAAATTACTTTTGCTTTAGCTCTTTCTCTCCAAACAGAGCCGTATACTTAAAACATATCAGTAACTCCTAATTGTAGTACATAGGTATCTTTTAAATAATTTCTACTGTAAAGGAATAAGTAGTGACAGTGAATACCAATTAAAAGCAAATTAAAATCTACTGCACAATAGCCCACCCACGTAATGTGAGACTATATTCGTGTCAATCGATAGCTTTTTGTTAATTTTACGTTGGTTTGGTCATTCCCGCATTTGGTCCACCCAATTAAAGTTGGTTGGAATAATTAGTTTTTTTTTTAGTTTGCACTGCTTTCTTATTATTGTTGTGTAGGTATGTTCTATTTACCAACGTAACTATCCTACAAGTTTTAAGTGGCTAGGCAATTTTGGGCATCCCACTTCACGGTAACCCACCCAAAAAATTAAGAATTTCAAATAATTTAAAAAATAGAAAATATCTTAAAGAGTCGGGATGATAAGAATAATTTAAGCTAACGATTCAAACCAGTTTTAAGTAAGTGGGACAATTTTGGTGGCCAAATGTTTCACAGACATGAGTAGTGAAGACTTAATAAAAAAGAAAAATTAACTTAGTAACGAAATAGTAAAGAATTTGATGTAGTTTGCCACAAAGTGACGTATAGGAGGGCTAGCGTGATATTAGACCACCCAAATTTTTATATCAAAAATTGACGGAAAAAATCGCTACAAACGTTAAAAATGTCAAAAAAGTACGCTAACTAAAATCTAATATTTCCAACAAGTCTCACGTCAGTGGGATTTTTTGGTAGTCTAACGTCACAGGCATCCTAATTAATATTATACGAGTAAATGTGAAAGTGCCTTTGATTGTTTGTTTTGCTTTCACGCGTAAAATATTAATTTGATTGTACTGACATTTTGGGAGAATATTCTTAGGTTCCCTGAGAAGAATATAGGCTTACTATTATTTCAAATATCCCTCTGCGCTACGCCCCACTAGTCTTTAAAGTAGCAAAAAATCCCATTATGTTCTCTAAAGTTGCGAAATATTATTTAAAAGAACATGTTTAATGGAATAAACTGTTAGGTGTAAACATAGTTTATTATTTTCAATTCCCTTAAAAAATTTAAATAGTAAAATTAATAATAAAAATTAAATTGTTATCGTGAGTACATTCTCTAAGGAATAACAATTATTTTTAGGTGTTTACGATTTCAGCTATTAGGTAAGTACTTATCTACTTTATACAATGTCCTAAAACATAAGATGGTAACAATTTGACACAGAAGACTGTCTTTGATTCAGCCGGAAAGAACTACAGTATGATAGATGAAAGTTCGCTGGGCTGTACTTTTGACCTAATGTACCAATTTAAGCTGTAAATGTTCTACAAAATTAAGAAACAGTTTCAGATTATATAGAAACAAACGAATATTGTCATTTTTTCGTAATGTAATTAATTATCAAACATGAATTATTCGATCCATTTGGAACAACAGTACAAGACGGTCTCGTACATGTAGAGGGCTGTGAAGTTTAATAACGCATGTTCTCTAAAAGAATCCCTACATGATTCTCTAATTCTTATTTTTTCCATGATTCGTACTGCTTTCTTCTGAGGGTCGAAACATCTCAGGAAATGGACATTTGCAATCCCTCCCCACAATGTTATACCGTATAACATATTATGTGGGTACACTAGGCCATAATAGGCCATTTTCAGTAGGTGTATTCCACAAAATTCTGCCGATTTCCTTAAAGCATAGACGCCTGAGGAAATTTTAATGCAGACATCGTTCACATGTTTTCCCAGGACAAACCTTTATCAATGTGAATTCCTAGAGACTTGCAGCTTAAAACATCATCAATGACCATATCATTCAGTACGATTGATGGACTGGGTTCATGGGGGCGCTCTGCGCCCTGACAAATAGTTGAAGTTTGATTTTGAGTCATTTGTTTGTAGATTAATATTTCATACAAATTTAAGACATGGATTTGAATTTACAAAGCAATCAATTTCCAAAGACTTCGCATTTGCCTTGGAAACAGAGGGTAGTATCGTGTGCGTACTGAACTATTTGACCAGATGATATAGCTGACCAAAGGTCATTTATATAAACTAAAAAGAGCACAGGGGCAAGAATAGATCCCTGCGGGACGCCACATTTTACGAGGGCGTGTTTTGATGAGACGCCATTTAAATAAACTTGTTGGTAACGGTGCAGCTAGAAGCTGACGGAGGCGCGCCGCTACATCAACAAAGAAGTAATTCAATAAATTTGCACCTAAAATGGGATCCATGATGGCATTTGCCGCTACAGTCAGTTCTATAGGAAACACTGCCTTTGTATCTTTACTTTCTTTTTTTATAATACTCCAAGCAGTTTTGGATATATTATTAGACGATTTTAATTTGTCATTACTTCATAAACTTTAGCCGGTTAAATAACTTTTTTGTAAAATTGTTTGTTGTTTTTGAAATATGTTTCGAAATTTTCATTGGTTGATATTTTTGAAATCTGATAACAGGTTTTTAATTTAGACCTCGAAACTAATATTCCGGGTGTAATCCAACTATTCCGTTTAGTTTTTCTTTTTTGAGATATTTTTCTAAACAGACACACGATGTCCAGGTAGTACAGTAATACTTTATTAAATGTTGCAAACACATCATCAGCTCTGAAGCAATTGCCGAGACAGTCCCAAGATTCGTCCTTCAATAATGCGCATAACGCGCAAATATTCTCGGGTCGGGTAACTCGGCTAAGAGTAACCAGCTGTGCGTCATGGTCGGAGACAGCCGTGACCATCAATGATACATCCACGGACGGAATGTTAGTGACAACGTTGTCAATCGCAGTGGCAGTGGTAGCTGTCACCCTTGTTGGCGAGTTCACGGACCAGTGCAGATTGTAGGTTTTCAACAGATCCCCTAATCTCCTTCTTTTAATGTCTGTTACATTAAGTATATCTCTGGTAAAATCGCCCATGATAACGAAAGATCTGTGGTTTTGAAAAAGGATTTGCAAAAGAAGGTTCATTTCGTCCATAAAAGTATCAAAGTTTCCATTAGGAGATCTATAGAGGCTGATCAAAAGTGTTTTTATTTTCTGTTATAATTGATATGGAAGCAAATTCAAAATATTTTTTGTGAGAAACTATATTGCATCCCCTTTTATATTTAATTCCCTCTTTCACAAACAAATCGACACACCCACTTGCATTGGTGCAGAATTTTGAATGCTATACTTTTTATGGAATTTGTTGTTTTTAACGAAATTTTTTGGAGGTTCATCTCAGACTCACGTCCTATTTTACATTTGTTGGAATTGTTTGTCCTACTTCTAAAAATGTATTTGGTTCGTTGGAACTTCGTCATCACGTTTACATGTTGACACTCGCCTGCCGTTGATCGTTGATGTGGTTTTCCGCTCTCCACGTCAGCCACTCTTCCAAAAAAATGTATATATTTTCTTGCTAGAAAAGGAGGCAAAATAAGCTATGGCAAAAAAATACTAACATCGAAGTAAATTACAATGACCATAAATGTACACTTTTAAGAATATTTTCTTGATCGTGGGAAGATGGCAATCTCAGAAATGGCGTCGGAAATATAATTCACTTGAACCAGAATTGCCCATATATTTGCCAAAGGTATGAAATTGTGTGCGAAGCCGTGGGTAACTGCTAGTTGTAAATATGGATGATAAAGCTTTTACGGTTTTATTTTATAAAATCTTAAAAGCTTTATATTTAATTGCAGCACGATTATCAACAGGAGAAATATTTTCTCAAGGCCTCTGTGGCCCCAATGAAAGAAACAAAATGTACATTACTGAACAAATACATTTAAAACATTAATTATGTTTTATTAGTAGGTACTATGTTAATAATCCTGTGATTTTTTCCAATAACAATAAGGTCTATTTCTTAGATACTACTTAACAAAACTAAAATTATATACCAATTCACTGAAGATTTTTGTAAAAGAGGCTTTCCACTTTATATAGTTTAGTTTGCAGTTAAAATAACAAATTAATATTTGTAAATATATAAATACAAACGGTCACTAAACAAATGTGGATGAGTATACGGATTATCAATACTAAAATAAAAATTTGAGAATGAAAACTCAGATGAATATTTTACGCATTGCTGTAAAAATTGTAGAGATTTTTCCTGTTCTTTTTCGTTTGTTATTAATTTATAAGATTAGTAAATCAGGTTACTTTAAAAACACTAGCTTACATCACTAATATATTGTAAAATGAAATGAGAAAAAAAAGTGTACCTAGCTGGCTATATATGTAAACTTTGCACCGGCGGATGGTCTTGGGATCTGGAAGACATGTTCGGTGAATTTATGCATACATCTTCGGGAGGTGCAGCATTGAGGATGATTGCTGTACTGATTTGTATACAGAATCTACTTAATAACACTAAATAAGTATGATAAATTATAGTTTTACTGTTGTCATTATAAATCCGTGTGTTTTCTCTAAGGCATAAAAACTGTTGACTAAGCATATCATGTTGGCTGTAACTGTTAAACAATTTGTAAATCTATGATTTTGACTCTATTTTCTAGGACTTCTGGTGGCTTGCACATCAGTTCTCTCAGCGCCTCCCCCATATTCTGGACCACAGCCAGGTTACCAAGGTAGTACTATAAGTGGCCCCTCCCCCGCAGCCTATCCGAGCCCACTACCAGCCGGCCCGAGTCCTGGAGCTAACCCTTGTATATATAGTACCGGATATACATACGGATGTCCATACGCATATGCACCATATGGAGGATATGGAGGATACGGATGCGGAGGATACGGATACGGATACTCACCATGCGGGTGCGGATGTCCAGGGTGTGGATATGATTTTACATGTGGATGTGATTGTGATTGTCTGTGTTAATGCTAAGGCAAACTGTTTTACATTGGTATACACTGTTTTTAGTCTTATTATGTTCAAAGCTGTTGATTGTAATAAATTAAACGCTATTAGTGTCCATTATGAGCATGTGTTTTCTTAATTCCTCATATCCGTTTTAAATGGAAGGTTTAACAGTGAATTAATATCCAAAGAATACAATAACAATTCATACATAATGTTATGACTAGCTTACAGAGATTTGCTTTGCGGTAGTGACATCACGATTGATAAAGCACTCTCTCCCCACAAAATCTATTGCATCTAATATAATAAACCCCTATTATCAATTATCTATTATCATAGTTATGTATGATGTAAATCGATTGCATTTTGATTTTTATTAGGATATCTTAACGGACATGTCCGTACATGTATATTTGTCATAAAATACAGTTTACAGCATTTCAATGGATATATTATGAACACCCACCGCTGACTTAGCTATAAAAAGTCCAACAGTACAAACATGGTAAACAGTTTTACCTTTTTGTATAACTTTATATAACTTTATAAATAATTAAAAATTAAGTAGGGGACATACATTATTACTTTTAATACTTAAGATTGTAATGTAAATATTTTTTGTTTTAAGATCCTAAAATATATGCAATTTTAAAATAAAGTAATTTACATTCGGTTCCTGAAATTAACTTTGTGAGTACTAATAGCATGCTACACGTTTCCCTCAGTGTTCGTAGTTTGAGTAGACACCGCTAGAACACCGGGGAATATTATGTTCCACAATCCTGTTATTTTAAAAAGGAAAAGCTATAATATTTTTTGTTACATTTAGTCTTGATTAATGTAAAAGTCATTCGGTGGTGGAAGAATTAGCATGCTCAAGGTGCGAACGAATGTCATTATAGTTCTTAACTTGTTTTCGCCAAATCTTCGGAGATGCTCCTTACGTGCAGCCCAATATGCAATAGCAAATGACAAAGCTATTTTGGTGGAATTTTTTGAAGACAGAATTTTAGATCCGGACGCGTAAAGTAAGTAATTACGTTTAGTCACTTTCACCAACTATGACTCAGCGCTATCAACTCGATTAAAGAAGTTTACAGTGTGAAGAAGTCAAAGTTACGGAGCACTTTTAATCGTTTGGTGGTTTGTATTTTGACTCATTATTTATTTTTTTAATTTAAAAATTTTCAGAAATTGTATAATAAGTCTAAAGTCTAAAGCGTATTTGTATTGTAATACATGAAAATAAAATGATTACAGTTTTTACTTAGTATTTGAGACGCACATTTTCCTCCATTTCAAGCATAGAAGCATTAATGGCTACAACTTAAAAAATTAAATTTTTAAAATGCGAATCCTTAGAATAGAAATATTTGTTATTTAAAAATCCAGAAAGATATCACTGTTAGATATATGTTATATATCTGTTAGCGGTATGCCTTATTATGAAAAATTAAATTTTTACAAGAACATATCTTTTTGATAATTCAGTACAGAACAGCACTGGTGTTATTTTTTCGAAGAACATTCAACGTCGCTTATAGGTAAGACTCAAACCGAGTGATCGCGGGTTCTATTCCACAGGTGTTCTGCAAATATTAGCAAATCAGTTCTTTCTTAAAATTTTATTATAAATCATTAAAAATCCTCTGGAAAAAAATTATCACTGATTAAAAATGTAGTTTAGTGCATGAAATCTTTTATAGCAATATTCCGTATAACGGTTTGTGGCCAATAACTCTATATATAATGCTTTATACAGCCATATAAGGCTAGCCTTGTCGATTTGTTTCATGCTCTTGTGTTTTAAAATTAGTAACAGTTGAATAGGGAATGTCATTGAACATATCACAAGGGTCAAATGGATGGATAGGAAATTATAATTGGTTGACGGCATTATAATGTAATTCTTATTTTCAAAATTTTCTACTTTTCTTACGGTTTACATACCGTGGAGTGGCAATGACAATTATAACCCTGCTTCCATCCATAATGCTACTTGAGAAGAGTATGCTACACACATGTAATACTCAACTATCTTAATGTTCATGGTCTAGAACGACTAGAACGAGAACATGACCAATACTGTAAGTTGTTACAAATAGGCCATCTGATTACTTATATTACTCATGAAAAATATGTTGCCACCATTTCCAAACATCTTGTCAGTTATCAATGAACCAACAATTAATGTAACTTCATAAATATCTTTTTGTCTCCTGTTTGTTAATCCGCCTGTGCTATAACTAGGCACATCTGTTCTTCTTGGTCCACGCAAGAACCCTATCAATAGGTTCACATTCAGACAGACTGTAATATTTTTAAATTGGTATAATGGATAACCATGATGTCAATGAGAAAATCGCAGGACAATAGATTGAGTAGAATCATACTTTCATTTTATGATATGACACAGTAGGACATGTGGTGAAATACTTTTCTAGGTAAAACTGATTATTTTTCTATGGGCGCTTCCATACGCCGTCATATCATGGTATTAACTTAGTATCCGCCACAGTGGGGTGTAACTGGTGTCAACCTGCATGGGTTTTAAGAGATATGTTATTCTCCTATAAGAATACCATATTTCTGTGTACTTAGTTAATAGTTTCGTATTAAAGAGCGGTTCAGTATAGAATTTAATATGTAATTAATATTTGTGGAGCCCTAAGAACGGTACTTTTAGGTAGAACTATGCTCCATGCAGCAAATGCACCTTGTGAACCTTGAACTAGGTCGAGGAGAGTTCTCGTATTTTTCTCCCAATTTTTAAAATAGTTCAGGTCGGGTCAATTAAAACAGAAAGCTAGGTATTCGTTTAAAGGATTGTTTTGTATGTAAATATTAAAAATGCACTTCCTGATTTGATTTAGTCGATGATATTTTTTTTTCAAACTCTTATTAGAATTAAATCTAGTAACGTGATAAAAATCAACCTATTTGTTGAAAATTACTCAAGATTAAAGCCAATAGTTATTTATATATAAAAATTCGTGAGTTCGTGATTTCATATTTTGTTTGAAGAGATAATCTAAATAATTACAAACACTGGAATTTTAAAAGAACACAGAATTTTAAAAGCAGGATCCTCAGTTGTCTATTGTACATGTACTGACATGTACAATAGACAACTGAGGATCCTGCTTTTAAAATTGTTTCTAACACATATCACATCAAATTTGTACTTAAAAGTTTGTACTAAACCGGGTTATGTAGTTTAGTTAATTGTGTTAAGTAAATGTGTAAATGTTTGATGCGAGTTGGTCAAAGTATAAGACCTCTTTAAAATTAAAATGTTCTTCAAATCATTGGCCATTTTCTGGATAGTAAACACACCTTACGAAAAGTCGTACAGGCTGGAGGTCTGTTTTTAAAACAGAGTCAAATTATGTACTGTCAATGATGTCCAAAATGATACATGAAAATAAATGAATGTACTACGGGAGCTTTTCCGTAAAACTGAACAATGGAATATGTCCGAAAACATCAAAACACCATGTCGCTTTTAAAATCCTTCCATTATAAAATATATTTAAACAAAGAATTGTTAAATTTAATGCGCCATTTAGTGAGAAAGCTTTTGACTAAACTTGGAATATAAAAAGAGATCAAATTTAAGGAAGTTGAGCCTAATATATTTAATTGAAGTTTTTATTCTCATACGTAAAATTCATTCTGGTTGCTTTGTAGCTAAAAGAACACCATATAGATATATTTATATCTAAAACTAGCAGTTACACGCACATTCGCACGTAATAATCTACTGAAAAATACGAAAATAATGGATTGATATATTCCTTTAAATCATATTCTACTGAGAAGTTACTAAAAGATATTCTAAACTCCTTGTCCATCTTAGATTTAAGATTAAAGGACTGAGAGAATGAATGAGAATGAGTATTTATAATAAATACTTGTGAAAAAAACTCGATTTTCCTACAATATTCCATGATTATTGCTGAATAGTTACAAATTATTTCAGAAAGAAATGAACTATTTTAGTTTTTCAGATAACGCTCTTATAATGTAATAAATGGTAGGCCTCTGTGTAATTTTGAAACGGAAGTAGGTTAGGTCGTGGTTAAGTGCTTCAGATGTTAAGCGAAATGGAGAATGGTTTTTCTTTTAGGCTATACGCATGAATTATATTTTTTCAATGGTTGAGTTTGTATTGTTGCGTCGATCAAGAATATGTAGGAGACTGATCTGAAAAACCACATCGGTCAAAGAGCATATATCTGAGACGCTTTAAAATTGCTTCCGTCCTAAGTTATTTCTATTGCCACAATAGAGATTGCCTTCTTTTTACTTATATACATACACAAGTCTACATAGGTCAAAAAGTATTTACTTTTGGCCATTATAATTTATTTTACGTCTAAGGCATTTTCGGTGCCATAACTGAGTTTGCTTTGTTTCACCGACCTAGAAAATATATAAATACGCATTTCTAAGAAGCTTACTTCTGTCAAAAACTACTTACATGGGTTTTCTAATCATCATAAAAACTGTAGTACAAACTAGACAATAACTTTGTCTTTGATATCCGCATTACCATACTGACCAGGACGATGAGATAACAAGTACAACTTTCATGTTTCCTCTGAAGTTTGAAGACTAATAAGACAAAAATTTCAAATTGGAATGAAATGTATTATGATATACCTGTATAATAGTTTTGGCATAGTGAAATATATAAATGTTTTCATAAAACAGTTAATTACGTTTAATAGGCCCTTTCCGTAAATTAATAACATCAAATCAAATCAAATCAAATCTTTTATTGCTCGTCACAATTACACATTGTATGGCAAACGTCAGAATTAATTATAAATTTAAAACTCGCATACCACATTACCACCACGTCCAAACTTACATAATGTTTCATGCATTCCAGTCTCATTCATCCCATCGCCAATCTCAACCCACATTCAGCGCTGGAGTCAGTCATCGAATTGGCGGTCTCCCAGTTAAACGCCAGAAACTCGTCAACGCTGTAGAATGCATTTGACACCAGGAAAGCGCTTAAGACGAGCTTTTGACGCCTTGGGCGTTTGGGCGTTTGTAATAAAATTTGGCAAAACTGTTGATGAAATGAACACCTGCCTGCGAAGGTAAGTGCTCATAAACCACCGTTCTATGTCTTCCAGTACGGTAGTTATCTCTGCCACCTCTAGTCTCAAACCCGTGTATGTCACGTCCCCTGGTTAGGGCACATTTAGACAAACAGAACCAAGATGTTTTCTAAAATGTAGAGACTGGGCAAAGTCAACAGTTGCAAAGTTTTGAATGCTGTCCTGCACGACTCTCTGAAATTCAACTTTGCGATGATACGAATAGCTTTTTTTGCAATTTGAACACCCTCAGGAAATTATTGCCTGTACAGGCCCCCCACAACACCACTCCATAGGAAAGGTGAGAGTGAATTAGCCCATAATATGCCGTAATCAATACCTGACTGGGGCAGTACCGGGCCAAGGACACTCAAAACATATATTCCCGAGGACAGTTTGGCGCACACATGGTCAATGTGATTATTCCATGTCAACCCTCGGTCGAGGAGTATTCCAAGGAATTTTGAGGAGTAGACTTCTTCCAATAAGGAATCTGCCAACATGACGGCTGACCCACATTGGGAGTCCGTTGGACGCAGTGTGAAATTCAACACGTTGGATTTCGAAGAATTCGTTTGAAGGTTGAGGTTATTGAAATATTGCACACAATTGTTGATATCTACAAAGGATTGTAGCTCCAAACCTTTCTTGTGTGTTATCTCTGAAACAGAGAGTCGTGTCATCAGCATACTGCACAATTTTACCATGCAGCAGCGATGAATGTACGTCGTTGACGTATATCAGGAAAAGGATTGGACTGAGTATAGAGCCCTGAGGGACTCCATAACTCAGTTGAATTGGTTTAGAAAATTGGTTTGAGATCTGAACCACTTGACTTCTCTGACTTAAAAATGATTTAAGCCATAAGAGCGGCACACCTCGGATGCCATGAGAATGTAATGTGTCAAGCAGTATTTCATGGTCAACGCAGTCGAATGCTTTAGAAAGGTCCAGGAACACACTTAATGTGTGATCCTGACGTTCTAGACCCTCTACAACCATATCAACCAGACTCACCACTGCGTCTATCGTCGATTTATTTTTCCTGAATCCAAATTGGTGTTCAGAAAGCTGGTTGTTTTTGTTTAAGAAATAAAGCATTCTCGTTAGAAAGAGTTTTTCAAATATTTTTGCTCAGTACAGGCAAAATTGAGACTGGCCGATAGTTATTTAATGAACAGGGGTTTTCTTTCTCTTTCTTGAAAATTGGATGCACTTTTGCAATTTTTAGGAGAGAGGGAAAAACTCCTGAGTTTAAAAGACAAATTGACCAATTGAGTCAGTGGTTTCACGATATGCTTAGAGCATTGTTTTATTAACTACCACAATGGATCTCGATTCTAGATCATTCGATTTTTTAGCTGGGAATTGTTTGAATGATTTTTATCGAGCTCTTCCTCAACTACAGGAGTCAGAGCCATTGAGGCTGTTGGACTCTGTCTACGCGTGGATTCCCCTGTGGCAAAGCGATGGACGAGGGCCCCGTCCACAAGCAACAGACGCAAAAAATCCGTTAAACTCGTCGGCAACCCTAGAGGCATCGCTCACAAGGGTGTCCCAATTTTGACTGTGATTTGCTTGGATTCTTGATGTTTATTGTTAATGATGCCCCATACAGTTTTAGAAACGTTTTTTGAAGAAGTAATTGATTTTGAGACATCATAACGATTTTGCAGCTTGGATCACCTTCCTGTAAATTTTTTTTATAATTTCGAAAAAAGATTTTGAACTGTTCATTGGCTGTTTTTCTGTTTATTTCGGAGAAAAACTTGAGTTTTTCTCTCGACACCAGAATGCCTTTAGTGACCCAAGTATTATTTACCTTCTTTGGACGAGGTTTGATCGTTTTTGTAGGGCAGCAGGTGTTGAGATGGAAGTTCAAACATTCATTGAAAATTTGAAACTGCTGCTCTACTGGGTGTGAAGAATTTAGAAAATTCCACTTTTCTTTTGAAAGGGAAGCGTTGAGGAGAGCAATATTTTCTGGCCTCGTGTCTCTTATTGTTTTTTTTGTAATTCTTGGTTCTCTCTCGATTTGTTTTCCACTAATGATAGCCTCTTGGCCATAGTGGTCTGAGATAGCTGTGTTTGACCACCGATACTGTGACATTTTTCAATGTTTGTGATGATGTTATCAATAGCCGACTGTGTTGTAGCCGTCACTCTCGTTGGAGTTTTTGACCAGCAGTTCAAGGCCGAATGACCTCAGCAGATCGACTAGTCGCTTGGTGGATGGATGGTTGCTGTCCATCGCATCCACGTTGAGATCGCCCATCAAGACGTAATTGCATTGATGGTTAGTCCAGGTCAGTGAGTAACACTTCGAATATTTTTTGAAAAAAACTGATCTTCATTTCCACTGGGAGACCTGTAAATCCCTATCACAATTAATGTTGACCTGTTTAGTTTGTACTTTTTGATCCCAACTGCTTCGAAATCTTTCGCGGTCGTTTCTTTGATCGTAAATTTTGTAAAAACTAAATTTTGTCTCAGAAAAATTGCTAAACAACCACCTCCTTTGGAGGTCTGGCGACAGTACGCTTCTGCCAAGTTGTAATTTGGAATTTTGCATAGTTCAAGGTTTTCGTTGTTAAAACCGTTCTCGGTTACAACGAGTATATCTGATTTCAGCTCCTCACACATCAGCTGAATTTCATCCAATTTGTTGGTTGCGTACTGGGCGTTTTGGTGGAGTAGTCTTAGGGAACCTTGAACATGTAATTTTTGATTTGTCTGATTTTGCCGATTTTGGTCGGTCAATTTAGTCCCTTTGCTGTAAAGTGGGTCCCCTAAAAAAAACTGAATTTTCTTTTAGGTTTGTAGAGCCTCCTTTGATCTGCAGAATGTCTGGACTGGGGGAGCGTCTCACGGCGTCCGCGTAGGAGACATCCTGGATGCTAGCTGGCCGTTGAGGGGTGGTCGCCGACTCTTCTCGGGCAGCAGCGGGCGTTGGCATGCTGGAAGTGGAAGCAGACGCTGCGCGAGGATTCCTCCAAAGTCGCGGCTGCGCCTTCATTTTTGATTCTTGAGTGGCTGGACTCATCGCCGCCACGATCATCCCAGCCAGTAACCGCTTGCCCCGCCAGGAGAGATGTTGGCCGTGTCTCGTGAAATACCTACGGCTGATGTCATCGAAGTTTAACACTCTAATATTGTGTCTAACAAGCCAGTTCCTCAATGTAGGCATTCACGAGAACGGTCTGATAGTGGACAGGGTGGGTCGGGGTCCAGATCGTGGCGATGCGGCAGTGTGGTGAGGATGATCTCGGTGCTGGAAGATCCAGCAGCGATGTACCCCTCCAGATGGCGGTAAATATTTCGCTGCCCGCCAACCGCCAGGTCGTTAGTGCCGGCGATCAGCACCTTCGCAGCAGGGCCGGGGCTCAGATGCCGTTCGAGCTGGTCTCACAATATCCAGAAAAACCGGCCGCCGGGTACACAGAGACGTCGCTCACTCACCGCGGTTGCAGGGCCGAGCTGTTTCCTCACGAGTCCAGCGATGTGGCGAGCGTGGCTATCCCCTCGAACAGTTATGGACTTAAACTGTACGTTTGCGTGTAGGGATTTTTGGAGCTTGCCATGATTTTTTTGACGTTTTTTGAAAGCTAGTTGGATAATTTTGATTTTTTTTTTCCATTTTAGAAAAAGATTCACTTTTTTTGTTGAGTTTATCATTTTTGTTTGGGGGGCAAATAAATTTATTTTGAACCGGTGCCGGGTAATTTGGGCTTCCTCTTCTTCACTTCTGTCCACCTGTAGTTCTCTTTGAGATCAGCGCACTCGCAAGTTTTTTCAGCTGCTGCTTGAGACTCCTGGTTCTCCCGCCTCCAAGACCTCTACTGTTGTCCTCAATCTGTCGAGAAGGTCAGTCCGCTCACACGTGGCAGCGGTTGGCTGTTCCGGCAGGTCGCACTGCACTCCGAACTCCACAGAAAACGGGTGGGCTGAGGAGCAGCTCGCACTGCACTCCGCGGTCCGAAGTCAAGGAGCATGAGTCGTCTGGTCGTCGCGGGACGAGGTGTCGACAGGGAAAAATCTGGTCCGTGAACTGCAGTAGCGGGTGTCGGATTCAATAGTATATCTAGGAGACCCTGGAACTCTTTGTTAAGGCGTTCTATCTCCTTGTTTAGTCTTGCGATCTCTGCTGCTCGCATCCTCAGGTGTTGTTTCAGGGGTCGGTTCGGGTTTCCGTAGAGACAGACGCAGGTGGAAAGGCGGTGGTGAGTGAGGTGGCGGGGTCCGGGCCGGGCGTGGAGCAGGCGGGCGCGGGCGTCGTCCGTGTGTCGGGGGACGCGGTGGACGCAATACGGGGCTTAAGTAAAGGCGAAGAGAGGGTTCGCATAGTGACTGGATGATCCCCACTGTGCTTTTCGTTACAAACCGTCACTCTCGTTATGTTTCTCCATCAGTTCTAATTGATGCTCCGCAACTTTTCCCTAGACACCGCCATGATATTTTCGCCGTTTTTTAGAGTCCGTTGTTGCCTAAATTTGAAATTGTTGTATACAATACAAGGTCTACCAGTTTTTTGGTTTTTTTCGATTAAGAAAGACATTGTTGAAATGAATAAATAAATAAATTAGGTAATAAATAAATAAATAAGTTAATAATAAATACGTTAATAAATAAATTATTCAATAAAATAATGTAGTCAACAGATAAATTTGTCAATAACTAAATTATTAAAATAAATAAGTCAACAATAATAATAATAATAATAATAACAACAACAACAACAACAACAGTTTTAAAAATATTAAAAATAATAAAAGTCAACAGCAACAATAAAATCTGAAAAATAAATAACAAGGTCTCTGTGGTTGCTTCAAGCAAAAAGATATGTCAGAAGCCGGTAATCGAACTGATGTCCTCGAGCGTAACTGACGAGTACGCAACCGATTCTGCCACCCGAGAGGTTGATTGTGCAACTGTTATTACTTGTCTTTATATTGCGCGCTCCAAAGTCACGTGAAACAGCATGTCCTTCTACACTTGTAAATTGCCAGTCTAACCTTGTAGTTTGATGGTTAGCTTTTTATGGCTATTTACTACTCACAAATGTAATGCTGTCCGATTCGTCTTGATCCAGGTTTATGACATTAAATAATACCTTGAATTTGTCAAAACCTTTCGTTATGTCTTTAAAACTAAAAATAAATCAATTTAATTGCGGAGCGTCGTGATGTACGTGTTCGCAAGATAGGAACCAGGCCTACCAACCCTGCGTGTGGTTGCACCAATGCCTTTCCCGAATTCTGTATCAAATATTTAAATTTATTTCCCGAATTCAGAAATATATTTAAATACCTTTCTCGTACTTAAACGGATATTTCAATAAAAGAATTAACCACATTGGTTTACCCATTCTCTAGATTAGGATTTAGCAATACATTTAGCGCGTGCGCGCGCGCGCGCGCACACACACACACACACACACACACACACACAGATATATATATATATAAAACATAGAAAATACATACACGGGACATGGAAGCCTACTTCTGTTAAAGACATCTAAGATGGGTTTTATGACAGAAAAAGTTTACAGTAAAAGTTATATACTGTACCTGTAGTTAAAAGTATTTTTATAAAAACTGTTCTTATTATTCTTATCTGGATATATTTTTATTCTATTCTTAAAAATGTTCATAGAAAATGTTAATATAAGAGGTGATGTTACTATCAAACTTATTCTATGCTTTTAAAGCTATAAATGTATAAAATTTGAAAATATGGGTTAAATTAATTAAGCATATGGCTGACTGTCACAAACCTATGTTTACAAGGAACAGTTGATTACTTTTAACAGGACCTTTCACTTAATAGTATTTTGTTTGCTGTAATGGAGCTTTAGAGACCAAAATGGGATTTTAGAAAATTTAGAAACCTGTAGCCTGTTGGTATTTTTGATGTAAGAGTAGGCCTACATGTGTTAACCAGGTGAATATCCATGTAAATTTTCAGTACAATCGGTTGAATAATTTATGCTTGAAACAACTTAACTTTCTCACATATAATGTAGGCCTCTGTTATGATATAGGTCTCAAAAATTACTTTCCTAAAAAAGGATCTGTTTGCGGGTCTTTTGTTCTAAATAATTCCAGTGCCTTAGTATAGTTTATCATGTCGTCTAGATAAATGATAGTCATATAAGAAAGTAGGCTGAGAAGCCTGTTTCGGTCAAAAAGCGTCTATTTCAGGCAGTTTGAATTAATTTCAAGCCTAATATGTTTACGGTCTCAAATTTGAGTTTGCCTTCTTGTCCTGATCAAGACAATATATTCATGTGTAGACCTCTGAAACCTACTACGATCAAAAAGGGTTTGCTTTCGGCTCTTGCAATATTATTTCGGTCTTAAATATTTCTAGTGACATAGTGTAGTCTTATTGTCCCAATGAATAAAATGTACATTATGCTTAGGGCTGAGAAGCCTACTACAGAAAACATTTACTCCCGATATAAGGTGGAAATTCTTACTAA
Organism: Homalodisca vitripennis; assembly: GCF_021130785.1. NCBI lineage: Eukaryota > Metazoa > Arthropoda > Insecta > Hemiptera > Cicadellidae > Homalodisca > Homalodisca vitripennis. The sequence goes on from NC_060213.1 coordinate 109,413,266, forward strand.
GTTTATGAAACATTTGAGAGTTATTATGTGTAACAAAATTTCGTCATAGAGAAGTCTTGCTATTTTTGGACCTTGAAAGTTCTTGAAAAGAATCGTTCGTTGTGCATGATAGTGTTTATTCTGCTGTTTCTCTTTGAGCCACTGTAAAATGCTGTATAAAAGTGTCAAGGAATCCAGCAAGTTTTGATTACCAAGATTCATAGTTTTGTTCATTGAGGTTGGTTTTGTATGATTGTTTTAACAATAATTCCAAAAATAAAATTTGAACAACGTATTTCTAAAGTATTAGATATTATCGATTCTTAATTAGCGCAATATGGAATAAAAGTTGTAGGACAACTTTGTCTTTATTAACTGCATTCCACTACTTATTATTTTACTAAACTAAAATGATAACAAATGTTTCAGCCTCTTTGAAGAACTTCTGCTGAAGCTTTAAAAAGTTTATGAAAGTATCGAATAGATTTGATTGATAAAATTAAATTTTTGATGATAAAACATAAGATAACAAGAATTTTGATTCTCGTAACAGCTGAATAATGTCAGTTAAAATGTATTGTGAAACATAAATATCAAAATTATTTAAAACAATTCTAAAGTGTTCTTGGAAATGTTCCAGTTTTTCTAAAATTTTCAAATTTCAAACTCAAGGGGCGTAACTTTCTTAGTGAAAGCGTTTGTGATGTAATATGATAGATGGAGTTGTATGATATTTTTCAACCAAGGGACTAACTCCGTATTTGCAATGTACATTACATTGCATAAAGCACTGTACGTATAATATTTTTGAAAATTTAAATGTAAACAAATGTTTCTGCCTCTGTGATTAATTTTATCTGACAATTTCAACATCGTCAATTGACTTTGGATTACTTGCCGTAAATATTTTAATTATTTACCCGAATTATTTAACACTCTGGGGAACCTTTGGAGGTTTCCTCTCCTTATAAATCTTCCTCTGGCATCAACGAATATTAAAAGAAGAATTAGCCAAATCGGTTCAGGCGTTCTCAAGATTACTAAGCGCTTACCAACATATTTAGCGATTTTGTTTGTATACAGTATACAGTAGATATATTATTAAAGTTTATTAAAAACTCTGACCTATGTGAACAAAATACCCATTTTGGATCATGTTATTGACAATCTGGCAACTCGTCATAGTAGTTAGAAATCTTTCTGCAACTGGTGAGGTGAATGCAAAATCAGTAACTGTCATTTTCACGTTTTCTCTACAGGAATTTCTTCATTTCAAGTAGGAAATATACGAATTTCTTGTAAATTGAACACAAGAAAATACAATTTTCAAAATACAACTCTGTAATAAGTAAAGGGGTAAACCAGTCCATAATATGCCACAATCATACTCTGAGTTGTTCAGTGTTTGTAAATAAATCCCAAATACATTAGAGGAAGCCACGCTAAACGGTTCGAATATATACTATGGGGTATTTCTTTGGAGGAATAACTTATATAGAAACCGTAAATTTCCAGTCTTTTCGTAAAGTTGAAAAATGGAAAATGTCTAGAAACATCATCTTGCCATGGTAGGATATGGGCTTCTTTCAGTGTGGAGTCTGCCATAATTACGGAAATGTCACATATAGAGACAGCACTGTACATTTGAAGGTATAGGATTTAAATTTTTGGGGAATTTAGACGTATAAAAAATGAAACACAATGTCAAAAAATATATTTTGATTCCACTTTGAAATAGAGAACTGTCTAATTAGTGAACTGTATTCTGTGCAAGGGTGATGACGATGCCCATTACTATTGCACATCGACACAAATCACACGATATTTATCAGAACAAAATTTGACCGAGAATTGATAACTGGAGGATACCGCAGCTAAACTGGAAAGTTGGTTTGAAGTTCTGAAATTTGAGTTTGTTAGTTTAGAAACTATATAAAATGCCATGAGATACTAGTTTTCAAGCAGAGTGTTTTTGTCAGTAAGTTTCAGAGATAGTAAATATATGTTAATACAGTTTTTAGTAGTTTTCTATGATTGACTCTTATATAATTTACTATCCAAGACCATTTTCTTATCATTATGAGAAATATGTAATGATATATTATCACATATATGCAATAAACTTTGTTTGAGCACATGGCAGTAATAAATAACAAGTAAGAAGAATAATCAACTTAAAAAACTTGTTTATTTTTATCAACTGTAGTTATTGACTCTTCATATAAATTATTGCTCGTTTGAAAAAATGTACATCTTTGGCTATGCTTACGTAGAACTGTTTGCCGAAATTCTTGATGTGAAGAATCAATAACTACCTTAAAAAGGATTTCTTAAGTCTAGTATTAATATACTAAGCTAATTTTTACAACTTGAGCAAAGAAAAGAATATTAAACCACTAGAACGTGAAATAAATTGTAAATAATTCAAAATTTAAACCTGCGTAATTTTTTAAAGAGTGAAAATTTTCAGGTCGGATGAGTGGCATTGTACTCTACTAATAGAGACCTTTGATTCGATGTACTGCTCGATCTATGCTCTCGTTTAAGATTTCCTTGTAAATTTTTGCTAGCCATCCCCCGACATGACAAAAGAATAGTAGTTACTGAAAAATTAGATTCATAGGTGCTGTAATGATGTACCATGATTATTGCTTTAACTGTAATTGTTCAGGAATTATCAAGCCTGTGCAGGAATCTGTATATACAGGGTGTACATAAAGTCCTCGTACAGGTATAATATTTTCTGAACGATAACACATAAATCACGTCCCGCAACCTGATGATTATATTAATGATCAATCTTTTTGAGTGCGGTTTAAACTCTGCTAACATAAGCCCTTTAAAATGATGTGCATATTGACCTATGCTCCTATTTACGATTTCATTCTGACTCCTTGCGGGACGTCCCCATGATTTTACAGAAAACTGATAGTTCCTTCAAAAAGTAGATTTTTAGGTGTAGTGTTGATGTACCAAATCTTGTTGATTTATCTGTTATCGTTCAGAAAATATTATACCTGTGCAGGACTTTATGTACACCCTGTATATATAGACTATAAATATTTTAATAGTCCTCCTCCCTATTACCTTGCTTATTAATAGAAATGGAGTACTTTACTTTGGGTAATATTTATATGGCTAACTGAATAGATTTCTGACGTAAGACACTTTTTGACTCCCCCCAAATGGGGTTATTTAGGGCAGGTTAAAATTTGTAAACAGGAATCCCTATCAAGTGACATATTATTTTATAGGTATTAGAACAATAAGAAGAACGGCGCAAACTAGAGGTCTCTAACAATATTCTATCAAATTTGGTGGCCAATTAACATTGGAATTTTTTTATAAAACCTCCACAGTTTAAATTACATTTAAAGTATTATAAGCCAGATAAAACATTCACTCATTAATTATTTTAAGAGTAACTTATTACACATTAGAAGGATAAACAAAACATTAACAACCACTATTAACTTATCATTTATTAGATTTTGTTTTGTCTGATCAAAGCCCATTAGGAAGTCCTGGGAATTCAAGTAGCTTATTTGGCCATATCATATCTTCTTGTTTACCAGGTAGTATGTGAGACATATTCAGACCGCTTTGACCCAGTAACTGAATGTTCTGAAATACTAACTGGTAAACAATAAAATTTTACATGGCAAAACCAGCTATTGGTATTCCTAATACTTATTAGGTACTCCTTCAGCTGCTCACCAGGCGGATGCCTTATTGGCCTTTACTAAAGATGGGTTATTCTTTACTAAGGATGGGTTATCCTTTACTAGGTTATAAGTTACTGTCTTGAAAAATAATGCTTCGAAAAGGAGTGTTGATACCAGAAAGATTATGCACAGAGAGGCTATAGATAAAAAAAATATACATCATTAAACTTCCCGAAGGCTAAATACTTTTAAATAACCCGTTTATTGCAATGGGTACAACTAACGTCAATTTAAATAAATGTTATCTTTTAACACACTGAAACCAACATTCAACATAAAATGTAGCTACTCACACAACCTGCTTTATCCGGCATTCTTCCAAACTGCAGTGCCGGAGTTAATTATCCCAGCCTTATGCCAAAAACTTGTTTACAATATACAGTTTGAGACACTATAAAGCGTTTTAGTTGAGTTTTAACAACCATAGTGGACATTGGGTTATTCAAGATCCACCCAAAAACAACTCCAACCTACAACTTTGGCAACTTCCTGATGAAATAATCATCAACCATCAATTCTTGCCTTCGTTTTTGATAGTTTTATCGGCCTTGGGTATCATGCCAGAATGACCATCTGGCAGAGATTCAAATCTCAAATAATATATGTCACAGGACAATTCTGCACAAACAAGATCATTATGATCATTCAATATAGACCCTTAATTAGGATCTGCAGATTTCTGTTGTTATCGTACCATAGAGTGATGGCAGGGTCACGCTCTATATTATGGGACACATATACCAATTAATTATTTCATTATAATGGATGTAGTTATCACTGTTATCCATCTCTGTACTACATATAGTAGAGACTTCACTCTCTACTGGATGCAAATCAAAGACGTATATGCAAAGACTATTGGCCAGAAATTAAAAACTAGACATTATGCGTGTTAATGCATGTTTTGAGATTTATACAGTTGCAATTTTAAATACAAATTATATTCAAAAAGGCATTTTCATCCAAAATGAATTTATATTTATCAGTAATACCTTAGAGATTAATTCAGAACTTATACACTAGAGTTTCTGGTCGTAATTTCAAAGGGAGGTGTTCGAATAATTTAATTGCAGATTAATATATATAAAAAATGATATCGGTGCTTTAGAATAGGTAAACTGATTAGTTAAAAGCTGAAATTTTTTACTTTTAGGTAAATCAGAGGAACAAATATGAATGTTTTTCTGAATGAAGCTCAGGGATATGTTGGCTTGGGAATATCAGTATTCTGTTTGAAGGGAGCAACCTCCTGCATGACTGATTCATCACCAACCGCAACACAACTCTCAGGAGGTATTTCTCCTGTAATCGGAATATGAATAGTGTCCTGGTATTTTCATAACCCCGTCTTGGAAATCGATAGGCAATATGTGGGTATGTGCATCCATAATAGCAAGCCAAGAGAATTTTAGTACTAGAAAAAAAGGGTGAGTCTACGCAGTAAAAATATGCCACTGCAGAATTTGACGCAAACCTTATCCATATGAATGTGACAGTTCAAGCTCAATTCCAAAATCACACTAAAGAAGTTTTTAAATCGTGACGAGTTAATTACAAAATCGTATAATATTATGGATAAGTTTCTAACACTAATATAAAGTCAAGAAATGTTGTCTTTGCAGTGTTGCCGGTAAGGTGAATTTCTACCGGGCATTGAAGCAGACGTAATTGAAACAAGTAATAACCTGTTTTGTACAGTATAACCTTGTACAGAAATATTTTATTCCAGAGTTTTTGTATTTTGTGTGACTTATTGATAGATGCGTCGTCAGTAAATAAACATAAACTTCTCGTCACACTACGATATTTAATTACCAAATAACAGATAAAAGACTGGGCAAAGAATCGAGTATTTGGGTATCCCTGACTTCACCGTTTCTAAAGCTATGGCCTCTGAAAAATAAAAAAAACCAAGTCGAATGTGGCTTCCAAGGTTATGTAGTGTACACAATTCTTATTGTCATGATCTTATCTCATGATTGACAACATCGAACGCTTTTCAGAGTTCCAAGAAATCAAAACTAATGCTGACGTTCATCTGAAGCTATAGATGCATTATTGCTGAAGTCAAAGACGGCAACTGTTGAGAATTTCCAACTAAGACAAGATATAGCTTTTCTAAAATTTGGAAAAAGTATATAGAATAGATATAGGCATATAGTTTTCCATGTCCTGTGGGATTCCCTTTTTACTTAATGGTTTAACTACTTCTTACTTTAAACTATATTGAAATTCACCACTTTAGAAGGTAGCATTCAAAATATTGGCCAAGAGCAAAGACAACTGCTCAGCAACACCAGAGAGACCAGAGGACATACCACCAGTTCCTGAGGTGTAGCTGGGCTTTACTGCAATTACTTCCCGAGTTGGGCACAGAAAAAAAGCTAAGATGCAACTCTCTGCACAGCATGCCTTGTACGTTTTGGGCCGTAAAACCCCAAGGAACTGCTTGCAAGATGGTCACCGAATTTAGATAAATAAGTATTAAACTGACTTAAAATTGCAGCTGGATCAATCACTGAGGAACCACTCACTTTTTATGGAGTAACTGGTGAAAGACACAGTTTTTGTTGGGCTAAATGTCCTCAATGATGTTATAAACGGCCCTTTTTTGGTTCTGGACCCTCGAGGTCTGTTTAAAAGAAATCCAGAGTTGAAAGAGCTAACTTTCGTCCGAAAAGTTTCTTGAGATAGCAGTACGATTTTCGTAAGGGGATGTTCCGATCCAAGGAGTTTAGTCAGAGAATAATAGTGAGGAATTTCTCTTAGATGTGATGCAAATTAGTATTTAAAAACCACCATATTAAAAGATTTCGCTTTAAATTATTCATTTTTATAGTAGCAATTGTATTAAGGTAAAATGAGAAAGTAGAAAGGAAAATTACGAACTTAGATTTACATCTTATGTGAGAAAAACATTAGTCCACATTTCATTCGCCAAGAAATGTTTTAACACACAGATGCTGTTTCTTGTAATTTGACGTTTTAACTTGGAAATATTCGTTATGTGAGACACATTCACCTTGAGATCCCCGCCTGGAGCATGGTGATAAGAGAATGCTATTACGACAGCTTGAATTTCTAGATCATTAGCATTTATGTGTGTAAAAAATGTTTTCAATTAGTGACGTAGACTCATTGAACTCCCTGTTATGGTATTATATTGCATCCCTAAGCAAAAACGAATTCATGAGTTGAGAAAGTCATTTTAAAGTTTTTTTTCCAGAACACATATCAATGTAGAAATCGCCAACTATAACAACTTAAAAGCAAGATTTCAAAATTAAGCCTAGACAATTAGTCAAAGAGTTAAAAATAATATTAAATATGACTAAGATCAGAAAGTGGAAGTCTGTAAAAAAAGAGAAGCAAACATTGAGAACCACTCAACTCTACTATAATGCAAGCGAGCTCGCAAGTACTTTTCGTGCAAAGTCTTGAAACGTTAACAGCATGACATGCCTACGGACACCTACCACTCTCACGTCGTTATCCACATTCCTAGACTTGTTTCACCTCCCACCTAGGAATAAATTCTTAAACTTCTATAACTAGGTAATTTGATTAAATTTCCTATACGTACAATATATAAATACATTTTTATAGCGCATGTAGGGTATGGAAACGATAAATGGACTCTAATCGACTAGTTTTCCCTGGACTATAATGATGGGATTTTACACAAATACTGTCACTCAATTTAAGGATTTATTTTAATTGTGTACCAACGTAGTTTATACAAATAATAAACACAAAGAACCATTATTAAGTAATTTAATTAAAATATGACAAAACTCTTTCATTTTCAGAGAGTATTGAACAAACAATTTTAATAACTCCAAATTTTTTTATAATCATCTAACGTGGGATTTTATCGGTATTTGATCTTAATTTAATCGCTATGGGCTCATTTGCGACCAATTTCTTGTAACTGCAAAACATAACATGACTGAAAGTTCTAGGAGGGATGAATTCTGTTTGGTTTATAGCTTTTTCCCCACTGAGCTTACACTGGGTTCAGCTACAACGATATTTCCCTCACATCCGGGCTATCCCATTCATTGAGAAGATATACATGTGCAGGAAGTGCACATAATTAACCGCAATTTCCATGATTGGGATAGAAGGGTTGATCGATAAGTCTTCCCTACTACGGAGAGTGTCTGTTGTAGTGTGAAAAGGTCCCTTAGTATTAAATTCTGGTGCTAGCCTACACCTGAGGCGGTGCTGTCTCCTACCCATTCTTACTGGAATAGAAATAGGAGGCTATTTCTATTCCAGGCTATTTTAGCTTCATATAAGGTGACATGGCTGAGATATAGAGTCCGTCATGGCTCCTCATGGGATCTTGAAAGGAGCAGCATCTACCACCCAGAAAATCCTGTAACTCCAAAAGCAGCGCAGAGGTCCTTTCAGGAATAAGTTCATTATGCAATTTAATCAGCTTCAACAGCCCTAGGTGAACGACTTTGACTGCATATTTCATATGCAACATTATCTGTGTTTGTGTTTCAAGTTTGCAAGATAAAGAGGAAAATCAGTGTTTGGAATGTGTGATAACTGTTTTTATAAGAAACAAGAGTGCATTTAAGTACTGATAGTAATCGGATGTTGACATCCACGTGGGAAAACATCTGGATATATAAATAGCTTTCACTCTCTCTCTCCGAACATCAGTAGGAGGCACAAACTCATACAATCATGAACTCTCTAGTTCTGGGTAAGATATGAAATTTGCTACTAGACTTAATATTTCATTTAAAATACTGTTAACCATGCTGACAAAAAAAAACACATTTTATGAGGCGAAAACATCTTAAATGGATACAATATTAATGAATAATTTTATAAATTTAATATTCTATACTTGTTTTGTTATATAGGCTTGTCTGTGTGACAAAGACCGTTTTGTTTTCCAATTTTAATATTAGTAAATTAGCATGAAATTAATGATAAATTATATGACGACTAATACTATTTACATTAGCTCATTTTTAGGTTTAGACTATAATACTCTTGAAGTTTCTGAGGTTTAGTAGTACAATATTCCTTAATCAAGAAGTACTACTAGGTTATTGACACAATGAGTGCTTTCATCATTAGGTGCAGAAAAGAAATAGCTTGGACGTACAAAGAAAACCGCATTCTCTATACAAACAACTGTTCCGGAAACGAATTAGGCATCACCATGATATCCAATTTGTTCACTGGTATTTTTATGCCATGCTGCTTCGTGTATAAGTTCTAATGCCCGCGCACTTCACTTTTCACTTGAAACGTCTGCCATGTTGTGTGAGATTGATATTAGATTGATTATCTGATGAAAGCACATATTTGGTATCATGGGTTACCAGGTGCCCATAATAAGCATTCTCAAATCATAAATTTAAATTCTTTTACAATAATATTTTTAATTTTTATTAGCATGAAATTATGAAGATTGCTTTGTTATATTTATATGTAAAAATAATTTAAATCGGATTATCTTCAGTGCTGTTTTATTATATTATGATCTAAAATGACAAATTAATTATATAAGTTACATTCTTCAAGCCAATTACTTGTCGAACAAAAGATATTATTTTGTATTCTAAAAAATTGTGAATTTTATTTGATACTGCTGCCGCGTTGCCAAACTATGCATATCCCAAGTGAAGAGTAAGGATGCGCGGACTACACATAATCGTTTGACCGAATACGTGAGAGTCGAGAATATAGAGTAGTGAAGAGATGCGCGGACTACACATAATCGTTTGACCGAATACGTGAGAGTCGAGAATATAGATCATTGCTGCCGCGTTGCCAAACTATGCATATTCCCAAGTGAAGAGTAAGGATGCGCGTTCTATACATACTGGTTAGACGGAATATGCTAGTACCGGGAAGATATTGCAGCTGCGTTGCCAAGCTTGGACATTCTTAGTTAAGAATGTCCAAGACCTAGAGTTTTGGATTATAGACTGCAAGGTATATTTTACTATAGTATAGCCGGTTTGCTACTTTTTATGTAATATTTTCACAATAAACTTTTTTAATATTGGATGACAAAAATAATGCTCACCAATGCAACTATGATCTATTATCACTTATTTATTGAACAGAATATCAATTAGTATAAAATATGTCTTCAAGGATAAAGCACTACGTTATAGAAAATGTTAAAAATACTAGTAACGAAGTAACTTATTTAATTTTCTCCAGGACTTCTTGTGACTTGCGCGTCAGTCTTGGCAGCACCTTCCCCTTACCCAGGACCACAGCAGGGTCCTGCCGCTCGTCCTGGACCCCAACCATCTCCTTCCCCCTTCTATGGTGGAAGCATGGGCGGACCCTCTCCTCTAGCCCAGCCACTCCCCCCTCCGGCTGGCCCCTCTCCTGGAGCTGATCCATACTATGTAGGAGGATATGGATGTAATGGATGTGGTGGATGGGGATATGGTGGATATGGTGGATACTATGGTGGAGGATGTGGATGCGGATGTCCCTTCTATTGATAGACATGTTTTTACAGTAATCTTTGTCTATTCAATAGTCTCCAAACAGATTTATAAAATAAACAAATAATAAAACATCTTCTTGCAATTTTCTTCTCCTTTTCCGTGCAATTATGAAGCTATTGTAGTATAGATTTTTCTGAAAAAAATACGCAGCAAGTTTTTCACTGCAATGAGACGAAGTATCTCAAATGGTTTTTTAGAATGTTTTATCTAAGTGAATTATGTAGCTTCTCCACAAATCGACAAAGAAGTTAAAAACTATTTTCATGAATAATTTAATAAAACAGGGTGTGAGAAAAGCTGTAGTGCAGATGTTTGATTATCAAGTTTTCAAATGAGAAGTCGTTGTGTTATTATATTCAGTTTTAAAGATTTTCATGGCGAAGCACTGTGGTAAACTGGAATATTAACTTTGTATTAATTTTAATGGTGATTGAAAATTGTGAAATATTAGCCTGCTTATTACAACACAGCAGGTGAGTAGTGAATATAAAAGAAATTCTTTTTGTATAATCTCGAGGTTATTTCGGTAAGTAATATGATAATTCTGTTTTACAATAGGAGCGAACTTTTAACTGATTTTTTATTTTTCAATCGGTTGAGCATAATTGAAGCATATCAGCCTAAGGGCAAAACATGAAAACAGATAGCAAAGAAAAAGTTAATATCTAACTTTCACTCCAGATTGCACCAGTGATGAATTTAAACCATTTAATGCACTGGAAATATTTTAAACGCTATTATAAAACTAACATTAATGATTAAAGTTGCTGGTCATTTTTCACTTAAGGTGGCCGAAATTATAAGGCTTATTTGAAATTGTGATATGGTATTTTAACAGTGGCTTAAGAAAAAACTTTAACGTGCCTCAACGATTCTTTACCATACTATAGTACAAAAACAACAACCCATTTAAAACGCAAAACGTTGTAACTGATTTTTAGTTAAATGATTAATTAGGATTTTCCTCTTATACAGGCAATTATAGAATTGTCCACTAGACCGTAATAGTCATTTTTGTCACGCATATGTATGTTTATTTTCTGAATCTGGATAACAAGGCAAAATCAACTATGGCACTAGAAATATTTTAAAGAGAAAGTAAATTACAATAGCAGGAAGTTGGCACTTTTTGACCGTAGTAGACTTATCAGTTATAAGTATTAATATACGAGCATATTTTCCTCATCGGGACTACAAGGCAAACTCAACTATGGCACTGAACATATTTTATTCGTTTCCTTGGAATTGCTTATTTTTTGTATTTTTGTGGCGTCGGAAAAGTAATTGATTGGAACCAAAAATATGTACCTGACCTATCTCTAGATACGTTTAAAAATCTCATACGACTCCATGATATTACGTAATAAGTGTTTTTAAAAAATAATAGTATAAGACTTCTATTTTGAAAATTGTAGAAAATTGGATATTTGGAATTTTTATATTTTATGAGGCTTCAAAGGCAAGGGAAGTCAAAGCGAGCTTCTATAAGTTTGAGAAGTATACAATAAAGTAAAATCGTTATAAGTAAAAGTGTACAAAAAAGTGTTGTAACAAAACAGACTTCACGTATTTACAAACAATTCTATATATTTCAAAGGCTTTTTGCATAGAAAAGTTCTAAGAGAGAGAGAGAGAGAGGTGGTTGGCCAAAGCCCAGCGGTCCCTCCTCCACCCCTGGTTTAAGTCGGAGATTTATTCACCAGGCCGCTTTCCTGAGTTCCTCTTGAGCCTTCCTCTTGATTACTTTTGATCCTCTTCCGGGCACTCTTGTTGTGCCTATCCAACACACCTCTCCCCTCACCACCTAGCACTTATGTACTAGGATCATCGGAATTTTGAATTCTTCTTTCGTTTTGTTTTATCACCCTATGTTCTTCTGCTTCTCTTCAAGCTGCTTGCTGTCTTCCGGCATTTTCTAGGTCATGCTTCTTACTCCCTATCCGTCTACACATACGTGAAAACTCCAGTGCTGATACTTTACTTCTAAGAAAGTTTATCTTTTCCCAAGCCCACATCTTCCGTCGGAGGAGTTCCTTCAAATCTTTCCGTTCTTCTTCGTAGAACCAGCACTCCATCAGCACATGCTGTGAGAGTGAGAGAGAGAGAGAGTGGGAGAGAGAGAGAGAGAGAGAGAGAGAGAGAGAGAGAGAGAGAGAGAGAGAGAGAGAGAGAGAGAGAGAGAGAGAGAGAGAGAGAGAGAGAGAGAGAGAGAGAGAGAGGAGAGAGAGAGAGAGAGAGAGAGAGAGAGAGAGAGAGAGAGAGAGAGAAACTCTAATAAGATAATGGCGTTTGAAAAAATGGTTCCATTGCAAAAGACGACACATAACAATAATGAGCCAGGAGAAAGGCTCATACAGCTACCCACGTGACTGCCTATCCATGAAATCGTCCACGGATTAACAACATTCCCGGATATGAAGTTCCTGAGGTGAACCTTAAAATGTTTTTCATTTTTAACACTTTCAGGGCATTTGTTTTTATACTTTTCGCAGGAAAGTTTTCTGCTGTCCTGATCCTACTACTTGCTGCACTGTAAAAATTTCCCTGCGGGACTCCATACCTTAGCTGTGTTTGTTTTGAAAAGTACTTTGAAACATGTACCTGCTGTGTTCGATTGTTAAGAGAGGACTGCAACCACAAATGGGGTACATCTCGAACACCGGAGTTGTATAGCTTACTCAGGAGCTAGTGGTCCATAGGGTGGAAAGAAAAAATATAGTTTTTTATTTCAATATATAATAGTGATAAAAAGTTGCTTTTTGCTATTATGTAATTACATTTAAAGTTTAAACATAATTGGATTGGGGTAAAAGGTGCCGCAAAGGGTTAGAAATTGTGATTTTCTTTAGTTAAATTTATCGAATTTCAATACAATTTTAACTGTAAAACATATTGTTGTATTTTTCCATTTCTGCTTAAAAAGGGCAGTTATAGGTGACTAAGATGCACTAGATATAACTTAATCGCAGTTGGTTGTATATTATGTACGGTTAGAGTGAAGGGAGCATGTTACTGCTTGTCTGCAGGAAGTTGGTGCGAGGCGGCTAGATCTAGAGCTAAATTCGAATAGCTAGAGCCAGTTATCGAAAAAAGGCAGTTGCAACCAGTGTCAACAATAAAGTTAGAGAGTACAAAGGGTTCTTTTTTATGGCAGAAAGGATAAGACAATTGTTAAAGAGAAAAAGTGGAACAAAATTTAGAGAAATACTGTCACGATTCGTTAGTTGAAGAACCTTATTCTTTATTTCTGGCACACGTTGCTCCTGGCTCCGGTACAGGTAAGGGCATCAAAGAAAGTATTACTATTGAGTATATTAATAGTAACACTGGAGCCAATAAAGATGTTATCGCTCTATTCGAAAAGAACATTCATAAGTCTTTGCAGCGGCTAATGTGTTGCAATGATTTGCCATTGTTCCACCTGTTTTGTGTGTTAGACGAAAAAAAGGACCTACTGAGTTCTGAGGAGTATTAGGTGTACTACTTGAAAAATTCCATGAGCTTCTAGTAGTTACGTATAGAGGACAACCTTCCGGACCTAGAAGTGAAACAAGATCTCACCGATCAAAAGTATTTACTTTAAATGTGTAAATCAATCTCAAATGGAATCTGCCTCCCTGATCTATCTACGAGAAACCAGAAAAGTTAGCACATTCACAATGGCTGACGGTGGCTAGTCGCATTCTCCGGTTGTATGTTCGAACAGACAACCCTTCAGGAAACCTTAAAACTTTAACAGATTATGTAGTTAAGGTGTACGGCCCCATTTGGTGTCACATTAGGCTGAAGCCCTCTTGTGTAAATGGAGCCAAACACTTATGGAGACTGATTTCGTTCGCGTTACCTTTCCGATGAGCACCTCAAAACAACCCAGTTATTCAAAGAAACGGCTACTACGCTCACCCTGTAAATATGCTGTTCTGCATGTTAAGTGATGAGAGAAAACACATTAGAAAGTTAGGCATCTGACGACATTTGAAGGCAAGGTCAGAACAGAAGAATGAGGTACGGAAGTTTGTGACACCGTACCTAAACTAAACTTCAAATCTGAAGATTACATCGACATTATACACTGGACTGATGTAACAATCACATAACCACCAATGGCAAAGCACGTGACTAATGAGGAGTTAGCCAAATACATAAGTGAATCAATATAAGATGATCTGATGCATTCTATTGATTTTCCACGTTTTCACTGTCATTCCCAAGCAGTGGAAAGAGTAATCAAGCTTGTAACAGAATAAACACTCTGTGATTGCGGTCTCAAAGAAAGAAATAGATTTTTCAAAGCTAGAATTCCTTCACACAAGATGATGCAAAAATTTGAAATAAAGAGTCAATTACCTAAAATGTATAATTGAGACCATTGAATATTGTTTTAGCTTTGTTGCAATGTTCGTTTGTCTATTATTTGTATTTTATGAATATAAGTGTGTTTAATGAATAGAATGTGATTTCATTGCATAGGTTAATACCTTTTATACTCTTTCATTTGGTTCCATATTATAACTGTACTATATAAATAAAAGGAGTAATTCTTTAATAAATTTTAGGCAAAGACAAACCATCACAATTTTATATCTACTAATATATTACTACAGAAAAGCCAATTACCTTTTTTTTAAAAAACCTAGGTTTTTAGTTGTAATACCTACTAAGTAGGCCTATAAAATGATGATGGCAGCGAATTAACTTTTTTACATGATTTTAGGCTTAGTTTTAATTAAATTGAAATATAAAACATAAAATAACATCCAAAAAATAAATAAAAATTCTACAAAATTAGAAAACTTATAGAAAAAAAACTATTTTCAAGGCTTTTACGGCACCTCAATGTGTTTCTAACAAAATAAAACTTTGTAGAATTACTTCTCACATAAAAAGAAAAATTCTTTTCACTATTAGAATGTGTAAAACAGAAATCTATTTTTTGCCCAATACCAACGTTCCACCCTAGCTTGGTCCACGCATTACTACTATTTATTCAAGTATCAGATGTTCTATTGGAGGGATGGGGGGTGCTAGGATAGCACAAGGAAGTAACGTTAAAAGGAGGAAGCTAAGGTTGAAGGAGGTCATATAATTCTACCACCTATAAGTAAAAATCTGGGCTTGTCATTTGGATCACAAACACTCTCAGACTGGGTGAGACAAGGTTCCAGTATGAAACTTTTATTAGTGCTCCTCGAGGCGTCAGTGGAAGTTGGCCTTATTACAGAGTAGATCTTCGAAATCGAAAAATTTTACAGATAATATTCGTTTTCGGGTAATGGTAGGCTGTTATGGATCAGGGGAACACATGATATCCGCGTTGTTCAGAGCATGAACTTCGCATTATACGTAGGCCATCTGTCAGCGGCACTCGCACCATCTTGACATGACTTCCATAACCACCTCGGTCATACTTCTAAATTGCAGACGCCGGCCGAGTCGTATGGTTCATATACCCATCACCCAAGACGCCAGCCGAGTCGTATGGTTCATATACCCATCACCCAAGGTGTCCAAAAGGTAGAAGTCGCCAGGACTCCTGCGATAACCAGTGGTTACTGTCTCCCTGTAGTTCACCGCTGTCGCCCATACCAGGAACCTCAACGTTGTGTTCTATTGTTGACAACCCTCACCATGAGCTCAAAATGATTCAAAGTAAGTTAGTCACAATCAATAGAAACGACGGTAAAGTCCATATACGGTTTGAGGAGATGTAAATCTGACGTAAGTGATAATTACTGGATTTAACCCTTGTACGCGAGAATGTTGCTGTAACAATGTATCTGACTCCGTGATTTACTAGGGACTTGCAATTTTAACGGGTCCGTGAACTTGCCCACTCGAGTGACAGCAACTTTATCAACTACCATTGACAACGTGATTCATGACGTGGCTGTCTTGTTGATTGCTTTCGCTATATCTGACCATGATGCTCAAGTGACCACTGTCATCAGGCGTCAACCTAATCCAACGTATCCATCTATCTCGTTGGGAAGGGTTGCTCACCCGTCAGAAGTTGAGACGCTGAATAGATGCTGAAGAAATGTTAACTACTTGAAATAGTGCTACAGAAATGTTTTTGTTTTCACAAAACCTTTAGTTACAACATTAATTAATGTTGTTCCTTAAACAAATTTTAAAATCAAAAAAGAATTATTGGTAACTAAAGAGATATTAACTTCTAGTAAACAGTGTTGCTAAAATTATAGATTTTTACCACATAAGTGCAGTAGTGATTGAAACAAATATCGCGGGATATTTATGTTGAGGAATCATTGGTTGTGTCTTCAATTAATTAGTATATATAAATATTAATTATTTTACATTTTATATACAGGGTGATTCATAAAAGGTGTGCAATATTTCAGGACTTGATACAAGTCATACATCAAAACAAGGAAAAAACTCCATTGCACATGGGTCCGGAAACGTACCGTTTACTGTCTGTCTGTCTGTTTGTGTTTTTTGGGAAAAAAATTACTACTCAAAAACCACTTAAGATACAGAATTAAAAATTAACGTTTATGTTAACCTAGTGTTGGTCCTTTTCATTGAAAAAAATAAAACAAATATATCATTGCATTTCAAAATGGCGGCCGTTCAAAATTTTCAAATTGTATTAGCTTTGAAACGGCTACTTTGACAACAAATTCACTAGGATACCTTTTTTAGCGTATTTTATTACCAATTCAAAAATTTTTGTTTCAAAAAGATTGAATAACAAATAACAGAGTTACAACACCAAACGTAAAAACATGTTAAATCCATGCATTGCAAGTACATACAACAATGTAGTGGATTTTTGCGAATAAACTTTTTAAGGTTCTATTTTTATACTGTACTACGCTATATCTGTTATTATTTATTCGTATTCATAGTTTTTATTGCTTATTCTATTTGTTATCATTTATGAATATCAATTATTCACTGTAAAATCATTTGCATTATCAATTAATGGTTAGGATTATTTTGCATTAAACACGCTATCGTATTTTATTTACTTTACTAATATCTTTATTAGAACTGTAAAAATGGAGATTTCCGTTGGAATGTAAAATACAATAAAAAAGAAAACGTAATTTTAACCATATTACAAGGCAAGAAAAGTATCGGAAGATAAGGAACAGACAAATTATTTTAAATTCTACAAAATTATATATAGGAGAGTTATTCTAGCCTCGAAATCCCACAAAGTAACAAAAAAAAAAGAAAACAAAACAAAAAAACAAAGAAAGCAATTAATTACTGGTGTAGTTTTGTGGTCAATAGACCGCCTGAAATTATATTAACAGCCTGAAATACGAAAGGTTTCAAAACCGATGCATTTTAATGTTGACGATTGCTGAATAGCACGTTTCCTTCAAGAATTCATTAGTGGTCATTTATCATCGTTGGTGCATACTGCCGGTAATGGAGGTGGTAGATTTGACTCTAAGCCAGATGCCCTGTACAGATTTCAATGGCGTGTTTACACGGCTTATTATAGTGTTATCAACATTTAATAAGCCCAGAAACCATTAATATAAATGCTTTGTTCAAAGGAAGAACCTTTCCAAATTCTTTCAAGAAATAAAGGTAACCCCAGTTTTCAAAAAAAGACCCCTTGACGCTAACAATCACTGTTCAGTATCTGTTGGTAAAGTTTTTTAAAAGATTTTCTTGATCACGCTTGCTGCGTTATTTGGAAAACATATCGTCCTCTTTAGTGACCATTACGGGTTCATACGAGGCAAATGTACAGCTGATTCAGTAAACCTTCTTGCCAGCTGGATGGTTAAGGCTTTGGAGGACTCAACTCTTAGCGTATTCCTGGACATTTCTAAGGCATTTGATTGATATATATATATATATATATATATATATATATATATATATATCCATCAAAAGATAAATAGAATTTCGAAAAAAATATACATCATGAATACAATTTATCGAATCTTCTTTTATTCAGACCAAAGGCTACTTTACATTTTAAGATCAACTGATTTGCCTGTTCTAAATTTTCTAAGTAAATTTTATTTACATCTTAAGGTACCTTTCAGTGAATAAAATTGTTCAAAATTTTGTTGATGGCCTAATGCGTGTTGGGAAATCAACTTTTCATCCTGTTTTGACGAACAACGAAGATTATTCACAATTTTTACATGTTAACTGATACATTACATTTTTACTCTTACAATAAATCTATCCTCTCATAGGATACGTTTTCATTGTTTTACTACTAGTAAGAGAATTTGAAGATTTTATAATTTTGCAAGTATTGCATCGTTTGCCTTTGCAGGGTTGAAACTAAAATTTTGTACTCTCTTCTAAATTTTTAGATTCAGTAGTTGCATTTTTATTGATTTTTAAATGATTAAACTTTTAATTATATGGAATTGTATGTCTTGAATATTGTTTTATGACTGCGACGAAAAATTACAATTTTTTATTGTGTAAATAAATTAACTAAATTCCATACTCTCTGTGCTATCATACTGCGCCAACTTTGTTGTTGCGCTCTCCACTAGACACCACCACCACCAACACCACCACCACCACCACCACCACCACCACCGGTCAAAACTATTATTCAGCTGTTTTTGCCATGACATCATCCACCATTACACAATGTACCATCTTTGTTGACCTTGGTGAGGGCTAGGAGAAGGGTTTTCCCAGAGTGTTTGGTCATAAACTAACTCTTATGGGATGTACAAGCAACCATTTGTGATATAAACAATTTTGTGTTTTAAGTTTTTTGAAGGTTTTCGGGGCATTCATAATTTTCATAAGACATGTTATAGATAACATACTCGCACATATTATATTTTGAATGGGAAATGGATTTGGCTTTGAGTGTTATGTTCGGTGAAGCTATGCAGAGATATTCGGTATATCCTACCATGAGCTAATTGTTATAGGTTGATTTACACAATCTGCCTAACAAGAGACAAAGATGCAAGTAGATTTGTTGTGGAAATGAGCCAATGAATCTTTTCAGAGTGTATTGAATGAACATGAGCAATCTGGAGAAAAAAGAAATAGAAGATGTAAATAAGTTTTGCTATATTTATTAGTCAATACATATTTCTGAGAAATGTAAATGAACAAGGATTACAGAATGTAGGATTAATAAACATATGGTAGGAATCCTCCAGTTTCGCACCCGAAAGGCCTAACGTAGAAATCGTTAATAACTCCCGGGGATGAAGCACATGGATATAGTCCAGGGTATCCAGACAGTCCGTTATAAGGATACCCAAAACCGTATGCAGAAAGTCCGTAACCACCAACACCAAATATAGTCGGATCAGCTCCAGGTGTAGGGCCAGCTGGAGAGGGACGTGGCTGGGCTAGGGCAGATGGTCCGCTCACGCTTCCACCTTGGAAGGGGGAAGGGGATGGTTGGGGTCCCGGCTGCGGTCCTGGGTGAGGAGAAGGCGCTGCCAGGACTGACGTGAAGGTCAAAAGGAGTCCTGTAGAAAAAGTAATCATGTTAGTACAGGTACTGGTATGTTTTACATTCATTATGACAGACGTTGGCTATTTATTCTTATATATATATATATATATATATATATATATATATATATATATATATATAATTTATATGGGTTTTAACATATAAATAATAGTGTTATTCCTCGTAATTGACAGCAGCTTTAACACTCAACCTAAAACTTTGATTATTTAATAGTCTATGAGAAGATGTTAACACCCCAAAATCTGAGTCTAAACGAAACTTGGGATTGCGCGTTATGTATTAGTAAACAATAATGATAAATATATTACAATAAAGTATCAAACATGTTATATTCAGTAAACGCTAGCAAAAACAAAAATGTATTATTTGTATGTAAGATCAATTACCTAGTTTTTAAAATAAAAGATATCATTTATTTCTAACAAGAGTTGTATAATAAGATGGCCCAAAATAGATCATTTTACACTAATAATTAGTTTAAAAAAAAACTAAATTTTTTGATAAATTACTTTATATTGGAAATAAAAAAAATATATTTTGTTTCATTCAACATTTATATTAACTTTGATTAAAGAACAGAATACATAGGCTGAAAAAATGCAATTTTCAAAATGTAGCTAATCTTTTAAATTGGTATTACATAATTTATTAAGATAAGCTCACTCAAAGCTCAGTATTTTTAATGTATAAACTACACACAAAAATCTCTCTAAAATGTTTCCCCCACAATTTTTCGCCCCTAAAATCTGCCACCCTGGGCTATAGCCCTCTTACCCAATATATAAATTCAGCCCTGTGGTTGATTGCCTAGTTAGATTTCGTAGTAAAACTTTAAAAACATATATTTATTTGTAGCTTGAATTGCATATGATGCCAAATTCTTTTAATATATGAATTAATAAGTATTTCCGGCCATACACGTACTATACTGTAAATACTCATCTAATAATAATATCGCTACCTATTATTTTATATTAAAACCTGCAATGATATATTCATAGAATCAAATAGCTTACATAATAAGAATTTGGTATTGGCGATATTTTACAACGTGAACCAATAAGTAATAATTAATTTTAGTTAGTAGAGGCAGAATTTCACATTTATAAGTTTATAAATCATATTTAGGTTTGTAAATAGTGTACAACGAAACGAGTCATATGTAATTAGGCTTAAAGTTCACCAAATTTGGAAATTATTGGAATTTAATATATTAGTCAATGCTTATAGTATTTTTAAAATATTCATATGGTGATTTCTATTTAAAGTACTTTTTATATATTTCCCGCACGGTAAAAGACTTTAATAATACAACATTGCGATTGGTAGGCATTTTATTATTAAAGCAAATCGTTAGCTTTAAAAAGTGATCTCTGGATCTAAATAGGTTAACAAAATGTTAATATGGATTATTATATATGCTAAAATCTTACCGAAAACTAGAGAATTCATCTTGGTATGAGTTTGAGTATTCAACTGACATTCAGAGTGAGCATGTTGCTTTTATATGGCCAGATGTTTCTCCACGTGACTGTCTACTTGATATTATTATCATTTGTATGTATATAATATATGTGCATTTTTTTATTAATAATGCTTATCGCATATTTGCTTTATATCGTACACTGATATTCTGTTTAAAGAACAAAAATATCTGTTAACTTAATTGGAAAAAACTTAAAATCCATACAAATGCATTAAACACGTATCAAACATTTAAGCGTTATAAATAAAAAAAATTTAAAACACGTAAAATTTTTGCGTAAAGACTATTTTGTAGAATTATAAAAAATTTCATAATATTTAGGTGATAAATATCGAATTTTATAGTTTTAATTTGATTTAGAAGGTACTATATACATATACATATATATATATATCTATATATATATTGTATATATATATGTATTGTGTGTGTGTATATATATATATATATATATATATATATATATATATATATATAGTTATTACAATATTAAAATGTAGGTGTATAACATCATAATATAATATTCTACTAGATCTACCAATTGTATTTCCGAAATATAGTAGATTTTTTCCTGAATTTCTCTTTATAAACCCGATAAATTATTCAACGCGAAGAAAAAATAAATAACAACAGGAGATTTTAATTCAACTTAATAAAGTACAGTTATCATTTTAAATTATTTTTAATACATTTTATTACAAATTATTTTATGAAAGATTTATCTGATGAATTTCTTAAGGTTATTTCCAATAAAAACTTTAACTTGATCAAAATTATAATATATTTTTTAATTTAGAAGATTTAAAATAGTTTTTTACTACAATATAAAAAGTTATTAACTGTATCTCGAAAAATGTTCATTACAAAATTATCAGAACATAATCCCTCAATCCAATAAAATAATTTTAATTTTCATCTAAATTAATGGGATGTTCTTAGTTTTGAACTAATCTAGAGATTTCAGAATTTTAATTGGCATTTTAAAAGAAATTTAAAAAGATCACTATTTTAATGGAGAAATTTTCAGTATTAAAATATGACATAAATTACAGACAATTGAAGAGAAAACATAGATCAAATATCAAACCAATAAGATTACTAATTGTTGGATCAAGTGGATGTGGAAAACTTTTAGGTCACTTTTATTATTTATCTTAGAAAACAATAATTACTATTGAACGATGAATTAAAACAAACAATAAATGAATTTGAACATTGTTCAGAATCTATGAGTGAAACTATGGATGAGCAAAAACATTATTTATTTCCTTTGACATTGATTTGCAAGCATTTTGAATAACTACTAATAAAATTTAACATTTTGGCCAGTAAGGCAATTAAATGCTTATAAAAACTAACAATTTTTTAAACAAGTGATCAACATAATATCCACAGAATAAATTATAATTAATCAATGTAAGGGATAAATTAGAATTGATAAAAGGGAACAAGAAGTTATTAAAAAATTTAAGCACCCTGTAACTTCTGTCGTTAAAAAATTTGAAGATGCAAATGAAAATATGTCAAATCAAAATCAAAATATGGATTTGATTCCAGTAGACAAATTGTAGATATTTCAATATTAGAAACGTAAGAAGACTTTGAATTACCTACCTTACCATCTTCAACGCCGTTAGACGTAGATATTAAACAATTTACAGTGGTTGAATAAGGTACGCTATATGTAATAATTAGTGAAATTGGTAAGCAATTTGTTCCAGTTGTATGATATATAAAATCCGGTTGAATTGTAATAAAAAATCGTATGATTGGGAATTGACCAGTGAGTTTGGAACATAATGGTTTAGTTATAATAATAAAAATATGAATAAACAACGATGTACCAAAAGGTAATTTATATTTTCAAGGTGTTTTAAAAGTATGCTAAAATTGAACAAAAATCTGATTCCTAATATAAAAATCTATCCATTGACTAAAAAACCAAAATCAGCAGAGGTCAAAAATGTATGAATTTAATCTAAAAAAATTGGAAATTGGAATCAAAGGATCTGCAATAAGAAAATATTCGAAGGATAAATTCTAAATACAGATATATCGATGTTTACAAAAAAACATATTTTCAACGAAAAGAAATAAATTAAAAATTTATTTAGAATATACTTGATGAATAGATTAACCAGATTTAATTAAGTACATTTAAAGAGAATTTTATCCGTAATAAGTTCACCGATTTGACATAACGTAACAGTATCTATTTATATATTTTGTCTTAGTTTGACTTCTATCAATACCTTTGAACTGATGTTGCTACAATTTTGTATGTTTACTTGTTCTCTGAATTGATTTAACAACGTTTATACATCTCAATTTTATTTTGATGTGTAGTTATAAAACAATGTGATGCAGAATTTCCTATAGGAATCAGCCTTCATGATGGAATTTCTAGGAACCTTTTAGAGCTTTCTCCGAAAATACCCTCAGATGTCACAACCACAATAATATTGACCTTATGTGAACATATATATGTCACACATATACAGGTGTCCAAACTTTTGTTGGGATATTATTTATCAGTAAAATGTCTCATTTGGCCGCTAGTCACTATTTTATACTTGTATAAAAATATTATTATTTCCAAAACTATTAACTACCTAAAAACCAGCACATACGAGTACGTGCATAAGATGAAAATTTAAATTAAATATAACCTTTATATATTAACGAAATGGCGTCTGTTGAAACGTTTTAAAATAATAAAAATAAAAAAAAAAAAACAGCATAGTTGGAAAAAGTTTAATAGATACCAAATACTTGGAAAATTTCTATATAATTTCAATGGTACTTGTTTCGACGAAATCATTTAATGCGAAATCAAGCACTGCCACTTTAAAGGTACGCTTGCAAAAGCTGGGAGCAGCAAACATTTTGATTCTTGATAGGCATCAGCTATGTTAAATCAGTTATAAAAAATGTACAAGTGATCACACAATTTCAACAGTCATTTTTATAACGAAATTTGTCAAGGGATAAGCGAGCTCGACCACTTTAAATATACGCACAAGCCAGGAAAAATTCAACTGATACCTCTCAACTGTGTGACACGTTTGTTTTTAGGGGAAAAAAAAACTCAATGACCCAGCAGACTTCATTGGCTATAATTTGTGGAAACAAGCGAGCGCAGTGAGCCTCTGACCATTGAAAATGAGACTACTAAATTCGCGAATGCGCCAGACAAAAACAAAAAAGTTAGGGATGAGAAAACATTGAGGAGCAGCGAGTGTTTTTGGACTGATGAGGTGTCTGACACTGATTAGGTTTATACAAATTGATATTAGACTGAACCAAGGAAAATAGAATAATATAGTGAACAAAGATCAGAGATCAAGGACATGCACTATACTGCATATAAAGGTATAGCTTAATATGATAGAATTAAAATGATCTTAGACTATAAAAGTATAATTC
Source organism: Homalodisca vitripennis (assembly GCF_021130785.1). Taxonomy (NCBI): domain Eukaryota; kingdom Metazoa; phylum Arthropoda; class Insecta; order Hemiptera; family Cicadellidae; genus Homalodisca; species Homalodisca vitripennis. Next base: position 109,437,842 of record NC_060213.1, read on the forward strand.
GTTTCACGATTGGGAGTGTCACGTGTGTTTTATAAATAATACCAATAAATAATACTGTACTAAAAGTATTTGTATGAAAATTTAAAATAATATACATTACGTTACTAATTAATTAACATGCTCAAAGCTATGTGCACTACTTGTTATATTGTGTTCGTAGACTTTTATTTTCGAGGTAAGACTGTTACGTATTTCATTTCTTTAAACAAGTTTTTAAATTATCATGAATATTTCTGAATTGCATGGTGTTAACTATTTTATCTCATAGTGGTAACAATGATTTTTGAATGCAGTGTTACCCGATTTTTAATAATCTCTCAGTTTGGAACTTCTCCATAGTCAAATATTGAAGAGGTTTGACTGTACCTGAACTTTCCTAAAAATCCAATTTTTAAACATTAATAATATCTAATAAATATCACGTAAATGTTATAATTAATACACATTTCGACTGGCCCTGCCGATATTGAAACCCTACGAGCTAATTATTTACATGATTAAAAAAATTATGTAAATAATTATGTAAATGTCTCCGTACATTTACCACGAAACAAGTTTCTCTGAAGTTACCTGAACATTTTCAATTCTAAAGCTCATTTTACTCTCGAGATGTCCTCCAGTCAGTCAGAATCAGGTGGCCTCAGGCTGACAGAAGACGTATTGTGGCAGCTTGCAGAGTGAAATTACATTTAAAATTAACGAATTACACCCTGTCTATTTAGAAATTAAGTTTCATATTAAACTTAGAGTGTCCAGAGGAAAACATTTTCAAGATATCTTTCAGATAACTAAGCTACATTTGTTACTCTGTCACATGTAAAAATTTCCAATTTTAGTATTATGTTTGTTTCAGAAATCCATTTGATCAGCGTTTTTCTCGTTTCCATCATGATTATCAATAACATTAATGTATAAATGTTCGCTGACACTGAAAAACCCAAGAGGTGACATGTACCACCACGAACTCGTTATCGCCTGTATAGAAATTATGCAAAATTTCAAGCCGATAGATAAGTTCGTTTTGAATGTATCATAAGAACAGCTAGAGAGACATAGAGGAACGAAAAGTTTCTAATCTCCAGAGCGACAGGATTATTTAACATTTAGCCAATCAACAAACAACAGAACACAATGTATTATTGCCTTGCACGATTTAATTATGCAAATAAACAGCTGTATAGTTATTTCCGGCTGTTTTTGCTACGGTAAATTATTTCCTGCAGTTGGCCGAGTCTGTTACTGCAGTACAAAGTTCCTAGTTATGTTTTTGCACATTTTAATGTTTTAATAATTTGAAACTACTTTCCCATTTAAAGAAGACTGAAATTTGAAATTCATTATTAATGAAATAAACTTTATAAGACTTAGTTTTTTAAAAGCATTTAGTGGATGATTTCTTTCCGTTCTCATAGTGGACTTAATAACCTATTTATTTAATATCATGATTATTAAAATTTAACAGTAGGGTACGATAAGCGGACCTGGTTTTTTATATCGAAATTGGCAAACGATATAACTTTATCATAACCATCGATATAATCAATCGATACTGATTAATTATTTAGAACAATTAACTTAAATAATCTATATAACAGCTGTAAACACTTTCAAATAATACTCGTAATATAATATTTCAATTTTATATATGTAGCCTAATATTTGATTATTAAAAATGGCAGTACATTTTAGAAAACTACATGACAATGCTTTGAAAGATGATAAGACATGTTTTTCGTGACTTCAACATGTTGGACTCGTGCCGGAAAACTTATGTGAAATTTGTGGGAAAGAAAGAACTGTAACTGTGAGAGGAGCAAATATGGTCGTCTTCAGTTTTCCTAGGTTTGGCTATAATAATTTGTTTGATCACACATATTACATTCATATTTTAATGTAAAACATGTAATTGTTATTGAGGACTATAGATACTTTTATATGGATTGATATTCTAGGATTTGAGATGCAAATATTAGGTATCGATCATTACATTCTTCGATATAAAAAATCCGGGTCCGCTTATCGTACCCTATCCAAATTTAAAATCTCAAAACAATAAATTAAATTAAATTATCCAGATTTAAATAGATTATATTACTGTTCTTGAGTATTAGCTTCTTTAAATTGTAAAGGACACTCGGAATATTTCATTTGACATTTATTTAATACTCATAGAGCAGGGTAGGGTTTGAGATACGGTGCACAGTGGCTGGCATAAAGCAAATATGCTATTTTTCCATACATATAAATGATTTACAAACATAAATAACAGTAATCTAAAATTGACAGCAGCTTGGAAAAACGTTCAAGCAGATAAGAACTTCACGTTCTCCTTTGGTATTCCAGTGGATGACTATGAATCCTACTAGAATGTACTCACTAGTTCTGGGTAAGATTGCATTAAATATTATATAAAAAAATGAAATTCTTTATAAGTGTAATTATTATTTAAAATTTTATAAATTTCCATAGATTTCAGTAGTCTGCATAATTTTATATTAAAGTTCAAATAAAAAAAAACAAAAAAAGCTGTCAGAAAGTATGGGTCTTTAACAAAAATCTCTCACTTTCATTTCGAGCATGACGGTAACTTACCACTGATGATTTTAAAGACGAGTTAGGAATTATTGTGACGACTAATTTTTTTTCTTTTTGCATTAGGTTCAGTTAAAACATTATTACATTATCCAGAGAACTTGTTTATTATTATTATATCAACTTATGGTCTTCAGGAGTTTGTGATTCAGAGGTTATGTTCTCACATATACCTATAAGTTTGGATTGTCTTTCTATAATTTTCCAATGGCTATGCTCTATTTCAAACTTAAATATTCAATCTTACATATCTATTTCATGAAATTCCCTTAAATACTTTTGGTTTTTATATATAGAATTATTAGCACATACCCGCTACTTCACCAGCAATTTCTATGCATCATTTCTTGCATTCGTTATAATAGCTCCCACGATTTCCGTAACCTTGAACTATTTTAGACCAATTTAGAGGAACTCCAACTTTGAAATTCATAGCTTTCTTAGTGAAGGTACCTCTGATGTAATATGGTACTGGGCTATGATATTTTAAAAATGAAATTAGTTGTATATCAATGCGTCAGGTGCACATTTTCAGTGTTCATGGTTAAGAGGAGTAGAGGTTAAGGACAATTGTGAGTAATTATTATTTCAGATTTTGTACTTCTAGTTCTAACATAAATTTGAAGTTTACCATTTCCCCCTAGAAACAATATACATAGGCTGTATGTAATTCTGTTATTACGTTGGATTAAAATCATTTTCCATTTAAAAAATGTTTTGTTTTGAATGAAATACATGCAATATTTTATGGATAGAGATCTTGTTATTAAAATAAACCCTAAAATCAACATCAATAGTACCAACACATTTCAACACTTTCATTATGACAGCTGTCACTCATTTGTAAAGATACATGCTACAGTATAGCATATGTTCTTGCTTCCAAATCCATATTCACAATATCATAATAGATAAATATTTCCTCGGCCCAGTTTAGGAATTATATCAGTACTTATATACATAATCAGTATCGTATATTTCCTCGGCGCAGTTTAGGAAAATATCAGTACTTATATACATAATCAGTATCGTATATTTCCTCGGCGCAGTTTAGGAAAATATCAGTACTTATATACATAATCAGTATCGTATATTTCCTCGGCCCAGTTTAGGAATTATATCAGTACTTATATACATAATCAGTATCGTATATTTCCTCGGCGCAGTTTAGGAAAATATCAGTACTTATATACATAATCAGTATCGTATATTTCCTCGGCCCAGTTTAGGAAAATATCAGTACTTATATACATAATCAGTATCGTATATTTCCTCGGCGCAGTTTAGGAAAATATCAGTACTTATATACATAATCAGTATCGTATATTTCCTCGGCCCAGTTTAGGAAAATATCAGTACTTATATACATAATCAGTATCGTATATTTCCTCGGCGCAGTTTAGGAAAATATCAGTACTTATATACATAATCAGTATCGTATATTTCCTCGGCGCAGTTTAGGAAAATATCAGTACTTATATACATAATCAGTATCGTATATTTCCTCGGCCCAGTTTAGGAATTATATCAGTACTTATATACATAATCAGTATCGTATATTTCCTCGGCGCAGTTTAGGAAAATATCAGTACTTATATACATAATCAGTATCGTATAACTCATCAGCTAAAATTGATGTGATGTTTCTTCGACAATTTTAGTCATAAAAATTACATTTAATGTCTCGTGTGTTGTGATTCCACTTGCTATAATCACACACTCACTGCGCTTCCTTGTTTCCTTGCTGTCACGGAGCGAATGGTTTGTTGAATCAAACTAATGCCCTGTCCCTCCATTTTGATCCTTCATCTACTCTAAATATACCACCCACAGTATCTAAGAAAACCAAATTCAATACCCTACACGTACACATTCCTAATGTAGTTTATAACGTAAAATACAGTATAAATTAATTTTTGTCTCGTTGCCACGATATAAAATAAGTCTTGTTACTTTTGTTATGGTTTTACTCTATAGAAAAATATTGGTTGAATTAACTACACATATTGTTGAACTGTCATAATACAATTATAGAGACACTGATGAGACTTTTTTGCTGCTTTAGAGACCAATTAGGCGTAGCTCGAAAGGGATTTTCGAAATGGGAATAGACCTATATTCATCCCACACACCCTAAAATTGTTCATGTAAAATTTAAGTACAACCTGTTATACAGGGTGACAATTAAGTCTGGAACCTCTTTTTAATTTTTGAACCACAATATAAAGAAATATCAAAGTTCACACTTGCTTACTGGTGATAGTAATGCACACATCTGCCCAATTACCGGCCAGATAATCCCTTTGGGGGACGGTCCACAAGGAGTCAGACAAAATTCTTAAATAGCAGCATAGGTCAAGTTTGGTATCAAATAAAGGTCTTACTTAGCAGAGTACAATGCCGCAAACCGGACTTCATAAGGTGGATTCATTCAGTAGTTATAGCTATTTGAATTTTAAAACAATTGAACAATGTAAATTATTAAGTATTACAAGTAAACACCAATTTTTAAGTACCTGTGATCAGAGAAAGTGTTCAAAATGTTCCCCTCTCATCATCTGACAATGTAGTAATCAAACTTAAAAATTGGTGGAATTAGTGCAAAAAAATTGTTCTCATTACTTTATCACCAATAAACTTCCTTAAAATATAAAAACTTCTGATATTTCGTTTTAAACCTATTTGAATGCTTTTTATATGCGTTTTCCAACTAAGTTTATTAATGTATATTCCTAATTGTTTAATTTGTTCGAATTGATCGATAATTTCACAATTGCAGTTTGAAATGGTTTGAAAATCTAAGCTATGCAATTTTAGCACATTATTGTATTGGTATCTGTTGGTATCAGCAAACTCTATGATTTTTCCATTTAATGATAACCTCAGCAAGTCATTTATGAAAATTAGAAACAACGTTGGACCAAGAACCGTTGGACACGTTTGGACCGTTTGGAGAACTTTGGACACAAGTCAATATGTGTGTGTCATATATGTGAGTCGACTTCGACCTCCAGACCAACAAACCGGGATTGATACAGCGCAGCAAGGCGAGTGTATATGACACGGTGTCCCCTGCAACCCCACTCACAGCCCAAGACTCCACCTATGCACCGAAATACAGCACGAAGTGCTTTAATACCAGGTGCCAGTTCTTCGGATAAGGATTCGGTGTTGTTAATACATTAACCCCTGGTTTATCAAAAGTGTAGCACATTCACCTTTCTTGTCATAAACTTCAGACAAACTAGTACGTCGATTTTAGCGGAACATACTGGTAGATGTCGTTTGGGTTGCCAAAGTGAAGTCATGTAACGAGTAGCAAGCAAACATAGTTCTGAGTTAAAAGCAATTCTATTACTTAAATTCACATCAAATAAAAAACATGAATAATATCAGTGAATTAACAAAAATTACAAATGTCATCATTATATTTGCATCATGAAAAAAGTTTTTTAAAACATTTTACAGATTTGATTTAAAACTGAATACACGTGACCGGGATATATGTACACACGCGCGCACGCACACACACACACACACACACACACACACACACACACACACACACACACACACACACACACACACACACACACACACACACACACAGACACAAAAGTAGAGGAAGAGCGAAATCGCTTAAATGCCTTCCCCCGCGAAGTAATACCTAGCGGCAGTCCCGCGGGGGGACAAAGGCTGGGTGAAGAGAGGTTTACGTTTTAGTCGGTATGGGTCTTGGTAACCACATGGACCAAAATCCATAGGCCAAGATCGAGCCCGGCACTACGTGCGTAAAGAGCATTTTTTTTTCCTCTCTCAAAAAAAAAAAAAAAAAAAAACACACACACAGACACGCACGCACGCACGCACACACACGCACACACACGCACACACGCACGCACGCACACGCACGCACGCACACACGCACGCACGCACACACGCACGCACGCACACACGCACGCACGCACACACGCACATATATATATATATATATATATATATATATATATATATATATACAGCTTACAGCAAAGGGGTTGTACATATTTACCTTTTTAATCAAATTAAATCCACTTACGTCGGAAGAACTATTTTCTTTTATTTCTAGAAATTACGTGATTTTCATTCTAATTTGCACATAGATTCAAATAGGATGGAGAAATTTCACTAGATAAAACCTATGGAATGTTCATTTGGACAAGGGGGAATTTAAAGACAGTTTTAGAAGAATTTTAATAAGCAATACACGAAACATTACTAAATATTCTTCTTATTCCAAACACAATTTAATGACAGATATTTACAAATTAAATAGTACCTAAACCATTTAACTTGTTACTGGATAAAATTGTGAATATAAGTTATTTTTAACTATACAAAAAATATTTATGTATGGCTAATAAATATAGAGCACGGTAATCAGTAGAGCTGGTAATAAAAAAGTTTCTGCAATATCATCTGTATGTATTTGTATATGTATACATATGTATGCATGTGTGCGTATATGATGTCGTAAGTGTGCACGAATATATGTAGTTATTTCTATTTATTGGTATGTAGACAGTTGTCCAGATTTGATAATTTGTACAACAGTAAATTGAATTGTTGCAATCCTTCTTATCAGAATATAAAATATATACAGTACTTTGATCCTATAGTGGTAATTATCAGCTGAAATTACCAATGATATGTATTAGTGTACAACCATATTCTTATTTTGTTTAGTTTGCTTTTTATTTTTAAATTTGTGACTCATTTAGTTAAATGTCGAAAAGTATAAATATTGCAATTTTGTATTCTATATGCATTCCAGCAATTTATGATAAGTCTGTTACTGCTACAATTTTGTGTATGATACAATACTAAATAATATTACAATGGTATTAAGTCAAGCCGTGAACAGGTTACGGATCACGATTGATGCACGGCCACTAACTGTGTTGCCAATTGTACATAACTCATAATTTACCACCATAACAAGTTGAAGCATCCTCAAATACAAACTGTTTTGATGTAAGTATATAACGTAACAATACGACCCAACGCGTCGTGAGGAGGTCATAGGGGCAACTGAGTCCTGAAGGCGATTGTACCTTGTACATTAAAAAATATTAACAGATAAACACTATTTAATAGAACAAAACAATTTTACATTGATAGACGTAAACAATTAACAAATAGAAAATAATGAAATTAAAAGTTGAACATTCTCAGAAGTGTAAAGATTTTTGAGTTGGTGATACAGTTTTCACTTATGAAGCGGTTAGTCCTGAGGGTGATTGTACCTTGTACAAAAAAAAAAAAAAAATGATTTTATAAAATCAGAAGTGTAAAGATTTTGGAGTTGGTGATACAGTTTTCAATTGTGAAGCGGATCAACTATGAACATCGAGTTGGTATCGCGTGCGTAAAATGAGACATGATATCCTTGTTTCATCGATGTGATTGATATAAAAAATCACATTATTCTAACTATTTACACTGTGGCCTGAGCGGAAGATAGAGGGTTGAAGGTGGGGGGGGGGGGTCGTTTACCCACGGCGGAATAATCAAGGGGCAGCAATAATATAGGAAGTCGAGCCGTTGCGTTATTGTTTACGCGTAGTTTTAGTCTCCGCGCGAATCGCTTTACTCCAGGATCAATATAATAAAATTATAGATATCTGAGTTGATCGTGAACCAAAGACGAAATAGAAGACCTACAGTAATGAAAGTTGGAATTTTTATTTCTCCATTTAGATATATAAACAAATCAAAAATTTAAAACAAACTGCGTCTTTAAAAATTTATAACTCGGAAACTCAAGGCCCGATTAAAACCAAATGTTTTTAAAAGATAAGCACAATTGTACTGTTTTTTAGTAGGCTATACAATTTTAGAACTACTGAATATGAAAAAAAAAAACATAAAATACCCTATTTGACCGAGCGGTTAAAAATTTCGGCATTGATCACTGTTTTTAACAATGCTCTTAGCCGTGTCAACCGCCATTTAAAACTATTAATTGTTAACAACAATTTCAGTGAACAAGATTTTCTTAACTTACCGTGGCCAGTGCCTGCTAGTTTAAACGCACAAACCACTAAACTACCCAGGCAACGCCGTCTGGGCAATAAAAATAAGGTAATCAGATATATTTAAATGTTCACCATTGTTTATGTATCCTGTATCCTGGTATCCTGGGTTACCAATGCAAACTTCCGTCTTCAGATTCATAGCGAAAAATTGATGCCAGTTTTTGTAAACTTAAAATATCAAAATGTTGGTATTTCAACAAATTTAACTATTTATACACATTTAAAGACTAGTAAAAGAGCTCTTTTAAATGTTAGTATTTCGTTCTTTACGTTTCTTTAAATGTATCACCTTAACTATAAATATGTTTGTACATCAGCATAAATAAGCATGTTATTGTTTGTATTTTCTACTATTAAGACAAGAATTTGAGAAAATCGCATTGCAATTAGTGTCACACACCTTTGTATGCTTCCGAAGTGACGGAATATTTAAGATAAGTACGGTTGGGGATAGGGGCTATCTCCTGTGGAGAACCATGAGGGGGGATAATGAGCACTATATCTCAGTTATTTCACCTTCAAAAGTGGAGGTCAGTCCTGCACCAGAACAAGAACAAATAAATGAAAAAAAACAGATAGGTAGTAACAATTAATAGGTCCACAATAGATGGGTCTTACAAAGGTACATTAAAACCATTATCAAGAATGTATAGTATACGTTTAAAAATTGCATTCTTTATTAAATGTTATACGTAATATATAGTGTGTTATTTGTATGAAATATGTTATGTCAAAGGATGGTATGAAAGGATAATGTAATTTATAACATTTATCATCGTTATATGTTACAAAATGTATAACACAGCGTTCCGAGGATTGCAATCTATTCTCTATATCAGGTGGGGGGTATATTAATACATAGTATAAAAGCGAGTACGAGAAGTTAATATCACAAATGTGCGTCACACAAGCACAGGCGAGATACTGATGTACATTATCCCACAGTAACTACTACGGTGCTTGTGATTTGCATCCTGTGCAGTCACGACATATTTTCCTTTGTCACTAAAATTTTGGTCTAAGTCCTATATTCTATTATTTCTCCTATTTCTTCCTATTTCTATGGGTAATTTTCATTTTTTAATACTCATAATATATCATGTTACTTTAGCAAGTCATTATGTATAATAAATAAAGCGATTTTGCTAGAGGAGCAATAGTCTAAGGACGATGATCACTTTGGCGAGACATTGAGAAGAATAGCTAACTCCAGTTGGTTAAATTAATAATTTCACAATAGCGGGAAATTCTCGTGACAAAATATCCTTGTGAATTAGGTAGGCTAGGTTATTATACCTCAGAATAATTGTCATTACACACATACGCGCAGATAAAGTGATTATGACATTATTATTCACACTAAACTAAATATTTTTCATAATATCCATACAGTACTGATTCGATAAAACAAAAATTAAACAACTAATAATTCTTTTGCCAAACTTCAGACAGATAATATGCATATGGTTTGATAAAGTAATGAATAGTGCATTTCTTTGTCCAAAGTTACTAACTTTTATTCATAATAACTGGATATTAAGTATAATAGCAGATAATATTGTTTGGATGCAATATATATATATATATATATATATATATATATATATATATATATATATATATATATATATATATATATATATATATATGTACACAAATATAAAGGCTATGCAAACGTGCACTTTAGCTACGGAAGGAAGACTTGGAACACAAATAAACTGTCAAATATAAACCTTTACTGAATAAAACTGTTTTTCTCAAATAAATTTAGTAAATGAAATTATATTTTCCCCAGGACTTCTAGTTGGCTGCACGTCAATTCTCTCTGAGCCAATACAATACTCCGGACCATATACAGGACCTGATTCCTACCCCGTAACACAACCAGGATCTATACAATCGCCGGGACTAAATCCAGCTCAGGCAGGACCCAGTCCCTCCCCCGGACCACAGCCGGGAGCCGCTCCTTCAGCCGGGCAACAGCCAGAACCCTACCCTTCCGCCGGACCACAACCAGGACATAACCCCTCCGCCGGACCAGAAGCAGGACGCAATCCTTCAGCTGGACCACAACCGGGAGCTCCATCTTCTTTAGGAACACCTATAACCTCCTCCGGACCACAGCCGAGACCTTCTGCCTACCCCTCAAATCAGCCAAGACGTGCTCCCTCCACTGGTCCACAACCACAACCTCACTTCTCTGCCAGACAACAGCCGGGACCTAACCCGTCAGCGCAACCACAACCGGTGTCTTACCCTTACTCCAGACCGCAGCCAGGGCCTAACCAACCACCGGCAACACAGGCGGGACCTTCGCCCTTACCTGGACCACAGAAGGGACCTTACCCTTATTCTAATCCACTGCCTGGAACTGATTCATACTCCATAGCACAATCAGGCCCTTTCTCATATCCCGGATCACAGCCACAACCTTTCCCTTTCCCTGTATCTCAGCCAGTAACTGCCGCCTACCCTGGGCCGGAACCTCTGTATCGCGGGCCACAGCCGAAAGCTTCCCCTTACCCGGGACCACAGCCAGAACCTTTCCCATTTTCTGCATCTCAGCCAGTATCTTATTCCAACACTGGACCGGACCCGGGACAACCTCTGTTCCACGGATTACAGCCGGGACCTTGCCCTTATTCTGCTTTACAACCATACGCCGATCCAATTCTAGTTCCCTATCAAGGTAGCGCCTTGACAGGTCCCTCTGCTGTAGCCCAGCCGAACCACTCTCCGGTAGGCCCTAACCCTGGATGTCCTGAATGTGGATACAATTATTACAATAATAACCCATGTCCAGAATGCGGAGGATACGTTGGAAGCGGATATGGAGGGAACGGGTGCGGTGGATGTAATGACTACGGATATGGATCTGGAGGAAGCGGATGCAGTAGTTCCAGATGTAGCTGCGGAGCATACAGTGGAAACGAATGTGGAGGGGACGGATACGGAGGTTCCGGATGTGGAGGTTCCGGATGTGGAGGTTCCGGATGTGGAGGTTCCGGATGTGGAGGTTCCGGGTGTGGAGGTTCCGGATGTGGAGGTTCCGGATGTGGAGGTTCCGGTTGTGGAGGCGAAAGTTGTTGTTAATGACAATTCACACATAACTTGTTGAATGCCTTTAATTGTAACTAATTGTATGTGAATACATCAATGTAATTACAACAAACCAAAAAATATTACCTCTGCGTCCTTCTTATATTCATATTACTTCTTATTTACGAGTATAAGTTTTGATGATTAATTGCTTTTCATTTCTCACGAAATGTATATAAATGATAAATCTTGTGTTGTTCTGGTGACAATATTACATGCATGCCAGACTTCAGGCCAGTGTAAGCATTAACTCCACACCGGTGTAAGCATATCGTGTTGTTCCGGGCTAGTTCTCCCAGTTGGCCATTTTGGATATTTAACATTTAAAATTTTAATATACAGGCAGTAGAGGTTCACACCTAATATCTACCCTGCAACTTAACTCATTAGAACATAATGTGTGAACAAATGGATAAACGTAACGATATATAATTTGAATACTTTTTTGATTCATTGTTTATTGAAATTCAGCTATTGCTATTTATACAAATTTAAGTAATGTAAATAGTCGTTTGATAGGTATTTGGCCTTCCGATCATGTGTTAGTTTGGTTATTTACAGGCATATGTGACAGATATAGCCAAGTACAAAATAATTAAATCGTAAAAGGTAAGGGCTCTGTTGTGTAATAGTAGCACATTCAACCGGCAAGTGAGAGATCCAGGTTCGAGTCCCGGCAGAACAAGTAATGTTTGTATTTCAATATTTATTGAAATCAAATTCGGCTATTTACCATTTATACAAATTTAAAGAAAGTAAACAGTCGTTTTAGCCTTCCGATCATGTGTTAGTTTGGTTATTTACACGCACATGTGACAGATATGGCCAAGTACAACATAATTAAATCGTAAAAAGTAAGGGCTCTGTTGTGTAATGGTAGCACATTCACTCGGCAAGTGAGAGAGCCGGGTTCGAGTCCTCGTAGAGCAAGTAGTATTTGAGATTTAATGTTTTATTGAAATAAAATTCGACTATTACCATTTATAAAAATTTTATTAATATATATATATATATATTAATAAAATATATAAAAAATATATATATATATAAATAAATATAATAAATAAATAAATAAATATATATATATATATATATATATATATATATAATATATATATATATATATATATGTATTCGTCATCAACTGATAAGAAACACTCTTCTAGCCCCAATTAACTTATGTAGTGGCAAGTTTTAAATATATAAATTCGTTTTAAGCTTGCAAACATTGATTTTAAATCAGTATGCTTAATTTATCACATAGAACTGAATTATATGATAACAAACGTCTACTCATTTTCAGGTGTTCTTTTTTAGGATTTTAGCCTTTCAAATTGGTTGGTGAACATGTATAGTTTAATTAATTCAGCTAATCTCTACGTCTTTAAAAACATGATTTCCATAAAAATTTATTTTTTAGTGCATCAGAGCTCCCTGTTAATGCATCTTAATGCATTCACTAGCTATTAAATGAGAGAGGTAAGTATGGATCAATTGACTGCTGAGTGTTAGTGAAGGCTAACACTCATGGGGCTGGAAAAATTTCATTTCTGTCTTGCCGCATGATATCTCGAAAAACTTACTTATAGACTCGAAACTTTGAATGAATATTAGCAACACTAACTTCGACAATGGAGCATTTCACTCCATGGGATTTGACGGAGTCTTATAAAATGTATTTACATTTGCCTTATAGCAAAGAGAATAAATAAATTTGCTAACAAGTTAAATACAATAATTTGAGCTTTTAAAATGTGTGTCAATGACATATTAATACATGTATATTATTTATACGGTATCTATGAGTGGATTCCACTTAAAATAAAATTGTATAAAACCGCCTTATATCAAAAAATATTATATTGAAATTTCTTGTTTGAAGTTTGTTTACATATGATATATGTAAATTCCTAAATGAAGGGTGGAAGTGTGAAGCAGTTGTAGAATGTCATTGTCAGTTGAATTTCAGTTGAAAAATGGTATTTTTAAACGTCATTTGACAGTTAGTGCTTCAGTGTCACCAGTTTCTAATATCTTACGTATCAATAAAACTGTTTATAGCTTACAAAATATCCCTCACTGAGAGCCAATTGGAAAGGATAGTATGAAGCTCTAGAGTTAAACAGTTACCAAACGGTTAAAGGTTACTTCCAACCCAGTACCAATGGCCGGGCAGGTGGGCTGCTTGCAAGTACAGGATTTCTCAGCGGTCACCCATCCAAGTAGCAGCCACGCTCGACGTTGCTTAATTTGGTTATCTTACGATAACCGTTGTACCCACTACACTGTGCCATTGGAAAGGGAGGGTACGTCAAAATGAATTGGCTATCGTCTACATACGAGTAAAGGAATACTATTATAGTTGATTTCAAAGTCAACTCTGTATAAGATGAATATAATTGGACCCAGACACGAACCTTGGGAAACATCCCTTGCTTTGGAAAACATATTATAGTAATTGTATTTAATTTTAGTCATCTGTAGCTATAATTTTTAAATAATAAAGAAACCGGTTAATAACCGTATCATCGTACTTATATAACTTTAATGTAGCTAGTAAAAGTTGAATTTGTATTTAATAGAACGCGTGAGAGAAGTCCATTGTCGAAGGGAAGGCCTATGGTTTTTATCTCTTGCCATATACAGCTCATCCGTAATGTTCATTAAGGGCGATGTGATGCTGAAAAACTTTCTAAAACTATATTGATTTGTTGGGAGAATATTTTCGGCTTGTTGAGTAGATCTAAGTTTAATGCCTTGTGCATAATCGACTTTCCTATACCCAAAATATGTACATTAAAGTCACCCACAAAAACGACATCATCAAATTCCAACATATTACCAACTAACCTCGAGTGAAAACAGAATTTAGAGAGCAAGACAAAACGCATGGAGTAGTATATATATATATATATATATATATATATATATATATAATATATATATATATATATATATATATATATATATATTAGCTTATATATATTATTCAATTTTATTAAGACTAACTTGTGTACGAAAATAATTTCTTCCATGGAGAGCCTCTCCTCATAAAAAGTCAACTATAACAGTGGTCAACTCTAGTTCAACTTGAAATTCAGTATTGATTGATAGCACATTAACGTGTGGGGGACGATTACGTCATCTGGCAGCGTTTTCCGATGGCTGATGAATAATAGAAGGCTCCGGAATTAATTGGAATATTTTGCGGGGTATTTGAGGTTCGGTAACCCACTGAGAGCCCTTTTTGGATTAGTATTGGTGATATTCAAGAATTCATAGATAAGTAATTAATACTCCCTAACTCACCCAATCTGTTATGAATTAAACTCTGCTGTTGAACCTAACTCAATGAACAAAACGTGAATGTGATATCTTGATAAATATGAATTTAAAATTAACATGAAATTATATTTACACAATAAAGACAAGAATGAAATTTATGTTGGTGCATGTACAACCATGTAATTTGGCTGAACATCATTGGAGCCTATAACTAGTACGCTGATAATATTTTTGTTGTCTTTAGGGGAGATGACATTTCTTTTTGGACGACTTGAAATGTTGCATGCTAGCCTATTACGCGATAAGTGGTGTGGTTTACCCCTACCATGTTTAGTTTGCTACCTACCTTTTTATGTGACTCTGTTATAACACCACAAAATACACAGATCCAGAGTTAATATGTTATAATACTTATGTTATAGTATATGTCCAGTCCTGCTTGGAGGACATCTAAACAAAAACATTTTGACTCTATTATAAAACCACATAATACACAGATCCAGAGTAAATATATTATAATACTTATGTTATGTCCTGTCCTGCTTGGAAACATCGGAAAATAAACAAATTTGACTCTGTTATAAAACCACAAAATACACAGATCCAGAGTAAATATATTATATTACTTATGTTATAGTATATGTCCAGTCCTGCTTGGAGGACATCGGAACTTAAACATTTTGACTCTGCTATAACACCACAAAATACAAAGATCCAGAGTTAATATATTATAATACTTATGTTATAGTATATGTCCTGTCCTGCTTGGAGGACATCGAAACATAAACGTTTTGACTCTGTTATAACACCACAAAATACACACATCCAGAGTTAATATATTATAATACTTATGTTATAGTATATGTCCTGTCCTGCTTGGAGGACATCGAAACATAAACATTTTGACTCTGTTATAAAACCACAAAATACACAGATTCAAAGTAAATATATTATAATTCATATGTTATAGTATATGTCCTGTCCTGCTTGGAGGACATCGGAACTTAAACATTTTGACTCGGTTATAAAACCACAAAATACACAGATCCAGAGTAAATATATTATAATAGTTATGTTATAGTATATGACCAGTCTTGCTTGGAGGACATCGAAACATAAACATTTTGACTCTGTTATAACACCACAAGATACACAGATCCAGAGTAAATATATTATAATACTTATGTTATAGTATATGTCCTGTCCTGCTTGGAGGACATCGAAACATAAACATTTTGACTCTGTTATAACACCACAAAATACACAGATCCAGAGTAAATATATTATAATACTTATGTTATAGTATATGTCCTGTCCTGCTTGGAGGACATCGAAACATAAACATTTTGACTCTGTTATAACACTATAAAATACACAGATCCAGAGTAAATATATTATAATACTTATGTTACAGTATATTTACTGTCCTGCTTGGAGGACATCGAAACATAAACATTTTGACTCTGTTATAACACCAAAAAATACACAGATTCTGAGTAAATATATTATAATACTTATGTTATAGTATGTCTCCTGTCCTGCTTGGAGGACATCGAAACATAAACATTTTGACTCTGTTATAACACCAAAAAATACACAGATCCAGAGTAAATATATTATAATACTTATGTTATAGTATATGTCCTGTCCTGCTTGGAGGACATCGAAACATAAACATTTTGACTCTGTTATAACACCACAAAATACACAGATCCAGAGTAAAATTATTATAATACTTATGTTATAGTATATGTCCTGTCCTGCTTGGAGGACATCGGAAACATAAACATTTTGACTCTGTTATAACACCACAAAATACACAGATCCAGAGTAAATATATTATAATACTTATGTTATAGTATATGTCCTGTCCTGCTTGGAGGACATCGAAACATAAACATTTTGACTCTGTTATAAAACCACAAAATACACAGATCCAGAGTAAATATATTATAATACTTATGTTATAGTATATGTCCTGTCCTGCTTGGAGGACATCGAAACATAAACATTTTGACTCTGTTATAACACCACAAAATACACAGATCCAGAGTAAATATATTATAATACTTATGTTATAGTATATGTCCTGTCCTGCTTGGAGGACATCGAAACATAAACATTTTGACTCTGTTATAACACCACAAAATACACAGATCCAGAGTAGATATATTATAATACTTATGTTATAGTATATGTCCTGTCCTGCTTGGAGGACATCGAAACATAAACATTTTGACTCTGTTATAAAACCACAAAATACACAGATCCAGAGTAAATATATTATAATACTTATGTTATAGTATATGTCCTGTCCTGCTTGGAGGACATCGAAACATAAACATTTTGACTCTGTTATAACACCACAAAATACACAGATCCAGAGTAATATATTTATAATACTTATGTTATAGTATATGTCCTGTCCTGCTTGGAGGACATCGGAAACATAAACAAATTTTGACTCTGTTATAAACACCACAAAATACACAGATTCCAGAGTAAATATATTATAATACTTATGTTATAGTATATGTCCTGTCCTGCTTGGAGGACATCGAAACATAAACATTTTGACTCTGTTGTTATAAACACCAAATACACAGATCACAGAGATCCAGAGTAAATTATATAATTATGTTATAGTATATGTCCTGTCCTGCTTGGAGGACATCGAAACATAAACATTTTGACTCTGTTATAACACCACAAAATACACAGATCCAGAGTAAATATATTATAATACTTATGTTATAGTATATGTCCTGTCCTGCTTGGAGGACATCGGAACATAAACATTTTGACTCTGTTATAACACCACAAAAATACACAGATCCAGAGTAAATATATTATAATACTTATGTTATAGTATATGTCCTGTCCTGCTTGGAGGACATCGAAACATAAACGTTTTGACTCTGTTATAACACCACAAAATACACAGATCCAGAGTTAAATATATTATAATACTTATGTTATAGTATATGTCCTGTCCTGCTTGGAGGACATCGAAACATAAACATTTTGACTCTGTTATAACACCACAAAATACACACATCCAGAGTTAATATATTATAATACTTATGTTATAGTATATGTCCTGTCCTGCTTGGAGGACATCGAAACATAAACATTTTGACTCTGTTATAACACCACAAAATACACAGATTCAGAGTAAATATATTATAATTCATTATGTTATATATGTCCTGTCCTGCTTGGAGGACATCGGAAACATAAACATTTTGACTCTGTTATAAAACCACAAAAATACACAGATCCAGAGTAAATATATTATAATAGTTATGTTATAGTATATGTCCAGTCTTGCTTGGAGGACATCGAAACATAAACATTTTGACTCTGTTATAACACCACAAAATACACAGATCAGAGTTAGATATATTATAATACTTATGTTATAGTATATGTCCTGTCCTGCTTGGAGGACATCGGAAACATAAACATTTTGACTCTGTTATAAAACCACAAAATACACAGATCCAGAGTAAATATATTATAATACTTATGTTATAGTATATGTCCAGTCCTGCTTGGAGGACATCGGAAACATAAACATTTTGACTCTGTTATAACACCACAAAATACACAGATCCAGAGTAAATATATTATAATACTTATGTTATAGTATATGTCCTGTCCTGCTTGGAGGACATCGAACATAAACATTTTGACTCTGTTATAACACCACAAAATACACAGATCCCAATATATTATAGTTATTATCCAGGATATGTAAACATTTTGACTCTGTTATGATATTGCAGAATATAGTATATGTCCTGTCCTGCTTGGAGGACATCGAAACATAAACATTTTGACTCTGTTATAACACCACAAAATACACAGATCCAGAGTAAATATATTATAATACTTATGTTATAGTATATGTCCTGTCCTGCTTGGAGGACATCGGAAACATAAACATTTTGACTCTGTTATAAAACCACAAAATACACAGATCCAGAGTAAAATATTATAATACTTATGCTATAGTATATGTCCTGTCCTGCTTGGAGGACATCGAAACATAAACATTTTGACTCTGTTATAACACAACAAAATACACAGATCCAGAGTAAATATATTATAATACTTATGTTATAGTATATGTCCTGTCCTGCTTGGAGGACATCGGAACTTAAACATTTTGACTCTGTTATAACACCATAAAATACACAGATCCAGAGTAAATATATTATAATACTTATGTTATAGTATATTTACTGTCCTGCTTGGAGGACATCGAAACATAAACATTTTGACTCTGTTATAACACCAAAAAATACACAGATTCTGAGTAAATATATTATAATACTTATGTTATAGTATGTCTCCTGTCCTGCTTGGAGGACATCGAAACATAAACATGTTGACGGTCTGATCGTTAATATAAAATTGTTGATAACGTGCTAATCAGTTTTTTGTTACTAAAATGCAGGTCGTTTATGTGTTGATAAAATATATCAATCGCAAATAGTTTTACCAAGCGCTAATTTTGAGAACAGTTTCTCTAATCCGTCTTATTATATTTGGAAATATATGTGTTAAAAGCGGAGGAATGTTTTTTGAGAAAAAGGTCTGAAAATTTACCTAGTATATTTGTAAATCGGAAGCAAAATAATTTTTATGTTTCATTATCCAAATTTAACTAACAATAAACAGATTTTGACACTTTCATCGTTCATCGAAAAGGCACAAACATTTTTTTGCAATTAAAATCTTTAGGGAGTGATCGAACAATAGTGAATGCAGATAGCAAAGACAAAGTTAATATCTAACTTTTACCAGTGACGAATTAAAAGATCAGTGCATTGTAAATACGATCTAAATATTGATATGAAACTAACCGTAATGAGCAAATCTGTGAATGATTTTACTTAAGGTACTGGACACTGATGGGCTAGATTTTTATTGTACCATATTTCATGGCATTTTATCAGAAGCTTAGGGGAAAAAAAGGAGATAAGCATTAACATACCTCAACAATATATTTTTTCCAAAATTACAGTCCGAGAAATAGATATTTATAACGCAAAACCTTACAAACGTTTATTTTGAGAAGTTGGATGAACTCAATAAGTATTCCCCTTATACTGGAATTGGAGAGTTTTTTTTCCAAGACCTTAGCAGGCTTCTCGGTCCTCCGTGTGTGTATATTTTCTTCATCGGGGCAACAAGATAAACTGAACTATGCCACTGGAAATATCTTAGACCGAAATTACAAGATATATGCATTTTGACCGAAATTGGCTTTAGCTAGATACATATGTATAATGTATTTTGACCAGGACAAACAGGCAAATTAAAATGTAGCACTGTAATTGTATATATATATTATAAAAAACGTGGCTTATAATTGAGAGGATGGAAATGAGTCTATACTTGCTTACAAGGCAAATATCGTCCTTTTCGAAAATGAGCGTGACTGTTGCTTTTTTAAAGTGAGCAGGAAAAGTGCCTTGTGCAAAAGACCTGTTGATAAAATTAATGAGTGGAGTCAAAACTTCCTTGAAGTAACGTTTCAGTTGCTAAACAGTCATGAAGTTAATATCACACGATTGTTTTGTGTCTGTACCACGCAACCACACTCAATCTGCTCCTCACAGGAAAAATTTGGATCAGGTGAAGCAACGGACGGAAAATATTTAATTAATTTGCTACTTTTATGGGTCAGTGATAAATTTGTTCTGAATTTTGAGCTTTTTTAAAAATGGAGTTTTGGAAAACCTTACTTTTTCATGGAAACACCAGAACCTTCGCATCTTTGGAGTGAAGGAAAAGTACAGGGAAGATACCGACCGTGCCATGGTGGCCTCTGACTCCAACCGCATTATTCCTTTGTTTGTTTTTTTCCATGCGTAAGTTATTCAACAGATTGTACTGACATTTACATAGTCATTTTTAGGGTTTCCGGAATGAATTCGAATGACCATTCGGGCTACGCCCTACTGGTCTATAAAATAGCGAAAAATCCCATCTTGGTTTTTGAAGTTTCGAGAGATTTAAAGAGACTGCCAAGTTTAAACAACTGGTGTGTAAAACATTTTTTCTACCACGGTTTTTACATTCATTTGACCACTTTTTCAATTTGATTACATTTATAATGTGGAAGCATAGAGTTAGTCTGATAGAAACAACACTGCTTATTTAACACTTTCCAACAATCCCTGTTGAGCACAGAAAAAAATATCCAAACAAGGAAATGAAGTTTTAGGAAAAATATAATTTTAAGTGTACATTTTAGAAAATATTAAGTATGGGATGCATGGTCAGTACTGTAAGACAGCTATAAAAGACAAAGATACTATCTAACTTTTACTATAAATTTAAAGACTGTTATAAAATCTACCTTAGTTGTATTTTCACAGAAGTAGGCTTTTCTGACCTAAAAAAAACAGAACAGTTTTGTCTCGGTGTCCGTTTGTTTAATATTGTTAATGAAGAAAAAGGCTAAATAAAATGTGGAACAAAAATAATTTTTCAATTACAATTGTAAATTATCCGCCGGTCCTGGCAGCTAACAAGGTGGACGATGACTGCACGTTGTCTCGTCCTACAGTCGGGGCCGGGATTTGGGCTGATTGCCGTACTGTGCGATCAGCAAATTGCGAATGTTCACACCAAGCTTAACCCGGCAGAGGTCTGTGAAAGTGGAGTCACCATGCAAAACGTTTCCCAAAACTGCTTGGCGTATTATTACGAATGAAAAAAGGTAGCTCAATAGTTCAATTATTTCTCAAAATTCCATAGCTCAAAATTAAAAACAAATTGATAGTGACCTAACTCAAATTCAAAGAAGCTACTCAATTCAATTTCTCTGTTGTGTGTTGTGTCTGTTGTGTCACGTGATCCAAATATATCCTGTGAGGAGAATGAGGTGGATCGCGTAGTGCAACGACTCAAACCAAAGTAATCACGTGATATCAATGGCACGTGTGTGTGGCTACATAAACCTTACTTTAAGAAAATTTCTACTCCAATCACAAATTTGATCTACCTGTCTTTTGCACGAGGCACTTTTCCTGCACTTTTGAAAAGAGCAACAGTCACGCCCATTAAAAAAGGCAACCTTTGCCTTGGAAGCAACTAACACATTATTTCATTCCTCCCAGTAAGTTTTTGAAAAGGTATTTCTTACAAGATTCGAAAATTCATTGATCGGTTTGAAATATTTTGTTATGAACAATTTCAGAAAAAAAATCAACAATCGAGGTGGTTACAGGCCTAATCGGTGCAGTTGCCAATGGTCTTGAAAGAAGAGACCACACGCTAAGCATATTTCTTGACTTGTCAAAAGCATTTGACTGTGTGTATCATGGAAAATTGCTGTACCAGTTAACGACGTGTGTTCGAGGTCTGCTATACAACTCGCTTTTTTCAAGCCTCATGAATAGAAGCTAATGTGTGCAGATTGCAAATATCCTGTCAAGGAAGGTTGAAATAACCTGCGGTGTCGCACAAGGATCCATCCTTGGACCTCATCGATCCTGGCCGGAGAATAGTTCAATATACTGATGATACAACTCTCTGTATTAGACCAAAACAAAATACAAATTAGAAATTAATCAATTTTCAACACTTATTGAAACATTTAGCGTTTTTCAGCGTTAAACCGAAGGTTTCAGTTCCGAATAAAATGCATTCAAATTTTGCCTCCATCAACAAGAATCCTAGGACCTCTTAGCCTTGATGGCGGATTAAGTCCTCCTAGATTAAACTGATTCCCCCAATTTCCTTGGGATGCACCTAGATCGAGGGCTATCCAGGGATAATCACATTGAAGGAACATGTTCTAAGGTATCATTATTTATTTATGTCTTATGAAACATTGCCAAAGTCTGATTTATAGATATACGAATAACGGCCAACTTTTTCGTGTGTATTCTCATCTGACATACAGCTTGAGGCTGTGGGGCAGCTGCTCTAAATATAAATTTGAACGAGTATTCAGAAATTGAAAAAAGCTATCCGAATTATTGGAAAATTGAACTTGTGAAGATGCCTTCAGGAAGTTTGGATTTCTGGTCTGCCCTCTTTCTATATCCTTAACGTGGCCCTGTATTGCCGAGTCAAGTGTGACTTGGTCCAAAACAGGAAAGTTCATCAATAAAGGACAAACAAAAAAAATTTATATAACAAATCAAATTTAAACAACTAAATTCAAAATTCCCTACGAAACATTTCAGTCTGGCATAAGAATGTATCGATTGTATCTAAAAAATGTATTAGCTATCTCTCTTGGCAAACGAACAGCAGCCACATATTTTTATCATCTTTCAGCACGGATGTACACTCGAAAATTAAACAAAAATAATCATATTTTCAACTCCAAATTGGATTACTCCAAACAGAATTGTGGTAATTTGTGGATATTTTTGAATACGTAGAGGGAATATTCACAGCATTCAAATGTTACTATCCAATTTATTTAAAATCTAGTAATGTAGAGTTCAAAATAAAAAAAAAAATAACAAAATGATCATAAAAAATAAAAGGATGAAATGTCGAATAAAAATTAGAAAAAGTAGATAATTTTTCATTAAGTACGTGGGATGTAAAAAAACATTACATCCCAAACAAACAACAAAAACCAAATCCAAAACTCAAAATTGACGGTATATTAACAGATGATCCCTTTAAAGTGGCTTGTGGATTAAAAACTGTTTTACAACTGTTCATGTACCAAGCACATCTTTCAGAATTGACAACCCTATAGTAGATTTACTAGTCAGATCGGTCTCTACCATCAGCTTAAGTGCTCAGCATATTTCTCGACCTTTCAAAAGCCTTTGACTGTGTGTATTTTGAAGAAACTGAAATTATTTAATTCTGAATCAGATTTGATGTATTTTTTTGCTTATCATTGATTAATTTACATCACAAAAATATATAGGTGTAGTATTGGAAGTATAAATGAGCCATAATTTGTATTAAATAATTCAGGTTTATTAAAGTGAAATCATTTACTTATAAACTAAATTATAAATACATCTACAAGATGAAATCAACGGCATTATACCCAAATCCAAATCCAGGGAACCTTGATACAGGATATGGTGAGTATCCTAATCCTGTGCATCCTAAATCGTACCGGTATGGGTCTACTACAACATCAACACCTCCTAATAGGCCTAGATTCGATCCATATAGTCTGTAAGCATCAGCTTCCGCACTAGGGCCTGATTGCGGTGGACGTGGCTGGGCTACAGGAGAGGGACCACTCATCCTTCCACCTTGGAAGGGAGCAGGAGCTGGTTGAGGTCCAGGGTAAGGCGAAGGTTCTGGATACGGTCCGGGAAAGGGGGATGGCGTAGCAAGGACTGCCGTGCAGCTTAGAACGAGTCCTGGAAATTATGACATTTTTTTATCACAGTTGTAAAGTATATATTTTAGAACTATTGTTAATATTCCACAGTATTCTCTCCTTAATATGTATGTTTCATCCTGCTTAACATTAAGTTTAATATATAAAAGAATTTACAATTTATTTTACTAAAGTAACGATTTTAGTTGTCAAGTTAAATGGTGCATAAGCACATTTTACTCTTTTTACAGTATTCTTACGCAAATAAATAAATTATCTGACATAATCAGTAACTAACTTAAAAACAAAACATAAATAACAGTAATATCTTCTAGTTTTGAAAAATAACAATTTTTGAAACTTTATAAACGGGGGGGGGGGGAAACAGAAAAAAACTTCATTATAATTCTTTAAAATTTCGACATAAAGAAACATGCCAAATACAGAATATACAAATATAGTATAAAAGTAAAGAGTTATATATGTATGTGATCTCAGTTTCCTTAATCTTAAAAAGCACACCAAGAAGAAAACTAAAAATGTTATTAAAGAGGGAAAGGAAAGCCCACTTTTCATGAAAACTTGAACCCTCATCTCAGTTCAACATTGAATTGTGATTAATCCTGGTGGTTACGAGTTGAACCGTATTTCTGTAAAAAATGCGTAGCTTTAAATCTGTTTACTTTTAAATCCTTATTAAAATAGACACTATAATATAATTAGTCTAATTTATATTACTTAATTACCGATCAATTGGTTTCTTATTATTATTCAATAATTTTTAATGATAATTTTATTATTTCCTTACCTACATTTTACGAATGATGAAATGTACCAAAATTGAAATTTGTCATCAATGGGAAGCACTTCAAATTAGAAAAAAATAAAACGTAAAATAAAATTCGAGTTATGCTGTAAAATATAATAATAACTTCAGTGGTATTGATTTCCATAAAAATCAGCTCAGGTTTAATTCAATCTAAAAAATAACGTTATAAAATATATTCACGTACGCCTTAGACAAGCCTTATGTCCTTAATTATCGACACTTCTCAGAAGGATTTAGATGAAGCGTATTAGTAGGGTTTAAATAAAGTCTTAGTAAGGATTGTATATTTTATGACCCCGAGCTGACAGTGTTACTAGAAATTTAAATAAATACCGTAGCTGTGGAATACTGTATAAGTTTATTCATTTAAGTATTTTTAATGTTTTATATAACCCGAGTACGGAATAGATTCAAATGATACAAAAATATAAATCATCACGGATACAAGACCTCAGACGTTACTGTGTAAAAATATTCATGAAGCCATTAACAGTTCTAAATAAAGTACTGTATTCTGTATTATTAGCTTTAATAAATCACGTGTTAGCTTAATACGAATTCTATTTACGTATGTGAATAAAAGTATTTTATTTCAATTTGATATAATATTTTTTTTAATATATCTTACCTAAAACAAGAGAGTACATGTTGTATGTTAGGCTTCGGCTTTCCTACTGTCTCACAGAGTGTGAGCCTGGGGTATTTATCTGGTTTCTCCACGTGGATATCAAGTTTACATTACTATCATTCGTGAACGTTCTCTTGTTATCTAGTAAAAATAAATCTGTGCATATTTATACTATTCCATGCAATGATTTTATTGCACTACCTACTTCTTTATTCATTACAGACGAGGAATTAAAAAATCTCATTTCACACGTGTTTGGGATAGATTAGAACAATCTGTCAGTAAAAATTCATAGAACTCGAATGTATTAAACACGAACAAATAGTATATATGTTTATATATACTATCTTTTCTTGTTTAAAACACTCGATTTCTATGAATCTTTACTAGGTTTTGGATATAACTATAAATGAGATTACCATTATTTCTGTAATAAATACAAAAACCGATGTATTATTTAAGTAACGTGCACCCATCAGAAATAATAAACCTTTTTAAAAAAGCGAAGTGCCACCAAAATATTAATTAAGTATTGGTCTACAATTAAGTTTCCACACGAAAATTGATGATTACCGCTACGAAAACGCTGTTATAATATTTATTAGATAATGAATTGGATGATTTTGCCAATGCTTTTATCGTTTAGAGATTGTCATCATGTCACTTTTAATTAGACACATTTTCATGAGTTTAGTGAACAAGAACATAATTTCTTATTGAATTAGCAGTACAAAGGATACATACTTTGATTTTTTTTTGTTATTTTTATTGATTATGTGTCTTTTATGCGCTGTATAGGTAAAGTTTAAAGGAATAGAAGCAGCAAAGCCGCAGTTTTACTGTAAAATTCAAAGTTCTAAACAAAGACGTAATAATCATAAATAAATTAATAAAAATTCACTAACCTAATCAATGATTAATAACATTTTTCAGAAATATGACACTTTTAAAGTGAAAAGGTACAACATTTCTTACATTAAACTATTAAATATACCTTAACAGCTCAGAAGTTTAGTGTTTAGGAATAAAGCACATGAAACCGTACATGATTAAATTTTATTAATGTTAACAAAATACTATTTAGAAGGAATTGTCGGATTCATGTCATTTGCCATTATTATAAGTATTGACCTAAAATTATAACCCTACATTTGAGGATTAAAGTCCACCCTCTGCGTAAAATCTGTGAAACTCCCTAATAGTTACATAAGGCTGTACATGCAAAACTTTAAAAGTAAAAAGACGGTTGAGTCCAATCTCCCTCTCCAAACTTTATACTGCTGTACCAGTCAGGCACTACTTAATGTTTATGTACAATATCATCACACACCTTTTAGTTTTCAATTTGTTTTATTTATGTTCAACCTTATCTAGTAGAGCTTATGAAAGATGAGAAAGAGGATATATTCCAATAATACAAACTTATTGTGTTATTTTCTTGACTCTGTTACCAGAAAGTTTAACTTCTAGAGGATATATTAGTTGAACCTACACTGCATAACCAAACTGTCACTTATATCTGGGAAACTCTCGATTTTCACGAGCAGTAAATCAATGACCGCAAATATTTAGATATTGGTGTGGAAGGAAAGATCGAGAAGTCTAATTTAGTGCTCACAATGATTGTTGGACAGGGTGGAGTGTTAATGGATGTTGCTAGCCTTGAAATGATTGAGTGCCCTTCCCTGTCCGGTTGGACTGGGGGGCTAGAAGAGAGCTGACCTTCCCTTCTTCAAAAGTGGCGTTACTCGGATGTAAGACGCTATCCCTCTGCATGGGATGTCGATGGCCCTTAAACCCACTTTAACCATCCTGAATACATCGCTGTGGAAGGAAGAAATATATAACGATGAAAATTTTAACGAAATGTGACCATCGCCAGTGATAAACTTTCAACAAAAAAAGGACACATTAATTAATAAAGTACCAATTGCGAAGGATTATTCTTCAACACAGATCAGAAGAACTTCAAAAGGGTAGAAAGTGTATGTAAAGTTAGAGTAGATTAATAATAAGAAATATTGTAAGGATATAGCAATACCTTGTATTAGTAATATACTAGGTAATGTACAATTTTATTTACTGTACTCTCTTACGATAATTGTATTATATCATACAGGGTTCAGTCCTGCATTATGTACGTAATGGATTTGAAATTTGCCATTGATGAAGTTATTTGAAGAGATAAATGAACATACAGGTAAATAGGTACAATGAAGCAATAGACTGCAAAAATAAATGAAAATGTTCATAAATTAGAGTAGATAATATTAAAAAATGTGAATTCAGTCATTAGTTACACAGAAAAGTACAACGAATAATACCCTCCTCTTACCTTCTTCAATTGTATAAATAAAAATAACATAGGATGAATTTTAGGCTTTGAAACTAGAGGTATTGTGTTTTTGACAATTTACAAAAAACTTTTTTTGCTATTTTAATGGACATTAGATCATAGAACCCTTTACTCGTGACCTATAGTGTGTAAAATAAATAAGGTGTTGGAGATTTCAAAATTTGTGTTTTACGTCTTTCAATAAGTAGAATGTTTAGATATATTTTAGTACAGCAATGGTTATACAGAATGTCCCGTAACTCTCTGGACAGTATATCACGTTATGTACGTATTTCTCAGGTCAAGACAAACATAATTCAACATATGAACATTGGTCTCTGATTCTTTGTTTCACATCTGTCTATCTGTATGTGTTTTTATAAACAATTATTATCTTAAAAAATTACAATTTCAATTATATCAAATTTGGTTCAAATGTTTATGATAACAGTTACCTAAAAACATATCATGAAATTATCTTTAGTATTTTAAAAATGGCGGTGATTAAAACTTTAAGTATCTGAAAGGTTAGCAGTTTTTCTAAAGAATTACACGAATAATAGTTTTTAAAGGATATTATCACACATCTACTGACACAAAAATTATTTACATCAAATAATAAATAACTGATTTAGAGCAAATTTAGTGTGACAAGACATGGCCCCTAATGAGGTTCTCCGCGAATAGCCAACAATACAAAAACTTAATTAAGGGGTAGTTATATAATACTATCACTTATCTGTGGCTTTGCACGCGATTTATTACTAAACAACAGATACATGGTTTAATAAACATGCCTGACAAGTGATGGTCAATGGAAGATATTTCAGACTCCCGATTCTCTTCACAATAATTGAACTTAAGCTTAAAGAGCAATGCTCAAAGTCCTGAAGTAGGAGCATAAAAAAGTTCCTATGATTGCCACTGAAATACCCAAATTTCACTACAAAATTCCATATGATGAATAGCTTCACCAACTTAAGTAATACTTCAAGTAATTATTTAGAGATAAGGAATACTAAATTCGTCGTAGTACACTCAGTAGAACCACTTATGATGAAATATGATAGAGCCCTGTCACAATTTTGAATGTGAATTAGACATGTTTATGGTACGTATTACTTTAAAGTTCATTGATAATTTGTTCTAAAGCTAAATAAAATAAAATTGCTACTAGCTGTTATTTGAAGTTAACGTGTGAAAAAATCCCGTTCAGTTGCCACAAGTGAATTTGCTAAATTACAACTAAAAAACCTGCATATTCAGCCTGAGAAGCCTATCTTCAGAAAAATGTTTATTTTTTCCATTATAATTTATTCCGGTCTAAGGTGTTTCCGGCACCACAGACTGCTTTCTTTGTCGTATCGACCAAGAAAATTAGTCTGAAAAATCTACTTTCGTCAAAAAATTACACAATCTGGTCATTGATACACTGGTTAAGTCTGTACAAACGTTAAGTCTAATATGGAAGATATAATAACTGGATATGGTTATAATTTATATTTATGGCATTTTATGTACTGAATTAGCTTTAGACTTTGAAAATTATAAAATATGTTTTTTATTCAAATTTGTTTTGAGCTTAGTTTAAATGGGAAGATTGATCGTATTTGAATTTATTTGTTAATTTCATTTGCTTGAGTGTTGTTTTCTTTTTTTTCTAAGAAAGTTGGAGCCTCTACACAGGCAGTTCCTTGCCTTTTGAGGTCCTATTTTGTTTTCTTGAATTTTGTTTATTGATGTACCTTAGCTGTATTAATATAAAAAAAAGACATGTTCATATTTCTTTAACAAAAAGTTACATTGTTTTATTTTTATTTTCATGTCAATTGTGTCTACAATTAAGGAGCAATGTTTGTGTTTGTGCTTAAGGTATAAATGATGTTTATATAATTTTACTATTGTACATATTTTCAAGAAAATAAATATTCTTTCTATCTATCTTTCTATCTGATATCTACTTGTGGTGCCTTAGCACTTTTACCCTAATTCAGAAAGTATTCAGTGTGAGTAAAAACTCTGGATAAACTCTATTTACGAGTAGTCTTTTATGGATAAAGATGGAGGGCTGAAACTCGGGATACCTTTCTCGGAATTTTAAGTGAACTTTTTAATCACTGCTATAGATTTACACGTTTTCCAAAAAATAGGATTTTGAGGGAGTGGCTCAACATTGTTAAATGTAAAAACCCATTGTGTGACCACATCCCAGCAAAAAATGGCAGCTCAATGAAATTAATTAAGTTAAAAGCATGAATGGATTCTGCTCAACGTTCATTGGGCAGAGATAGAAAACGCAACTCAGGACAGCTCTCTAAGAAAACAAAATCGAACCATTTCACCAAAATGGGCTTAATGGGTGGCAGTTGTAAAGTTACAGTAGCACTAGTAATTACAATTATGTTAAGCGAAAAAACGGCTAAAACCTACTAACCTGTGTTTTTGTATAAGATGTTCAAACTGCTGTCCCAGGACAGTTTTACAATGTCTAAACCGTGTAGAAACTTGAAAATGCATGCTGTATGGATTCATGGTGGGGTTTTTTGGGTCAAGTAATGGTTCTTAACGTTTAAAAATTTTGAGCCACTCCCTCAAAATCCCATTTTCGGGAAATGGGCAAAGTTGTAACAGTGACTAAAAAGTTAACTTATATTTTCTATATTCCCGATTTTCATCCTTCCATCTTTGTCCATAAAAAAACTAAACAGAGTGTATGCATACTTTTAACTATATATTTATTATACTTTGGTCAGAAAGTCTAAGGATACGAGTCTAAAGTATTTTCTCAGCCTTTACTATGTTGAGGGGATAATATATTTGATTGTTTTAGTGTAAAATAAAATCAAAGACGGTGCAATTTTTGGTCCTTTCTATGAAAACGAGAAGTTCAAAAACAAAATATATATCTTCTAGGAGAAGCCCTATTTCTGTTCCTTTAATTGGTTTGGAATTCATACAAAATTTACACTTTTTCTGCTGAGAGTATATAAAACGTACGTGTGTTTTAACTTTGATATTTTTAGTAAATAAAAAAAAGTGTTTCTATATGTTGCAACCTTATTCATACCCCTGCGGATGGTTGATCATAACCAAAACTCATTTTCATAGTTAGATGGTTAGGAAAGAATGTATGAAAGTGTCTGGCACATCAAGTGAAAAAACACACTAATATTTTTCTTTTAGGGGTTGCAACCTTCTTTCAGCCCCTATTTTGGTTGATATGTATAAAAATTCTTTTTTTTTTCTGTTGGGATCATGAGGCTCATATATTCGGACAACGAGAAGTTGATAAAACCAACAATAGTTCTTCTGAAGGTTGCATTACCATTTAAAACTCCTATGCATGAGTAGTTTTTAACATAATTATGTAGTTTTTCTATTTAAGCCATAAGATATGCGGGTGCCAAATTTGAAATTTCTGTGATATTATTTGGAGAATTCGTGATGAGTGAGTAATTGAATGAGTGAATACATAATTTCTTGTATGTATAAAGATTAATTTACAGAAGCGTTTATTTCCTAACAGAGATTCATCATCTTGAAGAATAATTTAATAACGTAGTTTTTGTAAAAGGCAGCCCAAAAATATACACACCATAAAAATTTCACTGAAATAAACCAATTTAGAATAATCAAAACAGTATATTTCTATTAACTTCTAATATTTCTTACTTTGAAACTAATAAAAATATCCACTTGTAGCCCAAATAATTATTAGCTTTAAACAGTTTCATGGTAAAAGAAACCCTTATATTGTTACGACACTATTACAATAATTGTTTCAAAAATCATTATAAAGCTAAAATATGTCTTCCTTGTAGTCTGTAAATGTTTTTGTTCTGTCGTAACGATTCCTATGTTTCCAAAATCGGTTGTGGGAATTCAAGAATATTACAAGTAATCCCAAGTATCAACTCGTTAAATAACATATGCAGTTTTAAAATGGTGCATGGTAAGACTCCAGTTACACAAAGTAGTTCACTATTGGGCAATAAAAGGTTTTCTGAAAAACAACTTCAAAAATGTTGGTACCTAATCATAATAATTCTCCAACTACCTTAATATACCTGACCCCACTTCCTATTGAAATTTAGAAAATTCACATTAGGATCAAACTTGATTCTTATACGTTTTACTCATGACGAACATTTTAAGACCCATCATTAATAAAGTTCAATTCCACTCATGTATTAAATAATCTAGAAATTTCAGTAACTATGATTCAGTGAGGTTTATATTTAAGAGCTTAGCGTAACTCAGTTTCTCGCTACCACTCGCTAACATTCTTTATAAGCACGTAATCTAAAGCTGTCAGAATTAATTTCAAACTGAGCCCCAAAGTGTCATACAAAGATACCTTTAGAAAGGTTGGATTACTGACTTTACCCTATATTTATAGTCTCGAGATTATCCTGTTCTTGAACTTTCATATCAAGCAACACAGAATGGCACATTTTGAACGCTTGCTGTCTCAAAGTGGTGTCAGACAAATCAATATGTTCCCTGATGTTATCACAGAACTCAATGATCTAAAGAAATGCAAAGCTCGTCTGAAACGTCTCCTGGTGTTAAATGTGTTTTATTCTGTTGAAGAGTTCATAATGAGCCGCTGGGATGAAAATCCTTGAAGGTTTTGAAAACAATAGGCAATTGAATAAGAATTACGCAGTCTTCTCTTGATAGAACATGAAGAATCTTAGAGCATTGGAAAAGTTTAATTTTTATCACTGGTAAATAGTGAACATTTTCCAATATTAATTTTATTCTGGCGATACCTTTCAGAATCTATAATTCCATCATCAGACATTTTTGAAGTTAAGAGATGATGGAATCATTATGTCTGAAGGGCCTTGCAAGAATAAAATTAATATTGGAAAATGTGTATTCATTTACCAGTGGTATCGATAAAACATAGTTTAACTAATGTATGTCCTTATCTTACTTTGTTAACACAGGCAATGGAATTGTTCATTGTCTCTAAGCAATAAAGATTATTATTCTGGTAAATTTTGTACTCCAAGGCTTAAAACTTCCAATGTGTGAATTATTCGTAGGTACAAATAGCCACCGATTTCCATTTAAGCTACTAAGTAATTAAATAGGAAACAAAATGTGATAATACTAACTTTCATTGTGGTTGCTTAGTGACTTACAAAATAATGAAATAAGTAAATGTGTTGTTTCTGCCAAACTTTAATGATTTTATTTCTAGTTCATAAAATTACAGACAGTATATTAATACAGGCGTATGCGCAAAGCCGTGGGCTAGTGTCGCTAGGCGTAACTCGCTGCCAGGAACAACAGAGAATAGCGAGCACTGATCATACAGTCCCTCTCGCTAATACTCTTGATTCAACACGTACTGCTCTGTAGTCGTGCTGCCTGAGGTTATCACCCCCTTAGTGGCCTCAGTGCTTTCATGGCCGAGCATGTTAACCATGCGTATTAGTCATGCCAATTCTTGTCTTATTCCACGCGAAACCCAAAACAGTCATGTGTTGTTCCTACTTTCGTGCAATTTTAAACTACATTCACTAACATAAATATATTAAAATAGCTAATTAAAATTAAGAAGTATTTAAACAATATTCTTTAATTTTTTAATTAATACAATAATGTAAAACTAGGAACTAGGATGTGGTTACGCCCCTCAAAGCAAAGTAATTATATTAAGTAACATTTATAATGATTTTTTAGATAATATATTATGACAATTTCATATATATATATATATATATATATATATATAATATATATATATATATTTATATATATATATATATATTTAATTTATGATGGAATTTTTTATGTATTAAAATGTTTTACATTTTCACATACTAAGTTCACGAGAATGAGCACTAAGGATTTCCCAAGTTTTACTGCTACCTTAGAATAGAGTCACATTCCTCTAATAAATTATAAAAATCTTTTGAAAATTAATTAATTTATGGTTACTTGAAGATACAAATGGCCACTACATTGCCATTATTTTTATAACATGAATTTAATTAGATGTAATAGCTATATTTAAACAAATTTAGACTTTTTTTTTTTTTTTTTTTTTTTTTTTTTTTCTCTTTTAAGCCTCAGCTTTAAGCTATGCTGGCTTCGATGTACACTGGTTTATTATTACACTGATATTTATTAGCAAAGTACTCTGATTTATTATACTGGTATTTATTTGCAAAGTACTCTAATCGTGTCTATGCCTGATTGGACCTCCCCGGGATTTGAACCCGTGATCTCTCAGTTAGAGAGCCGAGACTATATCCATTAGTCTACGGAGGAGGACAAAATTTAGACTTAAATAAATAGACATGTCATTAAAAATACAAAGAGATACAATTTTTAATATAAATTTTTACATATACAGTAGACATTCTTCCTGGCCTTTGAAATTTTATCTCTTTGTATTTTAATGACATGTGTTTTTATTTAAGTCTACATTGTTTTTATTATTGTGATATTGTTCAGTGAATTAAAGGAAACACTGAATATTAACTAATAGTGCCTATAAAAATGAGTGATTCATCTTGTCAACGTCTCTTTCATTCCGTTGCAACATCTATTCAAATTTTCGTTTTGCAATGTTTTTTTTCGGTAGTGCTGTAACCAAAAATTATCAATTTTATGTTGTCAGGTAAAGCCTACTTATTTCCAAAAAAGTCTAATTTGTCATGTGAAAAAATAATAAAAATGTTGTCTATACCACGCCTCCCCGTCAGATCTCAGGTAGTAGTTTGTAAACTGTAACCAACATGAATATATAATATGGCATATAGACGTTTCTGTGATTAGGATGGCATTAAAATTACAAAAGAAAGATGAATATTTCGCCAACTTATATTCATGTACGTTCATTAATTATTACGACAACTATTTAACGATCACCATAACGTGTGTCTTTGACACTTTTTGAATGAGAATCTTCTCATTTAATCTGGGTGGACGATTTCATTATTAAGTCCCAGAGGCTCCAGAGCTAATGTATTCTACCACAGGTATCACGATATCATAAAATTAAAATGCAGAAAATTATTAAATTGCTAACATTAACATTAAAGTCTTTATAACTTTGTAAGCGGATAAAAAATCAAATAATTTCTTCATTGAATCATATTCATAATTCTCTTTAGGTTGCGCTAAAACTGTGATGTATCAAAATATGCAAAAAGATATATATATATATATTTATTTATTTATATTGTTTATTTTGACTTTGAAAGTATATTTTATGTATTAAAACCAATACTATACATCTTTTCCAAATTTGAATAAAAATATAGATTTATTTGAAAGCAATAGAAATAATTTTACTGTTTCAAATTAGTTGTATAAACATTATATCACTGATTCTCGAGTGATTTAATTTTATATTTATAAGAAACATTAAACAGTTATGTTGCAGACATTAGTTCCTGCATTGGTGTTGAGGGAATTAAAACATAAATTAAAATATGTTTAAAGTACAACGTGTTTTGTTTCTTTTTTATAATGAGTAAGTTAGAATATACTAAAATACTATAAAAACTATCACACAAGCACTACACCGTCTACACCGTAATCAAATAAACCGAGTCCAAGTCCAGGGCTTCCTGCGATTATTGATCCAGGTAATCCGTATCCGCATCCACATCCACATCCGTATCCGCATCCGTTTAGAGAGCCTCTATACAGACGGTAAGGATCGGCATCAGGACCAGCGCTAGGTCCAGACTGAGGAAGATGTGGCTTGGCTTTAGGGGACGGTCCACCTACGGGGCTGTGTTGCGATGGGTAGGGTGCAGCCGCAGAACGTGGATAGGGTCCCGGAAGTGCTCTAGGACCCGGCTGTGATCGGGGGTTGGGGGAGGGATCTGCGAGGACTGCTGTGCAGGCTAGTAGTAATCCTGGGAACACAGGAGTTAACTTAAAACAACGAATACAATTTGGCAAGTTAACTCATGTTGGAGTTTATTAAATCATTAATTTTCAATGTTTTCATGTTAAAAATGAATACAGTTCCGTGTAGTTGTTCTCTCTTATAATAAAAGTAATGAATCATACATCACTCAAAAGTTATTCAATACGAGATAAATAAGAGCATGAGGTACCTAAAGAATTCAACATGTGCTTTCTTTGTCTCTATTTAATTATTAAAAAATAAATATGGGAATAGACCAACATTGTATGAGTGTGTGTGCAATACGTAACTGAATTGGAAAAATGAGGATGAATCTAAAAAGTGTAGATTTTCTGGTACTTGGGGGAAAGATAGTCACAATTTGAATTATTGTTAAACTATGTTTATTTTTAATAGCTAAGGGCAGTATTAAAGATATGTGTGTTTAATTTTTGACAAATTACTTAGTAATTCAAAAAGCTACGATCATCACTCAATACCTTACAAAAACTTATTAACAGTGTCTACATAAAATTATAACAAGTCGTAATTTATACGTAACTTTATTTTTAATGATATCATAAACCGAAATGTTATACTTGATTGTATAATTTCATGCGTGGCTACCTAATATTGGTAGCCTTAGATAGCTATTTCATGTTTATTTACTTATAGAGAGATAATTAAAAATTGATTATCCTACAATATATATATAAACTGTACAGTAAATATATCACAATATTTAGATTCGAAGAAACAAACACATAAAACCTATTGGTGTTTACATCAAAATGTAATACAAAACTATGAACTAATGTTACTCAAACTGCTCTCTTAATGATGGAAATTAATTCCATAATAACCATATGAGATTTTGTGTCAGTAATTATAATAAGTTTTCCTAACAAAAAAAAGAAGTAGGAGGATGGGAATATTAAGCTTATTTTAAGGCATAAAATACGAAATAAATTTAATAGTATAGTGTGTGTTCATATAAAAAACACTACCATAAACTTTTATTGCAGAGTATGTATGTAGAAGAAAGCTTTTAAAGTTCAATTAATCGAGTACTATTGTAATGACGTACTAATAAACAGAACGAGTGAATAATCACCTGTGATAAGAAAAGTCTAGAGAATGCATTGTTGAATTTCAAGAGACTAATTCCACTGAACGACTTTTACATGAATTTAGAAAGAGCACTTGGAGTACCAAAGGACGAAACACATGGGGAGATGACTGAGATCGTTGTAATAAATCGAGATTACAAAGGGAGATACGAAAATTATATGCACTACTTAAAGATATTACATAACAATACGTCTTTGCCACGTTGTTGCCAAATTAGAGTAATAATGAACTTAAAATTTTATCTGGGGGTGAACAAAGTGGTTCCAATGTTCTTTGGAATGTTGCCTATCATGATTAATTTTCTACTAAAACATTTATATTTACTTCTCTTAAACGCTGACATCAGCTCACACGATAGGAGTCAGAAGTCTTGACTCAAATCATACCTGTAGTCGCAAAAGTTTGAAGTAACATACTCGTATAAAAGCGAGACTAGAATCAACAACGAGTTCGAAGTACTCAAGTGTACTCAAACTCGCAGACAAGACGAGCTAGCCCTTTTCCGGTAGGCGGATAGCTACATTGTTTAAGAGAGAAAAGATTACTAAACGTGCCAATTAGGTAATCATTCCGCCGAGAATTTAGTTTAAAAATATCTGCAAAAAATAATACTGACCAGTAACGAGCAAAAATATATATTACAAATAATATAATGAACTAACGATATCACCTTACAACATTATTGATGAACCAAATATCTGAGCAACAGTTATTGTAAGGATAAAAAAATCCCGAATAATACTGGTCCCAACTTAATTTTATCTAAAACTGAACTAAATTAGTAAAATTTCAAAAATTAAATGTAAATTTTTTGACATCGAATTTGAATTTTATTACATTTTTGCACATTAAATTAAAAACCCATTTAGATTACATGGATCAAACACGCTCTTTTATTTCAATGATAGACAGTATAAATAGTTGTACTGACATTGTTCATTGCAAATTACTTCGAAGCAAGTAATTATATTATGATTATATTTATTTTAAATAACCGTATAGGTAACATTAATTTTATGTCGACTTTGATATCAATTATATTTGATGGTATGGTTGAGACTTAAATTATTAAGCACTTTATATTACAAAAAACAACTTGTAGCTTACCGAAAGTAAGAGAGTTCATTTTGGAGTGAGTTCTTGATTTCCACTGAAAATCAGAGTATTGAACTACAGCTTTTATCAGGTTGGATTTTTTGCTCGTGGGAGGAAGTTTAAGAATTATATCGTTATGTATACTTTCAATATGAATATCTAATGAAAACCTTTATGAAATATTTGTTTAATTATCTATTTAGAAGGTAATTCATAATTTCTAATTGGTATTGAATACTTAGGCACCATTTAGATATATCACTTCTCAAGGACGATTGAAAACTACTGTAATTGTCAAGTTGTCAAACGTCTTACAAATTATTGTAAAAGAAATGATTATTTAGTACCCCTAATTATTTATTGAATGGTGTATTTTTTAAATTTATTTATATTTCCAATATAAATATCTGCAAAGTAAATCTCAGGTGCAATTTAATTTCGAAGCATATTTCCAGCGGGAAGTTTTCCCTAATTTATTTCGAAGTTTTATTTGTGTTTATATAGTTACCCATATGGAATTTTAATGGTGGTTTCTTATTAACAAAATATATAGTTAGGTAAAATTGTTTTGGTAAGTGGAGTTTCCTTCGACAGTTATTGAACCGGAGGATAGGGCCTAGGGTTAAAACCGTTCACAAAATACTTTAGGCATCTTATAGTTGGATTAGGTACTTTGATCTAAAATGGTATGAACTGTTATAGTAGAAATGTTTAAAGCTTATAATTTGTAGGAAGCTGCCTACTGTAACAGGTAAGGTAGTAAGGACCAATCAAAACAAATATACAGATACACAACAAATATGTAGATGCTGATAGATATTGAATAACATTGACGTGAACTTAAATAGAAAAATTAACCCTCCATCGGGCGCTAAACGGAGTTTTCCTCCGTGTATTTTTTATTATTAAAAATAGTACTACTTTTCTGTTGTTAGCAGTCGTGTCCCGCAGTGTACTTCACGAGCATCTTTCGGGGAAGCGAAAAAATAGCCTCCCGCTTATCTTTGTCAAAATCTGTAAGTATGAGGTCTACTTCCGTGCGAGACTGGACGATTCCTCCGTGAGCGCCCGATGTCGTGTTTGTAGTCCTTGAACGAAATCTCCTTGAGCGCCTTATAGTGTTTAGTTTTTATGGAGTAATAATCCGTGTGCGCCTAAATGTCTGACCTGTGATGATTTCTTTTTAAGTTTTACAATATATTTTGATTTGAATTTTGTGAAATGGAGAATGAAGACGAGAGACTTGTTAGTACAGTACCCGTGTGCTAGGGAACATTTCAGTACTGTTTATGGAGTGAACATTGTCGTTATAAGAACCAGAAGGAAAATGTTTTGAAACTTTGTGTAGTGTTAAAAAATGTTTAGTAAAGAATAAATTTTGATTTTAGAATAATAATTGATATTACAATTGTATAATATCTCAAGAATTGAAGTAAGTTGTTTTTGTAAGAAGTTAAAAAACTAAGTAAATTTCCATATATTATTACAGAAGGTTAAACATTTTTACAATTAATTGCATTATTCCTTAAAATAAATCATGTTGTTACTATACAATAACATTTCTTTAAATTTCGATATTCTTATTTGGAAAATTCATTACATAAAAGAGTAATTTTTATTTAAATTCTAAAAATGAATATATTACATTGTAATTAAATCAGTATGAATATTTAAACAAATAAAAACAGTTTAAACTACTATAATATCCATTATTCACTAACTTGGAGGAAACCTCCGTGAGCGCCTGATGGTGTTTCTAATTTTAAGCGCCCGATGGAGGGTTTTAATTATTAGCGGAGGAGCATAAGCTTACAATTTAGCAATCAATTTTCCAAATTATAGAGGTTATAAAGTTCTGAAGCAATAATATTAACAGATGTCACACGAGAACCTCCTAATAAAAAGCAATTCTCAGAGTCCAAGAGGTTGGATCCTTCCAAATGCCGTCTCTTTCGGAAAAACTAATTGCTGGAAACTACCAGTAGCAGAAAGTTCCAATGTTGCTGGGAGCATCCCAAGAGTCAGATGTATTCTATTGGCCAGAATCGTTTAGACTTCATAAAGTACAGGAGTTTAAAAAGCTAGAATAGCCCAAAGGCCTATATTGGTGAAAAGTTCGTGTGCATGGGATACTCTAAAATTCAAAAGCATCTAGGGGCAAAAATCTTCTAGTAGTAAAAAACCTTCAAGATATTTTTCATCCATGAACATGTCGACAGGTACACCAGCAAATGTCACATAAAATTGTCGAATGACAACTAGACTTCAAACGTCTTAAACATTCAAATTACTTTTTTGGACTTAAATGTATTCAATAACCTTACATATAACAGATGTAACCACTTCGTTTACACATCTAGAAGAGTTTTGAAAACAGTAAAAATCCTATTTGCCATCATATACCACAAAAGACTCATTGCACTATTTGACCTTGAGTAGAACATTTGTCTGTAATTCATAATTAAAAAAATAACTATAACGTTATTTAGTTGTATTTTATATAATACACATTTTTGCAACCCTGCTACTCGTTACTGATTAATATAAGTTACATCTGATGTTCTTAGAACTACATTCTTGGCGGATTAAAACCTAATTGGCAAGCGTATTCATTTTTCGCTCGTGAACTTTGTAGCTGTCATTCCTGCTGCTAAGCAACACATCGCACGCCTTGTGCGCGAGTTTAACTTCGAGCCTCTGAGTTTGATTTTAACTATGAGCCCAATTTGGAGGGCTTCCAGCATTCATGTTTTAGAGTTCTAGTTAACGAATCTTCACGTTTTCTGACTACAGCTGCAATGCTTGGAAAGTCTACAGAGCAAGGGAAGCCAATTTCAAAGTTTTAATGATTATTAAGTTCATATGCAAAGTTCCTATGCTCCCAGAACATTAGAACCATTAGGCCTACCCCCATGATATCATTTAGTTCATTATCACTCCATTTGCCAGCGATGTGGCATTACATTATTTTATTAATAACATATAGAAACGGTGCTTTTATTTTTATTTGTCACAATTAAACATATAAGTAAACTTTGCAAATCGAGTATTTATTGATACGAACTCAGCGGTACCCAACCACTTGTGTTTCTTCAATTACTAAAGTAGCATTATTTGGCCTTTAAAGTTATTAAAATTCAATCTGAAAATAAATATAGAATACTTTGCATGAGTTGCATTGAAAATAATTAGTATGATAATTAAAGACACACTCTTACAAAAACTTTAAACTGACGATAAAAATACTCTTTAGAGAGCAGACAATCCCTTTCAGGGATCAAGTAGTAGTTGGATAGGTGGGCCCTGTCAATTCACAGCCACTACAGCTGTAAAAATGTATTAAACTTTGGCACGTATTAAAAATTAGAGTTCAACAATTTATGTTTTTTTCGCTGTTGCTGTGCTCAAATTATCATTAAGTGGGAAAGGGTGGGACAGTATATATCGAACCTGATGCTGAAATCTTTTGTCACAATCAGCGAACTATCTATGTGGTTTTATAAGCGCTGTTCAAAGATAATTTGGTACGAATACAACAATAAATTTGTCAATTCCAAAAACGATAGAGTTTGAATGTTTCTAAAAACTCAGCAACTCCATAAGAACAATTTTTACGCAAGGTTCTGAAATTGTCCCACTATGATACAGTTGTTTCAAGAATAACAATACATATTCTGTGTTTACATTTATTTTTATGTATGTACAATATATTTGTTCTCTTATGACAAGAAATTGCACCTGAGTTAAACTTCAAATGAGAGTGGTGTCATCTGGTAGCAAAAGGAATAACTAATGGGACCAGACACATAATTTAATACATAAAATTAGTTTCCTTTGACATTGTGGGACAAAATATTTACAGTAACTGGAGGAACAAATACGGATGCACCGGCACTAACATGATTCAGTGAACCATTCCCTCCGTCACTACCATTTGAGGAAACAAACGGACACAGTGAGCCTGACACCATAGGAAATGGGATCTCAAAGCAACAGGAATGGTACTAATGAGGTATAAATATATTGATGTAATTCCTAGAAAATCTATCAAATATGATGAAATAATGAATACGGATTAAGAAGCAAGAATATATCTGTTTGAGGTTTAAATATATTCTTGCCTTCAAAAACCCAATTCCAAGGGTACAAACAAAAGCCGCGAACCAAGTTGCCGCAAAACATTCCCTATTAGTGAATTCAGCACGCCTTTTAAAGACTACTCAAGAATGAGATACAGCCGGAAGTTAGTATTTGTTAATCTAAACCTTATATCAAAAATTGACAATTTGGGATTACAGTAGGCCAGGCCAATGTATGAATGTATATAATATGTCTGTTTGTATCCAAATACTATTCTGGCAAAACAATCATTAATTTAAGAGGAAGAACAACTAATTATTAGTTTGATATTTTTGAAAATTAAGAGATCATATATCTACAAGCGATTGAACATGTGAATTTAGACAACCAGAGGGTTTAAATATAAGGAAAAACTCTCATTATTAAATTTTATTTCTTCGATGACAATCAAAAACATTTAACCTAACAGTTATGAAATTTTTTGTTATAATATTCATTCGGTTTTATTTAATTTTTCAATGATGCATCTTTGATAACAACACAGATTTAAACGAAAGTTTTTAAAAATTAATAGTCGTATGCATGTTTTTTTTTTCGATAAAAAACTATCCGAATCTGTTGATTGTATTATTTTGTTAAAAAATTATAAACGATAGGGATCGAGGCGTTGCGCTAGCGTGGTTCTGCAGCTACCTGAGCGAGAGGCGACAGGTTTTGTCCATCTGCGGAGAGAACAGCAATCCTCGAGATGTAGATTATGGTGTGATTCAAGGTAGTACATTGTGATATATTTAGTTTTTGATTTATATAAACAATATTTGTAAACAAAATCAGCATGGAAAACTCTTTCTGTTTGCGGATGACGGCAGGATTTTTATTTATTTATTTATTTATTTATACACGGTTGTCACCATTTTTACAAGTAATATAATAATAGATCATGTTCCACAAGATGGCAATATATACAATCAAAACAAAACAAAACTTCATCTTAAGTGAATCATACTCATGCAACAGGAGAGAAGCCAAGAAAATTATGTAGGCTACATGCAAACAATACAATATGCCAAATACAATATGCTAAACACAATAAGCTACTAGGCATAAATAAACAACAGACAGACATGCAATACATTTGATTCATTATGACTAGTTCATACACGAGCAGTCTGTATAGACTCATATACCATAAAACAAATTAATACAACAACCAACAACATGCAACCAGTACATGCCAATTAATATCTAAAATATACAGTTTATATACAAAATAAATATA
The DNA here is from genome assembly GCF_021130785.1 of Homalodisca vitripennis. Taxonomy (NCBI): domain Eukaryota; kingdom Metazoa; phylum Arthropoda; class Insecta; order Hemiptera; family Cicadellidae; genus Homalodisca; species Homalodisca vitripennis. The sequence goes on from NC_060213.1 coordinate 109,481,482, forward strand.
TTAAGTAATAAATAACAATAATATCTACATCTAAAAACACATTGAAAATAACTGCAATATCGGCAAGGTGCAATAACTATTTACGAAATATAGTAGGGCAATAATCAACAAATACAGTAACTAGTACAATTCAACAATAAAATACAAAAGAGCTATAAAACGAACTGGTATAACAATGCTCTAACTATCCAGTATCAGATAATGCTTACATTGTGTAGCCCAATAATAAAAATATCCTTTTCAGCGATGACACACTATTGCAAAAAAAGTCGTGGTGATGGCAGATTAGGTTACCAAGCCGGTGTAATCTGGGGATGACACTGTGAAATTCATAGTTGGTGGAGCAATGCTGTACACAGAAGATGTCCAGAGACCGAGTTCTACCAGGTACTCTGAGATTGATGAGGTGGAGTAACTCCGAGCAATCGACATCTCCAGTGAGGATCTTCTGTAGAAACACCAGGTCATGCAGTCTCCTTCTCGCATATAATGGAGCCAGCCCCAATTGATCCGCTACCAACTCCAAGGGAACTTCACTGTAGTTGTATCCCAGCTTGGTACCAATTATCCTAACAAAGCGATCTTGTATGCTCTGGAGTCGCTGAATATGTCCAAGTTGGTGGTAGGGACACCACACAACACAGCTTCAATCCAATGGTTTTCTAGTAACCATTGGATTGAAGTAGAAGAAAAGGCTTCAAACGACTTAATGATGTTGAAAAAATGGTTAGATCAAAATGTTCTCTCATCAAATATATGCAAGACAAAGTTTCCACTCATCTCTTTGAACAACAGTTAAGATTACAATCTAAATGGTTTGAGGATTCATCAATGTGGCAATTCTGAAGATTTACTATGTGGATGTATAGAAGGTGTTACAAGTTGCAAATATCTTGGTGTAATGTTTGATCGTTGCCTTAAATTATCTGATCACAGAGCCTATATTCAAGTAAAAGTAGATTAAGAAGATTAAGTGAAGTTTTAGATGAAAAGGAAATAAAAATAACGTATTGCGCTTATGTCCAACCTCTTCTTTAATTTAGAAACATTGCTTGTGGTGGCGCACTAAAATCAGTTTTGGAATCCCTTTACATAACGCAAAAATGCATGTTAAAAACAGGAGCAAGGAAAAATAAGCAATATAATACTGAAACTCTTTTTCATGAAGCTTTACTCTTTTCCTTGTGAGAATTGTACATAAAGCATCTTTTAGTTGATATCTATGAATATTACAACATAATTTTCCCAGAGACATCACATTCTTATACTATAAGTAATGTCGGAGTACCTGTTACAAGGTTAGTTAAATTATGTTAAATTACAAATTAATTTTATATTGCCCATGTATTATTTAGAAACATTTGAAAAACTTAAAATCACTTCAAATTATTCGAATAAACTTCAAATTAAATTTTTAAGAAAAAACGTTAATTTATTCCCTCTTCGAATTGGCCCTGAGGGGGCCGAGGCCATAATCTTATCTGAATACGGGCGAGCTTTACCTTGGTACTTTCTCTCTTGTATAAACTTATATTTAATTTAATTTAATTTCGTATCTTTCTTGAAACTAAAAAATAATATGCTTAAGAGTTTTAGAATGTTTTTGTTATCATACTCATTTTATTGTTATCATTACATTATTAAAATTCTTATTCACAATGCTGACATTTTTAAATTTTATTCTGTGATGTTCTAAAGATGGATTTTGTAAATTCTAAGAAAAAGTATGTTCAGGTAATCGAGATCTTTTATTGGGTCACTATGACCTTTTATTCTTAATAAGTAAGTATTAATATTAAAAGACATGTTAAAGGATAGTTAAAAGCAACAGTATTATTAAATATTTCGTTATGATCCAATGCGTGTTGTGAAACTAATTTGTCGTCTTTTCTGTTGGACGAAGACAGATGGATATTCCTCCGGATGTGTTAATGGTTATATTGGTTAAGATTTATCGTTAAAGTCCATAGGAAAAAAATTGCATGACAACAGATAAATTACATTCTTTGATGTATAGCTAATGTTATTTGAAATTGGATAGATTTATTAGATGTGCTACTTATTAAAGTTTTAAAAAGATTTAGAAATTTTCCTGTAACACAATGCACCTTTATCGTACAGTATAACGTAATCAATACATTTTTAAATAACCTTTGGATTGTCATTTGAGAAAAGTTATATTTGTAAGCAAATATTATATACGACAGTGAAATTCATTCGATGAATATAAATACCAAAATAGTTCAATGAAAACTCATCAAATTCTATAACATTTTAAGGGTGTTTTAGAGTTACAAATTAATTATAAAACTAACTGTAATATTTATGAATTGAGTTTTCATGACTATCAAAGAAAGGGAGAACTTCGTTTTTTATAAGAGAAGATACGCCACAACGTGTCTCGTGTAACAAGGTCTCTGATGCTGCATGCAAAATAAGCCATGTTGATGGTCCATGTTGCATGATGGTCTGTATCAACATTCGTTACTAGATTACATGTTTACATGTCTTGTATTTAAGATTATATTAAGTTTGTTTACAAACTTATTATCCTGCAATTTCTCGATGCCATTTCGGCTACCCATTTGAACAATGTTCACTAACGCTCCAAATCCTAAATTTAAACATTAGAACAATCTGATAATAAAACGACAATATGAACTTAAATATTAAATAAAATTGTTAATTATCAAACAAATTAATTCAGAATAAAGAATGAAAAGTTTATATAATTTTATTGTAATCTTAAAAAGATGGATATTTTATGTAAAGAATATTTCACATTTGTTGGTATCAGTAAGCATATTTATTATAAAAATATGTTACCTGCGATTTTAAATTATTTTGATATAAAGTTTGAGTACGGTTTTGAACTATAAATATTCTATGATTTCATATTTCCATTATTTAATTAGAGTTCTTGAATTATTTCATGTAAATTTAGATTTATTTCTTTTTGAAATAGTATTTGTCTGTTAAACATGTTGATGAATTTAATTTAAGTTGCATATTACATTAAATTAATTGGAAGAAAGAAATAAATGTGAAATTTAAAATTAGTAGAAGATTAAATATACAGTTTATTTGAAAATTTTATTATTGTAAAAATAGAAGATTGTAAAGATAATTTACTGAATAGATTTTGAAATCTTTCAGGTATTAAAAATTTTAAGAATTAAATTAAACAGATAATTTACATATAATGATAATTGAAATAGAGAACATTAAAAGTAAAAAAATTATTAGCTAAATGTTTATTAAAGGTATCAATACTTCTTAGGCAGGTCTGAGAAAGTAAATATTTTTTTCTTTCTTCTTCTGAAAAATATTATCTACGCCCTTTGATTGACAAAATATCATCACTCAAGACCATTGAAGACTATAGCGATATCTCTAATAAATTGTGTTGAAATGTCTTGTTGTTTAAAATTGTCTTGAATAACTCTCCTGGTTGATAGCACCAATCTAAACAATTCATAATAGAAATACTCATATATTTTTGAGAATCTCTGATTTAAAAAATGTTATCTTTAAAATATAATGTATTTATTAACACTTACGTTCTAGTAATTTGATACCTTTTAAAAGACAAAGACTTATATTTCTTTTAAAGTAGATAAAAAATATCAATATTTAATTTCCTGTCTGTACAATATTTTTTATATTCTCTCTATTTTTGGTGGCAGGCCATTGTTGAGTGTTGTTATAGATATGTTTATGGTATTTTAGAAAGTATTAAAATATTAACTTTTCCAAAATATTGTCCAAGAGCACCATACTACAATATACAGATATCTTTACATGAGAGCCGAATACACTTACTGACTCATCTCGAATATTAAAAACCACGGAATCTATTTACATGTGAATTTTTTTACAAAAGTTCAAATTACTAGTTGAAATATGGCAGCCTAACTCCAAAAACCCTTGATACTTTTTTAATGAATTTTATCTTATAGAGAGTTTTTTAAACATGATCAATATATTTAGGCTCTCATATATGTTTTATAGATACATTCAAATTTTGTTTTATTTTGAATACTAGTGGTAGAAAGTCTAAAAAATCTAATATAATTCATGAATATTTAGTTATTAGGAAATCTCCGAAAGTACAGAACAAATTTTTACAACACATAATAAATATATCCGTACTTTCTTCCAGGTGCCCACTAAGAAATTGTTATAAAAACTTTTCAACTCAACCCCGTAAATCTTTGATATTTGTAATGACACAATAAAAAACACAGAATAGATTTACCTGGAACTTTTTTCGTAACCACTTACCAGTCAATAGGTTACTGTAAGTTAACAAATTCCTCTGTAGGTTCTACACGTAAGATGTATTGTAGTTGAAATACATTATACCATGTTTCATGACCACGTTCACTAATAATTTTTTGAAATTTTAACGTAGAACCAAGTGTTTCACCAAACGTTCTACTAACCTTAACTTGTTCTCATTCATACAAGAATTATGAATTACACGATGTTTAATTATGAATAACACTGGTAAACATCTAACAAACATTACATCTAGTTGAAGAACTTTGGAGCAGTTGGAAAAACAAATCTTTTAATAGTGGTAAATGTTAATACAGCAATACTTTCGTAATATAGTTTATTTTTAACAGTGGTTTCGAAAGGCTATGTCCAAAAAATAAATCATATATGGAAAGTATTGTTTTATTAACATTTAGTACTATTACATCTAGTATCATGATATCGATTGTAATGATTTCATTGCAGTTAAATTCTTGATTTGATCATAAAATAAATAATAAAAAAGGAAAGCAACTGAGAAAGAAGTTTTTTAAATATTAATATAATGATAAATTATGTCTAGTAATATAAGAGCCGTTTAAATTAAGTCTTATTAACATCTTAAAAACAGCTTGTAAAGAAATAATTTGAAGATTAATTAATTTATTAAATATAGGTACACAATTTTAATCAATGTAAATGTTGTTTAAAAAGATTCATTGTCACATCTATATCCACATCCACCATATCCTATGGAGGATATTCGTATCCATCACATCTACATCCGTCCACATCCGTTATATGGGTATCTGTATTAGCCTAATCCGTATCCTGCGGATCCACCGCATACATGGAATAAGAACACGGGTTTGGGGTTGGGTCCTGCACTGCGTCCACTTTGACTGTATCGCTGTTTGGGAATTACGGTGATAGTGTAAGAGGATGGTGCAGAAACTGGCTAATCACCTGCGTAGGGTATAGACTGGAGAGCAGGTCCTGGCTCTATTCCAGGACATGGGGAGGGTGCTGTGGCGACATACCTGCTGACCACCAGGAGTTCTGAGAAAGCAAATCCAGTCAATATTGTACAGAAAGTATAATTTGATAATCTAGCTCATGCTCCAAAGTCTGCTCAAGCTTGGGTTAACGAAATAAGGACAGTGGTTATTTAGTTATACGTCATCCCACATTTTACAGTAAAAATAATAATGAGCTGAATAACTTTAATATCAATCACTTCAGTAAATTCAGGCCTATCTGTAATAATACTACTCAACTATTGAACTAATAAAATAAGGCGCTAGTAATCTACACATATATCGTTTTCGTTGCTGTTATACTACTGTGGCAATTATTTCCGAAAATAAATTTATTCTATAACATTGTTCGGAAAAAATTTTTTTCTTGGAAGTTTTTTTATATTTTGGCAAGCTAACAAATAATAATATATTTATTTATTTAAAAACAGACACTCACAGAGGAAACTTTTTATTTGTATTAATGCTTTCGTTTTAAATAATAACATAATACGACCCACAACTGAAATTAAAGTGGTTACAATAATAATACAAACCATTTTGGACTTAAATAAAAACTCACGTCATTTTAAAATACAAGGAGATAAAATTTTAAAACCAAGTTAAAATTAAAGTTAGTATTTCATTAGATCAAAAACAGTAACGGATAACTTTGGAAAGGCCAAGGTTTATTATTTACTAAATTATATTGGTTCTTATTTGAAATTTTGTTTCGTGAGCATCATGGATTGTTCTTGTTTTGGATTTATTTTAATACATCGGCAATGGAGAAATGAGCATTTTCCTTTCAAACAAATATATTTTATCAAAAGTAGGGACTAAAAATAGTGTTATTGTATTCCACAACTTACTTTCAAAACTATGGCATTGTCAGTAAATCAAAAAGTTTTATTGTAGAAAAAATATATATGACCACTTTTTAAAGTATTCAAATAAAGAGTGTGTAACTTATCGAGAAGTGATACAATTTTCATGCCAGTCTATGGTTACAAATGACATCCAGTGTGAGAATTGCAGCTGTCATCAAGTTAGAAGGTTCTCCACGTGGATTTAAATTTAATATTATGATTAATCTGTATGCATAAAATATGTTTATATAATATATGGGTGTGTGTATGTCAGACATGCGACTTTGCAATTTAAGATTTGCAAAGGAGGTATCTCCCTCTTGTCTAAAAGCCTTAACAATCATGTATTGAATTGAATTTGAATGTAATCTTTATTTACACAGATAAAAATTAAGTTTTGTGTACGTCAATACATATCAGTCAATAAAATCTAGTACAATTGCCTAAAATAACCAGAAGAATATCAACGTTTTATAACCATAAGAATCATATATAAAACGTTTAGAAAAAGCGATTGGACCGGTTGCATCACATATGGATCCCTCCGAAGTCCTCTTGTTGACTGTAGTTACCTCTTCCGGCAAAGTGGTTCTTTACACGAATTAAAATGATTGAAATATATTTTGATTTATAATGGACTGATGAATAGAATTACATAATATTAAACCAAAATATAAAAGATAATTTTAGAATAAAACACTCTGCAATTATTAATGATTATTATTTCCTGGGAGACAAATAAAGATAGGTACTGCAGACATAAATTACCGAATTAAGCTTGTTTATAAGATAATTTATGTGGGAGTCTCATATAAGACTGCAATCTAAGTTGACACCCAAGAAATTAATGCAAAGGGCTCCGTTGTAAAATGCAAAAGTGCAGAAGAATAGTTTGTGTAGTTTAGGAGAGAAATTAAAAAAGTTGAGTGTCCATATGGTCTTAATAATTACAGGGATTGGAAATCAAATAAATACCTTCTGTCATAAGGAACAAATTGCAGAAAAGCTTATTACGTTCGTTGGTAAGGAAATCAAGAAGATCGTTTACATAAATAAGGACTAAAAGAGGTTCAGCGCTGAGCCTGAGATACTCCTGTCTTGACTCTAAAGGATTCCGGTAAATGAGTGTTTTAGTTTTTGAGCTTTGGAGGCACTGAACTTTCCCAATGAAATAACAATAAATCCATTTCAATGGAACTCCTCGATTCCATACCTTTCAACCTTGCTAACACGGATTTGGTGGTCGACCGCGTGTAATGCCCTGCTTAGATCACAAAATAAGCCAGAGTGTGTTCACAGGAGTCAGAGAATGTTCGAATCCGCCTTTTAAAGCAAGAGAAGTTACGTAAGTATTTCGTTCAGGTCTGACAATAAAACTTTTTAAAAAATTGAAAATAAATTCCATAGGAATCAAATGAATATGTGCCTAAGCTGAACATGGTTTTAAAAAACTTAGAAAAATACATGCGCTTTAGAAATACTCATGACAGATTTTGAGCTATTTTTGTAGACAAACTTGGTAGACAATTTTGTAATGAAATGTCTTTATTGACTTTTCCTTCATCACGTAAAACACCCTCAGACATTGAGACATTGAATAGATATGTTTTTAAACTTTGATATAACCCTTTTTTGAAGTTGATTAAAAAAAATACCTTAATTAAATTCGTGTATTTTTGTAAGAAGTCAAGAAAAAACGTTTTCTGCTTTTTTGCAATAAGGGTAGTTATTTATTGGAATATGAACAAAAAAAAACGAAATCGATTGCACCACCTTAAACTTTACTAGTGATGATGTCACTCTAAGAGTGCATGAAATAAAAAGTGATGGGCTGTCAAAATGTGATCTATGAGTCAATTATCACGGTGGATGGTGAAAAATTGGAAAAATATCAACTTGGCAAGTAGCAAGCACAGTGCTGTCTGCATTTAAAGGAAAATCGAAGACAAAGTGACAGATCTATGATTAAAACTGAACCGGATATGACGGGTGGTCAATATCAAAGGGGCAGAAGAAGCATTGGTAGATCCAGGCGTGACTTCTACAACTAATCTGAGGCTGAAGATTTAGTCTGAATTGTGGCTTTTTAAACAGGCGTTAGCAGGCCTACACTTAATTCTATGAACATGAATTCTATGCATATGAACAAATTATGTGAGGAGGGCTATTACAGAAGGTACTCCAGTAACTATTATATAGTGTTATTGTATAAGTGGTTTCTGTATAATTATCAGGTTCACTAATATAGTTTAAATGAGTTCGCGGGCGCTGGACCTCGAAATTTTAATCGAGTATCCATGTTTTATATATTAAGATGTAAATGATCACATAAATATAAATTATAGTAAAATAATACATAATCTTCGATATCAAAATTCTTACAGGCACGGCCTTTCAAGTGAAATTGTAAACTTTTTCACCAGGAGGGTTCACTTCTGGTTGTCTTATACCTTTCAGTAGAACCTACAAAGGGTATAGCAATAACCGATGTTGACGTTAAATAGGGGCTGGCCAATCGATTTCCAGGATCAGTACATTATAAGTTGCAAATTTTGATTTATTTAGGTAATATAAAACCGATGTTTTACTTTAAAAATAGGAAAGCCATTCGATATCCAGTATCAGTACATGATAAGTAGCAAATGTCGATATATTTAGATAAAGGGGAAAAAAGTCCACATTTTTCGCAGATAGTGGTTATATTAGGGTTCTCTCTAATGCATAGATCTTCCTAAAGCCTAATACCTTTTTTGTCAATGATTTGTCTGTAGAGGCCAGAAAATGCCCTCCCACTGCTAAAATGGAATTGCTGAAATAACACCGGAAATTAATCAAAGTGGGTTAAGGAGGGAATCTTGGCACGAGACTGACCCATTCTATATAATTACCTACTATCCATATGCTGGAAGGAATGCAAGTGTTGTGAAGCTTCTTCACCTTTTTGTTCTATAGAAGAAAATTTCCAATTCAAGAAGTGAAAATAAAATGAAATGTGTCATTTTAAAAACAGCACTCAGGAAAGCGAGTAATAAGCAAACTTCATAACCAAAATTAAATTTTTCTAGGGTTTGAGGTTCAGTGTATAGTAACACACAATACACTTTACCCAGTATAAGGTATAGTCTACAATTTAGTAATTAATTCTACTTAAGCCAGTAAACCTGAGTTCCTGTTAACGTTATAACACAAACTCAACTATCTAATAATAATATTTCTCTCTAAAGATAATGAGTTTGCAAATAAATATTTAAACTAGGTAGTTGAGTGATTCATACAATATGTTGGACATATTATGATAGCGACTGAGCGAGATATAAACATATTTAATTTACACAGAATGATAGTAATCTTGATTTTAAATTCACGTGGAGAACTATCCAACTAGATAAAAGCTGCACCTCTGGCTCTGAAGTCAGTAGAAAACCTGATACTCATACCAGCATGAATTCATTCATAGGTAAGTTATGAACTTATTTACTATCTTTTTGCGGTTTTTGAATATTAGACAATATTTCTATAAAGAACAGAAAGAATTAATTTTTTATTGTATATTTTTTGCTATCATTTTGAAAGGCAATATATTTCTGTAGTGGATACCACATATTAGTGAACATATAGTTTAGCAGTTCATCCTTGTCTTAACTTGTAATTAGTATACATTAATCCTCTGATTCATATTTATGTGTATTACAATTCTTTTAAACTTTTACTTACAGGCTTATCTTTTAATATGGGCTGACAAAATTCTTACTTTAGTAAAAAGAACCGTCATTTTAAAAGTTATATACGAAGTACAGAACGTGATAGAAAATGTGATTTTTTATAAAATTAGAAGAGTAAAATAGAAACTACAAGCAAATACTGAAGTGTTATTATTATTATTATTATGGAGAAATAGTTTAGAATAATTTAAAGTAAATTAGTATATATGAATTAACTTTTGTAATACAAAAATCTGTCCGAATGAAATATTTATATATTTTTGTACGTTGTAAAACAAAACTTTGAGGTTTTACGTTAAGAAAAACCACAATTTTAATGCAAATAAATGCCCAAAACCTTATAGTCGTGGAAACTATTTGCAAAGGAACTTAACCATATTTAACTGATCAAAGAATGGAGTAATAATATATATATATATATATATATATATATATATACAACTAGAACCTTTAACACTATATAATAATATTTTAAAAATAAATCTGACTTCGGTGTAATTCTGATATCCCTTAAATGAGTGTTCCGTAATCCGTTGTGAATATAATAAGGGTGTAATTCGTTGAGGTGTGATCTATTTAATACACAGTAATAGTGTGGACGTTGAGTTGAAAAATTAGCATCAAAAATGCAATTTAAAGTTTTTGCTCCTGAAATTCCAGAACAAATACAGTATTATTGATGACCTACATAACTTTTAGGAAAAGGCGTTGTAAACATGCGATTAGAAAACAAGCTTTGCAAAGAAATTTCTTAGTCAAGATAAATTCAATCTATCCACCAGCAGAAAAAACTAAAATTATCTAGAGTTATTCATAAATAGGGCAACGATGTAGAAGTAGGATCTCGTAAGAGAATTAAGTAAAGAAATAGTTTTTTTCCGGCGCAGTCGGATGAAGTAGGTAGAATTCGTGACAGTTTATATATTATTTATTTATTCATATACGATTTATAATATGTACTCAATGTATCTCAAAAACCCTTCGAGAAAAGTATGTAAAAAATCATAGAAAAATGGATCTGCTACTTAAGTTTGTCAGTACGCGATGTCCTTCCATTATGGCGGGAGTTGAAACTCTTTTTAACTTTAACTACGTTGTTTATGTATTTATAGAAAACAAAGTAAAACTGCTAAGAATTCCTATAATGTTTCCTAATAAATGTTTTTATACAAATTTACATATGCGAATGGTTTTTGAGTTATTCAGTACATTTAAATTGAACTAAACAACAATAATATTATTTTAGTTATCACAAAATCTACTTACCACTTCCGAACGAACCGCAAGGTTTATTACATACAAAGTTTAATTAAAAGTATAAACCTCAGTTATTTGTGCTTGGAAATATCCTAGAATATTGTCAATAAGTACCAAACTAATAAAGAACGAAACTGAATGGGAGATTTTCTATAGCCAATGCTGAAACATTTTTAATGGTTGTAGTCTAATAATGTGTGTATTATTGTTTCAAATAATGTATAATTTTGTAGAATTCTCAGATATTACTATGTAATTACTTAAAAATTTTATCAAAATCTGTGATAGTTTGCTACCATTATTGTAGTTTGTTGTAATTTTAGTAAAATTAATTCCATTTCATGGTTAAATGTATGAAAATATATTCGTATATACTTTTGCTTTTTATCATGTAACATATCAATACATACAACAATATTTCAACAATATTTGTATTTTAATATACTATTTATTTCAATGCCTACATCACTGGTTGGTTGTTATGATATGGATCTTCAACACAAAAAATGATAAGTTAAATTTTTTTTTTTAAGAATTTCATGTTCAATAATTCAATAATCATATGGTAACCCTAAATGTTAAGGTACTAGCAACATAATCATGTGTTTTGAAAGCTTATTAAACCCTAATATGTCATTTGTTTTTTTTTTTAATTTGTACAGGACTCCTGGCAGTCTGCACGTATGTTGCAGCAGCACCCGCTCCATATCCTGCTGCGCAGCCAGGAGCTGCAGCCCAGCCTGCTCCCTACGCGAGTGCGCAGCCTGCGGGATACCCAAGTGCCCAACCTAATCCCTATCCCTACGCGAATGCCCAACCTAATCCCAATCCCTACGCGAGTGCCCAGCCTAATCCCTATTCCCAGCCCGCTCCAGCTCCAGTTTTTCCCACCGCAGTAGGCCCGAGCAGTGGTCCCAAGCCCGCGCCCACTGCCCAGCAGCGTTTCGCTCAAAGTGGACCAAATGCTGCACCTAACCCCGATCCTAGTTATTGGTTGGGAGGACTGCCTAGTTACGGATATAACTCATGTGGATGTAATGGATACGGATGCGGAAGTTGCTTAGGATACGGATACGGAGGATGTGGAGGATGTGGAGGATGTGGAGGATGTGGAGGATGTGGAGGATGTGGAGGATGCGGAGGATGTGGAGTATGTGGAGGATGCGGATGCGGAAATTACGGGTGTGGATATGCTTGTGGATGCTCAACAGATACTGGAAGCACTGTCTCCGTTTAAACTATCCTCACGTTGTAGTTTAATTGCATACCTAGATTTTATAACTGAATAAAACTCCATATTCTTTCCTTACAACCAGTATTTTATTTTGAGTAGAAAATCGTGAATTTAGCTAACATCAAATCATTAGAATATTATCGTATTATGATAAATGGTACACATAATTTGCCCTATTGTAATATAAGTTACTAAAAAACAGTCTTATAGAAAAATCCCTCGGTGTATAAATGAAGTTCGTTACTTATACTGCTTACCATTATCATATGGTCATGTAATCATAAGTGTCCATATCTTTAATATATTTTCAAATTGAATCAGAACTAAAATTTTAGTAAAATTTCATAATATTATTTTTTTGGAATATTCATAATTTCAATGACATCCTTCTCAGGACGGTGTGAACGTGATTCATTTATATTTGATTATTGCTACGTATATCCATATAAGTAGATAATATCACACACACACACACACACACACACACACACACACACACACACCACACACACACACACACACACACACACACACACACACACACACACACACACACACACACACACACACACACCACACACACACACACACACACACACACACACAGCCACAAACAAACACACACACACACACACACAGGATGACTACGATAAAAGTGCGAATTTCTGGTTTGATATAGGATGTGCATACAAAAGTTATTTGTCCAATACACATCGGGCCGCAAATGTTTGTTTACGAGAAAATTCTGAATTAATGAAACGCCTCTTTTTAAGAAAAACTGTATTTAATTCCTTATAATACATAAAACAACCACATAATGTAAAAAATATTATTTGCATTAATGTTAAGAATGTATCCCAGTTTGTGTAGATAAAAAGCTGAGCTCTTCTTAACATCCACTTTTTTAATTTTGAGGTAAAGAGAGGTTTCTCCCACTTAAGAACATTTTTTAATTTAATTTTTCGATATATATGTGTATTAAAATTTTGTGTCACAGTGTTAGTTGCCATACTCCTCCGATACGGCTCAACTAATTTTTATGAAATTTTATATGTACACTTTTAGGAATAGGTTCTTATCTATTTTTCATACACCTAAGTGATAAGGGTGGTCTACCAAATAAATGTAGAATTTAAAAGTGTTTAAAGCGCCTGAATATTGTAAACTACAACTTAGAAACAGTTCCGTATAATAAATATCCAAACACTTTTGAAGGTGTTAATTTATTATGTATATTTGTCTTTAAAATAAATTTTTGGTTGAACTTACCGGTTGAATGTTATACCACTTTATAATAAATTATATATAGGTGTATTATGCCTCTGTTTATGTTTTGTTCTTTGCAAGAAACCTCAGGCTATTAAACATTTTAAATCTTACATAATTAAATATTTAAATACGAGTATGTAACATCACTAAGTAGGATTTTTTCCGCACATTTGCCATCGTTCAGTGAACGATGGCAATGAAGAAATCAGTAACACATTGTTACATTGAACGATGGCAAATGTCCGGAAAATCCTGTTTCCTTCAAAATCCTTCCATCGTCAAAAATAACCTTCAAACAAAGAATAACTAATTAATTTTCATTATTTATTAAACGTTACTTGAATTATTGTGTGTTTGTAAAATGAACTTGATTTTTTGTCGTACCTTACAACATATTAGAACTGTCACCACAGATTCTTTTATTTTGGTTACAATTACTCTTTACTCTCTAATAATGTTATATGTGAAAGTGCTATAAGAAAGAGCAATTTTAGGAGCAAAAAATGTGGTCGTCAACGAATTGGTTCTCAAGATACATCAGTTGTAGCCTGGAGACTTGGTGACATACAGGTCGATTGATACAGTTTGTGATGATACCGAAGCTGTTAATTATTTAGCAGAGTTTTAAACTCATCAGATTTACTAGACACGCCACAACATAATTTGTAGGTGGAATTCGGATCCCCGTTATGTTGCCTCGTGATTAAAACCCCCTACGGTTGTGCAACGGTGTGATTAGATATTAAAAAATAATGAAAAACTTCGCCGAAGCTGACATTTTAAATGGAAAACTCCAAGGTGAACTTATATTACTACCACGGATCCATATTATACCCACTGATGTGTCAATTCAATTTAAAAGTGTTCACTTTCCAATTAAATTGCCATTTGCAATGACTGTTTGTGGCATGGATTTGAGCACACCATGCTTTTCACACGTACAATTATGCGTTGCATGCTCTCTAGTGACCAAACCATCCAGGTTGTTTGTGTTAGCTAAAGATGGCTAACAAAAATATTGTACACTCCATTGCGTAAAGGATTGATTTTTAAAAAAAGTAAAACTATTATACGTATGATATAGTTTCCTTTCCGTTACAGGTAATAATAAGCTACTTTTATGTATACATCGAATGTCATTTTTGGTAGACTGCCCGTCGGGGGTACTAAGATAATCTTTAATGACAGCCTATGTTGAGTTTTACATCGTTTTAAAAGAATAGTGTAACTGACAAAAATGCGGAAAAGGAATTGCTACTTACAGTTTTTAGAATGTTTAATACAGGTACATTGCAGGTAAAAATAACTAATTCTGCACTAGTTACAAATTGAAGTGAATGTTTATTTCAGTGAACTAATTTTAATGTAACTTTCCATCCGGCCTTCTGGCAATGGTATTCAGAAATACCTGCTGCTAAAAGAAGTAAACTGTTAAGAAGTTGCCCTGTTGGGGTTTCTCATCCACTGGACTTCCCCACAATGTCCTTTCATCTCCTATTATCTCTCTTTATAAGTTGCACTCAAGCTATAGTAGTTGTTGATTGTTTAGCAGAGAAGTTTTTTTATATTCAGTTATGTCGCTTAGTGAGCCTGAAAGAAATAACCTTTTGATGATGCGCTGCTGAGTGGTCATATAAGATCGTATGTAGAAGTTAAAGATTTATTCAATAATACTTTTCCTGATAGGAATCCTATTTTCACAGCACAGTACACAGTTGTCCGCTTTCAGAAACTGGTAGTGTTAAGGATCTTGTCATACCTGGACGACAACTATTGGGACAGAGAAGACGGCTCATTACACATTCTTCATTCTTTAACTTGAAATCCAAAAGAATCAGTCAGATCTACATCATTTCCAAATCCAAAATACAAAAGGAAATCCATTTGGAAATCCAAAGGAATAAGTTAGATCTACATCACAATGTCATAGAAAATTCCTGAATCCGTTCGCAAAGTTTTTAAGGAGTCTGGTTCCAAAGCTTACCGTGTTACCGTATTGGAACAGCCGAGCGAAGACCATTTTTATCGTTGTATGGAATTCTTTAAAATTATTATGAATAGAATTGTCCAAAGGCAAGGCTGTTGGGCGATATTGTATTCTCAGATGAGTCAACCTTTATGTAGACTATCCGTTATAACTTGCATAACTGCTGGTATTAGGCTAATTTTAACCCATAATTGATGTGTGAGTATCATACACAAAATCCCCAAAAATTTAACGTTTAGGCAGGTATAATACGTAATTCTATTATATGATCATTTTTTATGGATATAAATTTAAATGCCCACAACTATCAAGATATGCTCCATAATGAGATAGTTCCTGTTCTACAAACTAGTCCAGATGCTGAATTTCAAAAATTTATTTTCAACAAGACAGAGCACCGCCACACTATGACGTTCCAGTGAGACAATAATGAGACAAAATATTCTGACACCGGTGGCCAGATCGCTTCCCTGATCTAACTCATTTAACTGATTTTGAGGTTACCTCAAAGACTAGTTTATCAAACTCGTCCTACAGATCAGATTGAACTCAGACATAGGATAGCACAAGAAGCTCCAGTTAATCTACAAGAATACATTCAAAATGCAGTAGCCGGATTTTATAATCAGTTACCACATTTCCAAACGATCGGATGGGAAGATTTTGAACATCTACTCTGAATTTAGTTCTCAAAAAGTATTCCCTTCAACTTTTAACAGGTGCAGTATGTATTAGTTATTTCCTATGTAAAATGCAACATAACGTTTTTATACCTTAACCAAAAATGTATTCTGACTGGATCAACCGTTTCAAAACTGGTTTACAGAATTGTTTTCAAATTAACTACATCTTTAAAGTGATGTGCAACTGTCATTAAAGATTTTTAAATTATTATCGACGGGCTGTCCCACAAAAGGTGACATCCGATCACCATGTACCCAGAAAGTTAGCTCATCATTACCAGTGGCTTTCCTGTTTAGAAATTTCATTAATTTACGGGTTTTCAACCCTATTTTAGTACGTCCCAGAAGACACACCCGGATTTTGTAAAGTGCCTCGTTCGTCCGATGGAGTACACGTTGCTACAAATTTCATTATAGCGTTATTATTGTTTGCCAGTCTTCGTGTTTAGTTAAATTTGATCCTGTATTTAAATTAATACCTCAGGCTATCATGTACATCCTCAGGCACACGATTGCTTAATTTGTAAGGTAAATTATTTTTCGATGCCCCTTGGTGTACAGGAAGAAAACAATAAGGACATAATGACAAAGTTGTTTTTGTGTAAAATTGAGATACGTTCATAGCTTTCCCGTTATGTTTAGACGTATGACGTAAATATCTGATTACGCGGTTTTCTATATTTATTATTAATTGAATATTTAACTGCAAATAAAATGTCCGGAAAAACGTATTCATAAACATATTAAACAAAGATTTATTCCTTATTTATATTTGAATATTATATTTCACAGAAAGATCACAGTGACGTTTTAAAATCAAATATACAAAAGTATTATTCCGGAATTGATTTCCAATGACAAAAAAAACCAAAAAGCAAATTCTAACGACTAGAATATTTTTCACATGCAAAATATATATAAAAAAAATATGAATTAGATTTAATAAATTACCTCCACAAGATTAATATGACAAAAATTGATATAAAATATAGAATAAATCTTAAATGAATAGAATTGTAACGATATAACACTATGTAACGGAAGTGTAATTTGAAAGTTGACATGTAACTTTGACATACAGTTTTAACATTTCTACACAGGGAACACCGTGTTTTATCATAGGTATATGGCTGAGCTTTTACATTATTCAACTACCTGCAGGATATTTCGAGAACGAATCCATTCGTAGACTTTAAAGTTTTTATTAACTTTCTACATAGTAAAGAATTAGTGCATTTGTGAACCCATTCAAATAATGTGCATGTCTATGATTTGAATTTGACCGAACGTCACTAAAATCTATGACTCTTCAAATACATAGTTTCTTATCGTGGAGACTGTAATGATTTCTTTCCTGTCTTTCCAGGCCTTGCATTCCTCCACGAGAGTGAAATAAATAAGCTATAAATTTGAGTGAAACCTGTGGAGCGTACTCCTACGTGGTATTTTAAATTCACATATTCAGGACTTTTCAGATCTTTGTAATCCTATATTATAACCTGTAGCACATAAGAAAAATGAGCATTTATTGTTGTTTTTAGAGCACAATTCAATATGAAATATATCCTTTTTTATCTCATAAGAAGAACGTTAAAACTTAAATACCTTTTGGCTCTTATTTTGGGTGCTACAATCAGTTCAAATTCTTTTGAGCTTTTTCCTAATATAGAATGCTTTTTATTATTTAGATTTTTAAAACTATAACACCATATAAGGCAAACTGTAGAACACTGGAATGTGGATTCCACGTTCGTATGAAGGTATCCAAAAAAGTAGGTGAAGAAGAAACTCAAATAGTAACTCTTTGCATCGTTTATACATAAAAAATGTAATGTAGCTAAAGAGTGGATCTGTCTGTCTCATAAAGTGAAGATTTGAGCGAAATACGATTTACTAAGGGAAAGGTTATTTGGATCTCAACATTCACACTGAATTAAGCCTTTCCACCAGAGCTACGTTACGTAGAGGAGTTCTTATGGGGGAGAAAATCAAGAATCGAGGTTGTGGGTAGAGCCGACTGCAACTCACTTGTTGTGAAAAAAACTGTAACAAAGAACTGTCTATAGGTTTAGCCTACGTTATAAGACAGCCAGAGACTAGGGTTAAATGAAACTTGACACATATCCACTTCGCTCTTGAAAGATGATTTGCTGTAGATTTATTTTTATGAGCTTATAATATTAATAATTGTTTTGAGCGTTAATTTTTTTTAATAAACAGTGATCTATGTAATTGAGAAATGCTAACCTAACTCAAGCCAATAGTTATCGCTTTTCGTGTAAAGAGATCAAAATCCATTGTTTCCCAAACTCAAATTTTGTGTTCATTTCTATTAAGTGAAAAATTTTAACGCATTTAAATGAAAAAAAACTACATTACATACTACATTCAATTCATATGCATTATGATACTCTTGAATTGTGGCTAGTACACGTGCTATGATTTCGTCACACATTTTTAATTCCAATTAACTTATCTATTCACTGTTGTAATTAATTTTTCAAAGTGGTTATTCATGTGATACGTCCTTATTAATAGTCTTTATATTCTATTATATTCGGTTTAAATTCTTCATAAGGTTTGGCTGTAGCAGTATTAAATACTAATACAATATATATATATATATATATATATATATATATATATATATATATATATATATATATATATATATAAGTAGATATGAATATGGGGTTTCTAGGACACTTTTGGGACAGACAGAAAATCAATGTAAAATACTGTCCATTGAACCATAAACAAATCTGAGAAATCAAACAGGAAATCACGAATGTTAAATAACCGAATCTATATCTGTTTTACTGTTCATTGTAGGCTTCTAATTTCTTAAGCTGTTTTAATGAAAAAATCCAGAAATCTTCGAAATCTTTATTCCACGAAGTTAATTGTAACACAGTCTTTATCTTTAATAGTCTTCTTTCCAGTAACAACCAAGTGTAATTTTTCATTTTTGTTCAATTCTTTAATCTTTTTTTCATCCAAAACAGTCAAAAATCTGTTTGGCAAGTGTACTTTACAATCTTCCAACTCGGCAATTATTGTAAACCCGAATTTATCTTTCATTTTCTCCAAATTCACAATTTTGTATTTCTTATTTTCTTCTAATTCTATTAATTTCTTGTATTCTTTGAATGTTAAATCACCAACCTTATTCAACTCTTGTAACAGTGCCATTTACATAGAAAAAAATTAATACTTCTACACTTTTAAGGTGAAAAATCAACACTATACTTCCAAAATACACAAAAAACCGGGGTTTTGACCCTAAAAACGTGTTTTTAGGGTCAAAACCACAGCTCTTAAGGTGCATACATACTAGAGTTTTTTTAAAAAATCCTGAAAATCTACTGAAATATCTCTAATTATTGCGGATTTTTAGCTTAAAAGTTGATAATTTGAAAGAAATTTCTCGAAAAATCACTAAAAATTTGAAATTTAGAAAATCTCTAAATAAATTCTTTTCCTATCTAAATAGAAGAATCTACAGCTGTTTTACTACAATTTGTGCTGATTTGTGTCAAATTCTAGTAAAATTCTCCACTTTTCAAAGTCTGAGTTATACAAATTTTCCCTATATAAATAGAAGAATCTAACGCTGTTAAATCATAAATTCTGCTGATTTGTATCAAAATCTTTAAATTTTTCCTATATAAATAGAAACATTTAACGCTGTTTCTACATAAATTGTGCTAATTTTTATCAAATTTTGATAAAAATCCTTAGAAATCTACTGAATTATTGCTATTTTTCAGCTTAATAAAAAGATA
Organism: Homalodisca vitripennis; assembly: GCF_021130785.1. Classification (NCBI taxonomy): domain Eukaryota; kingdom Metazoa; phylum Arthropoda; class Insecta; order Hemiptera; family Cicadellidae; genus Homalodisca; species Homalodisca vitripennis. The sequence continues at coordinate 109,501,564 of NC_060213.1, forward strand.
TTTTACTAAATAGTAAAACTTGGCAGATTCAAATTTTCCCTATTTAAATGGATAGGAAAAAGATATCCTGCCCGTACTGCAAAAAAGACATTTTCGAACATCATTATACCCGACATTATAAGTCGAAAAATCATCTAAAAAACAAAGACATTTATGAAAAAGAACTAAATTATTTGAGGACTTGGGCTAAAGAAAATCAAATTGCCGATCACCAAAACATGTATAATATAGAAAAATTGCGTGAACTAAAGAAAAATTTTAAGGAAAGTAAAAAAGATCTCAATCTATTTAATGATGAAAAAATTCATTCAATAGCTGAAAAATTGGCTATCGAAACTAACGACAAAACTAAGTCAGAAATGATCGAAGAAATTGATAAAACGATTAATGAGAAACCTGAAAATATCATTGATGTAGAAGTTTTATCCTCAATACACGGTCTATTTAAGCAATACATTTTAACAAATTTGAACGACAATTTCATGTCAATTTACAAATATCTTTCTATTTTGCGCCCAGAAATTAAAAGTTTAATCGAAAAATTTCAAGAAACTGTGAAAAATAGTAAAGGATATCTCTCTTTAGAATGCGAATACGAACGAACTTTAGTGAACGGTGAAACACAAACTTGTCCAATGTACTTTACTATAAAAGCAGACGAGATCTTTGATGTAAACGACTTTATTTCTAAACAATTTAATAAATTAACACATCGAGAACAGACAAATCATCCAAATCGAGGTTCTGGATGGACATTAAAACGCTGTAAACAACTGATTTTGAGCCTTAATAAACACGAAATGCTGAACGCAGGATCATATATCGATTTACCACAAGAAATAAAGGTAAAGAAAGCTTGTGTAAATATCAAAAATGAAGATGACTATTGCTTTATTTACTCTATCCGATGTGCAATTGAAAAATCAAAATTTCATCCTGAACGTGTAAAACAATATGAAAAATTTGTAAATGACGAGATATTTTCAGGTTTCGAGTATCCAATGTCTTTGAAAGATATACAATTATTCGAGAAACGCAGCTCCAATTCCAAGTACAAATATCCAAAAATGTCTATAAATATCTATACTTATGATGAAAAAATTAATATTGTTCCGTTACAAATTTCAGAAATTTATGATGCCGAGTTAGAAATCGATTTATTGTATGTTAAGCAAGAAGATAAATCTCATTATGTTTTGATAACCGATTTAAATAAACTCGTGAGTTCTCAGTTATCCAAGCATAAGGAAAGAAAATTTCTTTGTAGAAGATGTTTAAGCCATTTCTACAAATCTGGAGATTTAACAGATCATTTAGAAATTTGCAAACATCATGAAGTTTGTAAGCCAATTATGCCGTTTCCAGGTCAAACAACAACATTTACTAATTATCAAAAGAAGTTTAGCCATCCGTACGTTATTTATATGGATTTTGAGAGCATATTAGAAAAAATTCCGACATGCAAGAACAATCCACAAAGATCGACTACAACCAAGATTCAGAAGCATATTCCTTATGGTTTTACTCTATATTTAGTGTCAAATGTGACGAATCGCATGTATAAACCGATATGATATCGAGCCGAAAATGAAGACGATTTGCCTAATGTTCCTGCAAAATTGTTTGAAGAGCTCAATAAAATATCAAAATACATAGCTAAAAAGTATAATTCTAAGAACAAAAAACCTATGAAATTGACCGAAGAAGAAGAATTAGCGTACCAAAATTCCAGTCTTTGTCATATTTGTGAATGTGAGGGTTTTGATAATCAAACAAGAAAAAAAGTACGAGATCATTGTCATTTAACCGGCAAATTTCGAGGTGCTGCTCATTTATCTTGTAACTTGAATCTCAAATTTCCTCAAAATATTCCCGTTTTCTGCCACAATATGTCAAATTACGATACTCATTTGTACATAAAAGAATTGGCTAAACAATATGGAAACGTTGATTTGATCGCAAACACCGATGAGAAATATATAAATTATTCTGTAAATTCTGGCTATGGGTATGAGTTTGAAGATGATAAACCAAGAAAGTTCATCAAGTTTTCTTTCGTAGATACGTTCAGATTCATGGCCTCGTCTATAGAAAAGTTAGCTAAAAACCTCAAAAAAGATGATTTCAAGCATACAAATCATTTTATACAAGATGGAAGAATATTGAACGCAATTCTAGATAGACAACCAAATGACGAAGAAGAAATCTTTAAAATTCTATCTGGAAAAGGCATATTTCCTTACGAATTTATCGATAGTATTGAAAAACTTGATTACACAGAAGACCTGAAAATTCAAGATTTCTATTCACTTTTGACAGACGAGAGCATATCTGAGAAAGATTATCAACACTATTTGAGCGTTTGGAACAAATTAAAAGAGAAAAATCTAGGAAATTACTCTGATTTGTACAATATCCAAGATGTATTATTGCTCGCTGATATATTCGAAAATTTCAGAAACATTTGTCTAAATTGTTACAAACTTGATCCAGCACATTATCTAACAGCTCCAAGTCTCGCATGGGACGCTATGTTAAAATTAACGAAAATTGAGCTTCAGCTAATTAACGATTATAACATGTATTTGATGATTGAAAAAGGTATTCGCGGAGGCATTTCTCAATGTATTAAACGATATGTGAAAGCAAATAACAAATATTTGAAAGATTTTGATAAGACAAAACCTGAAAACTATCTGTTGTACGTCGATGCAAACAACCTTTATGGGTATGGCCTCATGCAAAATTTACCATATAACGAAATCAAGTGGATGGATCCTAAAACGTATACAACAGCAGAATGGCAAGAAACAATTTTGGAACTCACTGGCGACGAAGATTATGGCTATATTCTTGAAGTCGATCTAGGATATCCAACAAATTTACACGAACATCACAAGGATTTACCTCTTGCTCCAGAACATTTTAAAAACAAACTTTGCACAACTCTACTGGATAAAACTGAATACGTTGTTCATTCGAGAAATTTGAAGTTCTATTTGGAACAAGGTATGATTTTGAAACATGTGAATAGAGTTATCGCATTCGATCAGAAGCCTTTTATGAAAGATTACATTGATTTTAACACAAACATGAGAACCAAAGCTACAAGTGACTTCGAAAAGGACTTTTTTAAGCTGATGAACAACTCAGTTTTTGGAAAATCTATGGAAAATGTGAGAAACAGATGTGATATTAAGCTTGGAAATGAAGAATTTTCAATGAAACAAGCTAAGAAAACAAATTTCAAATGCTTTAACATCTTTGACGACAACTGTATAGCGAGTCACATGTACAAACAAAAGGTTAAATTTAACAAACCGATTTACATAGGATTTTCAGTTCTCGACCTCTCAAAATTGCTAATGTACGAGTTTTATTACAACAAATTAAAGAAGTTTGATCCAGATTTGAATCTGTGTTACATGGATACAGACAGTTATTTCCTAGAATTGAAACGAGATCCTTTTAAAATTATTAAAGAAAATATAGAGGACTTTGATACGAGCGATTATCCAAAAGATCATGAATGTTTCGGTACTAAAAATAAGAAAGTCATAGGAAAATTCAAAGACGAACTAAATAGCGAAGTTTTAGAAGAATTTTGTGGTTTAAGGTCTAAGATGTACTCGTACAAATATCTAGATAAAAACCCAGTTAGGTGTAAAGGAATTAAGAGAAGCGTTGTAAATAAAACAAAAAATATCGAAAACTTGAAGAGATGTTTGTTCGAAGATAAAGAAGAATTTAGGGAGATGACTGTAATAAAAAGCTATAAACATGAGTTGTACACCGTCACTATAAACAAGTTAGCACTGAACGCTAAAGATGATAAGAGAATTGTCCTAGAAAATAAGATCGATACAGTACCTTATGGCTATAAAAATGAAGCAAAATCTGATATATTAGATGAGTTAAATAAACTTGGAAACTTTGACATGTAAATGGAAGATGATTTGATTCACTGCCACAAATGCAAGAAAAAAACGAAAAATATAGATTCTAAAATCGTTCAAACTCAAAACGGATTGTATAGAATTGCAGCAAAATGTTCAAAATGTAAGACAAATAAGAGTAAATTTATAAAGAATCCAAATGAAAAACAAGTAAAGAAAGAATCTAAGAATAAGGAAGAAATCGAGATTGAAGCTAGAGAAATTCATGCACCAGTACGAAAAAAGTTTAAAAAGAGAAAAATTATAACTTTAGGAATTGACGATTTATGGGCAGCAGATTTAGTTATAATGTCTAACTATTCGGATCAAAATGATGGATTCAAGTATATGTTAAATGTTATTGATACTTTCTCAAAATATGCTTGGTCAAGAGCTATCAAAAGAAAAAACGGCAAGGATGTTTCAAAAGCCTTCGAAGATATAGTAAAAGATGCCATAAGGATCAATCACAAACCTCCTAACCTACTTCATACAGATAAGGGTTTAGAGTTTAAAAATAAAGAATTTAACGATGTTTTGAGAAAATACAACATTAAGATTTATCATACTGAAAATGAAGAGAAATCAAGTATCGTAGAAAGATATAACAGAACTCAAAACGAAAGGATGAAAGTTATTTTTGAGATTAATAAAAACTTTAAATGGATCGATATTCTTCAAAAAATCGTAAACAATTATAACGATACAGTTCACAGCACAATAAAAATGAAACCGAAAGACGTAGATAAAGATGCAGAAAAGGAGTTATTAGAGACCGTTTTCAAGTATATTCCACCAGAAATTCACACAAAAACTAAATTTAAAGTCAATGATCATGTAAGAATTGTTAGTAAAAAACAAACATTTTCGAACAAATATAAGAACAATTGGTCAAGAGAAATCTTTGTGATTTATCAAATTAATAACACAGATCCTGTAACTTATAGTATAAAAGATTTAAATAATGAAGAAATAACCGGAAAGTTTTATGAATATGAATTGAGAAAGTCAAAGCTTTAATTTTTTCTATATAAATGGAGGCTGAAAAGAAATGTATAAAGTGTCAAGAATTTAAAGATTTGACGAAGTTTTCTCAAGATAAGACTAGAAAAGATGGATTATACTATTATTGTAAGGATTGTCGTAGTAAATATAACAGAGAATTATACGATAAAATAGAAAAATTAACGTTAGAAGAGAAAAAATGTTGCGTTTGTAAAGAAATTAAGGATATTTCCAAATTTTACGATTGGCATTATAGTAAAAATAAAAAACATGCACATTGTAAAGATTGTGCTAAAAGAATTATTCAAAAAAGTCAAAAGAAACCGACTCTTTGCGAGTGTGGACGAATCATTCAATGGTTACCTCATCTTCAAAAACATTTACAGACAAAATATCATAATTCTAGAGTTTAATAAAATTTAGAAACATTTTCATCGTAAAGTCCAGATTCATTGATAAAAACAGTGTCAGGATGAAGATTGTTAAGGGGCCATTCGAATAGCCCCTTGTTTCTCGGGGTCTATGGGATAGACTCCTGTAATTTATACATACAAAAGTTGTTTATCATCATTATCGACATTATTTATGATAGCTTGCCTCGTGTTTTCATATTCTAAAATTTCTGCAACATCTTTTGCTTTGAACCAAATTTTGAAACGTTTCTGCAATCTTCATTTTAGATTTCAGTATTAAAGAATATATGCCCGGTTCATTAATGAAAATAGTGTTTTTTTGAAAGTTTGAAGGTAAGAACGATTCGTTCCCCCCTTCTGAATCTATGTTATCGTAGTTTTTTTATATTTGTCTTTAACGTGATCTCTAATCGCTTTCATCGTATTTTTAAATTCCAATATTTCTGCAATATCTTTTGCTTTAAACCAAAATTCATTATTTTCGTCAACAAATGTTAAAATATCTTTATTATTGAATTTGAGTAGATTCACAACTGACTCCATTTAGATAGAAAAGAAATTTAACTAGTAAGTTTTATTTCGAGAATAAAGGCCAGATTCATTAACGAAAATAGTGTCAGGATGAAGATTTTGAAAGGGTCTATGGCATAGACTCTTGTAATTTATATATTTAAAGGCTATTTTCTCGTCATTATCAATATTATTTATGATAGCTTGTCTAGTATTTTCATATTGTAAAATTTCTGCAACATCTTTAGCCTTAAACCAGATCACATTGTTTTCGTCTACAATCGTTAAGATATTCGTGTTATCGAATGTAAGTTGATTATTTCTTAGATCTATGACTGACTCCATTTAGATAGAAAAAAATTTAACAAGCTATTATTTGAGTGTAAAGGTCGAAAATAGTGTCTGGATGTAATTTTTGTAAGAGTCGCGATTCGATACCCTTGAAAATGTATATCTTCTAGTCTTTTCTTGAAAGTTTAAAGGTAGTCTATTCAATAGACCCCCTTGATTCATGTCCGTTGCTTCAACAATCTTAAGTAAATTGTAGTTTTACTCTCATTTTTCAATAAATTACCTTCAGAGTCTTGAACAGTTAAGACGATTTTTTGAATTCTTTTCATATTTTTTCTAATTGGAATATAGTCTATTTCATTCGGTTTTTCACTAATTTTTGATCCATAAGCAACATTTGGGAAAAATGTGTACAAAATTTCAGATTCTTTGTGTAAATGTTCGGTATGATTTTCAAAACTAGGTTCAACGAGATTACAATGTACTTCAATTACATCGAACGGTCTAAATTTTGGCGTTTTATTTCCTAAATATACCTGATTTGGCTCAATAGTTTCTTGAACAAACCCTAATAAATCTACAATAATTGCTGAAAACATTATTCTTACTGGTGATTTTATTTGAATTTTATTAGAGAGATAATTTTTTTGCATTTCAAACTTGTTTTCGTCAAAGTTTAAAGATTTATCTGATTGTTTGAATGTTTTCAGATAATTTTTAAGGGAATTTTTTATTTGATCGAAAGTGTAATATCCTTTGTTTAAACCATAATATTTTGTTATGTTCTTCTCACTAAATCCTATACAATAAGGAGAACTTTCACTAATATTTATTACAAAATTGTCAGAATAAAAACCGCTTAAACCGATAAAATAATTTGATTCTTCCTCTAAGTGTATAGGATGTTCCAAGTTTAAAACTAATTTAGAGCTTTCTGAAGTCAACTTGAACAGCTTCATTTTCGCAAGCGTTGCTTCAAGATGAAAATCTTCTATTTAAATGGAGAAATTTTTTAAAGCAAAAAGATCAGATAAAACTTCAAACGTTTGAAGAAAATAAGAAAGATCAACCAATCAGATTGTTAATTGTTGGTTCAAGTGGATGTGGAAAAACAACTTTATTATTGAATTTTATCTACAATAGGTTGATTCCTTATTCCAATTTGTATGTTTTTAGTAAATCTTTAGAACAAGACGCCTATAAAAAATTACAAGAAAGATTTGAAAATATTGAGAAAAACTTAAACAAAAAAATATCACATTTTTATAATGCTTCTGAGGACATAGTTCCGTTAAGCAAATGTAAACCCAATTCGTTAATCGTTTTTGATGATTGTATTTTGGAAAATCAGGACGTTATTAAGGAATATTTCGTAATGTCTCGTCACAAAAATATCTCTTGTATCTATCTTTCTCAATGCTTTTCAAAGGTTGATAAACAAGTTATTAGAAATAATTTGAATATGTTGTGTGTTTTTAAGCAAGACGATCACTATTCGAGAAAGATTTATAACAATTATGTGGGATCTGATATAAGTTTTAACCACTTTATTGAGTTATGTGATAAAATTTGGAAGGAAGACTACGGATTTTTAACAATTAATCTAACTTTGAAGCCTAAAAATGGTAAATATTTGAATAAATTTTCTAATATAAATGCTGCTTAGTGGTCTGACAAATTTACTCGATAAAATATTTGTTACAATTATTTTTACATTATCTTTACTTTTTATTTACATTATGAAAACAACTGAAAAACGGTAAATCTGTTCACGTTTTCACGCTTCGTGTTCACGTTTTCACGCTTCGTGTTCACGTTTTACGTTCTCGTTCTCGTTCACGTTCTCGTTCTCGTTCACGTTCACGTTTCAAAATTTTCCTAAATAAATGGCGAACGTAACTTCAGAAGAAGCAAAAAAACTTGATCAAATAGAAAAGAAATTAATCAAAGAATTTAAAGAACAGATTCGAATTGATGAAAAAGAACAAGAATTTATTCAAAAAATCAATCAACCTGTAACTTCTGCAATAAAAAACGTTGAGGGCAAAATTGAAAATGTTTTAAGTGATAATCAAAATTTAATGAATTTGGTTCCAGTTGTACGACAGTTTGCCGATATTTCGATACCAGAATCTGAGTTTGAATTGCCAAAATTACCATCGTCGACACCATTTAGACCTAGAATCATTGAAGAATCTACCATAGTTGAACCAATAAGTCCTGGAACAACGGATATAATAATTGGTGAAATTGGTAGAAAATTCCTTCCTAGAGCGAAGGATGATAAATTTGGTTTGTATTGGGATAGAAAAAAGAAAAGTTTTATGATTGGAAATTTGCCCGTAAATTTTGAACATAATGACATAGTTATTAATGAAAAAATGTACGAAGGTACTCAGGGTTTATGGAGATTATTAACAGGCACTGATGTTCCAAAAGACGGTTTATATTCTGAAGAAGACTTGAAAAAGTATACTGAAATTTTATGGAAATCTGATTCAATTTACAAAAATAATGATCCATCAACTAAGAAACCAAAGTCAAGTAAAGGTAAAAAATATCTCAATTTGATTAAACCAATTTGGGAAAAACGAATCGAAGGATCAGGTGTAAGAAAATACAATGATAATAAGATTGAATACAGATATATCAACGATTTGACAAAACTCGATGGAATTATTAATTATATTTATGCTCAAGAAAAGGCTGGAAACAACAATTTTTTGAACGAAAAGAAAGCGATTAAAGATTTTATTTCGAACAAACTTGACGAAATGATTGAAAAACCTGATGGAATTAAATATTTAAAACGAATTTTGCCGGCAATAAGTTCATCTATGATTGAGGGTAGTGGACTTTTGAATGATTTTATCAACAATTTACCTTTTGAATTACACGTACCAACTTATCAGTATCTGGGGCCTGGCACAAAACTCGAAAAAAGACTAAAAAGAGGAGATCCTGGTATAAATAAATTAGATCAAGCTGCTATGGAACACGATATTTTTTATGCAAAACATAGAGACACAAATTCCAGACATATAGCAGATAAAGTTTTGCAAGATAAAGCAATGGATAGATTTTTATCAAAAGATGCTAGTTTAGGTGAAAGATTTGTTGCGCTTCCAACAGCTGGAGCAATGTTTTTGAAGAGAAAACTAGGAATGGGAATCGAAGAGAACTTGAAATTTTAACTATATAAATGGAGGTGAATGTAAATTTCAGCAAAAATCAGAAAGAAAAAATAAAATCCGCTTTTAAGAAGAAAATACCCGTTAGTATTCAATTTAAAATAGATCAACTAAAAAATGGCAAAGATAAGATATTTTTAACAAATAGACAATACAATAAACTCGAAAAACATAAGAAAAACAATAAAGGAACCAGAATAGAATTTTCTTATAATCAGTTGAAAGAACTTAAAAATGGTGGACTTTTGAAAGATTTATTAGATTTTGGAGAAAATATTCCAGTTGTTAAAAATGTTGTTCCTTATGTTCGTAAAGCTGCTCCAATCGTTAAAAAGGATGTGATTCCTATTGTTCGAAACATTTTAAATTGGTTAGATAAAGAGTTGGAAGATGTTACAGGATCTGGATTAGATGAAAAAACTTTGAATTACGTGAAATCAAACATTGAAAAAAAAATTTAAACCTTTAACATTCGGGGAATTGGAAGAAATCTGCAAAAATATTAAACATTTTAGAGGAATCTTCATGAGAGATACATTACCTGAAAAAGTTAAGAAATTTGAATGTGGAATTGTGAATTTAGACTCGATTATGGGAAGTGGAACGCATTGGATTTGTTATTATAAAAATGATAAGAATGCATGTTATTTTGATTCGTATGGAAGAATTGAGGACAAACCACCTATAGAATTGATTAAATATTTGAAAAAATCAAGCGTCTACTACAATGATTCTCAGATTCAAGACTATAAAGATCCCCCAATTTGTGGTCATTTATGTGTTTTTGTGTTGAATGAACTGAGTGATGGTAAAGATTTTAAAGAAGTTGTTAACAAATTATTACTTAATAAATATGGATTCACAAAATATTTTTGACGTATTTGGAACACAAATTATTCAAAATGTAGATAATAGTTTGAATTTTGATAGTTTGAGAAATGAGTTTGATAACAAGTTAGAAAATGTATTACAAAACCTTCCAGATTCAGATATGTTTGCTGTCGAGATTGAAGATTTTAAAGCAGAATATGATAACAAACTTGCAAATTTCATGAGTTCAAATGAAGTTGCTGATAAAATAAAAACATTGGAAAAAGAAGTTGATGATGGTGTAAAAAAATTATTTACCAATTTAATGTCTCATATCGAAAAAGCTGATAAAATTACTGAAGCGATCAAAGTTGAAAAGAATTATGTTAGTTTGGCTAATAAAAAAAGAATTGTCGGTGTTCGACCTGGTATTGACAAACATGATGTTGTTGTTAAAGAACAAATTTTAAAACCTCTAAAATTATCAGAAAACATCGATATTGTTGATTTACATGATCCGAATGTTAAAAATGCCTTAGATTTTAAAGGAAAAAGAATTAGCAGTGTTAGTAAAGGAATTAATCCATTTGATGTTGTTGTAATGATTCAATTAGAAGATCCTATTAAAATGTTTAATGAACTAAAACAAAATTATGAGAATCATAAACAGCATGTTAAAGATTTTACAACAGAAGTCTATGAAAAGTTAGAAGCCAGAAATAGAAGATCAGTAGACGATGTTGGTGAAATTAATGAAAAACTTACTAATTTTAAAGAGTCTTTTGATAAGTTTAGTTTAGATGCTACGAAAACTTTTGAGAATATTGGTCATAAATTTGTTGAATACAATGATTCTTATGCTGTCAAATTTCAAAAATTAGAAGAAAAAATTAATAAGTTCGAGGAAGGTCTTACTGAAATAGGTATTCTCGCAGGGTTTTATGCATGATAAAATTTCCTTATATAAATGGCGCTCATATACTGTGTGAGATGTAAAGAAAAAACTGCAACAAATGATATAAAATATTACGCAAATATCAATGGAGTTAAAAGAATTTCTGGAAAATGTGCTGAATGTAACGCTAAAAAGAGCCAATTTATAAAAACTTGAAATTTTTTCTTAATAAATAGAGATGGCGGGACATTACAGTGCTTTCGATCTTTTTATAATGCAACACGAAAGAGATTTGAAAAAAGAACATTGGGATGATATTTCTCAAAAATATGAATTATCCGAAGATATGATGAGATTATACGTAAACAAATTGAATTGGTATAACATTGCAAAATATCAAAATCTATCCCCAGAGTTCATTCAAGAAAATATACATTATCAATTAAAAGATCATATGTCTGTTCTTTGTCTCTATCAACACTTGAGTATAAAATTTTTGGATGAAAATAAAGATACAGTTGATTGGAACAATATTATAGATAGCGGTTACTATCCTGTGCAAATTTTATTGAAATATGTGACCGAGATCGCAAAATTTAAGGAAGAGAATCCCGAATATGACGAAGTAGATCATTAAAAATGACTAAAATTTATATCTTTTCTTATAAAAACGTACATTAGATCGATGAAAAAATGATATCTTTCTTATACATGATGTTTAAAATTTCTAAATTTTCTCTTATTAAATGGCGGACTACAGAAAATATGCTAGTGATATTGAAAGGGCGGAGTTTAAAAATTTCTATCCAATTAGTAAACAACATTTGAATGAACCGAATAAAAGAACTGAGTTTAATATTGATTTTGGAGATAACTTTTGCTCGTCTAACTTCCAGTTTTATATTTCTGGAACTTTAACAAAACAAGATGGTCAAGCATATCTTGGAACTGATAATGTTAGATTAATCGATAATTTTATACCGTTTTTATTTTCTAAGATTGAAGTAAGAAAACACAATAAATTGATAGAAGAAGTCGAAAACTGTGGTCAGTTAAGCACTATTAAAGGAACTATTTCGTATTCAAAAAGTGATGTATTTTCAAACAGTTTTGAATCAACTTTTAAATTTGGACAATTTGAAGCGGTCGGTGATTTAGCACATTTCGGCTTAGGATTCTTTGAAAATGTAAATTTTCCAATCTATAAAGGTGGATTTTACATTAGTTTCATAAGAGCTGAAGACGATGATGTGATTCTGAAGACTGCAACTGGAAATGTTATGCCTGTTGATGGCAAAATTACAATTAACGAGTTTTTCATTAGAGTTCCGATGATTTATTACAAAACCACGAGTAAAATTCAGTTGATTGATGAAATTACAAAATCTCAAAACATTATGTTTAATTTTCTAGATTGGCAATGTATTGAGCAAAAAGGTATTTCCGGAACAACTTATTCGTTCGATATCACAAATATTTATAGAAATATCTTCAATCCTAAGTTTGTTATTATAGGTTTTCAAACAGATAGACAGAATAATCAAGAGAAAAATCCTTCAAAGTTTGATAGTTTGAATGTAAAAAATATCAGAGTAAAATTGAACGGTTCTTATTATCCAGATGAATTACAAAATTTAAACATTTCAGGAGGTCTTTTCAGAATCATGTATCAGATGTATCAAGATTTTAAGAAAGTTTACTACAAAAATATGGAAATGTATTATAATCCTAAAGAATTTTTAGCGAATAGACCTATTTATGTCATTGATACAACAAAGAGTTTGACAAATATTTCTGCTTCAAAGAACGATATAATTATCAATATGGATTTTCAAAATGCTGTTACAAACGCGATTTGTTATGTGGTTGTGGTTTCTGAGAAATTTTTAGCCTATGATGTGATTAAGAACGATATTAGAGAAATTCAGTAGTTAATGATGTTCATATTGTTCTCTTTCATTCCTTCTAAAACTTTAAAAATATACTCTTTCGCTGATGAAAAATCACGATTTCTTCCGGAATAATCTTTGTAATCATAGACAAAATATCCTAAATAGTTAAATAATAAAATAAAATCATTTCTTTTTATCTCGGTAGTTGAAATATAAACATAAACATTTGCGCTGAAAAATTTATATCTCGGCAGAGTTAGTTCCATACCTTCCATTTATTCTTTTTGTAAAAATGGAAGAGTATAATGCCAACTGTTACAAGTGTTCTAATAGAGGAGAAATTATCGATAAAAGATATTTAGTTTGTAGAGGTTGTAATTTAATTTTGTACGAAAGACCTAAACCTAAGAAATTTCGAAATAAACTAACACATTTGAATAATCTGCTTACAAAATTGCAATATGGAGGTAAAAAACAAACACAATTTGTTACAGAATTTAGAAAACAGAATAAAAATTTTTACTTATCTCTTGGAACCGTTGAAAAAATTATTTTCCTTTTCAAAGAATACATTAGGTTTGTAGGTTTAAATACACGCGTTTATTATGAGAAGATTTTACCTATAATCATTCACTATTTGGACATTGAATTTGACTACGATTTTAAACCTGAAATCTTTGATGATTTTATAGTACATTTGGAGAAAGTAAATGAAGAACCTCGTGAAAAGAATGCGGTTTTACTCACATTCTCCCCGACTTCTCGAGTGATTGTTAGCAAATTTCATTTTTTCCGTTTATAGATTTTTCATTAAGATTTCTGGATTTTTTCATTAAAACAGCTTAAGAAATTAGAAGCCTACAATGAACAGTAAAACAGCTATAGATTCGGTTATTTAACATTCGTGATTTCCTGTTTGATTTCTCAGATTTGTTTATGGTTCAATGGACAGTATTTTACATTGATTTTCTGTCTGTCCCAAAAGTGTCCTAGAAACCCCATATTCATATCTACTTATATATATATATATATATATATATATATATATATATATATATATATATATATATATATATATATATTATTTGTAGTGAATTACTTTACAATTAAAACAAATTGTTTTTAAAACATTGGCACTATATTTCGGTGAAAACCGTCTTCAGGTGCAAAAATTGTATAAAATATAAAAATATAAAAGAAAACAGTACAAACGAAAGTAAATAAACAGTGAATAAGTAATAATAATAAATACAGATGACATGAACCAATTAAAACTCTTTAAAACCAATTGGTGTGCTTGTTCTAATGTTCTGAGGTAAATTGGGTTTGAATTTGTATGTACTTGCCGAATAGGTTTGACTGAATATGTATTTTCAAAAGTTTCATTGTGATTTATACCATGAGTCACGACAGTTTTCTTTAAATCTTGGTGTTTATAATCAAATCGGTGTCCTGTCATTCTTGTCCTCAAGGTATTTGTTGTTGAGCCAATATAATCTGCTGCACATTTTTTACATTGAATTTGGTCAATCACATTTTTAGATTCACAAGACAAGTTGCCGATGATAGGATATGTCTTGCGTGTTTTGCTACTAGTGGATTTTGAAGAATTTGGTAACATTTTACAAATCAAACATCTTGGTTTATTACACGGATGTGATCCTTTTTGTTTTGGTATTGATTTGGAATATATATATATATATATATATATATATATATATATATATATATATATATGCGTACTCCACATAACTATGGCAAAGCCCCATAAATAGTGAAACAATCCTATAAAAATACAGGGGAAACTACAAAAAACACTATATGTGCACGGCAATTCTGAATAGATAATGACCTTCCCTTATTAGCGCTGTCTTGGTTGGAATAATACTTGCAATTAAAATATGTAAGTATTCTCGTTTTAATAATGTTATCCAAAGAATACCATAAGACTCCAAGTAGGGCAAGGTGAATAACAGTGCAGCCTTTCAAAACAAAGAAATAATTATTTTTCGACAACATAAGTTTATATAATTAAAATAAAATTCGTTACATACATAATTCCAGTACTTATATAAAAATTAGTCTTTTCCAAAATCTCATTGTATTAATTAAAGCCTCCATATTTTCTAGGAGTTCACTTCTCGCTGGATTATACATTCCAGTTGAAGCCTCCCTGGGTACAGAAAAAACCAAGTAATTATTAATGTAAATCTGACCAACTCTATGGATGTCAGGAAAAGGCCCTAACCGTAAATGTCTAGACATCGTGGTAAAAGGTCGATAGGTCGGTTTATTGCGGAACATGTACTGGAGCTCCCTTAGTTTTAAAGGTGTTGCTAGCATATGCGCTAAGGAGTATCTTCCCCTAACCGTTTTTACTGCAAAAGGCTAAAATAGAGCTAGCCTCCCCTTCTTCCAAAGTGACGTAGTACCCGGTGTCCCTCCTCATGAGATAACGATAAAAGGCTGTCCCGACCCCAAATGTACACATTCTGAATATCTATTAATTAAGTAGGTAAGCGTTAAGATTCATTTAAGACTAAGTCCAATGAAGGGGTTCTCAGCGTATTGACCTTTGTAAATAAATAGATGTAACGTAACATAGAATAAATATTCTATGTTATGTTACATCTAATCCAAAATCCATTGATTTATTTTCTTTACTCCTACTAGTGATGTCTTTTACAACGCAACACTTGAGATATAATTTATTAAAAAAGGTTTATTGTGAAAATTTCAAAACCAAATATAAATGCTCCTCTAGTGACCTTAAAGAATAATGTTTTATTTAAGAATACTCCACCTTTATAAAAAGAATTTTTAACTTGACAGAAACTTGTCTAGACTGTAGCGGCAGAAAGAACATAACATCACTTATTGTTTCCACGAATAGTAAATAATGAAAAATAAATACCTATTTGAATCTCGATATTTTAAATCTATTTCAGCCGATAAAATTAAACAAATATTCAAATAAGGAACATGTGATAAATTCTTCTTAATTTCTTTAGGGAGAAGCTTATTTTTTAAGCCTTATTCTGCTCGTCGTCATTGGATTGTGAGAAGACTTTTTTGCGCTAAGTAAGGGGAAGAGTCCATACAGTACAAGGTTGGTGATTCTGACCAAAAATGCTTTAGTCACAAACAGGATGTAAACCTGCGCCATGTCTAACTCGGATAAAACTTCCGACGGCTTAGACCACCTCGCCATCGGCGATCCTAAAGGTTGTAAATGGATTGCAATGTTCATTGCTTAGAGACAAATATAGTAAGAGAAAATATATATTTAAATATCAGTCAAATATGACTTCCCTTCCATTACTATAAAGCCATAAACATGTTACTTTAAGAAATAGTGTTTACTTGATAAATGTTTGTATAAGATAACCGTAGTTTATGTAAAAGCCGATAGTAATCTCAAACTGACAGCCATGTGGAATAATAATAACACAAATAACGTCATATAAAAAGCCAACACCTGGATTCTAATATTAGTGGAAAACATAAACTAGCTCCAACATGTATTGTCTTGTTATTGGTAAGATGAACAGCTTTTTGAAAAATTAAGTCTTAAATTATAAATTTTCGTGTAACATAAATCGTTCATTAAAATCATCCAAGTACGTACTGAGTAAAGGTCCTTATAAACTCCAACTTTATGTCTACTAATACTTCCCGTTCCCTAAATTACGTGACATATATTGTTCTATACTAATACGTATGAAATAGTCGTCACTACATCTTTTTCTCCTATTTATACGTTTGATATATTGAAACCGGTGTTTTATGCATCAGAGTTAAAAATTCACGAAGATAGTGCTAATGAACAAGTTTATAGTGATAAACATTTTTAAATGGTCATATTCCTCTTTAGGGCAAATAATATAAGTAAATAATGAGTGACAACCAAAATATATGAGTACTAGGTACAGCACAATACACATGCATTTCCTCTGTCAATTATTTAAAGTATTTTTCAGAAATCAGTTATAAAATATTAATTTCTTATAACACTCACATTTGAACTGTTTTTAAGGTATTTTTCATGAATTGTATTAAAAAATTTAAGACGTATTTATTAGTTACATAAAATGTGCTTGCAAAGAGGAACGAGTAAAGAACACAGGGTGTCCCGTAAAAAGAGGATCAAATATAATAGACTAGTCATGGAAATCAATTAAAATTAAACTGTTTTGTATATAGTTATTTTATCGTTTATGATTATAAAATAATATGCAAGTTTTATGTTCACGACCAAGAACAAAAGACTTGAGGCAAGAAATATATTTTATTCTAATGAACTATTATGTTACAAATAAAACTATTTCATACATAAAAAATATGTTAAACACTTTTTACAAATGAAGCATTATAAACTTTGTGCACACCATCTGAAATTCGTGGTATAAACTTACTTTTATTACAACTTTACTATTGCACGAATATTTCAATATAAGAAAGAACACATTGTGATGGAATAACTGACTCTTTAAGGTAAATACTGCTTAAAATTAAGTAAGCTATGGACTTCCCAGATATTTTATGAAATTTCGTAGCAAACTTCTCGACGATTCTAAAAATTTATTCGGGTAAAAAAAAATTAAACTCGCCTTCGGCCTGCTGGTGCTTACACCCCCAGGTCCCATTTTGGGTGTTGGCCAAATTCGGGGATAAGCCGAATTTGGAGACAGGTTTAGTCCGAGCATAACCAAAGTTTTTAATTTAAGGGAGTTTTGTGGCTGAACTGTTTGTGATACAACAAAATGTCACTAAACTTTTCTTGTAAAAAATTAATTTTTTTCCGATTCTGCCATTTGTTTTGAGCAGCTTGGTTCTGAGCAACTTGGTTCTGAGTTAAGAACCTTTGGTTCGGTTCTGACTGGGACCTTTGGTTCTGAGCTAGGACCTTTGGTTTATCCAGTACAGAGCTTGGGAGAAAAGAGTGTACGGGTCGGCTATTGTGAATTGTTTAGAGTAAACAAGAATAAAAACCGACCAGCTTTCAAATATTTTCGGGCAAGGCTATTACGCCCCCAGGCCCCATTTTAGATGTTGGCAAAAGTCGGGAATAAGCGGAATTTGGAGACAGGTTTAGTCCGAGCATAACCAAAGTTTTTAATTTAAGGGAGTTTTGTGGCTGAACTGTTTGTGATACAACAAAATATCACTAACACTAAAACTTTCTTGTAGAACATTATTTTTTCCGACTCTGCCATTGGTTCTGAGCTAGGACCATTGGTTCTGAGTTAGTAACCTTTGGTTCTGAGCTAGGACCTTCCGTTCTGACCTGGGACCTTTGGTTCTGAGCTAGGACCTTTGGTTTATCCGGTACAGAGCTTCAGATAAAAGAGTGTACTGGTCAGGTATTGTGAATTGTTTAGAGTAAATAAGAATAAAAACTGACTAGCTTTCAAATATTTTCGGGCTAGGCTATTTTACTTTCTAAGCTACAACTGTAACAATTTTAAAATTCTAGCATACGAGGAAGTGGATTATACTCTATGTGTACTGAGTCAGCCTACCCCACAGGGCGTTATGAGACAATTTGTTGTATTAACTGAAGATTACCTAATCTTAAGTCAGTAATCTTTATAGTAGACTATTAAGTCGATCAGGGGGTTTAATCTATTCAGGGGTTTATTTCATACCAGGAAATTTGCGGGATGGAGGTTTAATATTATCGGTGGTTAAAATAACACGTGGTTCTCGTTAAAATAATGATATATTTACATTTAAATGGGTTTTGCGGCCAAACAATTGAGGATATGGCAAAAATTTACCGGACCTTTTTGAAGATCACGTCATTCCCCAGTTCTCATATACATCTTGTTTTGAACTACGACCATCCGTTTTGCCGCGATCAAGCCCGAAAAGAATAAAATTTTCACGTGATAATTAGAAAAACTTTGCACACAGTCGCGTTTTGCAGCTTAGCCGATTGAGATAGGGTCTAAAGGTACTGGACCTTGCTTTTAGACCACGTAATTTCAAAAATAAATAATGTATTTTGTAGAAAAATAAACTTGTCCTTGAGACCGAATCCAATTTGACGAATTGTAGTTGTATATCTAAGTAAACGAATAATTTAGGCTGTGAAATTGACCAGAATGTACTAAAGTTTTCAATTCAAGATAAATTAATTTCTAGTAATAATATAGCGTTATGTTTGTTTTCCGATCTCTATATCGGCCACAATTAACCTTTAAACCATTAAAAACGAAAATTACCTAGATCTTGCTAAAGTTTTAGACTTTAAACGTGCTTTGTGTCTTAACAGTTACCGATACAAGAAGAAATCTTTTAGAGTAAATAAAAATTAATACTGACCAGCTTTCAAAAATGTTCTGGAAATTTCGTTGTCTAAGCTACAAATGTAGTAAGTTTTAAGTTTCTAACGTATCAGGAATTGTTAGGAGGGAGGGATAATTTTATCGGGAATGAAAAAGAATTCGAGGTTCTTTGCTGGGGGCAATTTATCGACCAGATAGGTTATATCGACACAGAACACAGTGTAAGAGTCACTAGTTTACATAGGAATACAAGATAAATGTGGAACCGGATTGAATTACACAAATTTTAGTCGCATATACATTTAAAACTAAAAAATTGCCAATTCACGCAAAGATTTTGCCATTGAGGGCGTTAATCAGGCTGCACTGCCCATCTTTTTAGAATTCATAAGAGTAATTCATGTTTCGAATTTATGTGTAGAGTACTTAATCTTTCAGAAATCTTTATCAGATTATAAAATTAATCAGAGAGTTAAATTTACGCACGAGATTATCTGGTAATACCAGAAATTTCCACGAGAGGGTTAATGTTACCGGGGTTTAAGACACACGTGGACGTTCTTTCTTGGAGGATATAATGTCTGTGAACATACATTGAATTCACTCTGTCCCTCTCTACTATTGATGATTCACTGACGTTCAGCCAGTTCCCGTGGGAAAATTTAGCCCTTAATTGAAATATTTCTACTTAACGTGAAATTAAAGTAAAATTCAAAATTTCATGTCCATAGCTTTATTTGTTCTAGAAATATCGTACGGCAGTAAAATTTACTGACGCATGGAGGTACGTATAACTCATCTGAGCGAAATTATTTCAGTGTAGTAACGATGAATCATGAAGAATTTCAAGTTCACAGGTCATTTCGTTCTCGAGATTTCCTACGAAATACTTATAGACAGACAAACATTTACCACCAGATGGGTTACATCGACATATCAGAAGCTATACAAATCACTCTTTTACATAGTAATACAAGCTTATTCTGGATCAGGATCGAATTGCACAAATTGTAGTCGTATAAACATTGAAAAATCCTAAATTTGTCAATTCACGACAGGTTTTGGGATTGAGAGCATTTTTCGGGCTTAATAAAAAATATACGAGAAAAACTCCTTGACCTTTTTGGTAGATCTCATTATTTTCTTGTTATAAATTTTTTATTTTAGCTAGGGCCAATGGTTCGATCGTTTTCGACTCCAGAAACAAAATTCTCACCTCGAAATTACAAAATATTAAGATTTATTAGCCAAAGTATTGAAGATAGAGAAAACATCCACTTGACCTTTTTTGGCCAAATAATTGAGGATAGAACAAAATGATATTGGAACTTTTTTGTGGATCCCGCTATTTTCTAAATCCAAATTAAATTTTCTTTTTACCAACGACCAAGGGTTCGGCCGCTATCGAGCCCGGAAGGTAGATTTTTAAGTGAAAATTTCGAAAACGTTCCAATTAATTGCGTTTTACGGCCAAACCAATAGAATTAGAGGAAAGATTTACTTGACCTTTTTTATAGATCACTTTATTCCCGAGTGACATCTTTTGTTAGATTTGAGCTAGCTTTATTGGTTCGCCAGTTATCGGGCTTCAAAGAAATGCCTGCAAGAGTGAAAAAAGCGAAAGTTTTCAAATTTTTGAGGGGTTTAAAAATGTTCGGTTTGTAGACTTTTTCCGGTGGTTTTAAGGTAAAAGCTACCTGCGTGCAAAATTTCGTGTTTCCAGCACCTCTAGAAGTGGGTTAGAATTTTGTATAGGCCTACTCTATCAGTGAGTTGCAAATGCGGCAGTTTAAGTATAGGGAATAGTGAACTCTGTAGTTGAATTTCACAGTTTTCTTTTACTGAATATCTCAGCATATCGTGGAAAGTATAAGAGAAATTGTATTTTACACGATTGGTTTTTTAATTGGCCAATAAATTGGCTCACAATGTTCAATTAAACATTAGTGTGTATGCATAACTGACCTGATATAAAATCAAGGTTTGTAAGGCATGGAACTCTATATAATAGTTTTTCTTGAATGAAAATATATGGCTTGATTACTGAAACATTTATTATCACATAGGAAGTATATGCACAATACAATATATTATTGTGATATACATTTTTATTAAATGCGAAAGAAGAAATATAGTACTCTATTGATTACATTCTCTATAACTTATTTTAATCATGTAAAATTGAATGGTAGTAAACAATGTTTTTATATAATTTTTGCATTAGTCTCATAAAGATTGTTCATATATTTGTAACTAGCAGTCGTTTATAAGTAAATACATATTTCTAAATTTATCTTATTTTTAACAGTGTTGTTAATGTTGTAGAAGTGTATATTTTAAATATATAATTTTTAATATTTTTTACTGTTTAATTTATTTTTGTCCATCATAAATCCACGGAAGAGCACAATTATGTAAAATCTTTTCATTGTAAAGGAATTGCTACTATTACTTTTGAAACTTAAAGTATAGATGGCTGTATAAATAACCTAATTTATATACATAAATAATCATTGTTTTATTTATATTTAACTATATAAAAATTATGATTGTGATAGGACCTCATGTTCTGCGTAACTTGTTGTGGTAAAGTATTTGCAATGACTAGTAAATAGGTAAATAAAATATAAATAAATTTAATATTTCAAACTAAATTTGTCCTTTTGTTCTTCCCATTTAATATAAAAAACATAATCATTTAAATAATACCCTTAGGCCAAGAATACTCACCCCATTGAAATTATAGTGAAGGCTTTTAAAACATTTGCAGAAACGATTTTATTTTGATTTAACTCTTATAAATATTTACGGAATGGAATATATATAAATATATATGCATTTTTTGCTTATAAGATCCTATCCTGTCTAACAAAAGGGCACTGATAAATTAAGAAAAGAATTAATAGTGTGAATACATCGACTTAAATATGGCTTCCTTATGAAAGCAAGTTATTTGAAATTGACATTATTCTCTTAATCCTGCATTCTGTTATTATGTGCTTGGTTTTAATTTTTTTAAATAAATAGATTTATAATAAAAAAACTCATTTTAAGTTTGTTACAAAAATATGATTATATGAAAAATGAGAATAAATTTCTATCGAAGAGTACACAAAAAAGAAGGTTTATATTAATTTGTGTAAATAGTTTTAAACTCAAATCAATGGTCACAGTATAAAGTTTAAACATTTAAATTTCCTTACTGTTTCTAAACTTATTTATTTTATATACCACAGAGCAATATTTCGAAACCTAAAAGTTTGATAGTTTTTCGGAAACCACTAGCATTTTCTTAACCACAGTTTTTTTTCTAAGTAGAATTGATATTTTGAATCACCTTAAAATATTTGATCGTCCGTTTATGGGACACCCTATGTAATCACACCCTTCTACAACTTGTGTATTATTTGCCAAAAATGAAGAATGTTTGTAATTTTTTCTACTCTATACCAGCATTTGCTTTCAAATCCAAGGATTAATTATATTTTCTTTCACATGTCACTATAAAATGTGCTTATGATCTTTTTTTTAACATGTGATAATGATAATAAAACATGTTTGTAACTTTATATTATACTTAGATTCTAAAAATAATGTAAAACTTCATTAAGTGCCATCTAGTTAGAGAATTTAATGTACAGTTTGTTTAATGATTTTAATTCAGTCAACCTTGTTCTTGCATTAGTTTATTTGCTATAAAATTGAGGAAGATATAAACTCGGAATTGTTTCAAAAAGGAAAGGCCGTTTTCTTATAAGACATAATACGCCCGTACTCATGGATTACCGGCCTGGACAAGAGTATTATCAATAACATTAAGGAGGAGAGTCGGTCTGCATGTTATAAGATTGGCAGTACTGATAAAAAGTGCTACGGACACAGACATGATATCAACCTGCGGTATCTCTTATTCAGACTTCTAACGTTCCTCAGTACAGCTATTCCAAGAGGTTTAAGTTATTTTATTCACCAGTCACAGAAAAAATGGACTTTGGCGTGGTTTAATATTTCGTGTAAGATAATAATGTACTCAGAATCATAGTTATTTGATTAAAGATAATGTGAAAATTATGGTGAACACTATTCGAATTGATAATATATTTTATGTATGAATGAGGTATTTATTTGTGACAATTTTCAAACACTTGCAGTAAAATAGTAATTATTAGAATGTTTCTAGACACTAAGCATTTAAAAAATACGTCAACTCTAAACATTACATTTATTATACGAATTTGTTTGTTTATTCCTTTTTGAAACGTATGATTAAAAACCATTGTAGGACCATGCCTTACTTGCTGCCACATAACATTGACAATGGGAAAAATTGATTTTACAGATATAAAGTAACTTTACGCCTCGATTGCCTTTTAAAGTTATGTAGTACATAGGATGATTAGATTTTATATAAAGAATATGGGAGACTATCAGTCTTAGTTCTAATTTAAATATCAATAGAATTATATGATGCTTTGATTAAGTTTTAGCAGTCTTGAGATGATTTATTCACTCTCCTTTGTGTTTCGATGATGACTGATTTTCTTGTATTCATATTTTTTTACAGATACCCTAATTGTACTTTCTTTAAGATAATTGTGTGGTGGTGGCAAACGACTACAAATACAACTACTTTTACAATTTTCTATTAACAGAACTTTTGTAAAAAACGTATAATTTATTATTGTATTAGTATAAATGCCACAAAATATGAAGATAGTTTTATAAATGAGTTATTAATATATTCACCCCTTCAAAAAATCCAATAATGTAATTTAGAAACTTATATCGAAGTCTTTCAGATTTAGATTTAAACGCTTAAGTTACAAAAGAAACAACACCGTTGAGGAGACTGATAACATTAATGAGTTTCCATTTCTTCTACAAAAGGTGAGCCACCTCGTTATCCTTATATCCAGGGTCACCTTTAATGAGATGAGTTCTAAAATATATTATTATACGTCTGTTGACCTCTCCTAACCTGTAGCAAAATAAGTCAAAGATGGAATAATTGTAGTTGAATAAGATTACATGATCCATGTTACCAAAGTCTCTAAGACGTTGATACATTTTGATCTGTAGAAAAATAAGATGATAGTGAACTAATATTGGAGCTTTTTATGACATTATTCATTCATATTACTATTTATTCATTGATTCATGCTTCCTAGGGTTTTAATTTTAAAATTTACAGCCCCAAAACATATTTCTGTAGGATTTCAATGTA
The DNA here is from genome assembly GCF_021130785.1 of Homalodisca vitripennis. Lineage (NCBI taxonomy): Eukaryota > Metazoa > Arthropoda > Insecta > Hemiptera > Cicadellidae > Homalodisca > Homalodisca vitripennis. The sequence continues at coordinate 109,526,020 of NC_060213.1, forward strand.
CAGTAATGTTGTATGCGTTTTCATCAGTTTTATAAATTAATAGCATGTTTATAAATGTAACATTTATAAGTTTTTCCAATTTCTCCAAGAGTCATCAATTACTAGCAGTTACCCGTGGTTCCGTACACAACTTCGTAGGATTTGCATGTGTATGAGCACTTCACTTTTCGTTAACTTACCCAAAAGAGAAATAGATCATTAACCACCCTTAAATTTGGTGGTAGTCAAATAGGAATGTATCAAAAGGGTTACAAATGAAAAATTGCAATCTTCTCTCAGATCGTATTCTTCTTATAGCATCACAACTTACTCACAACGACTTCAGCTGACCATAGACTGCACACTACTGACTCGTGAGGTGGGACTTTCAATCTCGTCATCTAGTTGTTTGTGGTTGATAAAATTTTTATTTATTTATATGGTTGGCGGTAGGTTTCGCACATGAAGCTAGGTACAATATTACAAAACAAAATTTTTATGGTTTCATAATTTTAAATCCGTTTCATCCCATTATATTTCAATCTACACCAAAACTTGCGCAGACAACGATCAATTTCTCTCTTTGGAGGAATTTCACTAATGATTTTAAGTAAAACAATGTTCTATGTTCAGTTACAGAGAGGAAACTTTATCTCGGCTCCTAAAGTATTAGGTTGCCATATAAGTCCTGGAGATAAGCCCAGAAGAGTTTTGCTTGCACAATTTCATAACTAATTGCGAAATGTCATAAAAAACCGCAATATTACTTACGTGAAAACTTTTGCTAGCAATGGATGTAATGATGCTTAATAATATCTAAGCGCCATGACATTTTGCGTTAGTTGTTTTGAGAAAGGTTATGCTGCAAAATCCGTGATTTAGTCTAATGGCTATTACATATTTTATCGATGTCTCGGAACTGATCGCTGATCTGGGGGGGGGAGTTAAGTAGGACCACAATGGTTTACGCCAATACATAAAATAGGTATCAACGTATTTGAATCAGACGCTACTAAGTTATAATTACGCATGTCATTGAAGTATATCAACTGAATAAGTATTGTTTAAGTATTATTGCATTAAATAACTTGTTTTTTTATTGCCTAATATGAAAAGGCTAACTTTTATTGAATAATAATTATGTATATATTTTTTTGGGCAATTTATACTCTATATTTGAATTTGTTTTACTAAACTGTATATACTACATTAATCCTATATCTCTTTCTGCGGCCCTAGTGCCTACAATACCATTCCTTACTGGATTAAAATATTCACGTACAGTGACAGACCAATGAACCATTGTTTCCCGAATCAGCTGTTTACTGTACACTGACCAACCAATCACAACGGTTGACCTTATCAATTGCCCACCTTGCAAGCGTAGGCACGCTTGCTTATTATACTCTCGATCCCGCCGGGGGCACTTATGTACTCTCTAGCCACTGCTTACCATACTTACTGTCTCCCCCCATGTGTTACTCTCTCATTTAAATATTAGTTTATTCTATTTGTTGTACATTTACATTAACATTAAAGTCAGTGCTCTGGATTGGCAATCTCTACCAGAACGTCTCTGCTCTGCTCCGGACACCCGCGTCTACCGTGCTCTACAGGACTGGCCACAGTGTTATGAACTATTCGTTTGCGGTCGTATTGTGCGTGAGGAATCCGTGAAGGACATCTTTCCGTCTTCACGCCTGCCTACAAGACAGCAGCCTATTTCCAACACTTACTGATCACAACCTGGCCCTCAACAACAGCAGACTACGGTTAGGTACCTTCTCATGAAAATAAAGGTAACTGTTTTATTTTATACACTTTATTTGAATATGCACTGTTCATAAACTCATTATGTGTAACCTAGTGAACTCTTGTTAAAATCATGTGTGTTCGGCGTCTTCACTGCCTAGTGTGAAGTGGTCCTTCTTAGTCGAGCCTCTAAAATATTATTTCACGGTTCTATAACCAAATTCCATTCTTTTCATGGTCCTTAGCGAGCCGGATAATAAGAACTTTAGTCCATTGGTGAATATCAGTGCAATCTCAACTCTTATAAGCTATATACAGTGCATATTTCAAAGTGTGGTTTCAGGTTCTTTCACGATTGCAAAGTCCGTGCATATCGATTTTCCAATCCCCTCTCCAGTCATATCAGCTGTGATCATATCAGCTGTGACGTCTGATCATATCAGCTGTGGTGCTCTGTCGACTGCATTGTTTTGTTGAACAAACAAGCTTTTCAGACTGTTACAGCACAGGTGAACTGATTACTGTGTTTAATGGTTTACCGCTTCTCAATACTTGTTGGTTATCAGCCCTACTTGTAATACGCATTATTCTAAGCAGGTTAAATATAAACAATCTTGGTTATTGACACTTTACCTTGAGCAGGACTTGCACCCTTATTGCAAAATTAAATGTTTATTTTGTCAACACTATATTCTAGTCTCAGCTTAAAAAGAAAAAAAAAAGCTACTTACTGCTCACAATTGTTTTATTATAATTTCTATTTGAACATTGCTCACGCATATGTATGCATGGTTTATGGTTACTGTCACAACACTACCATACTTTACCACTGACAGTTTACATGTAGTACGTGCGCATAATGTTTCCAGAGCCTCTGCTACATTATAGCTGAATTTTTAGCTCAACAATAACCTTAATTGTTGTTTATTATTTAATAACAACTTGTCTTGTTTACGTTTTTCCATAATAACAGTGTATTTTATTTTCTCGAAACAAAACTATACTATAGGCCTATACGAGCTACTCTACTTATTGCATTATTATTGAGTTTTTACCTCAAAAAACTAAACAATATTTTTAAATTGTTTTTTCATTGTATTATATTGTTTAGATACTTCTTATTTCTTGGGGAAAATAATACTTCTTAATACTTCAGAGGAAAATAATTTAGTTTCTATTTTTATCACTGTCTCAATTCAAGAGGACAATATTTTTGTTTACTTTTTCACCTTTGAAGTTTTACTCAAATTGATTAATTTTTCTACAAACACTTTCAACATGGCGATGTCTCTTAAAGTGGCCAATGCAAAGCGAGAAACACCTCTTTTCTCAGATACAAAGTATCTATGATTTAACTAAGAAGACTTCCGATCCAAATATACTTCAGCAGTTGCTTGTCAGAGCTAAATCTATTCAGAGACTTAGACAGGAATTTTCAGCAATATTTAGACTTGTGCCACGAGTTGGAATTAAAAGTGGATGCCGACTATACACCTAACTATTCCGCATTAGCGAGCGTGGACGAGTTAGTTGATTACATTTCTGCTAACGTGGCTTATGATTGAGACCAAGAGACAAGCTAAAGCTAATAAAAGCGAAAACTATTCCGCCTGCCTCCCCTCAAGTCAACGTCCGGCTACCGAAATTGGGAATTAAAAACTTTTGACGGAGCTGCCTTGGACTTCTGTACGTTCATCAACGTTTATGAACAAGCCGTACACAACAATGCGCACTTAAGCGATGTAATGAAATTTCAATATCTCTTGAGCGTGCTTTCAGGCGAACTACTCGCTCTGATAAAGTCGCTAAATATAACTGAGGCAAAAATTATGCAATCGCTTATATCAGCTGCTGAAGGATCGCTACCATAATACTAGGCGTCTACTCACACTACATTTAAATCAAATACTAGACCTTCCTGTCATCTCCAGCACATCTGTGAAGAATATCCGTGCTTTCCTTAATCTTTTTCACGAACATACGCAATCACTTAAAGCACTAAACAATGACATCACTAGTAACAACCCACTTCTCTCAGCCTTGTTTATTACGCAAGATTGATAATCGGATGGTCACTACGCCTAGAACAGTTTCGAAAAAAGGAAGAGCTTCATACTTTGCCCTCGGTTGAACAAATAATTGAGTTTCTCAACCTGGAATGCAGCCACATTGAGGGACAGTAGTCTACATGACAATATTGTGGACCCCAAGAAACGCTTCAAGTTCTTATTTTGGGTCAAAAACCCAGAATTTTGATAAACCCAAACCGTCTCTTAAAAACGTGAGCTTGTTAGCGGCTTCCTCTCCACCCTCCTCGGCCTATAAACAAAGGCCCATCATGTTTTTATTGCCATCAGAGCGGTCATAAAATTTATGGCTGTCCCAGCTTCGGCCAAAAGACACCTCATAGAACCGGCACGGGATTATTAAACAGCACAACCGCTGTTCTTCTTGTTTGGGGACGCACAGATTAAGTGAATGTCAGTCTAAATTCACGTGTCGAACATGTCGTGGTCGTCATCATACCTTGCTACACTTCACTGATCGGCCCAACACGGTCCAGTGTTAGTACATCGGACCGCGTTTCGTCCCGTTGTGGAGAACGGCCGTGACGGCGGCCGGCCTGCACAGAGCAGTGCAACACCTACACCTGCTGTCCGCCCCTCGCCTGCGACCACAGCGCTCTCACCTCCTAGCCCGGCCGAACACACCACAACTACACGCTCATGGCACACTGCATCAAGACCTCGCCGCTAGTACCCACGGTTCTTCTGGGTACTTCTCTTGTCAAGCTCACCGCCTCTAACGGACAAGCTTATGTCTTTCGTGCCTTAATTGATTCAGGAAGCATGCTAAATTTTATTAGCGAGAAAGCCTCCCAACTGTTGGGTACACACAGCGCCGTCCGGCCACTATTAATGTCGCCGGCCTTTCTCAAACCTCTGCACCACACACGCGGATTTTTAACTCTGGGCGTGGAAACTCTTGCTGGCCACCCAGTTGCCGCCCCGCACTCGTTCCACATATTGCCACAAATCACTGTAGATCTCCCACGAGTGCAAATATCTCAGGAGGTCATGAAATAAGGTTAAAAATATTACACTGGCTGATCCAACCTTCCACCTCCCTGGTGGCATTGACGTGCTTATTGGTGGAGCGCTATTTCCACATATTCCTACTCACGAGACCTACTCTCTTGGTCTCAATTTACCTCACGCCCTGGGCACCTGTTTTGGTTTCGTGCTGATGGGGACGGCTCCCTGCACACCACTGACGCAGTCTGTCTCTACTATGGCTGTCTCTCTTCTCTCTCGACTGCTGAGGTAGACCTCCACGCCTCTCTGCAGCGTTTCTGGACACAAGAGGAACTGCCTGCTCCCAGTAAAAAGGTCTGCAGAGGAAACTCAATGCGATGAATATTTTTCTACCACGCACTGCAGGGACCGTGAGGTCGATATATGGTCCGCCTCCCTTTCAAGGACACCAGTACTCATCTGGGAAGTTCCAAAGTTCATGCTGAAAGTAGACTCTATTCACTCGAGCGCAATCCACACGCTCCACGCTCCCACTAAATGTGGAGTATTATAATTTATATTCTGATTTTGTACATGAATATCTCTCTCTAGGCCATATGCAGGGCTGCCCTACTCCTGACTTAAGCACTCCCCACTACTATCTGCCACACCACGGTGTTTTTTAAGGCACAAAGTAGCACCACCAAACTACGCGTCGTTTTTGACGCCAGTGCCAAAACCAGTTCCGGACTCTCTCTCAACGACACTCTGTTGACCGGACCTAAGCTGCAAAATAATATTTGTGACATTCTTCTGCGCTTCCGCCTTCAGAACGTAGTGTTCTCTTGTGACATCAGACAGATGTACCGCCAAATCAAGGTGCATCCTGACGATCAAACATTTTCAACTGATATTATGGCGTGATCACCCTACCGACTTGATGTCCACGTTCAAGCTCACGACAGTTTACCTACGGCCTGAACTGTTCACACCTACTTGGCCATCAAAACGCTACATCAATTGGCAGAAGACGAAGGTCACCGCTACCCCCATGCTGCTGAGATTCTCAAGCACCAGAGCTACGTCGACGACCTTGTTCTGCGGGGCTGAGACTGAAGAACTCGCCGCTGAACTTCAAGATCAACTCATCAAACTCCTTCGGCTCGGTGGCTTTGAGCTCCGGAAATGGGTCTCGAACTCTCCGAGACTTCTGCAACACCTTCCTGAAGATCATCGGGAAATCCCAGTTTTTCTGCAACCCTCTCAGGAGCCTCATTTCTCTATTTTGGGCCTTAAATGGACCCCTCTGACTGACACGTTTACGTTTAATTTTTAATTTTTCTTGTGGAAAACCCCACTAAGCGTAAAGTGTTAAGTCTCATTTCTCAAGTCTATGACCCCTGTGGTTTTTTGGCGCCTTTGCATAATGCTCGCAAAAAATATCATGCAACTCGTATGGATTTCTGGCATAGATTGGGATGATCCGCTCCCTCCAGAAATATACAAAAAAATGGCACGCATTTTTTATTTGAACTTAAGCACGTTGCTACTATTACAATTCCTCGTGCTATCCCCTACTCTGCTGCTACTCACTGGGACTTGCACGGTTTCTCTGACGCCTCAGAACTAGGCTATGCTGCTGTAGTCTACATCCGCTCTACCTCCAATGACACGGTGCACGTAAGCCAAGTTATGGCTAAAACTCGCGTCGCTCGCTCCTCTCAAAAGAGTGACGCTGCCCCCGACTGGAGCTTATGCGCAGCTCATCTCCTGGCCCAACTTGTGAAATATTGTGTTACTCAATTAGCTCCCACCCACAAGTTTGGTTCTATTGTCTGCTGGTGCGAACTCTACTGTGACCCTCGCGTGGATCAAAACACCTTCTTATCGCCTCAAAACCTATGTGGCTAATCGTGTGGCGCAAACTCAAGAGCTTGTTGCTGTGGAGTGCTGGCGTTACATACCCAGTGCTTCCAATCCTGCTGACTTGCGCCTCCCGTGGGATCCTTCCCTCTCAATTGGTGGATCATCCCCTTTGGTGGCATGGACCCGGGACTGGTTGCGTCTCCCCTCCTCGGCCTGGCCAGATACTGATTTCCAGCCTGGACTCGGTCTCCTCTGGAGGAGCTAGGGGAGCTGAAGCATTCCACTCCTGTCATTGCCTTGGCCACAGCACCGCCTACGTGGGACCTCCTCATCCAGTACTCTTCCTGGAGGAAATTGCTGCACGTGATGGCCTACGTCTTGCGTTTTATCCACAACTGTCGTTCACCAACCGCCACTTCGGACCTCTCTCAAGACAGAACGGGACTCCGCCCAGCTGCGAATTTTTCAAGACCGTGCAAGGGGGAAGCTTTCACTGAAGATCTAGCTCTACTGCGGGACCGAAAGACGTGTTCTACCAGACACTTCAACACCTCGCCCCATTCCAGGGTCCGGATGGACTTCTCCGCGTCGGCGGCAGACTGCGCCACGCTGACCTCCCACCGAACGTGTCTCACCCGTGCATCCTGCCCAAGAAGCACCCTGTTGTGGACCTCCTCATTGACCATGTCCATGTCAAACATCTCCACGCTGGCGCGCAGCTTACTCTCTCTCTGCTCTCCAGCAAGTCTGGATCCTCTCTGCACGCAGCGTGGTAAGATCTCGCATTTTTAGATGCCTCACATGTTTTAAGAATCGGCCTAAAAATAACGCCCCTCTCATGGGCGACCTCCCCAAAGCTCGCATTACTCCAGCCTGAGCTTTTCTCTCCACCGGCATGGGACTATGGTGGCCCCTTTTCGCTCAAGGTCCATAATTTACGCTCTTGTCCGCATTATTAAGGCCTATAATTTGTATTTTTGTTTTGTATGGGTTACGAAGGCCGTTCACATTGAGGTGGGTGACGGGCCTGTCCACCGAAGCTTTCCTTGGTGCTCTCACTCGCTTCGTTTCTCGTCGTGGCCTGTGCACAGACCTTTATAGTGACTGTGGCACAAACTTCGTAGGTGCTAAAAATGCCCTACACAAAATCCTCACGGCTGACCAGCGCAAAGTCCAAGACTTTGCTGCTGACCGTTCAATTCGATTCCACTTCAACAACCCTCCTGCTGCTCCCCATCAAGGTGGAATATGGGAAAGTGCCATCAAGAGTGCTAAACACCATTTAAAACGTGTCATGGGACTCCACACATACTAACTTTGTCTCAATTCATGACGCTCACAAGTCAGGTTGAAGCGATGCTCAACTCCCGCCCGCTCACCCGCTCTCTCCAGTGATCCCAACGACCTTCTCCCACTGACGCCTGGACACTTCATGATCGGCTTCTCCTCTGGTTTTTCCGTGCCTGAAGAGTAACTTGCTGGACATACCCACGAACCGCCTTTCTCACTGGCAGCTGGTTCAAGCGCTGCACCAACGTATCTGGAAGCGTTGGCAGCGAGAATATCTCCAGACTCTTCAGCAGCGCCTCAAGTGGAGCACTCCTTCCCGCAAACTCCAACCTGGAGACCTCGTCCTGGTGCATCAGGATACTCCCGCTCTCTCATGGCCCCTTGCACGGGTCACTGATGTCACTCCAGGACAAGATGGTACAGTTCGAGTGGTACATCTCAAGACCTCAAGTGGAAACTCTCACTCGTCCAGCAGTGAAGGTGTTTCTCTTACCTCACCTCTACAATTAATTAACTGTCTCTCTACCACGCCTATAAACTTTGTAATTTGAGCCTATATTGCCTCTTTCTCTCATTGAATCCCAAGGTGATTCAAGGCGGCCGTATGTTAAGTATTATTGCATTAAATAACTTGTTTTTTATTGCCTAATATGAAAAGGCTACTTTTATTGAATAATAATTATGTATATATTTTTTGGGCAATTTATACTCTATATTTTGAATTTGTTTACTAAACTGTATATACTACATTAATCCTATATCTCTTTTCTGCGGCCTAGTGCCTACAATACCATTCCTTACTGGATTTAAAATATTCACGTACAGTGACAGACCAATGAACCATTGTTTTCCCGAATCAGCTGTTTACTGTAACACTGACCAACCAATCACAACGGTTGACTTATCAATTGCCCACCTTGCAAGCGTAGGCACGCTTTGCTTATTATACTCTCGATCCCGCCGGGGGCACTTATGTACTCTCTAGCCACTGCTTACCATACTTACTCACTCTCCCCCATGTGTTACTCTCTCATTTAAATATTAGTTTATTCTATTTGTTGTACATTTACATTAACAATAAAGTCAGTGCTCTGGATTGGCAATCTCTACCAGAACGTCTCTGCTCCCGGACACCCGCGTCTAACCGTGCTCTACAGGACTGGCCACAGTGTTATGAACTATTCGTTTGCGGTCGTATTGTGCGTGGAGTGAATCCGTGAAGGACATCTTCCGTCTTCACTCCTGCCTACAAGACAGCAGCCTATTTCCAACACTTTACTGATCACAAACCTGGCCCTCAACAACAGCAGACTACGGTTAGGTACCTCTCATGAAATAAAGGTAACTGTTTATTTTATACACTTTTATTTGAATATGCACTGTTCATAAACTCATTATGTGTAAACCTAGTGAACTCTTGTTAAAATCAGTGTGTTCGGCGTCTTCACTGCCTAGTGTGAAGTGGTCCTTCTTAGTCGAGCCTCTAAAATATTATTTCAACGGTTCTATAAACCAAATTCCATTCTTTTCAAGTATAAAAAATATTTTATTGATTATTGCAGTAACCTGAATCCATTTTCCACAGGTTTTCTGGCTGCCAGTACATCGCTCTTCACAGAACACTCTCCTTACTCCAGACCAAAGCCGGGAGCTTCTGCGCATCCCAGTCCCCAGCAAGTTTTAACAGAGATCTAACATAGTGCTGAAGCTTATCAAGACCCCTGACCCCTGGTTTCTAGGAAGAATAGGATATCCCTGGCCATTTTTAGGAGGCTACTTAAGTGGGCTTGGTGGGCTAGGTGAGAATAGTGAGGCTAGATGGGCTTGGTGGGCTAGGTTGTCTCGGTGAGCGTAGTGAAGCTAGGTGAACTAAGTGGGCTTGATATGCTAGGTGAGCTAGGCGGGCTTGTTGGGCTAGGTGGTCTATATGGAATAATGGGCTAGGTGGCCTAGTTGAGCTTAGTGAGGCTAGTGAGGCTTAATGGGCTTGGTGGGCTAGGTGGCCTATTTGAGATTAGTGAGGCTAGTGAGGCTTAATGGGCTTGGTGGGCTAGGTGGCTTAGGTGAGCTTAGGAAGGCTAGGTGGACTAGGTGGGCTAGGTAAGCTAGGCGGGCTTGGTGGGCTATGTGGCCTATTTGAGCTTAGTGAGGATAGTGAGGCTTAATGGGCTTGGTGGGCTAGGTGGCCTATTTGAGATTAGTGAGGCTAGTGAGGCTTAATGGGCTTGGTGGGCTAGGTGGCTTAGGTGAGCTTAGGAAGGCTAGGTGGACTAGGTGTACTAGTTGGGCTAGGTGGTTTAGGTAAGCTAGGCGGGCTTGGTGGGCTAGGTGGTCTAGTTGGGCTAGGTGGTCTAGGTAAGCTAGGCGGGCTTGGTGGGCTAGGTGGTCTAGTTGGGCTAGGTGGTCTAGGTAAGCTAGGCGGGCTTGGTGGGCTAGGTGGTCTAGTTGGGCTAGGTGGTCTAGGTAAGCTAGGCGGGCTTGGTGGGCTAGGTGGTCTAGTTGGGCTAGGTGGTCTAGGTAAGCTAGGCGGGCTTGGTGGGCTAGGTGGTCTAGTTGGGCTAGGTGGTCCAGGTAAGCTAGGCGGGCTTGGTGGGCTAGGTGGTCTAGTTGGGCTAGGTGGTCTAGATAAGCTAGGCGGGCTAGGTGGTCTAGATGGACTTGGTGGGCCAGGTTGCCTAGTTGAGCTTAGTGACGCTAGTGAGGTTTAGAATACATTCTCGGTTTAGGATTCGGTACTGGTTGCGGTTACGGTTTACCAAGTATTGAATTTTATTGCAACAATGAGTTTTTCAAATGTTAGCAGCTTTAGAGGGGGAAACGTACAAAATTCATTGTTGAATATTTTTAGGAGTATATTTATTGAGCTTCTTGGTTTATACTCATATAAAAATAAACAAAATATATGGAGGAGCTACAGAAATAACATTAAAATCCTTCTACAACAAATCAGCTAACCTTAAAGATTATTATTTACTAATCTTTAGCCTACCAACATAAGGACATAAAGAAAACAGAACAGGCACTCACTGATGATCTTTCAGTCCTCGCAGATTATTTTAGAGCCTGGAAGCTAAATCCAAATCCTACTAAAACTGAAGTATCATGTTTCCACCTAAATAACAGACTGGCGAACTACAAGTTAAATTTAACTCTTGATGGTATTAAATTGAAACATAATGAACATCCGCAGTATCTGGGAGTTACCTTAGACCGATATTTCACTTTTAAAAGTCACCTTCCAAAGCCAGGAAAGCTGAAAACAAGGGCTAATATAGTACAGCATCTTGCTGGATCAACTTGGGGAGCTAACGCAAAAGTACTGCGTACCACTTCTTTGTCCCTTGTGTACTCCGCTGCTGAATATTGTGCTCCTGTGCAGCTTAATAGTGCACATGTGCGAGAGGTCGATGTCGTTCTTAACAGGACCATGAGGACAGTTACTGGAACTCTCATGGCAACACCAACACCTTGGCTCCCAGTGCTGAGCAATATAGCACCACCTGATTAGACGCAAAGAGGCTCTTCTGAGAGAGTTCAATAAGATCGTGTCCAATCCCGAATTGCCCGTTACGAGCGACCTTCCTCAGCATGATAGCCGGCTCAAATCACGCAAGCCATCACTACGAACAGCATCCCAGTTGATAGAGGAGAACTTTACGCCTCTAATGCTAACTGGGCGTCATCCTGGGAATCATTCGATGGACGGAACAAGTTCTTGATATCCGATCCTACGAAAGCAGCGGGTGGCTTGGAAATTCCTCGAAAGGAATGGGTTTTATTGAATCGTTTTCGAACTAGGGTTGGGAGAAGCAATCACTAGATATTTAAGTGGGGTATTACTGACGAGCAGACGTGTGATTGTGGCGCAAACTCTCAGACAATGGAGCACATTGTAAACGACTGCCCTTTGCGATTGTTTTCTGGTGGTCTGGCTGGTCTAAGTGGTTCAGCTGTGGATTTAGCTTTGTGACGGGAGATCTTAATATTATTTTTAATTTATAACTCAAGAACTTTGTTCTTACGTACTTTTTAATAAATGTAATTTTTAATTTATTTATTTATGGATGGCTGCCTTTGTCCCCCATACGATATATATATTTACTGAAACAACTGTACACCTGTGCCGGATTTGATTCATTGCGCATGAGATTACCTTTTAAAATGTTATTTAGGAACTTTTAGTTCCCTATTTCTTATTAAAGTGGTGTTCTTAGAGTCATCACTTTGTCACTGTCAGTATTCTCTGTGTCTTTAGTGTGGCTTATTTTGGTTAAAGATGTAATTTGTCTCTTATACCACAATGTATTTTGTACCCTATGCCTTAGCAGCCAGTATAAGTAGCGGGTGGCATACATTTTGATAATGTTAACAACTCTGAGGAGCTACCCAACTCACATTATGTCTAGTGACCAAGAGCACCAACTGAGAACGACCAAGTAAGGAAGATTTCTTTCTACAGGTAGCATGAACTTCAGGTGCTTATGGAGCTCCGTTGGCTTTGTCAACTATTCATATATTATTTAATAGGAATTGTAGTGAATTTTAGGAATTTTTATTTAATAGGAATGTAGAGCATATTAAAAAATATTGTAAAATAAACCAAAAAGAGTAAAATAAATTCTCACCCACTTATTAAGATTTGAATGATATCATTAAGATAAAAAATGTAATAGTGAAATTTAATATACACAAAAGCACTTAAGAATTATAGCAAAACAACGTGAGTCATAATATATGAAAATGAATATATGTATACCATTTTATTATGAATGGGCTGTTGTACACCATATGAGTAGGAATAAACAAATGCATATCATTATAAGTATACATAAACTGATGCATATCATGTTAGTATGAATAAACTGTTAAATCACCAAACTTGAGCCCTTATTATTTAAACCCTACAGGTATTCACAAATTTTAAAATTTTTTTATTTATTTATTTTTCAATTTTACATGACAGCTACAGGACATGATATAGCACAAACAAAGTACAAAACCTTCAATTATTCCCAAAACAGCCATCCTAACTAAAATTAATGTACTCTTAATATGCAATTTACATAACAAACTAAACTAAACTGCTGGCAGTTACACAAATTAATATTTAAATTTCTTTACACAACATAAATAAATGAACTTCATACAATTTAAATAAAAATAACAACTTGTTACATTGTACACATACACTTCTACAATGAACAATAAATTAAATCAAAATAAAAGGTTGCTGCATATCTTTAAAATATTTTCCAAATTATCATTAAAAATATCTAAGTTTAATTGGTTTAAATTAAGAAACCATAGAGTCTTGTACAAAGGAAAATTATAATGAGAAACTGTTCTACATCTAGGTAAAGCAAATAAACTAAATTCTCTAAATATATGAAGTGGTACATGCAAACCTATGTGATTTTAAATCTACAATCCGATTGGATTATGAACCCATGTGAAAATTCATATAATACATTACTTCATTCTGTGAAGTACTGGACACGATAGTAAATATACAAATAAATTAAAAAATTCGATTAATAAATATACAACAAAAAATATTTCATAATTACAAATATTAGGGGTTAAAATGTATCAATTGACGTCTTGCTGAAACTCATTCGGATCGATTTGAAGAATACGCTAGAGATTCAACATGTTCCCGGATCTGCCCGTACTATTGTCCTGTGAGACTTCTTTGATTTACATTCTCTGAAATTTAAAAGGCACGATCATAAATATCATAACACGTAAGCTTATCGTAATATTTTAATTTGCATCTTCTATAAAATCTTTAAAATGTTAAAAGACCGAAATCACTATATTTCATACAAATTTTTTTCTATTAAATTGTTAGCACAAAAATTAAAAATATACTTGACCTTAGAACTTATGTTATTACCTGCATGAGGAATAAATGTTATAAATTAAAAGAAACATTTTGTGAAAAAGAATGTAATAAAATATGCTAATTAAATGGTGATAGTTATTACTGAAGATAGGATAATTTTGATAGAGCTGGAGATGATACTTCGTTAAAACGAACATGAATTTGGATTGAGAAAAAGGCACATAACAGGATTCCACAAATAAGCGTATAAATGGACAACATAATAATAAAATAAGCAATTGTTATTCCCCACTGGACGTCTTCCGAAAACTTTTTGGGGGATGGCAGCAACACGAATGGCACCAGGTATGGAAGCGGAGGAAGACCAAGTGATTTTTATCCTGGTACACGCCACTCCATTTCATTTGGCCAAGTTTTAAGGAAGATCTTTACATTGGTATCATAGGTAATAAAGATGGCAACTAGAAAATAGCAGAGTACGTGAAAGTTTAAACAAACTGAGTACCCCCTCATGGGATTGTAATGTGACACAGTCTCACAAGAAGACGTATTATCCCTTCACCATTTTATGGTAATTTGGTGTGTAGACTGTGATTATTTACACACTGATATGAAACCAAATTTAATAAGAAAATTTTGAATCTATAATTTCTTAAGATATCTTAAAAGATAGATTTGATTTGTAGACTTTAAATTTTGCAAGCAACTTTATTTTTACATAGACAAGAATAATGATGGTTTGTGTCCAACCATGAATTTGACTAATCGTGATTGAACCTTACAACTCAGTGGTCTCACACTATATATTATCTGCTGTGGGATGCATGTAAAAGTTTCTCTGCCATACGATTGTTTGTTGATCTGTCTACCAATTATGAGCTGTAGATTTGTCATTTTGGATTGAACCTAAGTAAAGCCTGTTACGCAATACGTAATATGGCGTACTCGTACCTTTCCTAGCTATGACTGAGTGTGTAAATACGGAAACCTGGGCAATATAAGGAAGCAAATAAGTTATAAATGTTGCAATGGGGCCCATATAGTTTACGATGTAGAGATAGCGATCTAAAGTTGATTACCCATATTGGAGCCACATAGAACTAAATAAAGACTTCATTTTCCTACTCTCGATTCCTATTGGAAACATGTACTCGCTTGTCTTGGGTAAGATGTGAAAACTTGTTCTGAAGTTTTGTTGTAGTCTATATGTTCTAATTAATTCCACAAAATTTTAATAACATAGTGACAAATACAGTAAAGTAAGCCGAAACGAACTTTAAGAAGTTTAGTAATCAAATAAAAATTGCGTTAAAACTCGTGCATATTTAAATAACAGAACAGATTTTAATTACTAGTGACAAAGAAAACCGTTGTTACGTTAATAAATCTGTTAATTTATATCATTTTTTTTTATTTGTATCAAATAATTTTTATATCAGTTTATTTTTTACTCATAACTTCGTTACATGTAATCAGTATTATAAATTTAAACATAAAATATAATGAAAATATTTATGTTATTAAGTATTATTGTACTCGTAATTCCAAAATATAACACATTTAGATTGATTTTAATATGGTAGGAAAAAGTAGCTACCAATGTAATAAAAAACTGACATGACCAAAAATTTGTGAATTAAACATTTCCAGAAGTTTATTATTCTTAACATTTAATTCTTACCATACGGAATAACCCGGCAGTAATTTAATTCCGAAAAAAAAAACAATTATGTACTCCTACAAACAATATTTGTCATTATATATATAAAAAACTGTAGAAATTTTCTCAGAAAAGTCTTATCGCTCACGAATATAAGTAGAAATAACGAAAAATATTACAAGTGTTTGTTTTTATTGTTTTTTGATAATTTTGATTCTTAACAAATTATAAAACGTTTATTACAAGATTATTCAAGTAGCTAAACAATAGCATAAATAATTGAATTGAATTTAAAAATAAAAAAATACAAACAACATAATTGAAGCTAGAATAAAAAAATGTGAGGTCAAAGCACCATATTCTACATTTTTAGACATATTTTGAATTATAAGCACATGTTAGCCATGACTACACCTGTAGTCCTATGTTGTTAGTTGTAGTATATATATAAGTGGTAATGGGCACTGAAATCATGATTTCAGTAATTATTAAAAAAATATCCATTACTACCTATTACTTACTGAGCCTCTGTATGATTAAATTGATAGGAAATTGGATATAAACCTTTTACTTGAGCAATATGAAAAGAATTGTGTAAAGTAAATTTCATAAAAATGTATCTAAAAAAATATAAATTACAGCTTTAGAATTTATCACTGGCATCATCCGTAGTGACATCGGATTCGGATTTAAATAAATTTTATTAATTTTGAGGAGAATTTTTGTCTTAGCTCTTCATTTATATGACAGACGTAATTTTTCATGACAATTTTTATGAAGATCATTTAGATACCACAGATGTTTCTAAAATCTCTTGTTAAAATATTTATTTATTTATTTTATTTACATGCAGCAATACAGGTTACACACCCAATTACATTGTGCATGTTTAAATCAAGATGACACGCAATAATATACACACAATCAAATATAATCCAGTCCAGTCCAGTGTTCCACTCAAAATAGTTCCCATTAAATCGATAATTAAGCCTAAAGATAAATAACAGATACACATATATATATAGATATAACAACGTAACTATAATAAAATTATAAACAAAATAACAACAATAATAAATTTATTATTGTTAATATATAACCTATGTGCTCAACAGCGGTTACAGAATACATTGAAATAAGAAGTATTTCTACTATCAAGTTTACTACATGCTTTCACATTAAATTAAAAAAATTGAAAATGTGGGTTAAATTAATCATGTGTTTCGTTGTGCTTAGGAACCGTATGAATGTCTATGTAAGATTTCAGTACAATCGGTGCAGTAAGTGTTACGTGCACTCGAACAAACTGACAGACACCATTAGAGTGTTGTTTGTTAGCATTGATGGTATAGTATAAATTAAAACCTAATATAAAACACGTATATAATGGTATTGTTATTAGTTACTACCATTGTAGGATGGCAAAGAATAGTATTAAAGGGAAATCGGTTCATCATTTCTTATCGTCTACCAAAGAGCATGAAACTATAGAATTGGATTCAAAATCCACAAGTTCAATTATCCACCTTTCAGTCCTTATTAGACACGTTGAGAATTTTCGTTTTCTGGAAGCAGAATTTTCTTTGCTTGAAAATGCTTTTGCAGCTAAAAAAAAAAAAACACCGGTCAAAAAATATGTGGATATGCAATGGTGGCATGAGTCGTTACGTGGAGGTCATAGAGAATATTGAGATTGTGTTGCAGCCCAAGTGAATTTATTTCGTTTTATGCTAATGTGTTTCAAACCTTTTCTGGCAACCCTCATATACAGATATATTGTGGGCGTGATATAATGAATATAACCAATATCTCAGAAATGTAGTAAGGACTAAAAATATTTAAAAAAAACTTAAGTGCGAAATCGCTTCTGTATAGGTTGTCTGTATTCCATATTAAAATATTTTTATTCATATATCTAGCACAGACATCAACTATCAATTTTCTAAAACCCGATTCCATAATTATTGGATTAACCCGACTAACAAAATGTTGCATTCACGAAGTCCTAAACGGGTGTTTAGTTGTATGAAATTAATTTAATTCATAGCATTAAGAAGTACAATGAATAATATACGCAACAGTTTTAAATTTTATTAATAAATAATGTACCAAAAATATTATTTTTAATAACCATAAGTAAAATTCAACGGATTATTCGGTTTTTTAAAACGGTTATTTTATTTAATTCTACATGACCATTTACTCCAATTAACATCAAAAATGTGTAAGTAGAGTTTATATATAATTTGAAAAGTATCTGTTACTAAATTATTTAAAATTTCCGTGAAGAAATCAAATTCATTTATAAATATGTAGTAAATATAATTGTTTAAAGAGGAATATTTGACTGTGAGGCATTTATACATTTATATATTAAGATGATGACGAAGTAAGATTATGTTGCAATATCTTTTTATTTTCAAAACAGAAACATTAAAAATAATTTAAGTGTCATCACCTCCAAACCTAAAAAATGCAGTTATAAAGATGCTTTGGAGTTAAACAAACCGATAATATGAAGTATCAAAGTATCCCACAGAACCTAAATAAAGTCTTTACACGTGGAACTATGTAACATGATACAACGTCATATGTTTTTAATCTGATTTACAGGTGTACTAGTTGCTGTAGCAGCGGTGTCTGCTGTGCCAGGACCTTATCCAGGACCCTACCCTCAGCCAGTCCCCGCTGCCTACCCCGCGCCAGATCCAAGAGGACCTGGATTTTATGGTCGGGGATTCTATGATGGGTACAGAGGGTACGAATGCGGAATTGGGTACCCAGGATTTTACGATGAGGTCATTTATGGCTTCCCATACCCCGGATTCCGTGGTGTCTTGTAAATCACTTAGTGTACAATATATTTCTCATGTTTTATAAGTAGATTTACCTCTTTTGATACATAAATAAAACTATTTACGGTCTGTGGTAGAGTGATTTTAAACCCTAGATCTCGTTGTATGTCAACTTAAAATTGTGAAGTAAGTGTTTTGTATAAAATACAACAAAAATAGGTTTTTAATTATATCTAAATACATAAAAAACAAGTTGAGTTAGTTACACCGCTTATATAAATCGCTGTACCGATTATAATGCTCTCTGATTTGTTAGATTAGTCTCCGCCTCAAATTGCGGAATAACTATTGTAATATCGTTTCACTAAAAATGAGGTAAATAGAAAGAGAAAAAGATTATTAAATGTAATTATCAGTTATGTGTAAAACTTGTTCATATTTCGTAAGTATAGAATTTATGTAGTTTAACAACTATATAAAGGACCTAATAATATGCAGCAGTCTACGTTGAATGGAACCAAACAAAATCCGTTACTTACTTGGATCGAGTGGTAGGACAATATTAAAACATAACAAAACTAGTTGAAATAAATATACTTTCAACCATGAAATATGTACATAAATTGAGAATAAAGCCTGCATAAGCTTTCAATCCACGCGCAGGCTTAGTAGGTAGTCCACCAAGATACGATTAAAATACTAAAATAGTGAAAAGTGATTCTTTGATTAATAAATATAATAAATGATTGAAGAAAACAAGTTGCAAAAATACATTATGAAATCAATCCTCGTTGAATTTATATTTTACATATTCTCTGGTTTACTATCGTCTGAAAAGGTGGTTTGATTTTATAAAATAACCTTACCGACACATTTAATTTTAGCCACAACGTATTGCTTCTATTTTATATAATATTACATAACTAAATAAATATTTAATAATATGCATAAACATTTTGTACTGTTCGGCTTTGTGTCTACCCAAAGCACGAAGGTTTAATTTTCAGTTTCTATTAGGTGAAATTGAGAATATAGAACAAAGACTGTGAAGTGATCGCCGACCAAGGACTTTTATAGGAAGCACGAAAGAGACTACTTTTGTCCGCCTTAATAGTTATAGATAAACCAGTCTCAAAGAAACCTGCGCAGAAACGAATATCTGAGCGGCCACGCGCAGGAGGGGCTCCTCTCCAGGGGTGGGGAGTGACACAAGCATCTCCTCGTCTCTGTTTTATCAGCTATGTGGGTCGTGTTTTGCTCGCGCCATTTTGTTAAAACTGCAGCTACTTACCTATTCTATAAGTATATTGTATTTTTTGTGTTTAGGCCTATGCACGCGTAAAATATTAATTAAACATGTACTAATGTAGCCATACACGTATTCAGAGAGCTTCCTCTCTAAGTGGCTAGGCCAGGGGATAGAACAAGGGTCCACGTCCAGAATCAGAATGCGGGCTAGCGCCGAGCAGTGGTGGGGATAGTGGGAGAGGGTGGAATCACAGCGGCGGAGGGGTACTTACCCCTACACCGCGTAAGCTAAAATCGCCCAGTATCTTTTTGTAAACGGTCTCACTATAGATGTTCCAAAATATACATTCAGAATGCAGTTTTGCTCGTTCAGTCCTCAGGCTGAGACGAGATCAAGGTGATGTGGTGTAAAAAGCATCGAAAAAGACCAGCCAGATTTTTTCCCATCATCAAGCTATGAATATCATATTTTTAAAATCAGGCTTAATATTCATAAATTAAGAATATTACTCTGCTCAAGAGTGAATTATTTTAACTTTAATTCAGTTTTATGCTCCAGTAAAATTAATGACTCATGTTTTAGGAAATTAAATAATTCATCTGCAACTGAAGCAGCTTATTCAATGGGCGTAATATGAAAGCTGTTTATTCAGGGATTGAGAAACTAAGTCGACTAAAAGAAAGTCGTCTAGTAAGGGTAAACTTTACATGTTCTAAATACACCTTGTATATGTTTAATATGGTATTGTACAATTTTATTTAAAAAATCCCTGCATAAAAATACACTATTTTAGTAATAGAACGATTGCAGGGTTGGAAAATTTTAGGATACTTGCTTAGTAGTTACATAAAGTCGTTCCGCCACCAGAACTACATAGAGAGATTCTGTTCTTTTAAAACTCGTTATTATTTAAACTTGTGGTTGCAAAATTTAAAGCATGTTGAGAAAAGCACATTTAATAAACTTAATAAGAATAAAATTATCAAAATTTACTAACTTCTAAATTTCAATGTATACTTCATGAGCAACTAAATTTAGGTTAAAACAGAAAACCTATTTTTCAACTCACATAATAGCCAAAACGAATTTTTTATTTTTAAGGAATTTTTTCCAACAATTCTAAAAGATTACAAATTTTCAGCACGATCAGCCATTCGTTTGTGGGGGTATTGTCACTCAATTTTCTAAAATTTTAGATGGCAAAGGAACTACACAAGAAAATCAATCTTATATATCCATAATCTTATATAGCCATATCAATCGTGATTTAAATATGTAAACTCGGAATTTTATTTTTGTTTTGTTTTTCCCACTTTAGTTATTTATTTTTGAAACGACAAAGAAATTGTACTCATCCTTGAAAGAAGGCAAATATTACTCGCTTTTATTCGTTCATCTCCAGGATGTAGACAAATTGATATAGTTGTATAACGTTAATGTGATGTAGATCAGTGACTTTATTACAGTATATATGATACTAGATGCAGAAAAAGTTCATGATATACAACATAATAAACACTGGTATCCAAAAAGATTCTTCACTAGTATGAATCAGACTAGTCAATAAATACCTTGACGGTACCACATAGAAAATTAGAGTTAAAAGTAGAATGAGTTCTTTTGACGTGTAAAGTTCTTTACTTTACTCTTTAACTGTTTTCGGAAACCGATACTGCAATCCTGAATGAATAAGGTAATTTTATTGTAGTTTATTGTACTTTTGTGTGTAATGATTTAGTGTTAATATTAAGGATCGAAAATAAACTAGTTATTAATAACATAAATGAAGTTTCATGAGTTTGAGATTTGTCTTTTAAAAACATTAAAAATAATATTATAATTATCGTCTGTAATTAAAAAATAAGTTAAAAATTTACGCAAATCGATATATATTACATTTCAAGTTATTCGTTGTTCTTCATGGTGGTAAAATTTTCAAATAAATTATAAAATTATATTTCATATTTGTTTCTGTTCAAATTTAAATTTATTACAGTTAATGAAATCTCAATGGTAATAAAATAAATAAATTTTTCTGCACTGCAATTTTGAAGCGAATAGAGATAATAATATGTTTCCTTCGCCAAAATGTTTATGGATGCAAAGATGTATGTATTTTTATAGAGTGAATTATAAGAAATTATTTAGGATTGATTTAGTGGAGAATCCGTGTAAACCTAATCTATGCAGTTGGCCGTTTGACACTTTTAAAAAGATGGTCTGAAATATCCTCTCTGTCAAAACCGGTTTTTAATAGCTGGCTAAGCGTTTCCTGATACCCTATATGTTCGACTGCCTGCAAACATATACAAACATAATAAAAACTTCAATTTCATTGATTGCATATTTACACTTAGTTTATAACATTAATATTGATTGTGATATCATTTTAAATATCTATTTTATGACGTTAAGCTTAGTTTAAAATTCTTATAGTTTTAGACATACGAAAAAACGCACTAATAAATTACTTGTGCTATATGGTGTGTTAAAATCCTTTTCTTCTTAAGGACTATATCAACACTCTTTCCTTGGCATGTTGAGGTGCTTGTACCAGTTGGATTATCTGAAAACCATCAACGTTTTGTCTTCTAATATTGAAAGTTAAATAAAAATAATATATTTTTAAAATATGTAAAAACTAGTTCTTGTTTAAAGGAAGCTTAATATATCACACTGCTCAAAATTAATGCATTATGAAAGCAGGGTTAAGTAGAAAAAAAATAGTATCAATTTCCTTCATATTGGGAAATGAGGCAACTGAGGTTATTTTAAGCAAATAAACATTGATTATTTCGTATCTCAATGAATAATTGTTATACGATTATTCAGGAATTAGGTGACCCAGATAAAATGACCAGCAGGTCACGTAAATTAGAATTCATATACAGTGCCATTCAATTCTGAAATGGAAAACTCAATCCAAAAGAGAGCAATGTCACAATCCGAAGTAAAATGGAAATGGTATGATGAGAATAAAGTCGTGAAGTAGTTGTAGCTCATTGTCGTAGCACATAAATACAATCCCTGTATTAGCGGCTGTGCTTGCGTAAGTATTCCCAGATACATATGCGGAGTGGTCTAGAAGAATTCACAAATAACATGAAACTATCCACGTTCATCTAGGCTAGTTGAAGCACTAACTTTCCGTACTTGGAAACGAATGCCCCACCAGATATACAGCATTTCTTTATTAGTAATTTTACAACCTCCATATCCAAATTTGATTGTCAATGGACCGATTTTTCAAAGCGAAGTGTTTTCATTGCCATAATTTGCCTATAATCACAGGTAAGTCCATATTAGTACCGTTACGCCCTACACATCCAACGGGGCTGGTAAAAGGACTTTATTTCCAAGCGTGCTGGAGGATTTACCATTAGCATTAATTGACATAAGGATTCCTTTAACCAGCACAGTTAGATGTGGTAAGTGTCCTGTCATTGATAAAGAAAGCCTGATGGGAAATCCTTCTGCAGCCACCCTGGAGTAACAAGTGAAAACATGGTACAGAAATTTGTATCTATTACGTTAACGTGACCGCTAGGGGTTACTTGGTCTGGTGTGTAGCTGCTTTCGATAATATCTGCTTAGGCAAACCAACATAATCATTTTCGAAAAAGCCACTCAGACTGCTATGCTGTAAACGGATTTACTGTATAACGAAAAATTTATTGCTAAGGAACATATTGATTTCCTTGTTAAAAGTGCTAGTGCTGTGTTCGACTGTTTATTTTTTATATGTATATTTCTATCTATATTAGTGTACATTGGTGAAGTCTTCTACATTTTGTCCTCTATTAGTAATCAGGTATATTTATACAAAGAACGCCGTAACTTGAAAATAACGAAGCTGTGCCATTTAGTAAATCACGACCGTATTTAAGATGTACGTAGATTGTATTTCTAACAATTCTTGAAATTTGAATTGTTCTTAAAAATAAAACCACATACTATAGTAATTATTTTTAACTTTACAAGTTATGTGGCACTACAGCAAGAATTACAGCTGACTGGAGCTTTGCATCAATATATTGAATTGTTTTTTTCAAATTGTATCTTATACATATCTCTCTGAACCAATAATATAGCTTATATCAAAGAACTGGAAAACTTTGTTTAGTATATTTGTATAGTGGCACACTTTGAACAGACTGCTAATTTAGGGTCGTTAGTTTATTAATATTATTGTTAACGTATTGAGTTATTTAGTTATTAATAATTGTTAAAATGTTTGCTTTCGTATCCACGGTATATTCAATTCGAGAGGAAATGCACCTCTTGTTTGATCAGTGTTTCCAACATATGCGTAGTTATCAGCGGAGACAAGTGAAGAAATATATACCGGGGGAGCGATAACATGGCCAAGGAAGGCAATGAAAAAATAAATTATTTAGAAGAGACATTCAGTCGTGAAAAGTCTCCAACGACGGTCTCCTACTTTAAAAATGAAGGTGTTTGCGACAATTTTAGGTAAATTTTTTAATAAATTATTTTTATTTACAAATTAATTTTTTTAAGGTGCCGTAAAATATTAAGCTGTTGTTTAATATTTATTTTATTTGCTATTCATTCAGTTTTATGTTCATACCCATTATTTGTCGTATAAAAAGAAAATTTTAAAATAAACTTACTAACCTTTTTATAAAATGCGTATTTTGTTATTTATTTTTTAAAAAGATATATCAGCTACATGATTATATTTCAATGGTTCCTTTCATATTCACCAACACACAAGAAAAATTTCCTAAAAATGACTTAGTACAAGTGGATAACCTAATGGAACAGTACATTGAATACATTAAATGTAACATTTCGTAAGTAATAACACACTTTGACAATAATAACTAGTGATGAGATAAGCTAATATTTGAGGAAAGTGATAAACAGTGATGACGATTCAGTAATAACGGTGCAAAAATCAAACATTCATTCATACACAGTTACTGTAGTAAAATTCAAGGGCATTTTAAATTATTTAATAAAATAGGTACAACTTAACTTATTTTTAAAGAGTTTCTAATATTCATGTTGTTTACCACTAACATACTGTATAAGTCTACTACATATAACGATACATGCAACGTAAGAAAATGTATGTTTTATTTATATGCTAAAGATGTTTTTTATTTACATATAATTTGTTGTTTTTTCAACTTTGGTTGGTTTGTGGTATTGATTGGCCTGTGTTCTAAATTATTCAATTCAGTCTTATTACGAATACCCTAAAGATTTAGAAGTATATTTTAAGTTATTTTATCGCAACAAAGAGATTCAAGACTTATATATAAAATACCTTGTAGTGAGTTATTTTTAATATAAACTTTTATAAGTTCTTTACATACAAACTTAGTGTTGTTTCGTCTATTTTTTGTATCATATAGAATAACATGTAACATAAACATTTTAGTACATACTATTCCAAAATCCACAAACTTGATACTTTTTCTACATAAAACGAAAAAATTATTTTTACATACAAGTAGACATTATCTTGCAGTTGTAACATATGATAGGCAAATCTTTAATTCGAATAAGTTATTATTTCAATACATTGAGAAATAATCACACTTAAACACTTATGCAATACACACACAATTTATACAAATTTTGAACTTTTATATCTCACATAAAAAAGCGTTTAGATACATAAGGAGTACAGTGTACTATTTATTATTTAATGTCAGTTACGATAGTTAGATATAAGCTCTTATAATAACATGTTTTTTATGGTAATATATATATATATATATATATATATATATATATATATATATAAACACACACACATACATATATAACAATATACACACCGTAATACTCACTGACTCATTGGCTAAAATATATAGATTTTAAATTATATTCATATGTTTATCTTGTGGCCTAAAGGCATACTAAAGAAGTATTTATTTCCGTCCCAACGGCCACTAAAGTTTACGTATTTAATCGTAAAGAATTTTCTCGTAAAAAGTTTATGGCGTAATTGCATAAAAATTATACTTCTTTATAGTTATTTTTTTTTAATTTATTAAATTGTATGCAATGCGTCACTATTCCAATTTTCGGTTAGATGGTTCGACTTCGATTGTCGATACCTGGATATATCGACTTTAAAGGATCAATACTGTAGCTCTTATCACTCGATTCTCATATAATGAAATCATTAGCTGTAAATCAGCAAAAATACAATTTAAAAGGTACAATATTTTATTTATATGCTTTCACGATTGAAAAAAAATTAAATATTTAAACCACCAATAATGTCCTGTAAAAAAATTAATAACACAATTATTGCTGGCAAATACCATATTACCGATTCATTATGACGTATATCGTTTAAAATCTCAGTCTATTCATAGATTTTTTTGTTACAATAGAAACGCTGAAAAATATTATTTCATAAAATTATTCTGATATTATTCAGGTTTTCTAAGACAATTGCATGTGTCGTATGAAGATAATCTCTACGCCAAAATTAAAAAGAGAAGTTTGGAAAGTGACAGATAAACTGTGAATTATGAATACATTTTTCATTTAAACGTTTCCTCCTCTGTGATAATTATTGTAAATAAATCAATATTAGATTGCCAAATTTAATATTGTACAGGAAAAGCTACGACATAGTCTCACCGAGTATATTTTGTACAAACAAATAAAATCGTACTTCTTACTTTGTACCACAATGGCAAGTCGATAAGTCTGGTAAATTATCATGTGATGTTTGCTTATGTTGGGCAGACCCGAAATACAGTTATCCTTATTAATTGATCAATTGATTTGAAATATGGCTTAATTTGAGCAAACAATAAAGTAATAATCTTAGAAGAAACATATTTGTACTTCATTTCCATTATCGGCAATATTCTTTAAAGTTATTTATGCTTGTGTTTTTTTTCGTTATCAAATGATCTTTTTGTATCCTGTTACAGTTGCTTATTACATTACTCAATTATTTCTGTCAGAAATTTTCCTGTAGAAGATTCCTAAAAATGGAACATTCTAAGCTGTCGAAAACATTACGCAATTATTTCAATCAAAAGACGCCGGAAGTTTTACCAAGTTAATAATACGCCATACAGGAAGCAGAAACAAAATATAAAATGATGATTTAAACTATTACTTAATTTAAACACGCAAAAATCTGAGGAAAATGTCCGATGTATAATGTAACTACAAAATTTTCAGGCTTTTGTCATATTTTATTGAAAAATTTATATCTTTCTCACATACTATAACAGTATTTTAGATTAACATATTATAATTTTTTTCACAAACTTAAAGAACATCAAAGTAACTATCTGACAATGGTTTATATTTTCACTTATATTACTCTAATGTAATAAAATCTTGTACCAGTCACTATAATCATTGAATGAATATTTTCAAAGTGTTTAATTTCTTTACCGTTATTCTATACCGTATATTTTTTAGTCCACTACACTACACCTTTACACTTGATTACATGATCATCAATCCAACCTAGGATGTATATTAATACAACACTAAGGGTAGAACCAAGTTGAATACATCACAAAATCGCCCAGATAAAAAGGCAAGTACTTACTTGGCTTCTGATACTGAAGGAAACTTTAGTTAATTTAAAGATTATTAGCGTTCAAAGTAATTCTTATAATAAAAAAAACTCAAGAATATTCGTAAGTAAATTTCTGACACTCAAAAACATAATACATTGATAAAGCATTGTACACTATTAAGGTCTACATTGTTTTTTTTTTCTATAAGAATGTTTAATATTTGCGTGTGTGTCCTGCACAAACTATGAAACATGTGGCACTAAATGTTCCCACTACCCATACAAGACCATAGTACATTATTGTTATAAAGTCGGTGTTTAAATTAGAAGCAGGAACACACTGTGAATGTAACAGGATTTTCTGAACATTTGCAACCGTTAATGTAATGTCATCCATAAAACTTCTCGGTGGTTTATTGGCGAATGCAGACTTGTTGTAACTGTATTATGTAGTCGAATTTTTATATAGTGAGAGCTGTTTTTGGCATTTTTTAAGTGCATATGTTAAAGTTATTGGAGTTAACACACAACATCGTAGTTGTGATTCCAGACTTACGCGTGTCACTACGCTCAGGTATTATTTGTTTATTTTAACCTAGATTGAAGTTATGTGCTAGGTTAGTTATATACCTGAGGAAGAAATCAGATTTCAGATCTCGAAACGTAGTTTGTACGAATGATGTCAAATGTCTGGAAAAAATCCCGTTTCCTTCACAATCCTTCCATCGCCAAAAACAAACTTCAAACAAAGATGAGAAACTTCATGACATGAAATAATTTTATTTGTTCATCACATTTTGTTGAGGATACTTGTATCACTAATTGAAAGGTTTCAGAGTTGTAAATTAGTTACAGGAAGTAACTCAATGGAAGTATTTTAAAATTTTTATTTGTAAAATAAACAAGTAATAGCTGAGCGTTGTGACACGTGAAAATGATTATACGTTCCAAGTTCAAGATCCCTGGCCAGCTTAACTACCCAATAAAACTCTCTTTTTAACTGGAGCCGTCGAATACATAGCATACATTGAGTGCTGACATGTATGTAACTAACTAAAGAATATGCCGGTCTGTCTTACTAGCCCAATGAACTTAAATTCGAGTTGAGCTAATCGATTAAAGATGCCCGGATGAGGTGTGCTGAGGTCTGGGTGATTATTTCACTTAGTTCTGAGGTCTGACGCAACAGTAGGACTGCGCTGCGTAATTTTGATTGTTACCGTTAAAATATATTCTACCTGAGCCTCTCACACCACAGAGGTCAGTCTGAGCGATCACTTCTTCCGTGCCTCAATTCATAGAATCTGGTGAATTATATTTTTTGTAACTACTACAATGATAGGTGCCAATCTCTTCGAGCTCTTCATATAACAAATCATACTTTCTGCAATAAACGACACAATCGTATTACGTGCGGTCTATGTTGAATATTCTACCTATTGCATTCTATAATATTCTAAATTATCTGTGGGTGTATACAAATTTTTCCTTAAACGTTTTTCATATACTACAAGGGACATAACCCTTTAGAACAAACTATTGTAGCTTTGATTTATGTGTTTTTCTCAGGCCAATTTGTCAGGAATGAGCCTTTAGAAACATCACCAAGATGGCTAGCTAAAAGAAAAAGGTGGAACAGTTATATATGAATTTTAGCAACAGAAGTCGCATTTAAAGGGAAACCACTAGCCTTAGTTCCAAGTCCATATGTTTTTATATTTCAATGGTTTAATGCCATTTTGAGTACCACCAGCAAGACACGCTAAGTAGGCTTTTAGCAAGGAAAGAATCAAAGAGCTGATAATTCTATACTCCGATAATTTCATTTCTGAATAGTTATCTTCTTTCTTTCTATCTTCTGTTAAAGTTTTAGATAGAGTTCCATTTAAAGTGATTCAGTCTAGACTTAATTCGATTTATTTAACAAGGCCCATAATCTTTTCCATGTTTACTGATTATCTATTACTTAGGTTTACAAATTAAAATACTTTTAGAAAAGTTTATACAAATATATGTTTCTTACAGATAACTCAAATGAAAAATTCTGCAGATAGTTAATAGATTTGAACTTGACGCTAGAAGGAAACATAATTTTTTCGGTCATTTTCCAACGTTCAGAAATACAAAATATCATTAACACTACGTTTCGAGATCAGATGTATGATCTCTTCTTCATGATAACAACTAACCTAACACATAAACACAAACTAGGTTAATATAAACAAACCTGAGTATTTTGATACTTTACGAATGAGGTACTCCGTTGGCGAATGCAGACCTATTACGATCTGTATTTTTTAGATCAGTTTAAATAATTAGTGTTGTGTTTTGTTATTTTATTAAGTGCGTGTATTAGAGTTAGGAAAGTTGACACACAACAAGGTGGTTATGACTCTTGACAAGCGTGTCACAACGCTTTGGTTTGAATGGTTTATTTTAACCTCGTTTGTAATTACGTGTTAGGTTAGTTATTTACCTGAAGAAGAGATCAGGTTGCATATCTCTAAACGTAGTGCTACTGACTTTTTGTATCACTGAACGATGCCAAATATCCGGAAAATCCTGTTTCCTTTATCTAATAGAGTTATGACTAGAAACTGTATTAGAAGATCTTATTTGGCGAAAGATAGTATGCAATTTATGGATTACAAAACACAACTAAAATGGAGGAGTATACTAATACAAGTACTTAATTTACAGGTGTGGCAATCATCTGCGCAGTGGTTTCCGCATTGCCGGGTCCCTACCCAGGACCTAGCCCCGCTCCTGCCCCAGGACCTCTGCCGGCACCTAGGCCTGCCCCAGGCCCTGCTCCCTACAACCGTCGCAACTATCCCGGATGTGGACCCCTAGGCTACAACTGCGACGTAGGCGGGTGCCCTCCTTTCTTCCCTCGTGGAGTAGCTTATGAAGGCTTCCCCTATCCAGGGTTTCCCCAATATCCTCTTCTTTAAACAACTACTTTAATTTAACGTAAAAATAGATAAATAAAATTTAAAACAAGTTTATGGCATTGCATCAGTATTCCGTTCATATCTATAGATCTAACATGTTCACTAATGTTATATTTTACAACAGCGAGTCTTACAAATCAAAGGCCATTCTTAATATATAATTTTCAACTAATTATGTAATTACAAATACTATCAGGCAATTTCAATTGTGTAGTTAAAAGCAAGACGACTGGAAATGTAAACAAAACTACTTTTGGGAAAATAATGTAATTATAAATCCATAAAGCGTCAAGTTACTAAAATACACATCGACAAGTAACGCGGCAAAGCGTTATGAACAGATTGGTTAGGTGAGAATTTGTGTTTAAGCACAGTAATCGATCTACCAAAAACATGTGCGAGTAATGAAATACACATTTAAAAAAATGTGACTTATCGATAAATTATTACATTAAGGACGAATTAGTTTCAGAATTCATATCCTGAAAGTATAAAAGTCTCGTACGAACCAATGCAATATAAAACTTAGAAATAGAAATACCTTACGGTGTTGACTGCATTCTACGCAGTCAACGAGCTTATGATCTGCTGAAATATCTGAAATTACTGGATTTTATGTCAATGCGATCTATTTCTAAATAATTTTTCAGTAGCATATTTAAAATGGTTCGTGTAAGTATGATTTACGTTTAATCACAAAAGCTAATATTTAGTTCTTTATTATCTTTTGAGACTTTCCAACAGCCTGTCTACAGTCCTTCAGAAAAAAGCGATTTTATATTTAGTTATGTTCACAAATCAAATAGAAAAATATAAGCTCCATGTTCAAGACAATATTAGTAAACTCCTAAAACAATTTCCAAATAGGTGTCTAAAAGCATTCAAAGTGCTCTCTTAATGAACATTCAGCACAAAGGCAACTACTCTGATCCACTGTTAATTGCACTTAGAGAGTTTTAGGTCTTATCAGAACTATCGTCATTTCCGAGTACATTAGTGCGTTTCATTTTTATTTTGACTTAGTACTTAATCCATTTTTATTATATTACTGTTTTTGAAGAATCAATTTTCAGTTCTTGTCAAAGTTATGTTACTCGAGCAATTATTGGTATTATTTTAAAATACAGTTTTAAGGAGATGCGAGATATTAAAATGTAACTTAATTTGCTTTATGTTATTTTTATACATTTGCAACATAAAAAACCATGGAATAAATACTTTTTCAATAATATTTAGTTTTGGCTGATGTGCAATACAAATACGTTTTTGGGTAAAAATGCATTTTAAAAATGAAGTTCTTTGTACACTAAGTGAACTAAGGATTTGTAATGATTTTGTGTCTAATGGAAAACACTAGAATATTATTCATGTGAAAAATAAGTTTAAATTATTTTAAAAGTTTCTATGAACTAGTAAATTGAAAAAAATAATAAACACATATCGCTTATTTTTTTCTATGAAGTATGAAGATTTGTGGGACTTTTACGAATGTACTTGGAAATATGTAGTAAAATGTCATAAAATCAGCAGTTACTAGTTTTGATGTGTCCCAATAAAATAAAAGCTGTTTTAGTTGTCATACAGACTGTCTGTAGAATAGCATAGAGACAGCAGAAACACATAGCGATACAATATTCAGAAAACCATATAGAAAGTTTACTATATGGGGATATTTTGTTCAAAAATAAAGTCTTCTGACAAATTGCACGATCCAATTGACTCAAATGTATATCATGAATTTATCCTGAGTATTCTAAACAGTAAAAGACCACTGACCTAACTGTTTTTAGAAACATTTTTGCATTATTTAAATCCTTTACAAAGTCTGTTATTTTGTTATATACGGAAGGTGTTAGAAAACTAAAAGTCTTTGAAAAATAAGTTTTGGTTGGGTTCGATTCAAACCCCTTCCTATTACTACACAACTTGTTAATATAAACACTATTTCCTATAAAATTCCTACTTATTAAATAAAAAATCTTGAGCACCTTGTATACATAAATACATCTTAACGGAAGTATTTTTAATGAGCAAAACATTGGAAACAAATGGTAAAAACTATGAATTTATGTTATTATTCTCAAAAACTGTATTTGAGCTGTGGGTATTGTTTTAAAATTAGATAGTAATAGTTGAATTTATTATGTAAAAACGGTGATATATTCATAAACTTGAATAAAATATGGACTAAGAGTAGCAAATCTCCGTATAAAGCATTGTATTAAACATTTAAGAATCAAAATGATATTTTCTATATTTTACTGTCATCCGAAAACGAAGCGTATAAGCGGTAAATACGCACATCCGAAAATTAAAAGTAGAAAATAACGTAATACTTAGAAAAATCTAACGCAAGTACGCTCTGGTAATAGTTATACGTCGACCGCGTAAACCTTATATTAGCCGCAAAGTGAAAGAGTATATATCTTTTATATAAATATATATATATATATAACTATAAAACATAAAATAGTATGTTATATGGCAGAAGGAATATTATATAGATTAAAATATTCCAATAAGCTACTTATATAAAAATTTTACTTAACCCCTATCGGATATTCATAAAATCTTTTTCACGTATTTAATGTATAAAATTCATGCATGGATAATAATTATTTCAATATGAGGGATAACATTCAGACGTGGTACAGTCATAAATAATAGTACAAATGCTACTTTTAGAATGTTTAGTATCCAGCTACATATTACCAACCCTAGTAAAATTAAAGTGGTATAAAACCAATATCTCACCCATCATAGTTGCCACAATTTATGACATAATTGATATACAATTACACAATTTTATTTATTTAACACGTGTTCCCGGGTGCCATATGGAAACATCATCGTCAGTTAGACTGTAGAGATTCACAGTTGTTTGATTAAAGATTTTAAAAATCTTTGAAAGCTAACAGACAAATAAAAACATAAATATTACGATTGTATATAATTTTAAATCCTAAAAAAACCATTAAAATGAACTACAAACTGGAATTATAAAATTACTTTTAAGTATTCGATGAATAATTTTAAACACAGTTCGTAATTAATAAGTTCTGGCAACTGTAAAACCTTAAGAGCCTTTTACCAACATTAGCTGCAACTGTCGCTCCGTAGTTAAGTGAGCAGTAACAGCACTTTGAATACATTTAGTGCCGTAGTTTAGAAAGTTTTGAACTTTCTAACAAGTATGACGAAGGCTTCAATATATAACTGTACTTATTGTGTGGAATAAATAATAACTTCAATAAATTAACATCAAAGCGATAAGGTGAGGTATTTCATTGTTTTATTTATAGACGATATTAGATACTCCTGGATTACGTATTTTTCATTGGTAACCGATAATTGTTAGAGTAACACACTTTCGGACTTTTGACAATGCTGCTCGTATGTTAAAAAATAATCTCTGTATTTCGAAGTATTCAACGTTTACTTAAATTTTAAAACTGATCGTAAAGCATACAAATATACCAGCAATTGATGTCTGTTAAAAATCATAAATGTTGATTAGAACTTTGAAATTAGAGAATTAATTATTTAAATTTAACCTTATTATTAAAGGTTTCTAGGATATAAATAAGACAAGATAAGTCTTGTAACGTGTTCTATCTTTGTGTTGAATATAAAACTTAAAACGTAAATTATGAATAAAAAATATTTTCATCGTAAAGAAATAATTTTTTAAGCATATAGTTTTGTATTGTAATTCATAGTATTAGCATGAAAGGTAATGAAGGGAAAAAACTAACTACACACAACTTTTTATTTTCAGGTACCATAAATGTGTCATATTTTTTTAAATGAAATATATAGAAAACTGTTTGATATGAAAGGAAATCAATTAATTTGATTATTTACTGCTTAATGTTAATGGCATATTGATTGTAGTGGAGTGACAGTTTGTTTACACTTCGGAATAATTTATACTATAAGATGATTATGAGAATTCCTCTTTCTGTATTATAATTGTATAAATGTATACGAGTATGTATATAACTGAAATGTGTAAGTTACTATGTAATGTCTTCGGAATGGTTTACGTTATACATGTTTAACAATCAATATAATTGTATAAATGTATACGAGTATGTATATAACTGAAATGTGTACGTTACTCTGTAATATCTTCTGAATGGTTTACGTTATACATGTTTAACAATCAATATAATTGTATAAATGTATACGAGTATGTATATAACTGAAATATGTACGTTACTCTGTAATATCTTCTGAATGGTTTACGTTATACATGTTTAACAATCAATATAAGTGTATAAATGTATACGAGTATGTATATAACTGAAATGTGTACGTTACTCTGTAATATCTTCTGAATGGTTTACGTTATACATGTTTAACAATCAATATAATTGTATAAATGTATACGAGTATGTATATAACTGAAATGTGTAAGTTACTCTGTAATATCTTCTGAATGGTTCACGTTATACATGTTTAACAATCAATATAATTGTATAAATGTATACGAGTATGTATATAACTGAAATGTGTACGTTACTCTGTAATATCTTCTGAATGGTTTACGTTATACATGTTTAACAATCAATATAATTGTACAAATGTATACGAGTATGTATATAACTGAAATGTGTACGTTACTCTGTAATATCTTCTGAATGGTTTACGTTATACATGTTTAACAATCAATATAATTGTATAAATGTATACGAGTATGTATATAACTGAAATGTGTACGTTACTCTGTAATATCTTCTGAATGGTTTACGTTATACATGTTTAACAATCAATATAATTGTATAAATGTATACGAGTATGTATATAACTGAAATGTGTAAGTTACTCTGTAATATCTTCTGAATGGTTTACGTTATACATGTTTAACAATCAATATAATTGTATAAATGTATACGAGTATGTATATAACTGAAATGTGTACGTTACTCTGTAATATCTTCTGAATGGTTTACGTTATACATGTTTAACAATCAATATAATTGTATAAATGTATACGAGTATGTATATAACTGAAATGTGTACGTTACTCTGTAATATCTTCTGAATGGTTTACGTTATACATGTTTAACAATCAATATAATTGTATAAATGTATACGAGTATGTATATAACTGAAATGTGTACGTTACTCTGTAATATCTTCTGAATGGTTTACGTTATACATGTTTAACAATCAATATAATTGTATAAATGTATACGAGTATGTATATAACTGAAATGTATACGTTACTCTGTAATATCTTCTGAATGGTTTACGTTATACATGTTTAACAATCAATATAATTGTATAAATGTATACGAGTATGTATATAACTGAAATGTGTACGTTACTCTGTAATATCTTCTGAATGGTTTACGTTATACATGTTTAACAATCAATATAATTGTATAAATGTATACGAGTATGTATATAACTGAAATGTGTAAGTTACTCTGTAATATCTTCTGAATGGTTTACGTTATACATGTTTAACAATCAATATAATTGTATAAATGTATACGAGTATGTATATAACTGAAATGTATACGTTACTCTGTAATATCTTCTGAATGGTTTACGTTATACATGTTTAACAATCAATATAATTGTATAAATGTATACGAGTATGTATATAACTGAAATGTGTACGTTACTCTGTAATATCTTCTGAATGGTTTACGTTATACATGTTTAACAATCAATATAATTGTATAAATGTATACGAGTATGTATATAACTGAAATGTGTAAGTTACTCTGTAATATCTTCTGAATGGTTTACGTTATACATGTTTAACAATCAATATAATTGTATAAATGTATACGAGTATGTATATAACTGAAATGTGTAAGTTACTCTGTAATATCTTCTGAATGGTTTACGTTATACATGTTTAACAATCAATATTTAAGCAAAGCTAAAAGTTATAAAAAGAGGAGAAAAGCTTTATGTCATTAATTGATAAGCAACGTTAAGGAATCACTCCAATATGGAGATAGAAGTACTTATGAAGCGTAAGTAATATGTTAGTTCGACTATGAAAAAGATTATTTACAGACGAATAAACCAATACACGAGTGGTTAACCCGGGTTTCTAAATAAAACATCAAGAGATATTACTATGTCTCTAATACTTATGTTTACAATATTCATAGGTTTAGATATCAACAGTTCTACTATAAATGTTTGTAAGAGTAAATTGTTTATGTCTTGGTAACTAAAATAAAACAAAAAGTTTTCTCTCTTGTAAGAGTACAAAATCTTACATTTGAACACTAATTTTTGAGATTTGCTCTATGGGTTGCTGAGTAGGAACCTAATCAAATTGTACTGTTTTATTCTACATTTAGGTAGATTTAAATGACATTTTTGCATATAAGCAGTTTTTGAAACATTTTATCTCATCTAATACTAAGTGTAAACCCAAAACGGCTCAATAAAAAAAGATTAACAAATATGTTTTACTCTTACACTCTTTTCAATTTAAAGTAATGAAACTAGTGCTTTATTTAATCAGTTCTTACTCAGAAATTAATTTATAATTATCTTTCGTTTAACATGTATACGGTCTATTAAAATATATACCGCACTCATTATTTAACTAGATTTCCTAACTTATAACCGTTACAAACCGGCCGACTTTTTTGTATTTGTGTTTATCAATACTTTTTTAAAGAATTTACTTTAAACCTATGAAATAGTTTGATAAATATAGAAGTAGCAATGCAATTAATAACAATAAACAGCGTTACATTAATACTAAGATAATCACAAATATTAGAATTACTAAACAATAAAAATAGTATAATAAAAGGCCGAAACATTATGAGTAATACTATAAAAACGTAACATTGTTTAGATGGAAGATATGATATAATACAATTATAATAATTTGTCATAATTACAAATTAAATACATAATATAATTTATTTAAAAAATTAAAACATATTTCTAGTCTAGCATACGTAATGTTTATAGAAATGTACGATAAGTGAGGGTGCTACTACACTCGTGAGCTCTATACAGTAATGACTACGGACGTGCATTGACAGAGGATTTGCAGGACAAAGGATATGCTGAGTATTCTTAAAATAAATTATAATTTTATTATTAGTTAACGGTAGGTATGTTCGTTTTTATTAATTATGATCAGGGCACATCCGGGGCGATTTGGAGACATGACTGTGGTGATTTTACAATACTAATGTATTAAAATGTATTAATAATTATAGATACGGCAGTTAGT
Organism: Homalodisca vitripennis; assembly: GCF_021130785.1. Taxonomy (NCBI): domain Eukaryota; kingdom Metazoa; phylum Arthropoda; class Insecta; order Hemiptera; family Cicadellidae; genus Homalodisca; species Homalodisca vitripennis. Next base: position 109,563,186 of record NC_060213.1, read on the forward strand.
GTATACAATACTCTGATTAAATTATACCATCATAATAATGAACTAAGTTATATTAGAGGTGGTTCATAAATTCACTAACCACCCAACCCTGTGTAGGCAGAAAGACAGACGAAAATTTTATTTTTCCAGCACTCGAGTGGTAGTAAATTTTGTAACGTATAGTTTTAAAAATATGAGCAATGCATTGTATGAGCACACACTATAGATATTTCTACAGAAAATAAATCTATAATCTGTTGCATTAGTAAGAATAAGCAATTTTAGTAATCAGTTTAATTACATTATGCTGCAAAGCAGGTGAGTTGGTCTGTGCTGCTCCCAGTGGTTCAAACGCTAACTGACAGGAAAATGACATAAACAGAGAACAATATTCCGTCAAAAGTAATGTATTTTAACATGATTATTTAAGTAAAGGTGTTTAAAGATATTTTAATTTTATTATTAAGATTTTTACGTTGTGAGTGAACTGATAATAATAATTTAAAAAATCTAACTCTTTAATTACAGGATTATACTTTGTCATTGCTTATTACAAAATAAAGCTTTTCCTCTTATTAATTGTTTATATTGGTAGGCTATATATGTCCAAAAAAACAAAAAAACAAAACATAAACCTAAACTATGATTTTAGAATAAAATATTAAAAATAGGCAGATGTGCCTTACTTTTTTCCAATATATATAACAGTTTAAATATTACTTTTTTAAAATTTTTTAGTGCAACACATATATTATATTTAAGTAGTTATTTGTATTAGTTTTTTAGTATTTAATATCATATTCTATAGTGGTATTCTCACCGCATGATTCCATTAAAACTCGAATACATATATTTTATGTATAAGAAAAAATTTGTTATTCTTCTCTCATCTCTTTAGATTTAACAATATGTTATATATATATATATATATATATATATATATATATATATATATATATATATAATAAATATATATATTATGAGAGCGAAGAAAGAGATACTGAATAGAAAAGAATTGGAAATCAAACATTTCAAAATGTCAAGATCATGTTTGGAAATAAACTGTATTACTAAAGGGATGTTCACGAAGAGCAAATTGAACACTAAATATGAGGTATGCAAGTGATTATCTCTTAATTTACTCAAATATTCAGTATACATCACTCATAACTAATTTAGTTACAAAGTTAACATTTAAATAGTTTTATTTTAATTTTAATAATCTTTTTAATGTAAAGATATAACAAAATAAATGAGTTGGAAAAAGTATCGTGGTTGTCCTGAGGTTAGACAACTGTTCTTTATTTGTAGCATTTCACTTCATATTCTGAAAGATTGCCGCAAGATTTCAAATCACATCTGATCAAAGTTAAGATGTAAATTACTTTTCAACATCATACATTTGAGGCTGCGATTTCTTGGACTACCCCTCCCCCCACCAATACTAAAATCCTTATCTGCAATTACCCAAATAAGTTTGGTCTTAGTTTATTTTTTATTATTCTTTAAATTATGCATTATTCTCAACGCCATGAATCACAGGTTAGTTACGTTTGGGGATGTCTTTTCTAGTACAGTGCACAGATTTAAATTCTGTACGTGTATTTTTATTGGACAACCACAACAAATTAAAAATTGATATGTTACAAACCTATAAGTGCTATTTGAACATTTTGAATTACCCCTCACCACCCTTTTCCTTAAAGGTAAAACATTGGAAAACTATCACTATTAGTGAAGCAATTTGTAGCTAGTAAGAGTGCCGCAAACAGATTTTACATAACTAAAGTAACAAGGCAGTGTAAGGGGGTGCAACGTACTTTCCATTCACCCTGTATGAATATTAATACAAACAATTTTTACTATTCACTTTTTGCGATTTCAAGAGATTCATCACTTGATAGATCTTTTGAAAATGGCGGCCATTCGCATTTTTGTGACACTTTAACTCGGCTAGTTCTCATTTTAGACCTAAAATGAAGCGATAAATATATACCGTAAATATATTCTATTTTATATAGATTTTCTATTCTATAGTTCGATAAAACTTATATTCTTTACGTTTTTTCATTATATTTCACGGTTTCACGATAGATTCTGTTTAAGGTTTCGAAAAGGAATGGTTGTGTATCAGTTAATATGCATAACATGCAAAAACATTTAGAATTAAGAAGTCACTTACAATTATGTTTGCTCTTTAACGAGTGACTTTATGCTTTGTAAATTTTTCAGACAATACTCGTAAAACATTTTAAATAGTACACGACGTTGCGGAAATAATTAAGAATACGATAAGTGCCGTAACTATCAATAGTTTCAGATTAAAAGTGAAACTGAGACAATATTTAGAAATATATTGGTTGAGATTTTTATCCCATCTATACAACGTTGCAGGATGGTTGTCATTCTCGTTTGCGGAAAATTTCTGTCAGCTCCATTTCAGAACAATCAGAGTTAATGTACAATACGTTAGATCTAATCAAACACCCAAACTAATAATGAATCTTTAGTTTGTCGTTTAAAACTAACGGGTGCCCTTAAGATCCACCTTTTTTCCAACTATTCTGGAAGGAATATAAAACAAAATAAAAATGTTTCTGGATTTTAGTTTGAAGAAGTGTATTTGAATACTCTCATTACAAACATCCTTTTCTTTATTTTCCTCTTACACTTTTGGCTATAGGCTTCATTCTACTGGCAATGTTTCACACCAATGGTGCAGTTTAAATGAACTGTTATATCAGTTATCATCAATCTATAGTTATGTAAACTTCAGAATTATTGCAACCTTATATATTTTATTTTATGTTTATAGTTATACAGTGTCGGAGCTGATAAAATATAATTTTGGTTAGTCAGGATAAGTATTAAGCACATTTCGGCTACTTGAGAAGTTGAGAAATAAATATTTTAGATTAAAGCTGTAATACTCTTCTTTTCTTTACAAAATTAATGTGTAAAAAAAAGTACAATAGAATTTAAAGCCACTTACAGGAAGATTTTCCTGTCATAAGTAACAGTTAACAATTGTCATTGGTTAGTAGAATTAGGATTTTATATGATTATATTTTCCCTTACTTTTAGAATTTATTAGATCATTAATAGAAGACCTTAAATTTTATATTTTGCAATAAATTTCTAATAAGTATACTGCAATGGAGTTCAGTATTACAATCATTGATCCTTAGTCTTACATGGTCCTTGTGATAACTAAAATCAAAGTTTCCGATTTAATTGTTTCCAAACGTTGCTTAAATAATATTTCAGTCTCACCATGATAGCCATCTTCTGTCAACAGATGTTAAAATGAATCAGTTGACAATATCTAAACTAAATGTAAATACAGTTTTTCGATTAAAATTGTACATTAATAAGGATTCTTAAAATTGTTTCTACTTTAAATTAAATTAAATGTACAGCCTAACTACAAATGATAATTGAGGTAAATAAGTTGACGGATTTATAATATTTATACACTATAAAGAAAAAGTTCCATTTCTTTTTTGCTACCTGAGGAAATTCCTTTACTCTATTAGCGATACTCGTATACATATCATTAAGTGGCCTCCAGTTTTCTTATCACACTTTTATGGGATAGTTGTTGTTATCACTGAGGTCATGCTGTGATCATGCACGTACCATGCTGTGAGTTAAAGTTCAGCTGTAATACTTTTAAGTGGGAAAATTATCAATTAGGTAAGCATGTCAAGAGAAAAATTTATTTTAGTTTTTTGAAAATAATAAACCGTAATATTTTGTACTAAAAATAATGTGCTAAAAATACTTTAAACTTATACGCTCATTAAATTATCCAAGTAGTGTTAATTAGTATTTAAATTATTTCAGTTACGGTATATTATTTTAACATCACGTTTGTAAGGAAATTAAGGTAGATGAATGTATATCATCTGTAACCCATAAGAATATTTTTATAATACCTGTTATCCATTACTCAAGTTTAAAATTGTATAAATTTAAATTTATTATACTATTATTTAATCCAAGTTTGTAGTTAGTGGAAGGATAGTTCGGTGTTGGATATTGTCTATAAGTGTATATTATTAAAACCAATATGTTATCGATTGGTTTTGAAGTATTTTTGTGCTTTATATTATATCTTTATTAGCTGAGAAAAGATAATGAATTCCAATAAATTAAATACGGCATATTACGATCACTAAGTTTGAAATCTGGTTATTGTTTTAATCAACAATCGTCAATAATGGTTACCACGATTAAATGTAAAATTATATTTCCAAATTTTGTGTAGTTATTAGTAAAAACCACCAGAATTTTTTTAATCACGTGCTTTTTTCCATAATAAACATATCGTACAAAATTGGAAACTAGATATAATTACGAAGTTTTAACACACGTTTAGGAATTTTATAATTTACTTTTCATAAAAATGTATTATAAAATTTATATATATATATATATATTAACTCAATATATAACAATGTAACGAAAACCCCATTTATGGACTAAATCTAATACTGAATTATTTTACCTAAAGTAAACAAATATTTTGCCATAATTTGGTTTCAAAGATTACGATTATTAACTATTCCTAATATTCGGAGCATTTTAAAATCGGATTATTTAATTGTAAAGGTGTTATTTAATATTAACCCTGTTTCGGATTTTAAACCTATTGTGTTTATAATATTCATAAATTTGTATCAAGGAATACTTTTAAAGAATAGTTTATTTAAAAGACGAAGTTATTTTTAAACTGAAAACTTAGTTTATTGAAACGTTCACTAAATGGTTACTTGAAAAATATTAATTAGTTTGAACCGTAGACTTTTAGTTATAATATATGATATGAGTTTTCACTTTTTTCCTATAGCACATTCTGAATCCTTCAAATAATTATAGTACAAGAATGCATTGGGAACAAACTAATATTTATTCTTTATAGATGTAAAAGTAATGTTTTACTACTTCAGAATTGCACAAATAGTAATAGAGATTGAATTACAAATTTAATTCTGACAAAGAAATGCAATTATTAATCTGAAAATTAAATCTATATGTGAGCTAATCTATATCTTTGACAATATGTATACCTTGTTGTAAATATAATGTAGTACATTTCAAGTTGCTTGTATATTGAAATCTACTTTTTTATTTTAACAAAACAAGTTAAGATGTCGCAGTGTTCTAACAGTTGAAGACATTTAGGTTACGTTTTATTCATATACTGTCACTAGAATTCATCATATTTTGTATCTTTACTTAAAAATTTGAAAAATGCTGAATCTGGTGTTTATAAACTACAGGTTTGCAACAGATATTATGCAAGTGTAAAAACTTAGTCAAGTGAATGTGATTATTAGTAAATAAATAACATTAGTTCAGAAGTCAAAAAGTATAACATGGCTAATATGCAGTAGAAATACCCAGAAGTGTCATTTAGGTGTAATTATTAAGTTTTAAATCTATAAGTTTACAAAAATATACATTTTTATGTGAACCATTTGAGAGTAAAAACAAATAATGTTAGAAATTGTACCAATTATGAAATTTGGGTCTGCACGGGAAAAGGTAGGAAAGGTGCCATGATCTTACCAGTTATTGTATTTAAACTTTGTGCAAAGGAAGTATTACCAACCTGTCCAACAAATATCACCTTTAATATGAGTTATGCATGAGCTCAGTCTGCTTACAGAGTTTTTGTATTCTAGGATTTTCTCGTTACCATCTTAGTTTCCAATAATACTAATGTAAAAATGTTCAGTACGTTTAACATATTCCTAGTATTAACATGCACTATGATCAAAATAGATGTTCATTGCATAGAAAGTAAGTCTTATGAAAAATCTCAATTTAACATGCATGTTTATTTTCGAGATGTCATGCAGCAAGACAGAAAATAAATCTTTCTTACGCTCCAAAAGACGCTCAGCCAGCGATTGCAGTAAATATTATAAAACTTTATGATCCATAAACGAAATAAAAATTTGTGTTCAAATTTAAATCTAGTATTGCATAAAACTTCTTTTACCCATAGGAAAAACTAGTTGAATGATGTTGTATTGTCAACCATGGAGTTTCGCCAAGCGACGTTGAAACCTTCACTCAGTAGGTTGACACAATTTCTCTTTTGTTTGCTGAGGCGTCAAAACATTTATTTGTCCTACGTATGATTGTCTGTCGTTCTATATGTCAATATTGAAGGATTTATTTTAAAACTCAGCGAACTCCGTTACGTGACACGTGGTATTTCATACTCGTATCTGGTATTGTACGAAAAAAAACTTCTAAAACAAAAACTAAGGTAAAATTCTAATTATTGAAATAAAAAAGAGAATTATAACTACTACATAATAGTACTGTAAATACTATTATAACTATTATTAGACTTACATAACACTATAAAATGGTATGTGATTTTTTTTATCAAATCTAAGTACGTTTAAACATAGCACAACTATTTTTGAACTGTATAATGGTTTAACGCAATATGCACTTCTTTACAAGCTACTTGGAAAGTTATTGTTAGTATAGTCATTAATACATATATGTTGAGTTGAAATTAACTGAGATACATTTTTGCAAATTGTATGACATTGAATGAAGTGAAGAAATAAGAATATCACGTAAATGATATCATTTTCTGAAGAAGCGACTAAATGATGCTTGTAACAAAGAATAAATTTTTCATTTCAAACGCCTCAGGTTGTTGCCTCCCAGCTTGTACTCGTCTATATTTAATAATACTCCCAATAACACCCTGGGTGAGGTGGACCACAAATGCGGATTATACAGTGAGAATAAAATGTGACTTACCCTTCTCTGTATCCCTTATTCTTACCCCAGAAAACCAAATTTAAATATTTTAAGACTTAATTGATATCTCATAATGGTTTATTGTGGGAACGGTTTAAAATTGAAAACTCTTCCATGTTTTAATTGAAAAGAGCTTTTCAAGTTAAACATGGACAGTATTACTCAATGTTAAATGTATTATTACACGAAACAGTATCAACTAGTCTTGATGGCGTAGTTTCAAATTATGTATTGTGTTATACTTACTTTAATGTGTGAAGTTTCAAATAATTTCAAAGGTCATAACCGACGTATACTTTTAGGAGATAATTATTACTATGGCCACTTTTAATGGAGACTTTCAAAATCTGGTCAGACTTCAAGAATAGTAAAACGGTAAAAGTATTAAGAAAACTAAGAGAAAAATTACAACAGTAGTAAATTCATAACACGTTTCATTTAAAATCTTCCTGAAACAAATACTTTTCAATAGTTGTTTTTCTGATCTGTAACCGTTTAAAAAAAGGCAAACTAAAACAAAATTTAAAATATCACTAAATAAAACTAATTTAGTCCCATCCAAGTTCTTTCTACCACTAAAAACCATAAAAACATGAATCTAAAATATTACCATCAGTAATTAAGAATAAATTCTATTTAAAAATTAGAATACTAAAATTATACAATAGAACAAATTTTTAGGTAAATGATTCATACATAATACTGTACTCTGTTGGATACCTTTTACTTGGAAAATATCAGTTTATTAAATATAGCCGATTCCTTTGGTGTTTGATGTGAAACTTTCTAAATAGCTTACATTACACAAATTATATAAGAGGGCTAATGGAATTAAGGCGTATTTTCACAAAATTACTGACCTTTTTTGAATATTAATGTTGACGGGTTAATAAACAAAGAACGACAGACTTCGTATTCATGTTAGTTACTCGCTAGGAATGGTAAAAACTTGATGATCCCAAAATCCACACAATCCCACAGCTAAGAGCTCTTTTGAGCTCCTCCTGTTGTAAGCGAGGCTTGCTAATTAGTTTAGTTTAGCCTTGGTATTAGAAAATAGGTTTAGTTTAGTTGTTTCTGTTTTACTTAAACATATTGATGAATAGGGCAATGCAAATAAAACTATACTATTCACTGAATTCGCAGTTGTCCAAAAACATATGTTCATATTTAATTTGGCATATAGTATCGAGTACTTTACATTGCTCTTTTGTTCAACAGATTACCACAATAGGTTGGTACAGGAGCCCTTGGACCCGCTGGTGTAGCTCATGGTCGTGGCGGTGTCGTCTGCGATCATGGTGGCTTTACATCCTGCATCCCACAACTTTATGTCGCCCAGCATACGGGTATAAAAAGAGGGCTGACTAATTCAATAGTTACGTCAGAACTTGGCGTAAAACTCCACCTCGAAATGGCCCAGGAAGGAGCAACAGCTTGCTGTAACCGCTCAGAAGAGATCAGCAGTGTAATCAGATTTAGCCTAACGATAATGTAAAGAAGAGGTTAATAATGTGGTATCAAAAAAACCATTTATTTAGTTTTTTGACAAGTTAACGAGAATTATTTACACATATCCCATCGTTTATTGGTACATAGAATAAATAACAAATAATGTTAAGTTACTGATTTCTTGTATCACTGAATGTTGTAAAATGTAGAAAAAGTCTTGCTGCCTTTACATTCCTTCACCGAAAAACACCTTTTAACGAAAAAAACATTCCTCTATGGCTAAAAAACACTTAGAAGAAAGTATTAGTTCATTATAGGCTGGATAAATTATACTCCCAATGTATGTGGCATACTTTTGATGTCTTAGGTCATTCAACAAGTTGATTTGTTGTTACTGGATGCAAGCAAACTTTCTAACTGGTTAAACGATAAACTTAGAATAATTTGACATGTTTGGTCAATTTGTTTATTGCCAGACGAGAAAACTGAGCATTTCTAGAAAAATCACACAGATCTTGATGTATAAATGTTCTTCATAAATGCACTAAAAGGAATTTTACGTTACAGCATTCCCTGTTCAAGTGAATGGGATTTTTATAATAAAACAATTTTTGGTACTGAAATGTAAATAATTAATGTAAAATCATTCCTCTGATAACTTATTTCATGGTTATATTTTTACTTACATATATACTTATTTAGAGATTTACTTACTTATGTGACCGTGTAGGACGGTGTTTTGCAATTTGTTATACTTTTGTATTGATGTGTATTTTGTCAATGATCTGTTTAGTACCATGTGGCACTAAAAAGTTTTTATTTTAATAAGCACGTTTTTTGGAAATAGCAACTTTAAGGATTCTTTGTTCTTACTTAGAAACTGGTGGTTTTGTATAATTTGGCCTACTAGGCAATCGAACATGCCAGTATAATTTTGTGGTCTCCGGTTTCTTGTCCGTAAGTAGTAGATAAATTTAAATCTTTCAAGATTATTATTTACATCCGCAACTCTTCAGTTCTTTTAGCCTTCTTCCTTTTCTCTCCTAAACTCATATATTTTTCTCGGGTTAGTATTCTTTTTAGATTTAAATGCCAGACCCATTCCTTAAATTTATATTCTCTCCACAATTTTTCAAGAAGTTATGCAAGTTATTAACTTTAAATATAATAAATTGTATGAATATTATGTAACAATTGAAAAATCCATTTTCATTGCTTTATTATTAGTAAAAGCTCTGTATAAAAATTGTGTTTATAATTTTTTTGTTATTGCAAGGATACACACATTTATCCAGAAGTTGCATAAGTAATTTAAAAAAATGGACAATTCAAAGCATCTAAATCATCTTTACAACAACTCTTTGTTTTGAACGAAACTTAATTAGGTTTCAAATACGAAAATTTTACCGATATATGAATATATCAATTTCTGATAATTTAAAAACATTTTAGCAGACTATAATATTCAGATCATGCTTTGTATTAAACACCAGTGTTAAGAAAATTGTAATTAAATACGTACAGTTATGTAACTTTTAATAAAAATTTCACCTAACTGGCTCTTAATCAAAAATTTCTATAAAAATTTATAATTATTAAAATAAATTCACATTTAATTACTTTTGTGAATAATTTCGTAATACTCGTATATTCTGTTTTCATCAGTGATGCCTTAGGACGCCAACCTCATAATGGTTCCATCAGACGTCCTGTTACTATCACTTTTGACTATCACCATCACGGCTGAGATGTACCATGAAAGAAGCCGCTTGATACTAAAGGAGGATATGCAAGAATAATATTTTTTGGAAAATAGACGAAAACTCTATGTTATACGTTGATGATTGGTTTTAAAGCAGTGGATATCATCAACCACTCAGACATCCAACCGTCCAGGTTTGGTCGTACCCTGGTATTTTATTGTTGTGTACGATTATTTGTAATGGGACTATGCTGCGGAGATATTGGTGAGTTTATGCACAGTGATGTTAAAACCAACAGTGACTAGAACGTTCCGAGCTAGCTTTCCATAAGTAAAGTTAAATCATCAGCTGAAGTGTAAATCTGCAGAGTATACGTATGGAGTATACAGTTAATCTTCCACTTTCACTGTGCGTGGGTATTAATTTAATTACATTGACCATATTGTGATTGTTAGTTCTTACAAAATCTCTACTTTTCTCTAATAGCATTACCTTTCATAAATTACGTTTTATATTGTTTGCAATATTGTATAAGTGTCCAATTTTGTTAATATAAATAAAAAAATACAATAGGATACCCAAAATACCAACAGAACATTGCAAAAGCCACAGTAACGAAAGAAGAAGTTCAGCAACTTTTGACAAATATCTTGATATAAAGATAATATTACTTGCTAAAAGGAAATGTTCCGTTTTATAAAAGCAATCAATGGAGAAAAATAACTTCTTCATATGTGCTAGAAACTTGGTGGAAAGTGTCGTAAGATTCACTTTCACGTTTGATTGCTTTCAGTTAGAAATTTAGATTTTCTTGCACTTTTTCAATAACTGATATTGATATCTCTATTAATTAAACTTTCTAGTAAAAGTTTTATTGCTTTGGATCATTTAACTCCAAACCTCGGGGTAATTTGTTACTCTGACTTAGAGAAACCCATGTGATTGATAATATTTAAAGTGATTTCATAATATATTATGCTATTTGCAGAATCTTAAACTTGAGTGCAGTTTAATTTGGGTATAACTATAAAACATAAGCAAGCAATGATCTGTGGACACCAGTCTTTCACTTCACTTGTCTTCATCAAAGGCCAGTGAAACTAATACCTGTTCAAAGGATGAGATTTACCTCTGCGTTGAGATTAAAAAGGAGCCGTGGGAGTATAATAATCATGGTTCAATGAACCGTTTTAAACGTGTCTTTTGAATAAATTTATAAACACTTTAAAAAAGCACTAAATCTCCACCATAAAATGACTGTTGAAACCGCTATGAATTATTATATTGAACAAACCAAAAAGGAGAAATTTTTTCATGGTTTAGGATCAATTGTATAGGATAAAAAAACAATCTTATATACACTTATGCCTAAGGAGTGTGGGCATAAGTAAACTTATCTGTGCATAGGTAAATGCTCTGCTGTTTTAACAATAACTGTTAATACAGTGTGACAAAATTAAATGGGCTCTAGATTCATGCTAGAGCACCCTTAAAAATCATGAGCAAAATACTGCCTTGACATAAGTAATAGATAAATAATACAACATTACTAAAAGATATATTAATAAATACTAAGCTAGATATAATTTCAGATAGGTAATTCCATAATTAATTGTGAATATTTTTAACCATTTATGTGCCACTAATAAATAAATTATTTTGCAAGTAAAATAGATTCTTGGAAGCGAAATACATCATCAGATAGAATATTTTTATAGTTATAAATTAGACAGGGGAAGAATTTTGTACATATATCTACGTGTAATAGAGGAGTACAATAAAATTATTATACCAGACACGAACAAAAAGTTTTCCATTTTTTTATTTGATTTGATTATATCGCATACTTAAAAGTGAATAATATAGTAGTAAGTTAATTTTCTTACTAAATTGAATTTTGATCTTTATTGCATCAGGGTTAACTAATTAATGAATCAAATCAAATTCTTATTAACTATAGCGAATTACCATTTCAACAGATCATAGTTTTCAACATTTAAAACTGGGATATCGCAGTGCCCCATTTTACGTCCCATTCTCCTTAAATCACATAAACGATTTTCCCAGCTTTTATTTTGCACTCAACCAGCACATTGTTTAAAATGAATTATAACAACCCAATTCGCAGTTGATATAATGACCCAACTATTTGATCATATAGACTTTCATGGAACAACTTTGAGTTTACCGTTCACTTCCTCTTGACATTGATTGAAGAAAATAAGCTTACATTGAATATGACTAAAACTCAGAAAATCACCTTTTTGAATGCGCAGTAAATTTGTAAATCGATTTTACTGTCTATTAAAATACTAATTCATACTTTGCTCTGTGTTGAATTCTTTTTTAAATTATCTTCTCCGGAAGCTCTCAGGGTAGCATGAAATGGTACTCTAGATTACAGTCTCAGATATGACGGAGTCCTGTGGGAACTTAGTGACATTCAGAGCCTTAATCGATCCTGCTGAAGAGGGCTTTGAGTGTTTTCTGGGGACCGCATGACAGTTGTAGGGAACACGTTTGGTCAGAATGCTTATTAATTAACAGTTTTTTAGATTTCGTATACTACAATTATAATATTTTCCCTATTCCTTATTATAACTGTTATACAAGAAATAAACTTCAGCTAAACGCAAATAGATTCAAATTTAATATTTAAAAAATTCAGGTTTTATTTAATTCTGAAACTCTTCAAAATTTTGCCTAATAATACTAAATCAGTCCAAAAGTGATGGTAAAAACGCCTGAAAGTGTCGCACTTGGGTAGAGAGGATATTATACTGTAGGAAAGGCTCTTGAGAACACAGGAAATCCAGTTCCTAACATTTCTTAGTAATGTCTGAGATATTTATATTTAACGTTAAGACGTGGTATATGGTAAAGTGAACACAGTCAGCTTTCGACGTCTTCATCCTAATACTTAAGTACGTAGTTTAAATATTAGTTATTAAGTGTTTCAATTATTAAGGTTACCTGGAATTAATTATAAAAGATTTACTACTAACAACAAACTACATGAGGGCGTTAAGAATATTAATGTACTGATTTTTTATTAAGTTTCTTAAAATAAATAACTCTCTCACCGCTTATATCTATTCGTGTAAATTTACAAGTTTCCATTTGTGTAATATCAACAAGAACATATTACCTTGTGCTAGGTGGTGTACACGCAGAAGGTAATTACATCCAAAAGAAAACCTAGTAGTTCCATTACCACCTGAAACAAATTTAGTATAAAAACTTGTTTGGAGCAAGCAGGACTAGTGGATAAGTCATCTGTATTTAACGATGGGGTTATATTGTTGGAGTTTATTTATACAATAGACCATCGATTCAGTAATCAATCTATATTGTATCCGGTACCTCAACCACTTCACTGCCAAGACTACTACATCCTGACTTCATCAGACTTGAGGTTTTTCATAACCTAATTCACAATTTTGCTAATCAAAACCTAGGAATTAAATTTATAATAAACTGGTAAGTAAAGTAACTTCTAAATGAATATGTCTTTATAAAAATACACACAGTCTTAGGCTTTTTTTGACTAAACGGTTTTATGTGTAAAAATGTCCATTCACAGCATTCTCATGTGAGAAATCGCATTACGATAGTAAGAAACTTAATTGAATGGTAGATTAAAAGCTATAAACTCTATAGATATAGACTCTAATATAGAGAATTGGAAACCACAAAAAGAGGTATGATGAGACAAGCTTTTGTGTTTATATAAATCTACAAGATATATAAACACAAAATATATTCTGGTTTTTTGTGTTTAAGTGCAAGAATAAGTTGTGTTTCTTATGTTTTCTACAAAGCTAATATAAATAAGATTGCATATGTTATAGTATTTAATTAGCTAATCGTTAGCGAGGAAACATGTATCGTGCCAACACTACTCGAGGGGCTGGAAAATTTTTCACTTCTGTCCGTCTGTTCGACTTCAAATTGCATACTATTTCAGCGATGCATGTATGATATGGCGTAAACATATTTTACTGTAGATAGAAATGTATTCCATGAATATCTAATATAATATTCTCAAAGCACCATTGTACTAACTTTCAACCAGTGTTCTTTATTACCTTAACGGCATACATAGCATATTTATGGCTAGTTTTTCTATCTTAAATGGCATAATCTATGGGACAAGTTTACCAACTAATTAAAAAATATAAAAAAATCTTTATAAACTATGTCACAAAGTCTAACTATATATCGTAAGTACCTCTTTTAAAAACTTATCATCTTTCATTTAAACAGTATGGACTATAAAGAGGGAAAACGTTTATCGTTCACAAAGTAAAATTAATGATGATATCTTACCTACTATACTTGAACGATTTCAAGGGTCGACCTCATTATATCGCATATCGTTCACTGACTAAAATGCTTGTTATGAACAATTTCCCCTTTGCTAAAGTAACACAGTGTGTTATCCATGTTAAGCGCATACTTGTTCAAGAGTATCATGAAGTTTAACACAAATTTAGTTATGAGTAATTTACTACAGTTATAATTTAAGTAAAAACATAAAGAATTACGCCTAATTATATCTATAATTAATACTAACAAATTTGTATGCTAATCAGAACTATGCTGAAGTATTGTTAAACGATTATAACAAAATAATAATCGGATTAATGTTGCATAGCTAATAATGAGTTATATTCAAACTTATATATAATTTAATTGCTTGTAAAAAAAGGTTTGCGTAAGTAAACGAGGTATGTGTGCCATCTAAAATGGAGACCTATCACAATATTTAAAACGAGGTAAATTATTTAAATGAATACAATTTTAGAAATTAGAAAAGTATTCACGATTTTTAGTATTGTTTAACAATTTATAAATAAATCCTGTAGAACTATACTCATGTTTTAATATGCCAACACTTGTTACAAGCAGCTGTTACTAAAATGAAGCAACATTTAAGGTCGTTCAGTCGATGTATGTTTCCAATGATTTCAAAAAGGTCTTAGCCTCAACCATTTCAGATAGAAGATATTTTTTAAGGCAAGACAAATGATAATTACACGAGATATTGTATCTGAAGTAAAATTTACTGAGTTTTTGTAATCAGACCCAACAAATAATGATTTAATGAGTAAATCTTTTACAGTGTGCAGAAATAAAAAAAAAACTTCAGTAATATGTTTACAGAAAATATTTAAAACATATTTAATTAGATTAGCTTGTAATACAATATATAACGTAATTATAAACAAGTAGGGGTACGCCACTGCACGTGTCACGTAAGGGTACGAATTCCCAGACAGCGATGCGACGTGGTGCGATGTGAAGCGACGTGAGGCTATCAAATTTGTGTAAACAAATGGAATAAAATACATATCGGACTACGGGACGCGACGTGATCACAGTATTATATTCCATGTGTTCACTGTATTTTTTATTTCGCATCGAATCCCACCACGTATCTGTTCATGTTATTGTACCTCAACTGGCTTCGCCATGGTTCCATACAAAATTACAAGTCTGTAGTTCATACATGGTCGAGATCATGTGAGCAGATAGACAGCCACATCACACGGAAATAAATTTTTACATCGGAACCTGGGACAAAGATTAAGTAATCCTACTGAAACTTTAATGTCGCTTAGCCAAATTCCATGATTTAAAATGCACCATCATTAACTCATTCTTGTCTATATTGAAATTGAATTTCAATATCCTAACGATAGTGTTGTTGCTACGTTGCGAATTAGTTTAAAAATGTATAACTCTGAGATTTTGTGGAATTTGTAACATGATACAATAAAATTTCCATACTAAGTTAGGTTTCATAGTGGTATTTAAATAATAAAAGTTTCGATTAGGTAAGGAGGGTACTAAAACGCAAGAGTGCGCCGAAATCAATTCTTATCACGGAGTTTTAAAATTCACTATACACTGAATATTTACTATACGAGTAAGGTACATTTGTTATTATTTTACATGTTAAAGTTTCATAGTATGGAACTTAGTTTGCACCTATTGCACTATGGACCGTTGTAATAATGTTAGCTATCATTCAGACAATCCCATGGAATGACAAGCACCATCATCAAACTCAGTGTTAACATTATTGAACAGTGCTCAGTGTTTTGCATGAATGAATATTTATGCAAAATTTAACATATATTTGTCTCTTTTTTGACAGAAGATGTGTTGCAGACATAAACAGACGGACACAAATCATCTTTGTCTTTGTCTTTGGAATTGAAATTTTTCTAGCCTATCAAGTTATACGGTTTGCTAGCGTTCATCCAATAAATAAATTTATATGACTCCAATCTGCAAAATTTAAAATTTTTTATATTAAGCCGGTTTTACTTGTGCTTGGTTATAAAACAACTACAACTTTCTATAATACATACAAGTCAGGTTGGAATGATCAAAATACTTACTTTCTACAAATATGTGATCTTAGAGACTGATTCGAAATTATTTGAATAGGAGATTAATTTGAATATACTCTATAATTCGTTTTTTGTACATATTATTTATTTTATTTTAAGTCGATGTAAAGTAATAAGCATGCCGACCGTGTCATCTACCATTGTCTTTTCACTTCTTTTTAAATGAACAACTCTCCTCAACACACAACCAGGCTTTAATATATCATATATGTATCATTTGGTGATTAATAAACAGTAATATCTCAAGGAAGCTCATTAGTTCCTGAAATACTATCGCAATTTAATTATACTTCTTAATGAAAATGCATTTGATACAAATTAGATAGTTGTAAGCTGCGTGACTAAAAAAATGTATCAACACTTTTAGGAGTGAGCTTTCAGATGCTGAATAACTTAACTTTGCGGTTTTGGGAAGAATTTAATAGAAATAAATTGATGCACTTTACTTCCATATTGGAACAAAATGTAATTATGTATTTACAAAATTATTTAAATCAGCCCCAGTCGATGCTGTTCATATATCTATAATATATTAATATATTATAAACCAATGTATAACAATATATATGACAATCAGAGTTATTTACTGCGGGTAGAACTAGAAAATTGATATACCAAAGAGTGATGAAACATTAAATCTCTTCCCAAGTAAAATATGCCTTACCCGTCTGACTCATCGTCAGTAAAATAAATATTTCACTCCTTTTAATGATAATTATAAAACTCAAGTCGTTATTCGTAATGTTAAAAATTTTTTTCTGTTATAATTTTACAATTTTACTAATGAATAATTAAAATTTAATTTTGTATGTTAATAAAGTAACATGTTACATCTATATTAGAATCCAATTCAAATTTATATAAAATTTTGTACAGTATATATTTTACTAAAGTTCTAAACTGCATCTCTCTAACAATGATCATTAGGCTCTAATACGTTTTCAATTTTATATAAGACAGTTGTTTTTTAAGTACCTATATACCATATGATATAATATGATTCCTCATATTTCAAATATTTGTAAATAGGATTCATTAGTAGGATTATAATTTTTTCTTCTACTTACATTTATACTGGATCATTTGGTACTACAGAGTATGTAATGGACAACTTAGCCTACTTATTTAGCCTACTACACCGCATTGTTCATAAATTGTAACATAAGAACACCGAACGTCGCTCGGTATTTTTCGTGGTAAATCGAGTTTTGGGATTCATTTTATAATATATTGTCCGTAAATGATAAAACTATAAATGCCATGGCTAGTTATTCTTCTGTCATCTTCTGCGTTAAAAGATGCTAGAGCAAAATATGCGTTTATTTTTCTTATATTTTTATGAAAATCTTCCGAATATAGGTGAAGGTTTATAAAAAGACATATTAATTCATGTGGAAGTTTTTATTGCTCCATTAAACTACGTCCATGTAAACAACAGTCACCAAAAGAATTTTTATTTATGCAACTAGAAACCCGTACATGCACTGCACCGAAATGGATATATAAAACTTCAAATTGTTCTAAGGCATAATATTGCACAGCTGCAGTAACCGCAAATTTATAATTTGGTAAATAATTATTGGGTTCTACAGGCCTACGACGTCTTTGTTGTTCTAATCGGTATTCTCGTTGCTTGTAATTTTCGGTAGCTACATGTTATACCGCACGCTGCCGCAAATCTTGTAGACGTCGAAACATCTCAATCATGAGACCTTTGTGCTGGTATAATGTTAGTTAAGGGTTGGAGGCATTTCACTTTAGAAGTACGAAATATATCATATATATATATATATATATATATATATATATATATATATATATATATATATATAATTTTAAAAGGAGTGAAATCATTCATCAACATGGAGCCTTTTCCGAGATTCACATTATATATATATATATATATATATATATATATATATATATTATATATATATATATATATATATATATATATATATATATATAAGAATTGCTCGTTTAAAGGTATGAGATCATTACAACTAAGACTCTTAAATAAATGAATAAATAAAATAAATTAAACAAGTATATGCCTAGGAATAAGCACATTTGTATGCGCATTGTACATTAAGTAGGTGATATATTTATAGAATAAATATATACTGTAATTTGCTAAACATTCCAACAAATGTGAAAGTTAAGCCGTAACCATTAAAATTTTAACCTTTCTAGGGCATAGTTCTCAATTTGCATTAGAGCAAACGAATATTGTTAGTTAAAAGAGCCCGTTAAATGCAATTATCGTTTTTATGTCAAACTTGTTTTGTGCCAAACAACCACATGTTATACTAATGTAACCATTATTCTAAATTTTGTACATCGTAAAAGCATAGGGTAAGAATGATACAAACAATCCTTCTTTTCTCAAACTCTTATTACATAGAAAAACTTGCTGTTTAATGAATAATTCTAATAATTCTACTTTAGTCTTTGTGAAAATATCCTTTAAACTGTATATTTTTGTAAATATTATGTACCCAGTGGGTCTGTAATATAATAGTGATATAAAAGGCAAATTAACCATCTTTTACTACTAAATAAAGGACTATAATACAAGCCGTTTTATTTGTCTTTAACTGAATTAGGCTTTTTTGACCTGTATTTTTGTGTTCTTGATTAGTAAACAAAGTAAAATAAATTAGCCGTCTGGTTCATTAGATATGTCTGTTTTTAAGTAATACGACCCATATTTCTCCTCAGTTGTAAATTTTCTGCAACCAGGTCATCAAGAATTATTTTAACTGACTTAACTGTTATAAAACAAAGAAGAGGAACAGATGGGAGTTAAATTTGATTCAGGAGCAAGCTGATGGCGCGGATGTTAAAGACCCAGGTTTGAGAAGTGATGACAAGGAATAAAGCAATATAACTGGATGTGCTGAAACGCTGGAACTCTTTCCTAAACAAAAAAGTGACACAAAACCATTCTGAAGTTTGGTTCCTGCCTCAACTTTTGAACATCGTTAACAATACTGAACAAGTTTGTATTCTTAGTTTATATTGTATTTATTGTTTATTATAATATATTACATGGACATGTCAAGATTGAGGATTATTTAATGTTTCTCACAGTTATTAATAAGTAACTTAGTGCACATATATATATTTATATACAAAACACATATTATCAAACAAGAATAGGGCTATTTTTTATTGAGGATTTTCAATCCATGTCCACTTTTCTTAGTACTTGATGTGTGATATATCTCATTGAAAAATTACCTGCTATGAGCTTGATAACTAGAATTCAAAAAGCATACTAAGCTTTCATTGCTCAAAGAACTTGAATGAGTTTTTTGGAAGGTTTATCGTTTCTAAAGGCTATGTTATAAAGGGAAAGAGAAATACCACACGTGCATTTAATAATCCCAATGACTATCTTTAAATATTTTTTCTCTCATTTCTCTTTATTCGAACTCACATAATCTAATTAAATTATTTTAAACTTTGTTAAATGCCCAAAAGGATCCAATTTTGTGGGTAATTGTTCTTATATTACTTCCTGTTTTACTAAAGTCGAGTTGTCTCTCTAAAGCAGTGACTGGGCTATTGTACATTGTACACGATTAGTCAGGTACAATGTGGTGCTTTTACAGAAAACTAACTAGAACCAAAAATAGATTTTATTCTACAGGCATGTAAAATAATAGGTGAAACGTAAATATCTGTGACATAAACCACCAGTCATGTATCAAAAACCATAATTAAAGGACGTCAGAGTGATGTGTTAAATTTCCAACGATCTACTCTGTGTTATCGACCGGCAGCACATGCTTCAAATATACGGGGCCAATTCTCTTTTGCCATCGGAGCTGCCCTAGTTTCCGCCATTAATTACTGAACTGTGTAACATTATAGAGAGAAATTAATATGAACCTAGGCAACAATATAATTGGCAGTTATTAAATAAATATCTTACTTGATATGTTTAGAGTTATATCAAATATAAACAAATAACTTTCCACTTAGAAATATATATAATTGAAAAAGAAAAGACCTCTTTATCTAGACTATATTGGATAGCTGCTGGTAAACAGACTGGGTTTCTTTGTAGCCTTGGTGTGTTTGACGTCAAAATGATGCTACCACCACTTTTCTTTGACCGTCTTCGTCGCCAAATTTTGTGGATCTCTTCCGACACACGTTAACTATTTCCAGGAATGAATCTGTAATAGTGTCCAATTTCAGACGCTGGACTTCAGTGGTATTACTTACAGAGCTTTATTTGATATTGGCAAAAATAGAAAACATATTTAGAAATTAATATAATAATTAGATATTCGTAGCAACCTTCGATTTAGAAAATAACTCTCTTTACGGATAATGAAATATTTTATTGAGCCAAGAAGCTCGGAGCGATCCATTAATATTCCGCACCAGCCAGTCCTAGCTAATGGAATGAATGACGGGACTTTTGTGTTAATTGGTTTCTGATGTCCCTTCTGACGTTTCCATCGCATTTATACATTCGATCAAAAAGGGAAGCATTATTTTATTTTATCTATAAATTGTTAGGTAAATTTTCAATTATCTTCTTGCAGGAAATGCACAAAAATAAATTTCTGCATACGTTTGTGATATAAAATAGTTCCACACTATAATGGTGATTCTAATTCCTAAAAAATGTACAAAAGTTGTAAAATGTTTTCTGTTGGAGTTTAAAGAACCAAAGTGGGATTCCGAGATAAATCCGCAACTAGTGTACATAATTATGGTCGTGTACCAAAAATTATCTTGCTCATATTATCAAATAAATTTACTAAAGGTTTTTAGGACGACTTCGGCACCCTACTACCAAATTTATTATCAAATAATAATAAAATAAAAAAAATCTATATTGTAATTTTCCACGGGTAGTGACCAAATTTGAAGGTTGGATAGAATAAAAGCTGATTCCTTAAGATAAACAAGTGCAACTCAGGTGACAAAAGTTTCAAGTGTTTTATATTTCCAACACCAAAGTTGAGTTTGCCTTGTTTTCACAATCCATAAAAACGACCAAATTGTACATTTATGGCTATGTTAACTTACTTCGGTCTTAGTATTTTTTCCGTAATTTATTTTACTTTGTTTACTAATCAAGAACACAAAAATACAGGTCAAAAAAGCCTAATTCAGTTAAAGACAAATAAAACGGCTTGTATTATAGTCCTTTATTTAGTAGTAAAAGATGGTTAATTTGCCTTTTATATCACTATTATATTACAGACCCACTGGGTACATAATATTTACAAAAATATACAGTTTAAAGGATATTTTCACAAAGACTAAAGTAGAATTATTAGAATAATTCATTAAACAGCAAGTTTTTCTATGTAATAAGAGTTTGAGAAAAGAAGGATTGTTTGTATCATTCTTACCCTATGCTTTTACGATGTACAAAATTTAGAATAATGGTTACATTAGTATAACATGTGGTTGTTTGGCACAAAACAAGTTTGACATAAAAACGATAATTGCATTTAACGGGCTCTTTTAACTAACAATATTCGTTTGCTCTAATGCAAATTGAGAACTATGCCCTAGAAAGGTTAAAATTTTAATGGTTACGGCTTAACTTTCACATTTGTTGGAATGTTTAGCAAATTACAGAATATAAGTAGGGAAAATCAAACTTCTATTGCGTAACACAATAAGTAGGCCTATATTATGTAGAACAAGATAGCAGATACAGTAACAGGTTTCTATGAGGTTGGCTTCGACTGAACTGCGTCTTCAGAGTCATGTTTCACTATGCCAAAACGTTAGAAAAGCATGTGGTTATTATTAGATTGGTTAAAATTTTATTTCATCTGCGATTATCTCGATACCTCATTGTTACCCATAAAAAACAATGTAAAAATGTTCCCAATCCTTCAGTCAATCCTCATCGTGGGAGATGCGTCATCAACTCTCCCGATATTGTTGGTATAGAAATTAAGCTTTATTCAAAAGTCTACAGGTTTCTTCGCTATCGAGGTACGTGGTGAAAAATAGACAGAAATTTATTTTTCCAGCTCCTCGAATGATAGGCTTTACAAACATTCAGCAAATAAAATACACAGTTCACCATTGTAAAGTTCTTTCTGTTACATAACAAATAAAATACTCTGTCACTTTTCAAAGTTTTAACCTGGTAGAGTTAATTAAATACTCGTACTATAGTTGAAATGTTGACGCAGCAGTTTTTACCGTTGCAGACGTCAAAGCTAGATCAGCGCTCATACTGACAAAGTGAATTAACACGTCACCCCCTGTCATATCTGCAGCCACCAACCGAATGGTTGTTTGTCCAACTTTTAATATCACTGACGGAAAAATAACTTTTATCTTAGAGATCAACGAATATAAAAAAAATTAAGTTTTACTTGTGTGTAACTCGCTGTTATGTATATATTTTTGCACATGAATATGTTCATAAAATACCTATTAAAATGGCAGTCCAGTGAATTTTATTGCCTAATAATTATGTACGAGAGTTTTAAATATATGTGCGCTCTTAAAAACGAAAAATTTACCGTCTAATTCTGTGCTGTTAACAAACATAAAAATTATTAAGAAACGTTACATTTTTATGCCATTTGTTCGTTTTTAATGTCATCACTAATTAAGTTTAAAATCAATGATAATATACGTATCTATCATTAACACCACATCATAATTATGTAATCCTGCTGAGTGTTTGAAGCAGAATGAATGAGAGCAAACCGCTTACGGAAAAAGTTAACGGCGAGTAATTTCAATGACAGCTTTACTCAGCTAATTTAAGAAACGAGTTTCAAAGTTTCCGGAAATGACTCTCAAAGTCAATTGTGTAATTTAATAGAAGGCGTGGAGAATAAGATAATAAAGATCTGGAGACAATATTCTGGGTATCTCTTTCTTTATTCTCCCACTAATTCTGGTATATTCATATTTTCTAGTAAGAGTTATATTATTATAAGTGTACCTGAAAACACACAAGGAAACTTTAATAAGCACACACTTTTCGTGATAAGTTAATTTAATATGATACTTATTCCATATATAAACATAGTTGTCAGATGCCAGTAAAAAGTCACACTTAAAGGTAAACATCTCAGAGTACACTTGCGCTATCCTTCCTTATAAATTTCTGAAGGCAGATTATACCTTAATTATATTCAAAATGAGTTTAGTGTGAAGGTTTCTTTAGGACCAAGTATCGGTAAATAGTAAATGAATGTGAAAAATTATACTACACTTTTTCTTACTTAGTGCCACTTTTATATTTTTGTATGACTCAGAATATAGTAATCGTTCTAAGAAGTGTTTTCACTTTCATTGTTCAATCTATAATCTCACCTAAGATCCAAGTGTTAAAAATTATAGGTGAACGTTGAGTCCCTAACAATTTGCTTGACTCAAGAGAGAAAAGTTACTCTCCAAAATTGACTTCCAGCCACAGACTTAACTGTGAAACAACAGGTCTGACACAGCCAATCCTTTGTGCAAAGCCTAATGTTGTTGTGGGCTCAGAATCTTGATGCGTTGTTTTCGGTATGTTTTGTACGCAGCTTTAGATGTCATTTTCTTAAAACAGTTTAAAAACTTGGTTCTTTTATACGAGACAAGAAATATGATATTTATTAACTGAATGTATAAAATTAAATTACACTTTTTCTACTTAATGCCACTTTCATATTTATATGTCTAGCTCGAAATGTAATAATCGTTGCAAGAAGTGTTTTCACTTTCATTATTCAATCTCTACTCTCAACTAAGTTCCAAGTTTAAAAATTATAGCGTAGGTGATTGATGAGTGCCTATACTTTCATTTATTTATTCATTTATTTCATTCCAACGGCAAAACCAATGTTTACAAATCAAATCTATAACATGCAGATACTTAAATATACTAGTAACAGAATACTAGCATGCAAGCAGTATAAATACAAGCAGTATGCAACAACTTGAAAAGTATACTAAGTATAATAACAGCGATAAATATGTATATATAGTAACAAAAACAAAAACAATTAATAAATACTATCTGTACGTATGCAAGAAATAAAAGACAAACCAATGTTTACAAATCAAACCTATAACAAGCAAACAATAAGTATACCAGCAACCGAATACATGCAGATATAAATACGAGCAAAGTATGTAACAACTTGAAAAATATACTAAGAATAATAACAATCGATAAAAATGCATATATAGTAACAAAAACAATAACAATCAATAAATACTATATGTACGTATGCAAAAAATAATAACAAATGAAGAATAGATACGGTAGGACGTTTCATGTAGAGTCCTGCTGTGCGGCTGTCAATACTCCTCTCCTTATGGTCGAAACCCCGTCGTGGAAGAGATCCAACCCGCCGCAGTGACGGTTGCCAATTCTCATCATCCTTGCACTTAGCAGCGATGTTATGGTGATCTATAATAAACAATAATTCAAAGTCTTACTGGACTCACGAGACAAGGCTACTCTCAAAAATTGATTTTCTGCCACAGACCTATCTGGAAAAACAAGAGGTCTGATACAGCCAATCCTTTGTGCAAAGCCTAATGTTGTGGGCTTAGAATCTTGATGCTTTGTTTAGGTATATTTTATAATAATATGCAGCTTTTATACTTCATTTTAAAACAGTTTGGTTCTACTTTTATTTCGGCCTCTACGTGTCTCGTGACAGACTAAGATAACTCAAGATCGTACTTTCTTATATAACAAAGAGTTTTGTATGTTTTAGTAATAGGCGACTGTATATACTCCAAACGCGCACTATGAAAATAGTCACGCTATTGCCCATCTTGTTATTTATACTCATATTATTATGAGAATATATTTTATAATATAGTTCTCCTTGTTGAAAATAATAAAGCTATTGCCAAATTTTGTTTTTTATATTAATCATATCATGCAAACACATTTAAATATATTTCTCCTCGTCTTAATAAACAGTTACTCCGTCTTAAAAACTATCTAATGGCATCATCTAATTATAGACGTAGCAATTTATGTTATAAACCCGAATGAACTGAAACATCATGTTTGTACGTTTAACAGTGTTACATTATAACGATCTGTCAAAGATACACTTGCTTCATATAAATACGTTTTTCTTGTATACTGAATTATTTAAGATATTCCTACACTGATTCTCCAACTTTCTGATATCTCAAAAAAATAATACTCGATATTCGTTTCTCTTATTATTCAAGTATAAAAATCCATTTGTATGAATATATTTATTTATCGAGGCAACAATTCTAAAGGTACTTAGTCACGGAAAATATCTTTTACTGCTTGTAGATTATTATGGTTGGATGCTTTTTACAAAATAGACCTTACAGATGCTATACATGTATACAGAGTGACAATTAAGACTTTGTAAGAATTTATATCTTTAAAAAAACAAGGGATATCACAACCAAATTTGGTATACCGTTACTGATAGTACTAAGCTACTCTTTTGTGCACATTATGATCGGGTGTTACCTTTGGGGTACGGCTCGTCAGAAGTAAGAAGGAAATATTTAATAGCAACCTATGTTTAGTTGTGCGTAATTTTAAAGGTCTAGTTGAATTGAAAACAATGACGCAAACCGGAC
The DNA here is from genome assembly GCF_021130785.1 of Homalodisca vitripennis. Taxonomy (NCBI): domain Eukaryota; kingdom Metazoa; phylum Arthropoda; class Insecta; order Hemiptera; family Cicadellidae; genus Homalodisca; species Homalodisca vitripennis. The sequence continues at coordinate 109,589,119 of NC_060213.1, forward strand.
TTAAATAGGTTGATCTAGTCGAGAGAAATTGCTATTTAAAGTTTTAAAAATCTATACATACGAAATAACTAACACAGTACCCGTTCAAGTTAACAGTGTGTCAGAATAAATTTTAGTAAACTAATTTCAAAGCAGGTATTCAAAATGTTCTACTCTGGGCGGCCCTAACAATTCGAACGCTTCTAGTGCACCGGAAATAAACTAGAACAGAAGAATATTCTAAGCGCTGAAATTACGTTCCTCACACTTTTTCAGTACTACCTTAAATGTACTCAGACCTATTATGAATATATTGTTTCAACAAGGCAAATTCTACTATTGCATCTGCGGTATAATTGATTGCAACAAAAAGTGCTTCTTACCATATTTATTTTATAGCAAGAGCCAGAGGCAATGTTGTTCAACTTTTCAAACTCCTAACAATAAGTTTTCAAATAATACGTACCTTAAAACTTCCAATTCAAAATGCTAAAATGGTTCCATTATCTTTCATCTTAAGTATTTTAATTAAGATTTCTACAGACTAAGTAGATCTTCACAATATCTTTAAATAGTTCAAGTGTTTCTGTTATACTTTTGTTTCAGTTATCTACTCAACAAATACGGAATTTTGAAGAGAATTTTATTCATTTCATCGGTACTCATAAAAACTGTTTCATTCTCCAACTTCATGGCCTTATAAATAGTTGGAGCCTAACTTCAAAATGCATGCTGTGGAAGTCTGATCTTACTACAAGTTTAGAAAGTATTATAAAAGTGAAGAAATATTATTTTACACCTGAAGTCACCCCAGAATAAAACTCCTCGCTGTATTCCCTGTAGAGCAGCTATATCACATCATATGTCGACTCTGTCACCTGTCCGCCTCGTATTCATGATATGGTAATCCTCAATCTAACAAAACCTGGTAATATTTACAGATTTCGTATAAGCTAAAACTACAACGCTCTTTTACCTATATATCTGCAATGTAAGTTTTATCCTCTCATATTTAAGAGAGCTGGTTATTTACTATACTAGAGTATTTGATATTTTTTGAGTTGAAAGTTAAAATTACTCCCTCGTCTAAACGTATAATAGTATACAAATGTACGAGTTCTTTTTTAAATTTGTAGGTAGCAAATTGGTTATTAATTAATATAATAAAAGCATGTTGGTATGTTGAAAAATTAGTTATTGCAGATTTATTTAAATTATTTACTCTTAAAACAAAGCATATTATATTCCAGTCAATAATTCGGTAATTATATTGTATCCATAATTGTTCACATATCTTTTAGATTATCCTTAACCTAAATGACAGCCTATGGGTTCGATTTCTGGGGTGGGCAACGGAATTACTTCAAACTGTTTATTACAATAGATTACAATTTCCATCGGCGTAAAAATCCCAAAGGGCGTGAGTGATAACTTCCTGGTTAGATAATGTGAATAATGGATCAATTTAAAAAAACTGTTTATTCCAAAAAGCATATTTATAAAATGAAAAGCATAGAATGATATGAATGAATGCAAGAAAAGAATTATCGCACAGTTGAAAGGACCGGACAACTGATTAATATTTTAATTTTTGGCATTAAAACCAATACATTTCTTTTTTGGTCTAAGAAATATCTATATACCAAGCTTTATATCAAGATGTATCACCCATACGGACGCATTGACTAGTTATTAACTATTTGAATCTATAGTCAATAGGGGTTGTAACTGGATTAAAAAGAACCTATTAACACATTCCAAATCTCTAGGATCCGTGTCTCTACAGTTAATACACAGGGAGATGAACCAGCAGTGTGACGCACTGATACTTCAGATTCAGCTGGGTCTACTAAGGACCAGTAGATTCTCACATTAATATTCTTCATAATCTTATCATTCATCAAATTTAAACTATCTCTGAATTGATAATTATAATTACGTTTTCTGAATGATGTATGTGCGTATTGACATTATCAACGCACGTTAGGTGTTATTTTATCAAAACTTGTAATATATAAGTAAAAAAACCCTTTTGCGACCAGAAACACTGCGACTAGAGTATATTGACAACCTCGGTTCATTAGTCATGTTGATGTCATCACTAACATGATACGAGTGTTCGTTCAACATCAAAGTGTTCATCTCTACCAAAATCAACTTCGGTTATTTCTCTAACGCCATGTTTAAAAATATTTATAGTGATGGGAATAAATGTAGTTGTTGCAATAGCTTGGCTATTTTATGGTCTAACAACGTTTGGCGTGAGTGAAATAAGCTATAGTGGTAACTATCATTTTTGTAATATTTATGATCCAGGCGGGTTGCTTTCATTAAAATCTTTAACCTCCAAATCAATAGCGTTATCTCTTGGAACAATAAGAAAATACCAGTTTTCCCTAAGACTTTAATACCATGATTGATCCCTCAGACAATGACGTACTGCCATTCGACTTTTTGAAAAAAATCAATAGGTACCTACCTACCTTGGGTCAAACTAAACCTTTGTATCAAGTTTCAATTCTGTAGAACCTTGTATCGAGAGTTATCGCTAGGACGAATATATGAAGAAACGGTCAGATGGATCGACAACGCCACAATTTCATTAAGACCCCGTCGGATACTTAATAAATATTACTTGGCTTGGTAATTCTTTGGTTTGGTTGTGTACTTTTATTATTAAGCCTTACGTTGAGCACGCTAAACATTTATTGGTACTTCTTTATTTGTGACAGTTGTTAAGTTTATGCACATCTTATATTAAACCCTTCGAATAACTTTAATGGAGAGAGTACATAACAGTTACCTAATATTTCAAAGATTTTAAAATAACCCCCACTTAAAGGTTTTTCATATTTTCAAAAAGAAAACGTAAAATTGTATAATAATAACAAAACAACGAATAGATTTTTATAATTGTAATTTTAATAAAACTGTTGTATTTGAAGGATGGGTAAAATAATTTACAGCCAGTTTTTACAGTATGTGAAAGAATTATACTTATACTGATCTTTGTAGTCAATTTGTTTCAGTTTCTTTAAACATTATTTTAAATACATGTGTACATGTTATTTTAAAATTATGAAAAGTGTATATTATTGAAAAATATAAAACTCCAAATATAAAATACAGTAAGGTTATTAGTATAATGGACTGTATTATAAATTAATAACTAATAATTTGTAAGACAAAAGAATTAAATCCGATTCGCATAGGACCAATATTGTTTATTTGATACTAGAAAATTGAAAGAAAGGTACGTCCTTGCTGGACGGTACGCTTAGCGTCGCATCATCCGGTTTTCATAGGGACGACTTGGTGTTTACAAGTAGACGGACAGTTGGTTTCACCGGTAAATTTGCATAAACACATTACAACAACAGTCACTGTCACTGGTGTTTGGTGGGGGGAGGGGCGGTCAAGTGGTTACAGTGGATCCCACATTTATCCTGGTCCAAAGGAAATCGTATCTTTTAATTGTGTGAACCAAATTTTTTTGAAGAGACGTGAGAAGATCTATAGACCCACCATACACTAAGATACATTTTTGGAGACTGTTACCATCGAAATAATCTCAGTTGTATCACCCAGACTTACATCATGAACGACTCCAACCCGCTGCACAGGCCGGCCACTACACCAAGCAAGTTATGGGGATCAGTCTATGTCACGTGACATCAGCTGATAGTAAACGGCCAATGGGAATAATCACCTGATTTAACGTCTAGCTCCATAGGGAAACGCAACCCAACTTACTGGTTAGTTTATAGAGAAAAATATCAACTACATTATTCTAATTTAATATATGGAATCTTTTTGTAACCAAATATAATTTTAATTTTACACAATATGCTTGATATATTATGTAAGCAAAAGTTATTTTTACATCAACCTTAAGAATGACTTCCTTATAGATTATACTTAACTAGTAACTTTCGATTCTACTGCTGCTCCGGGCTGTGTAAGTTACTACTACTGAGAATTACCTCTTGTTTGAATAAGCTGTATAGCTAAAAATTATTATTTCTTAGTCTATAAAATTGTTTCTATTTGTTACTTATATAATTCTTTATCTTTCGTGTTATTCAGTAATACTTTGCAAGGTTAATAGTCAATATCGGTTAAAAATATTTGTTAATATTAACGATATTTGTTAGAATAAACTCAAATAGTGCAAAATCTGTTAAGCTTTAAAGCAAGACACGTAGCAATTGTCTGTAACAAAACTATAAACATGAAATGATTTTATAAAATAAAGCATAAAACTTCGGGGTTAAACACAATAAAATAAACGAGTTTTTACATGTTTAAGCAGCATAGCGTTCGGCCCAAATATGAAATTTATTAATTTAAAACAGGAACAGCTGGTAACTAGAGAAAGTAATAATTTCCAACAGAAATAGACAAACAGTCAGAAAACTTAACTCTTTGAAACTTGAGCTATATAAAATAAAAAAAAACAATTTAGTTATTATTTACTAACCTTGTTTAATTCTTAATGTAATTAATGTTGGTATAGTAACTATTAAAATCATCTTCCCTTAATCATATAGTTTAATGCCGAACATAAAAAATGAAAGAAGGAGCTGATATTCTAGTCGATTAGTCTTGCATCTTCTGTGTGATAACCAAATGGGTTCTTTTCGAAAGTAACTCGTGTTTTTATAAATTACATCATGATTATTCAATATGTTTTAAATATATTCAAAACTTAAGTAATAAATTAATATTTTATTTACAGGTTTGGTAGATTGTTTTATAACGATTAGATCCTATTAGATTTCAGTTAGGAGTAAACTTTGTTGGTTTCTTCTTCTTTCCTAATAGTTTCGTAGTGAAGTTTCACACTTCTAACTTCTCAACGCGCTCATTTCCAAGCGTAGTTGACACGTCGAGTAAAAGTTTGTGGAAACTCCTGTAATCAAATATAAGCGAGAAACTTTTACCTTTCACTTTGTATTTATTGTTGAGTAACCTACAGTTTAAAGTGTATTATTACTATTGATTTTACAATATTAAATAATTAGTGATAACATACTGCTGAATGAAATGGAAGCAGCAATGTTTTTGACAAAACTTTGTAAGCAGTCGTAATTGTATATTAAACAAGTATTGCACCTTTTATTATTGTAGTCGGTTAATAATTGAAGAGACTTTGTTCCTTATGATACTTATTCCTTATACACACCAAACCTACCATTATCTTCACAGTACAATTCTTAAGAACCAATCCGCTAGCATTGATATAAACAAATACTAGCAAAGCACTTTTAGAACAGTGAAAAGTTACCTGTGGTTTAAAGTTATCACAAAGTTATCACAAAGTTATCAATAAGATTTTAAATTTGAATATTTTCTGTTAGAAAAAACTATTCGAGAATTTCAGGGATAAAATATTTAACATAAGAGAGACATGTTTGTGCGTAAAGATTTATTTTCCATTGCCATTTATTTGGTTTAATACTTTCCTGAAAGATTAAGACGATTTTATTTATTGGCTGAGCATGAGCGTAGCATATCAGTCCAGAGGTTACCGACGTATTATTTCTGATTGTCCAACTGTTAGCACAAGATATTAAAAAGGAAATAATTTACAAAACCCGAAATTTTGCATAAAGCATCATTTCTAGACAGGCAAAAACTAGATTTATTAAAGTGCATGTCACTCCATGGAATCGGACTGAGTGTTTACGAATTTATTTACATTTTTGCTAGAAAAATGTAAAATAAATACAATTTTATGTAAATTGAGTACAGTTACATGACATTCCAATATATGACATTACCCTTTTATTTGATTTATGAATGGCAAAGTCAGATGAGAGAAACAATACTACGATCTTATTTCCTACTAGAAATCTAAATGGAATTCCTTCCATAATAATGACCTATTTAATATTCTATAAATACTATTTAATTTTAATAGTAATTAAAATTTTATTAATCAATTAATTAAATATTTATTAATTATTCTAATGTTAAACAGAAACTTGAACAAAACATTAAACATGATAAGGGCTTAAATATTACAGTCACATATTTCAATGGAGGAATATTGTAATATTAATAACATAACTTTTTGATTCTTTGTAAGAGTTAGTAATTATGAGAATCTATCTATAATTTTTTAGTCCAAACTAACCAAAATTATGAAACTGTGTTTATCAAGATCAGTATTCCAGAAACATTTAGAATAATTTTGTTACAATGAAATGTAGCATTTTGTTTGAAGGCTATCCATCTAAAAAAATAATCAAAAATGTGGATGTGCTGTCATAAAACAAAGTTTAAGCAGAGCATTAGATTGCATTTAATAGGTTCTTTCAATGAATAGTAACGATTTTCTTTGTTGTAGCTTATTGAAAATTTATATACAAGTAATGCTAGAAGGAATTTTCGAAATTTGAATATGCCGAAACGTTAATGAGGAACTCTAAGAAAATACATGAAAAAGTTCAGTACATTCGCTGTAGTATGTTTCACGTGATACGATTAACAAACATAATAGAGAAATACACTTTTAGATGTTTACATAGTAGTAGAGATAGTTAAGTGCCATCTCATCCGTAAAGTGCCTTTATTCTTGTAGTCATTTGAGTTGGAATTATTGTAATGTAAAAAAAATTTGAACCAACCGCTTCCAAAAAAAATTATTAGTTACAACAGAATGACGACATTTTAATATCTTGCTTAACGTATTCTGCTTCTAAACTCAGTTTCACTACCAAATATCCGAATGCTAGCACTATTCAGGTGGTTACTGTAAATACTGACCACCTCATAATTCCCAAAGTGCAACCGTAACATATTATCCTATAATAAAATTAATTTCATTCAAATTCAAGAAGGTGAGATGTTTGAGTATGGAAATGGATCGACGCTCAAGAGTCAGTGCAAAATGGAGCTTTCAACTCCTGAATAATTTAACTTTACCGTTTGGGGAAGACGTCTGAGGGAATAAATTGAAAGATGTTACTTATATGTTTGGACGAAAATACAGTTTTTAAGTAATTATAATGAAAATTCAGCCTATATTGAACATACTGGTAAAAAAAGTGTAATATGCACAGTAAAAATCTTGATTGTTATTACTACTAACACTTAATCTGCTTTAAATTTTCGCTTTTTATTGAAGCGTAACACATAGTGTTCGCTATCTATGAGTTGAAAAATAAAATATTGTCAGATACAAATGTAACATTTATAAAAATTGGTGAGTAAAATTTGGGAAAATATCCATAAACGACATTGAAAAAAGTAAATATAAACGTCGGTTTTGATGTCAAAGTTCTGGAATATATAGTATAGTATATATATATATATATATATATATATATATATATATATATATATATATATATATATATATACTATTTCACTTATTGAAATGAAAAAACAAAGATTATAAGGCTTCTATATATTTAGTGGGATTTAATACCATATATATATATATATATATATATATATATATATTTAATACCATCATATATACCATAATGATAGATTGACTTAACAGATCGGCTTGTGGCGTATGATTCAATTACAAGTCTTTGATGACGTCATCAATGATCTAGGCTGTCTTATGAGCTGCGGTATGTTTAAATCACTTGTATAAAATAAATGGTATACGATGTGTTCTGTGATCAGCTAGTAATAATTATACTATTAAAAAAATCAAAATTATTCGCTGAAATAAGTCTTGTAGTTAAAATTGTATAACTTAATGTGTTGCTAAATGTCAATTTCGAAAACAGCTAGACCTATTTGGCTAATCATATTTTTTAAATGTTCTAGTACTAAGGGGAATATTTTCTACTAAGGTGTTTAGGAATATAAAGGTTGGAACATTTTCTTGGAACACTTAAAAAAAGTTTAATATTAATGTTTAATAATACAAATTTAAATTACATAAACAGCGGTTTACAGATTGAAACCTTCTTTTATATTTCAGTTGATGTTGGTCAAAGAGGCTGTAAAAATTATTAAAATTTTAATTTTATAAAATAATAACTAAATTGATAGTGGAATGCAGATAACAAAAACAAAGTTACACTATAATTTTATTCCCTATACGCTATTGACAAATCAAAAACTTCACACTAAATTAGAAATACTGTTTGCAATGTTAGATTTTGATAATCCTATTAGCACCAACCATAATGAACAAAGTCGTGATTCTTTCTCATACAATAATAGAAACTGGTTACCTAACTTGACATTGCGATACGGGAATTTTACAGTGGCTATTCCTAAAATTAGGCAATATTAAGGTCTTTTAGTCGATGTTTGTTTGAGGTGATTTCAACAAGGTCTTATGCTCAACCAATTATAATAGCTGATGTTTTTAATACAGGAGAAGTGATAATTCTACGAGATATTGCATTCGAAGTTAAATGTACTGACTTTACAATCAGACCCAACAATTAATGAATTAAGATGTACAGTTTTACCGTATGAATAAATACAAACATCAAGTGATATGTTTACAGAAAATATTATAAATCGATTTCACTACATTAGCTTTAAATATAACTGCAATAATAAACAAGTAGGGGTACGCCACACCACGTGCCACATAAGTGTACGAATGCCCAGACAGCGATGCGACGTGGTGCGATGTGAAGCGACGTGAGGCTATCAAATTTGTGTAAACAAATGGAATAAATTCACAACGAGCTACTGGACGAGCCATGATCACAGTATTATATTCCTTGTGTTCTCTGTACTTGGTATTTCACGTCGCATCTCATCGCGTCTCGTGGGGTCGATTGTAAATTTCAAGTCTATAGTTCATGGATTGCCGAGATCATGTCAGCTGATAGACATCACACGGAAAAAACATTTACATCGCTCTGGCACCTGAAAGAGAAATTATGTAAGCCTAGTGAGAACTTAATGTTGTTTAGCCAAGTTCCGTGATTGAACAGGCACACTTTTAACACTTTTATAAGTCTATGATTGCCTAGAATTTTTCACATAATACATTACAATTTTCGTATTAAGTTAGTTTTCATAGTGGTGTTTAAATAAGTTTAAATTAAGTTTCGATGTGGTAACGAGGGTACTAAAACGCAAGAGTATGCCGAAATCAATTCTTATCACGGAGTTTAAATATTCACTATACACTGAATATTTCACTATATGAATAAGCTACATTTATTATTATTTTACATGTTAACGTATCATATTATGGAAATTAGTATGCACCTATTGTACTATGAACCGATGTAATAATGTTAGGTATCATTCAGAAAATCCCATGGAATGAAAATCATCATCATCAAACTCAGTTTTACCCGTAATGAACTCAGTGTATATTCAATATTCAATTCATGCAAAATTTAACATATATTTGTCTCTTTTTTTCTTAGAAGATGTGTAGCAGACAAGTAAATAGACGGAATTGAAGTTTTTATAGCCTATCAAGCTATACGCTTTGCTAGCGTTCATTCAATAAATAAATTTATATGACTCCATGCTGCAAACTTTTAAAACTTTTATAATAACCCTGTTTCATTTGTGCTTGGTTCTAAAACAACTACAATTTTGTATAATACATAAAAGTCAGGATGGAATGATCAAAATACTTACTTTCTACAAATATGTGATCTTACAGGCTTATTAAAAATTATTTGATTGGGAGGTTAATTTGAATATACTCTATAATTCGTTTTTTGTACGCATTATTTATTTTATTTTAAGTCGATGTAAAGTAATAAGTATGCCGACCGGGTCACTTACCATTGTCTTTTCCCTTTTATTTTAAATGAACAACTCTCGTCAACAAACAACCAGGCTTTAATGTACCATATATGTATCAATATATGTATCATTTGGTGATTAATAAACAGTAATATCACAAGGAAGCTCATTAGTTCCTGAAATTCTATCGCAAAGTAATTATATTTCTTTATGAAAATGCATTTGATACAAATTAGATAGGTGTGAGATGCTTGACTAAAGAAATGTATCAACACTTTCAAGAGTGAGCTTTCAAATTCTGAATAATTTAACTTTGCCGTTTTGGGAAGAAGTTTATAGAAATAAATTGATGCACTTTACTTCCATATTAGAACAAAATGTAATGTATATACAAAATTATTTAAATCAGCCCCAGTCGATACTGTTCATATATCTCTAACATAATAATTTCATATAAACTAATGTAAAGCAATATAAAATATATGGCAATCAAATGTATTTACTGTAGGCAAAACTAGAAAATGTATATTCTAGTTTCCAAAAAGTGACGAAACATTAAATCCCTCACCAAGTAAAATATGCCCTGCTCGCTGCAGCCATACGGCACTTCATGCAACATTAGGTGCTACATGAGTAAACAGAAATGATCTGTGAAACTGTGAAATGAATTTACTTTTATTCTCTTTACAATTTTGACTGTGCAGCCTGCAAAATAGTGCTAGCACTTGTAATAGCAACAATAAGTTTTAAAATTGCAATTGATTACTCTTCCGGTGTTATAAGTGAATGTCATATACTTAGTTTTTATAAATCATGTAATTTTGAACACCATCAAATAAATGAGGTATTTTGATTAAAAAATAGCTATTAGTGTTATGTTGCCTAGAGAATAAGAAATCACTTATATTTGGTAAGGCACAGTTGTGAAAGTAGTTACTAATTTGATTATTTTTTATCTACATTGCTTTTTTTTAAATACGTATTTCCTACAAAACTGTCCCTGGTTTCTCATATATTATGTTTACCACCATCAAAGTTTAAGGTTTAAAAGCTACTCAACTTTAAAAAAAAATTTGAAATAGTTACTCCTTTGAAGAAAAAATGTTTAAACAATAACTTGTTTTCCAAACAACTGGTATTTTTGTATCATTGTTATTTTTTATTTAAATGTTAAAAATGGATTATATTAAAATACTGTATATTACAATATAGTATTTTTAATATTTATATGTTTTACTAAAACAGATAATAATTAAATGAAGTGATGGGTATTTATCACAAATACTTATAAGGTTAAAAATTGTAAAATTATGTAAAAGCTTAAGGAGAATCATTTTTGGGGTTTTCAAATCGTATTGATATTATAAAAAATGAAGTTCAAGGGATTCAATAATGGCTAGAGAATTCATTGAGATAGAAATTTCTTCAATAAAGTTTACATGTGATATCTTTATGATTGAAAATTAGTTTTACACTAAATATATAAATAAATTATAAATGGATATAAATCATAAAATTACTCTTACATATTTGAGAATTGTATGAACTTAGAATATAAGTAGAAAAAACAAACTTGTATTACGTAAAACTAGTTGAATATCTTACAGTATGTAGGACAAGGTAACAACAGTATGCGATGTTACATGTTGCGTAACAGACTTCTATGAGGTTGTATGCAAAACCTCAAGACTTTGGCGTAGTTTTTCACTAAGCACACGTTAAAATAGCATAAATAGCATTTTAATTATTATCAGATTGATTAAAATATTTTTCCTCTGCGATTATCTCGTTATATACTTGACATAAAAGCACTGTGCAGTTGTTCACTAACTATGCAAGTAGACTAAGAAGTCACTCATAGAGGAAGATGCATTATTATTTAATCCGATATTACTTGTACAGAAATTGAGCTTTATTCAAAAGTCTACAGGTTTCTTCCTTATCGAAATACGTGGTAAAAAATACAGACATTTATTTTTCCAGCATCTCGATTCATAGGCTTCGCTAAAGTTCACCGAATAAAATACACAGTTCACGATTCTAAAGTTCTTTCTGTTATATAACAAATACAATACTCTGACACTTTTTAAAGATTTAAACTTATACGTTAATTAAATACTCATACTTTGTTTCACATATGAGAGCAGCAGTTTTTATCGTTGCAGACGTCAAAGCTAGCTCAGAACTCGTACTGACAAAGAGAATTTACACGTCACCAGTTGTCATGTCTGCAGCCACCAACCGACTGGTTGTCTGTCCAACTTTTAATATCACTGACGGAAAAATTTTATTTTCAGAGATCGAGGATTATTAAAAATATTATTACGTTTCGATTAGTTCTAACTCGTTGTTGTCAACATATTCTGTTGCACTTGCATATGTTCATAAAATATAGTACATAGAAATCGGTGATTTTATGAATGTTTTTGTACAAACATTGCATACAAGAGGTTTAAAGTATATTTTGCTCTTAAAACGACAATTTTAACGTCTAATATTGTGTTGTTAATACACATACAACTTATTAAGAAACATTACATTTTTGTGGCATTTGTTCGTTTTTAATATCATCACTAATGCAGTTTAAAACCAATATTAATATATGTGTCTATCATAAACACCAGACCATATTTAAGTAATACTGATGAGCGTTTAAAGCAGAAGGAATGAAAGCAAACCACTTAGGGGGAAAGTTAATGGCGAGTAATTTCAATGACTTAAGAAACGAGTTTCAAAGTTTCCGGAAATGACTCTCAAAGTCCATTATATAAATTAATAGAAGGCACGGAGAATAAAGATCTCGAGAGAATATTCTGGAATATCTTTCTTTATTCCCCCAGTAGGTAAGATATCTTTTTATCTTCTAGTTAGGAATTATTTTTAAGTGTAACTGACAACAAACGAGGCAAATTTAACAAGCACATAGTTGTAATAATGAATTTATTTAAAATGATACTTATTCAAGATGTGCAAGGTACAGAAATATTGGTCCTTTGTCATTATAAACAATGTTATCAAAAAGAATGTCATAATTACAAGTAAACATGTCAGTGCTTATCGCGTTATCACTCCTTATAGAAATTCTGAAGGCAGAATATACCTAAATTATGTTGAATATTCTGTCACTCTGGAATCAAGCATAAAGGTCTCTTTAGAAGTGAGTTTCAATTTCCTTGTGTAAGGTGGTTTTGAAATTGAAATGCTTACCATAATATAAACTTCCTACTAGCGGTAAACGAAAATCGGAACTTTAGTACTTATATACCATATGGTTTAAAGTACCATGAGATTTTGTATATAGGTCCATTTAACTACAATATTATGCATTTTATTACCGATAATATCGGTAGGTAATAAACACATACAATAAAATTCCAGACGTTGCACTAAGATGAAGGTTAAGTAAAGCTAAGTTGTAGAATCTTGGAGCATTGGAATAACTATTTATTGTAGTATCACTAGATAAAGGAATACGACATTTTCCAATATAAAAAATTATATATTGGAAAATGTCGTATTCCTTTATCTAGTGATACTACAATAAAGCTAAGTTGTTTAACGTTCATATTTAATTATAACGATTCTCACCATTGCTACGTTATCTGTAAAATATTGCTTATTTCAAAGTGCTTAGAGATCTTGTCTAAACAATGAATCTAATGAGACAATAGAAATACCTCCTATAACATTCACGTTCAATTAATCCTTCCCGCCATATCTACGTTATCTCTAGAATATCGATTGATCAATCGTGTTAGAGATCATGTCTGAACATCGTAATGAATTCAATTGTGCACTTAATGAGACAATAAAAATACCTCCCCTTATATTCACATTCAATTTTCCTTACCATTATAGCTGCGTTTTTAAATCAATATATTTTTATTAAATAACAAAATTAAATTAGAATTTTTAATCTTGTGGTTCGCAGACAATAGATAATTAATAATGGATAATTATATTAAGTATTGTGCTCTTTACAACGACACTTGAAATCCTTCATACATCCCTTTGTTTGGAAAATATTTTTGGACAATGTTATTTAGTAACTATACCAATCTCGTCCAAAATAATGTATAATGTAAATTAATATACGAGATAAGAAATATGATATGTATTAACTGAATGTATAAAATTGAATTACACTTTTTCCTACTTCACGCCACTTATTAAACTACAATATGCTCTTGTATGTATATAATTTATTTATCGGAGCAACAATGCAAAAGCTAATTGGACACCGAAAATTTCTTATAATTTATGTATATTATTATAATATCTACCTAAAATCTATATTATTATATTATATTATTGGATAAAGATCTTAAAGATGATATGTATGTATAAAGAGTGATAATAATTAAGTCTTAGGACGAAATTATAACTTTTAGATGATAAGCGATATCACTACTTAATTTGGCATACCGTTACTGGTAGTACTAAGCTACTTTGTGCACATTATGATCGGGTGTTACCTTTAGGGTACGGCTCGTCGGTAGTAAGAAAGAATTATTTAATAGCAGCCCATGTTGAGTTGTGCGTAATTTTAAAAGGGCTAGTTGAATTGAAAACAATGACGCAAACCGGACTTAAAGAGGTTGATCTAGTCTAGAGTCTATTCTATTTAAAATTTTTAAAATCTGAACATAAGAAATAACTAACACAGTAACCGTTACAAGTTAACACTGCGTCAGAATACATTTTAGTAAACTAATTTCAAAGCAGGTATTCAAAATGTTCTCCTCTGGGCGGCTCTAACAATTCGAAAGCTTAATGTAAACCAGAAGTAGATTCTAAGCGCTGAAAATACATTTCTCACAATTTTACAGTACTAGCTTATTGTACTAAAACCGAGTATGAATATATTTTTTGTACATTTTTTGTTCTATGTGAAGTATGACTGATTATAGCTGAAGTATTTCTTATAGCAAGAGACAGAGGCCATGTTGTTTAACTCTTGAACCTCTTAACAATAAGTTTTAAAATTCGATATATAATAAAAATTGCCATATAGTTTCATTATCTTACATCGTACCGTTAGATTTTCACATCGTCCTTAATTCATTGCGATTTCTACGGTCTAAGTATTTCTCCACAATGGCCTGAAATAGTTAAAGTGTTTTTTGTACTTTTATTTGAGTTATTCACTCACAACGTATGTAATGTAGCAGAATAGTTTATTTATAAAAACTGTGACATTCTCCAACTTCAGAACCTTATACAAAGTTGGAAACTGACTTCAAAATGCATGCTGTGGAAGTCAGATCTTACTACAAGTTTAGAAAGTATTATACGAGTGAAGAAATAATATTTTACTCTTGAAGTCACTCCAGAATAAAACTCTCCACTGTATTCCTTGTAGAGACAGCTGTATTACATCATATGTCGACTTTGTCTCCTATCCGCCTCGTATTTATGATATGGTAATCCTCAATCTGTCAAGACTTGTTAATATTTTGTATAATTTAAAACTACAGCGCTCTTTTACTTAACTATCTGCAATTTAATTTTTATCCACTAATATGTAAGAGAACTGGTTATTTATTGTACTAGAAAATTTGATATTATTTGATTTGTTGTATTGCAAAGTTGAAATTACTCTCTCGTCTATACGTATAGTAATAATATAAAACGTATAGGTCACGTGACCTCAGCTGATAGTAATTTGTCCAAAGGGGTTAATCACGTTAAATAACGTCTATTTCCATAGTGTAACTCAAAAATGTTTATTGATTCGTTCCCAGAGAACACAAATATCAAACTAAATTATTCTAAGTAACAAAATTTAATATTTCTCTAATAAATATAATTGTAAGTATTATACAATAGGCTTGATATTTGATGTAAGCAAAAGTTAGTTTCATATCGATCTAAGAGTAATTTCTTCATAGATTCTGCTTAACTAGTAACTTTCGATTCTGCTGCTCCGAGCTGTGTAAGTTACTATTACTAAGAAATAATTACCTCTTGTTTGAATAAGCTAAATAGCTAAGAATAGCTTTTTATAAGTATATGAAATGTATTAATTTTGTATTTATTTCATTCCATCTAAGGTGTTTGTTTGTATAAACTCGCATTATTAAAATTTTTTAAGTTTTTAAGCGATCTATATGTGTAACAAAATTAAAATCATGTAATGATTTTATAAAATAAGCCATCAAACTTTGGGACGTGGTTAAACACACTAAACATTATCTAAATAAGATTTTACATGTTCAAGCAGCATAGCGTCGTAAAATTTAAGGTTTGCTGGTTGCTTACAAAGAGGTTATAGTTTTAAACAGCTAAATAGGCAGAAATCTAAGCACTTTAGAACTTAAAGTTATACGAAATGAAAAACTATTTTGTCATTATTTACTGTCCCCGTTGAATTCTTGAATATTTGAAGTATAATAAATATAACCTACTTCATAAATCATATAGTTTAATGACAAACAGCAGGAATGAAAGAAGTTGCTGATATTAAAATAATCGATTAGTATCTTCTGTCTGATAACGAACAGGGTTCTGATAGAACATAACTCGTGTTTTTGTAAACTTTACATCATAAATACTCAATATGCTTTCCGTATTTCCAAAAAATGTAATAGTTTATTTACAGGATAGTTGGATTGTTTTACAGTAATCGCATCCAATAAGTTGTCAGTTAGGAGTAAACTTTGTTTGTTTCTTCTTCTTTCATAATAGTTTTGTAGTGAAGTTGGACACTTCCAACTTCTCAACGCGATCATTTTAAAGCGTAGTTGACACGTCGAGTAAAAGTTTGAGGAAACTCCTGTAATCAAATATTAGCTAGGAACTTTTACCTTTCATTTTTTGTATTTATTTTTCAGTAACTAGTAATAAACGTATATTATTACTATTATAGATTTGACAAAATTAAAAAATTAGAGATAAAATATTGCTGCTAAAATTGAAGTAAGGAAACACAATAAATTGATAGAAGAAGTCGAAAACTGTGGCCAATTAAGCACAATTAAAGGAACTATTTCGTATTCAAAAAGTGATGTTATTTCTCAAACTTCTAATGGCTTTGAATCAGATTTTAAATTTGGTGTTTTTGAAGCAGCTGGAAATTTATCTCATTTTGGATTAGGATTTTTGAAAATGTTACTATTCCGATCTATAAAGGAGGATTTTATCTAAGTTTTATAAGAGCAGAAGACGATGATGTGATTCTGAAAACTGTAACTGGAAATGTTATGCCTGTTGATGGAAAAATAACAATTACAGATTTTTTTATTAGAGTTCCAATGATTGATTATAAAACCACGAGTAAAATTAGGTTGATTGATGAAATTACAAAAAGTCAAAACATTATGTTTAATTTTCTAGATTGGCAATGTATTGAACAAAAAGGTATTACTGGAACAACTTATTCGTTCGATATTACAAAATTTATAGACATATTTTCAATCCCAAGTTCGTTATCATTGGTTTTCAAACAGATAGACAGAATAATCAAGAAAAAAATCCTTCAAAGTTTGATAGTTTGAATGTAAAATTGAATGTAGTTTTTCCATTACTGTTTGATTTTACAGATTCGTTTATTGTCCTTTAAACAGTATTTTCCATTGATTTACTGTCGGTCCCAAAAGTGAGCTAGAAACCCCGTATTCCTATCTACTTATATATATATATATATATATATATATATATATATATCGTCGAAAATAAAATTCAGTCGAACCAGAAGTGCTCGAAAGAATAAAAAATAAAGATGAGTTATTTTTTAATTAAATTGGATTTAGTTAGATGGGCGAAGTCGTAGGTTACTGGTAGTATGTGGTATAAACATACTTCCAAATATTTAACATTTCGTATAGTATTGTTGTAATAAGAAGTAATTAGATTTTATGACTTTTAATCCAAATACCGGAATAATGGATTTATTAAACTTCAATGGCAGAAACTTCCAATAAACTAATATTTTGTAAAGTTTAATTTGCAGTGGTTACAAGCTACTTTGACACCACCCTATAAATATGTCACAGACATACTTTACCGTATACCTTGTACATCAATTATGAACTACTAATAACAACATTGTTCCTCTTGTTTTCTAACCCCCCCCCACCCCCCCCCCCCCCCACCCCCCCCCCCCCCCACCCCCCCCCCCCCCCACCCCCCCCCCCCCCCACCCCCCCCCCCCCCCACCCCCCCCCCATTAAAAAAAAAAAAAATACTTTTTTAAAATTATTATAAACTGCATGAGGAATAAATGTTATACAATAAAAGAAACAGTTTGTGAAAAAGAATGTAATAAAATATGCTAATTAAATGGTGATAGTTCTTACTGAAGCTAGGATAATTTTGATAGAGCTGGAGATGATACTTCGTTAAAACGAAGTTTGAATTTGGATTGTGAAAAGGCACATAACAGGATTCCACTAATAAGCGTATAAATGGATGACATAATAATAAAATAAGCAAGCAATTGTTATTCCCCCACTGGACGTCTTTCCGAAAACTTTTTGGGGGATGGGCAGCAACTCGAATGGCACCAGGTATGGAAGCGGAGGAAGACCAAGTGATTTTTTATCCTGGTACACGCCACTCCATTTCATTTGGCCAAGTTTTTAAGGAAGATCTTTACATTGGTATCATAGGTAATAAAGATGGCAACTAGAAAATAGCAGAGTACGTGAAAGTATTAAACAAACTGAGTACCCCCTCTTGGGATTGTAATGTGACACAGTCTCACAAGAAGACGTATTATCCCTTCACCATTTTATGGTAATTTGGGGTGTGTAGACTGTGATTATTTAAACACTGATATGAAACCAAAATTTAATATAAAAATTTTGAATCCATAATTTTCTTAACATATCTTAAAAGATAGATTTGATTTGTTAGACTTTAAATTTATGCAAGCAACTTTATTTTTACATAGACAAGAATAATGATGGTTTGTGTCCAACCATGAATTTGACTAATCTTCATTGAACCTTACAACTCAGTGGTCTCACACTATATATTATCTGCTGTGGGATGCATGTAAAAGTTTCTCTGCCATACGATTGTTTGTTGATCTGTCTACCAATTATGAGCTGTAGATTTGTCATTTTGGATTGAACCTAAGTAAATCCTGTTTACGCAATACGTAATTATGGCGTACTCGTAACCTTTCCTAGCCTATGACTGAGTGTGTAAAATACGGAAACCTTGGCAATATAAGGAAAGCAAATAAGTTATAAATGTTGCAAATGGGGCCCATATAGTTTTACGAATGTAGAGATAGCGATCTAAAGTTGATTACCCATATTGGAGCCACATAGAACTAAATAAAGACTTCCATTTTCCTACTCTCGACTCCTACTGGAAACATGTACTCCGCTTGTCTTGGGTAAGATGTGAAAACTTGTTCTGAAGTTTTGTTGTAATCTATATGTTCTAATTAATTCACAAAAAATTTTAATAACATAGTAGCAAATACAGTAAAGTAAGCCGAAACGAACTTTAAGAAGTTTAGTAATCAAATAAAAATTTGCGTTAAAAACTCGTGCATATTTAAATAACAGAACAGATTTTAATTACTAGTGACAAAGAAAAAACCGTTGTTACGTTAATAAATCTGTTAATTTATATCATTTTTTTTTATTTGTATTGTATCAAATAATTTTTATATCAGTTTCTTTTATTTTTTTACTCATAACTTCGTTACATGTAATCAGTATTATAAATTTAAAACATAAAATATAATGAAAAAAATATTTATGTTATTAAGTATTATTGTACTCGTAATTCCAAAATATAACACATTTAGATTGATTTTAATATGGTAGGAAAAAGTAGCTACCAATGTAATAAAAAAACTGACATGACCAAAAATTTGTGAATTAAACATTTCCAGAAGTTTATTATTCTTAACATTTAATTCTTACCATACGGAATAACCCGGCAGTAATTTAATTCCGATAAAAAAAAACAATTATGTAACTCCTACAAAACAATATTTGTCATTATATATATAAAAAACTGTAGAAAATTTTCTCAGAAAAAGTCTTATCGCTCACGAATATAAGTAGAAATAACGAAAAATATTACAAGTGTTTGTTTTTATTGTTTTTTGATAATTTTGATTCTTAACAAATTATAAAACGTTTATTACAAGATTATTCAAGTAGCTAAACAATAGCATAAATAATTGAATTGAATTTAAAAATAAAAAAATACAAACAACATAATTGAAGCTAGAATAAAAAAATGTGAGGTCAAAGCACCATATTCTACATTTTTAGACATATTTTGAATTATAAGCACATGTTAGCCATGACTACACCTGTAGTCCTATGTTGTTAGTTGTAGTATATATATAAGTGGTAATGGGCACTGAAATCATGATTTCAGTAATTATTAAAAAAATATCCATTACTACCTATTACTTACTGAGCCTCTGTATGATTAAATTGATAGGAAATTGGATATAAACCTTTTACTTGAGCAATATGAAAAGAATTGTGTAAAGTAAATTTCATAAAAATGTATCTAAAAAAATATAAATTACAGCTTTAGAATTTATCACTGGCATCATCCGTAGTGACATCGGATTCGGATTTAAATAAATTTTATTAATTTTGAGGAGAATTTTTGTCTTAGCTCTTCATTTATATGACAGACGTAATTTTTCATGACAATTTTTATGAAGATCATTTAGATCCCACAGATGTTTCTAAAATCTCTTGTTAAAATATTTATTTATTTATTTTATTTACATGCAGCAATACAGGTTACACACCCAATTACATTGTGCATGTTTAAATCAAGATGACACGCAATAATATACACACAATCAAATATAATCCAGTCCAGTCCAGTGTTCCACTCAAAATAGTTCCCATTAAATCGATAATTAAGCCTAAAGATAAATAACAGATACACATATATATATATAGATATAACAACGTAACTATAATAAAATTATAAACAAAATAACAACAATAATAAATTTATTATTGTTAATATATAACCTATGTGCTCAACAGCGGTTACAGAATACATTGAAATAAGAAGTATTTTCTACTATCAAGTTTACTACATGCTTTCACATTAAATTAAAAAAATTGAAAATGTGGGTTAAATTAATCATGTGTTTCGTTGTGCTTAGGAACCGTATGAATGTCTATGTAAGATTTCAGTACAATCGGTGCAGTAAGTGTTACGTGCACTCGAACAAACTGACAGACACCATTAGAGTGTTGTTTGTTAGCATTGATGGTATAGTATAAATTAAAACCTAATATAAAACACGTATATAATGGTATTGTTATTAGTTACTACCATTGTAGGATGGCAAAGAATAGTATTAAAGGGAAATCGGTTCATCATTTCTTATCGTCTACCAAAGAGCATGAAACTATAGAATTGGATTCAAAAATCCACAAGTTCAATTATCCACCTTTCAGTCCTTATTAGACACGTTGAGAATTTTCGTTTTCTGGAAGCAGAATTTTCTTTGCTTGAAAAATGCTTTTGCAGCTAAAAAAAAAAAAACACCGGTCAAAAAATATGTGGATATGCAATGGTGGCATGAGTCGTTACGTGGAGGTCATAGAGAATATTGAGATTGTGTTGCAGCCCAAGTGAATTTATTTCGTTTTATGCTAATGTGTTTCAAACCTTTTCTGGCAACCCTCATATACAGATATATTGTGGGCGTGATATAATGAATATAACCAATATCTCAGAAATGTAGTAAGGACTAAAAATATTTAAAAAAAAACTTAAGTGCGAAATCGCTTCTGTATAGGTTGTCTGTATTCCATATTAAAATATTTTTATTCATATATCTAGCACAGACATCAACTATCAATTTTCTAAAACCCGATTCCATAATTATTGGATTAACCCGACTAACAAAATGTTGCATTCACGAAGTCCTAAACGGGTGTTTAGTTGTATGAAATTAATTTAATTCATAGCATTAAGAAGTACAATGAATAATATACGCAACAGTTTTAAATTTTATTAATAAATAATGTACCAAAAATATTATTTTTAATAACCATAAGTAAAATTCAACGGATTATTCGGTTAAACGGTTATTTTATTTAATTCTACATGACCATTTACTCCAATTAACATCAAAAATGTGTAAGTAGAGTTTATATATAATTTGAAAAGTATCTGTTTACTAAATTATTTAAAAATTTCCGTGAAGAAATCAAATTCATTTATAAATATGTAGTAAATATAATTGTTTAAAGAGGAATATTTGACTGTGAGGCATTTATACATTTATATATTAAGATGATGACGAAGTAAGATTATGTTGCAATATCTTTTTATTTTCAAAACAGAAACATTAAAAATAATTTAAGTGTCATCACCTCCAAACCTAAAAAATGCAGTTACAAAGATGCTTTGGAGTTAAACAAAACCGATAATATGAAGTATCAAAGTATCCCACAGAACCTAAATAAAGTCTTTACACGTGGAACTATGTAACATGATACAACGTCATATGTTTTTAATCTGATTTACAGGTGTACTAGTTGCTGTAGCAGCGGTGTCTGCTGTGCCAGGACCTTATCCAGGACCCTACCCTCAGCCAGTCCCCCGCTGCCTACCCCGCGCCAGATCCAAGAGGACCTGGATTTTATGGTCGGGGATTCTATGATGGGTACAGAGGGTACGAATGCGGAATTGGGTACCCAGGATTTTACGATGAGGTCATTTATGGCTTCCCATACCCCGGATTCCGTGGTGTCTTGTAAATCACTTAGTGTACAATATATTTCTCATGTTTTATAAGTAGATTTACCTCTTTTGATACATAAATAAAACTATTTACGGTCTGTGGTAGAGTGATTTTAAACCCTAGATCTCGTTGTATGTCAACTTAAAAATTGTGAAGTAAGTGTTTTGTATAAAATACAACAAAAATAGGTTTTTAATTATATCTAAATACATAAAAAAACAAGTTGAGTTAGTTACACCGCTTATATAAATCGCTGTACCGATTATAATGCTCTCTGATTTGTTAGATTAGTCTCCGCCTCAAATTGCGGAATAACTATTGTAATATCGTTTCACTAAAAATGAGGTAAATAGAAAGAGAAAAAGATTATTAAATGTAATTATCAGTTATGTGTAAAACTTGTTCATATTTCGTAAGTATAGAATTTATGTAGTTTAACAACTATATAAAGGACCTAATAATATGCAGCAGTCTACGTTGAATGGAACCAAACAAAATCCGTTACTTACTTGGATCGAGTGGTAGGACAATATTAAAACATAACAAAACTAGTTGAAATAAATATACTTTCAAACCATGAAATATGTACATAAAATTGAGAATAAAGCCTGCATAAGCTTTCAATCCACGCGCAGGCTTAGTAGGTAGTCCACCAAGATACGATTAAAATACTAAAATAGTGAAAAGTGATTCTTTGATTAATAAATATAATAAATGATTGAAGAAAACAAGTTGCAAAAATACATTATGAAATCAATCCTCGTTGAATTTATATTTTACATATTCTCTGGTTTACTATCGTCTGAAAAGGTGGTTTGATTTTATAAAATAACCTTACCGACACATTTAATTTTAGCCACAACGTATTGCTTCTATTTTATATAATATTACATAACTAAATAAATATTTAATAATATGCATAAACATTTTGTACTGTTCGGCTTTGTGTCTACCCAAAGCACGAAGGTTTAATTTTCAGTTTCTATTAGGTGAAATTGAGAATATAGAACAAAGACTGTGAAGTGATCGCCGACCAAGGACTTTTATAGGAAGCACGAAAGAGACTACTTTTGTCCGCCTTAATAGTTTATAGATAAACCAGTCTCAAAGAAACCTGCGCAGAAACGAATATCTGAGCGGCCAGGAGGGGCTCCTCTCCAGGGGTGGGGAGTGACACAAGCATCTCCTCGTCTCTGTTTTATCAGCTATGTGGGTCGTGTTTTTCTCGCGCCATTTTGTTAAAACTGCAGCTACTTACCTATTCTATAAGTATATTGTATTTTTGTGTTTAGGCCTATGCACGCGTAAAATATTAATTAAACATGTACTAATGTAGCCATACACGTATTCAGAGAGCTTCCTCTCTAAGTGGCTAGGCCAGGGGATAGAACAAGGGTCCACGTCCAGAATCAGAATGCGGGCTAGCGCCGAGCAGTGGTGGGGATAGTGGGAGAGGGTGGAATCACAGCGGCGGAGGGGTACTTACCCCACACCGCGTAAGCTAAAATCGCCCAGTATCTTTTTGTAAACGGTCTCACTATAGATGTTCCCAAAATATACATTCAGAATGCAGTTTTGCTCGTTCAGTCCTCAGGCTGAGACGAGATCAAGGTGATGTGGTGTAAAAAGCATCGAAAAAAGACCAGCCAGATTTTTTCCCATCATCAAGCTATGAATATCATATTTTTAAAATCAGGCTTAATATTCATAAATTAAGAATATTACTCTGCTCAAGAGTGAATTATTTTAACTTTAATTCAGTTTTATGCTCCAGTAAAATTAATGACTCATGTTTTAGGAAATTAAATAATTGATCTGCAACTGAAGCAGCTTATTCAATGGGCGTAATATGAAAGCTGTTTTATTCAGGGATTGAAGAAACTAAGTCGACTAAAAGAAAGTCTCTAGTAAGGGTAAACTTTACATGTTCTAAATACACCTTGTATATGTTTAATATGGTATTGTACAATTTTATTTAAAAAATCCCTGCATAAAAATACACTATTTTAGTAATAGAACGATTGCAGGGTTGGAAAATTTTAGGATACTTGCTTAGTAGTTACATAAAGTTCATTCCCGCCACCAGAACTACATAGAGAGATTCTGTTCTTTTAAAACTCGTTATTATTTAAACTTGTGGTTGCAAAATTTAAAGCATGTTGAGAAAAGCACATTTATTAAACTTAATAAGAAGAAAATTATCAAAATTTACTAACTTCTAAATTTTAATGTATACTTTATGAGTAACTAAATTTAGGTTTAAAACAGAAAACCTATTTTTCAACTCACATAATAGCCAAAACGAATTTTTTATATTTAAGGAATTTTTCCAACAATTCTAAAAGATTACAAATTTTCAGCACGATCAGCCATTCGTTTGTGGGGGTATTGTCACTAAATTTTCTAAAATTTTAGATGGCAAAGGAACTACACAAGAAAATCAATCTTATATATCCATAATCTTATATAGCCATATCAATCGTGATTTAAATATGTAAACTCGGAATTTTTATTTTTGTTTTGTTTTTCCCACTTTAGTTATTTATTTTTGAAACGACAAAGAAATTGTACTCATCCTTGAAAGAAGGCAAATATTACCCGCTTTTATTCGTTCATCTCCAGGATGTATACAAATTGATATAGTTGTATAACGTTAATGTGATGTAGATCAGTGACTTTATTACAGTATATATGATACTAGATGCAGAAAAAGTTCATGATATACAACATAATAAACACTGGTATCCAAAAAGATTCTTCACTAGTATGAGTCAGACTAGTCAATAAACTACCTTGACGGTACCACATAGAAAATTAGAGTTAAAAGTCCGAATGAGTTCTTTTGACGTGTAAAGTTCTTTATTTTACTCTTTAAGGGGAGTCGGATGGGCCTATCCCCGCAATGTTAATTTGATGAATTTTAGGTACCATTATCTTAAAAACTATAAATGGTAGCCAGGTAATTTTTTTTTTATTCTGCTCCTTGTACTGTTCTTAACATTTTGAATACAGGGTTATATAAAATCTTTTCAGATAAACGTGTGACATTTTTTTTCTTTTTATGCAAAAAATATCATAAAAAATTACAATTTACTCTGATGTATAAAATTAAGTACTAAACATAAGGCAATAATATGTATTCAAAATGTAGATTATTACTTAGGGAACAAATTAAAAAAAGAATCAACAGGCTACCTATAATAGTTCTTGAGAAAAGTGTACCTATCGAACAAAAAACATAGTTTTACAGAAAACACATTTGAAGTTCATTGTAAACCAACTCTATAAAAATACAAACATAAATTACAGTTAATAGTGTCCAGGGGTATATGCTGGGTTATCTGGATCCTCTTCTTCCTCAAGCAACTCTTCCAGTCTTAATTTGGTTAATTTTTCCCTCTGCCGGCACTTCTTTTCTAAATCCTCGATGGCATTTTCTGCTTGTCTGATTCCGGATCTCATCTTTCTGTTTCATTTGTCTGACCGAATTGTTGCCAGGCTTGTAGCCTAATTGTTAAAGCTAAACATCTCACAATATTACCTTGATTGAAGCAAACAAAAGCCTCATATACACCTAGTTCAAGGGTTGACCTTAGCATAAATGTATTTTTAGGAAGGCGAGACCAAATTATGTTGTTGACGGATTCATTGGGGTTTTGTGTACCTCCGTGTAAACATTTCCTTAGAAGGTCTGGTGAAGCCAAGTCCCTAAATATTGGTTTTATTTTGTCCATTACCACTTTAGGCAGGTGGAAATGATCTTTATGATCATAGGCCTCCTTATTGGCCATCGCTCTCTGGTACTTGCACGTCAAAATCTGTTTGCAATTCTTTAGAAAAACTGCTATAAAAAAAGAACTAACCATCAGAAAATCTTAAGTGAAGTATTTTCTGAAAAAGAATGAAACAGGGAATACAAAATCATAAAAAAACAATTTTCGGTAAATTGTCCCCTTAACTGTTTTCGGAAACCGATACTGCAATCATGAATGAACAAGGTAATTTTATTGTAGTTTATTGTACTTTTGTGTGTAATGAGTGAGTGTTAATATTAAGGATCGAAAATAAACTAGTTATTAACAACATAAATGAAGTTTCATGAGTTTGAGATTTGTCTTTTAAAAACATTAAAAATAATATTATAATTATCATCTGTAATTAAAAAATTAAAACATTGTTTCTGTTCAAATTTAAATTTATTACAGTTAATGAAATCTCAATGGTAATAAAATAAATAAATTTTTCTGCACTGCAATTTTGAAGCGAATAGAGATAATAATATTTTTCCTTCGCCAAAATGTTTATGGATGCAAAGATCTATGTATTTTTATAGAGTGAATTATAAGAAATTATTTAGGATTGATTTAGTGGAGAATCCGTGTAAACCTAATCTATGCAGTTGGCCGTTTGACACTTTTAAAAAGATGGTCTGAAATATACTCTCTGCAAAAACCGGTTTTTAATAGCTGGCTAAGCGTTTCCTGTTACCCTATATGTTTGACTGCCTGCAAACATATACAAACATAATAACAACTTCAATTTCATTGATTGCATATTTACACTTAGTTTATAACATTAATATTGATTGTGATATCATTTTAAATATCTATTTTATGACGTTAAGCTTAGTTTAAAATTCTTATAGTTTTATACATACGAAAAAACGCACTAATAAATTACTTGTGCTATATGGTGTGTTAAAATCCTTTTCTTCTTAAGGACTATATCAAAACTCTTTCCTTGGCATGTTGAGGTACTTGTACCAGTTGGATTATCTGAAAACCATCAACATTTTGTCTTCCAATATTGAAAGTTAAATAAAAATAATATATTTTTAAAATATGTAAAAACTAGTTCTTGTTTAAAAGAAGCTTAATATATCACACTGTTGAAAATTAATGCATTAAGAAAGCAGGGTAAAGTAGAAAAAAATAGTATCAATTTCCTTTATATTGGGAAATGAGGCAACTAAAGTTATTTTAAGCAAATAAAGGTTGATTAATTCGTATTTCAATGAATAATTGTTAAACGACTATTTAGGATTTAGGTGACACAGATAAAATGACCAGCAGGTCACGTAAATTAGAATTTATATACAGTGTCATTCAATTCTGAAATGGAAAACTCAATCCAAAAGAGAGCAATGTCACAATCCGAAGTAAAATGGAAATGGTATGATGAGAATAAAGTCGTGAAGTAGTTGTAGCTCATTGTCGTAGCACATAAATACAAACCCTGTATTAGCGGCTGTGCTTGCGTAAGTATTCCCAGATACATATGCGGAGTGGTCTAGAAGAATTCACAAATAACATGAAACTATCCACGTTCATCTAGGCTAGTTGAAGCACTAACTTTCGGTACTTGGAAACGAATGCCCCACCAGATATACAGCATTTCTTTATTAGTAATTTTACAACCTCCATATCCAAATTTGATTGTCAATGGACCGATTTTTCAAAGCGAAGTGTTTTCATTGCCATAATTTGCCTATAATCACAGGTAAGTCCATATTAGTACCGTTACGCCCTACACATCCAACGGGGCTGGTAAAAGGACTTTATTTCCAAGCGTGCTGGGGGATTTACCATTAGCATTAATTTACATAAGGATTCCTTTAACCAGCACAGTTAGATGTGGTAAGTGTCCTGTCATTGATAAAGAAAGCCTGATGGGAAATCCTTCTGCAGCCACCCTGGAGTAACAAGTGAAAACATGGTACAGAAATTTGTATCTATTACGTTAACGTGACCGCTAGGGGTTACTTGGTCTGGTGTGTAGCTGCTTTCGATAATATCTGCTTAGGCAAACCAACATAATCAATTTCGAAAAAGCCACTCAGACCTGCTATGCTGTAAACGGATTTACTGTATAACGAAAACTTTATTGCTAAGGAACATATTGATTTCCTTGTTAAAAGTGCTAGTGATGTTTTTTTTTTTTATTTTTATTTTTTTTAAGCCTCAGCTTCTGCTATGTAGCTGCGATGTTCACTGGTTTTATTATTATTATTTTTCAAAGTATACACTGTTTCGTGTCAAATGTTTGACTGTTTATTTTTTATATGTATATCTATATACATATAAAAGAAAGTCGTGTTAGTTACACTATTTATAAGTCAGAAGAAGGCTGAACCGATTTGGCTGCAAATTAGGTAGGGGGAGGTAGCTAAGAACTGGGAGAAAGACATAGGATACTTTTTATCCCGTTTCCGATTCAGGATTCCACCCCACTGGTCTCTAAAAGTTACAGAAATACCCATAAGAAATTGCAGCAGCAGCAGACACATATGTTATTAAGTGAAAAGAGCCTGTTCAAATTTAATCAGCTGTACTTTGTAAACATATATAATGCGACAAAAGGAATATAATGTTTATATTCATTTAATTACTATTTTTAAATTTCTTTACACCTATAGTTTGAAAGCATAGAGTAAGCTTAAGAGAAACAGTAAAATTTTGTTTCATAACTGTTTCTGCAATCACTGTTAAACATAGACTTTACCATCCAGATAATACAGCAGTTCAAATTTTACATAAAAATTCACCTTTAACTGCAATATTTATTTAAATATAAACCATGCTCGTGCTTGATCAGAAGAACAAATGCAGATATCAAAAATTTACTATTCTTACGTTGGCTACAAATATAAAGAATGTTATAAAACTAACCTTAGTTGTTTTTTTGACAGAAGTATGGTTTCTCAAAACTCCGTGCGTACATATTCTCTCGATCGAGACAACAAAGCAAGCTCAATCATGGCATCGGAGATATAACTAATTCGATCCAGAAGTTGATACATGCGCAAAGCCTAAAATAAAAACGCATAACGCAATTTCGCTTTAAAAAAACATCTGAAGCTCATAATCATTAGACTGTAATAATATGTACCTAAAAATATGCCTATTTTCGTTTCAAAATTACATTGAGCGCCATCATTTATTACATTGTATCGTGCGCTAATGAATTCCGACTTTTTGATTCCTGTCCACGATGGTCTAATATAGTTCAATTGTATACAAAAAAATATAATATTTGAGAAAAACTCCAGTTATTTCACAGGTGGCATATTGAGACTGTTTTTAAAATTTAAATCTTAAATAGATCATGAGTTTATTTCAGTGACTATCATTTATCTCAGAAAGGGTAATGACGACGTTCAAAAGAAATATGCCTCCTATGTCCCCATTTTTCTGTAGGGAAATCGTTGTTCGTGTGCGAAGCCCTGGGTTAAAATCAAGAGTTTTTGTTATAAAATACTAGGAATTTATTGATGAACTAGCTGTTACCCGCAGCCAAATCGCGCATTAATTGCTTTTACTAAGTGATATAAGGACTTCGGTTCTTAAGATTTGCGTGCGAAGCCGTTTGTAAACAGCTAGTTTCTATCTATATTAGTGTACATTGGTGAAGTCTTCTACATTTTGTCCTCTATTAGTAATCAGGTATATTTATACAAAGAACGCCGTAACTTGAAAATAACGAAGCTGTGCCATTTAGTAAATCACGACCGTATTTAAGATGTACGTAGATTGTATTTCTAACAATTCTTGAAATTTGAATTGTTCTTAAAAATAAAAACCACATACTATAGTAATTATTTTTAACTTTACAAGTTATGTGGCACTACAGCAAGAATTACAGCTGACTGGAGCTTTGCATCAATATATTGAATTGTTTTTTTTCAAATTGTATCTTATACGTACATATCTCTCTGAACCAATAATATAGCTTATATCAAAGAACTGGAAAACTTTGTTTAGTATATTTGTATAGTGGCACACTTTGAACAGACTGCTAATTTAGGGTCGTTAGTTTATTAATATTATTGTTAACGTATTGAGTTAGTTAGTTATTAATAATTGTTAAAATGTTTGCTTTCGTATCCACGGTATATTCAATTCGAGAGGAAATGTACCTCTTGTTTGATTCAGTGTTTCCAACATATGCGTAGTTATCAGCGGAGACAAGTGAAGAAAATATATACCGGGGGAGCGATAACATGGCCAAGGAAGGCAATGAAAAAATAAATTATTTAGAAGAGACATTCAGTCGTGAAAAGTCTCCAACGACGGTCTCCTACTTTAAAAATGAAGGTGTTTGCGACAATTTTTAGGTAATTTTTTTAATAAAATTTTATTTTTATTTAAAAATTAATTTTTTTAAGGTGCCGTAAAATATTAAGCTGTTGTTTAATATTTATTTTATTTGCTATTCATTCAGTTTTATGTTCATACCCATTATTTGTCGTATAAAAAGAACATTTTAAAATAAACTTACTAACCTTTTTATAAAATGCGTATATTGTTATTTATTTTTTTAAAAAGATATATCAGCTACATGATTATATTTGAATGGTTCCTTTCATATTCACCAACACAGACAAGTAAAAATTGCCTAAAATGACTTAGTACAAGTGGATAACCTAATGGAACAGTACATTGAATACATTAAATGTAACATTTCGTAAGTAATAACACACTTTGACAATAATAACTAGTGATGAGATAAGCTAATATTTGAGGAAAGTGATTAACAGTGATGACGATTCAGTAATAACGGTGCAAAAATCAAACATTCATTCATACACAGTTTACTGTAGTAAAATTCAAGGGCTTTTTAAATTATTTAATAAAATAGGTACAACTTAACTTATTTTTAAAGAGTTTATAATATTCATGTTGTTTACCACTAACATACTGTATAAGTCTACTACATATAACGATACATGCAACGTAAGAAAATGTATGTTTTATTTATATGCTAAAGATGTTTTTTATTTACATATAATTTGTTGTTTTTTCAACTTTGGTTGGTTTGTGGTATTGATTGGCCTGTGTTCTAAATTATTCAATTCAGTCATATTACGAATACCCTAAAGATTTAGAAGTATATGGTATTGTATCGCAACAAAGAGATTCAAGACTTATATATAAAATACCTTGTAATGAGTTATTTTTAATATAAACTTTTATAAGTTCTTTACATACAAACTTAGTATTGTTTCGTTTATTTTTTGTATCAAAGAGAATAAAAAGTAACATAAACATTTTAGTACATATTATTCCAAAATCCACAAACTTGATACTGTTTTTTTTAAAACAAAAACATTATTTTTATATACGAGTAGGCATTATCTTGCAGTTGTAACATATGATAGGCAAATCTTTAATTCGAATAAGTTATTGTTTCAATACATTGAGAAATAATCACACTTAAACACTTATGCAATACACACACAATTTATACAAATTTTGAACTTTTATATCTCACATAAAAAAGCGTTTAGACACATAAGGAGTACAGTGTACTATTTAATGTCAATTACGATAGGTATATATAAGCTCTTATAATAACATGTTTTTTATGGTAATATATATATATATATTATATATATATTATATATATATATAAACACACACACATACATATATAACAATATACACACCGTAATACTCACTGACTCATTGGCTAAAATATATAGATTTTAAATTTTATTCATATGTTTATCTTG
This sequence comes from Homalodisca vitripennis, assembly GCF_021130785.1. Lineage (NCBI taxonomy): Eukaryota > Metazoa > Arthropoda > Insecta > Hemiptera > Cicadellidae > Homalodisca > Homalodisca vitripennis. Next base: position 109,621,008 of record NC_060213.1, read on the forward strand.
TGGCCTAAAGGCATACTAAAGAAGTATTTATTTCCGTCCCAACGGCCACTAAAGTTTACGTATTTAATCGTAAAGAATTTTCTCGTAAAAAGTTTATGGCGTAATTGCATAAAAATTATACTTCTTTATAGTTATTTTTTTTTTAATTTATTAAATTGTATGCAATGCGTCACTATTCCAATTTTCGGTTAGATGGTTCGACTTCGATTGTCGATACCTGGATATATCGACTTTAAAGGATCAATACTGTAGCTCTTATCACTCGATTCTCATATAATGAAATCATTAGCTGTAAATCAGCAAAAATACAATTTAAAAGGTACAATATTTTATTTATATGCTTTCACGATTGAAAAAAATTAAATATTTAAACCACCAATAATGTCCTGTAAAAAATTAATAACACAATTATTGCTGGCAAATACCATATTACCGATTCATTATGACGTATATCGTTTAAAATCTCAGTCTATTCATAGATTTTTTTGTTACAATAGAAACGCTGAAAAATATTATTTCATAAAATTATTCTGATATTATTCAGGTTTTCTAAGACAATTGCATGTGTCGTATGAAGATAATCTCTACGCCAAAATTAAAAAGAAGTTTGGAAAGTGACAGATAAACTGTGAATTATGAATACATTTTTCATTTAAACGTTTCCTCCTCTGTGATAATTATTGTAAATAAATCAATATTAGATTGCCAAATTTAATATTGTACAGGAAAAGCTACGACATAGTCTCACCGAGTATATTTTGTACAAACAAATAAAATCGTACTTCTTACTTTGTACCACAATGGCAAGTCGATAAGTCTGGTAAATTATCATGTGATGTTTGCTTATGTTGGGCAGACCCGAAATACAGTTATCCTTATTAATTGATCAATTGATTTGAAATATGGCTTAATTTGAGCAAACAATAAAGTAATAATCTTAGAAGAAACATATTTGTACTTCATTTCCATTATCGGCAATATTCTTTAAAGTTATTTATGCTTGTGTTTTTTTTCGTTATCAAATGATCTTTTTGTATCCTGTTACAGTTGCTTATTACATTACTCAATTATTTCTGTCAGAAATTTTCCTGTAGAAGATTCCTAAAAATGGAACATTCTAAGCTGTCTCAAACATTACGGAGTTATTTCAATCAAAGGTTATATAACAATCAAAGTGTTACCAAGTTAATACGCCATACAGAAAGCACAACAAAATATAAAATGAAATTTTAAACTATTACTTAATTTAGATATGCAAAAATCTGAGGAAAATGTCCGAAGTATTATGTAACTAATCAATTTTCAGGCTTTTCTCATATTTATAGTGAAAAATGTATATCTTTCTCACATATTATAACAATATTTTAGAATAACATATTATAGTATTTATTTACAAACTTAAAGAACATCAAAGTAACTATCTGACAATGGTTTATATTTTCACTTATATTACTCTAATGTAATAAAATCTTGTACCAGTCACTATAATCATTGAATGAATATTTTCAAAGTGTTTAATTTCTTTACCGTTATTCTATACCGTATATTTTTTAGTCCACTACACTACACCTTTACAATAGGTTACATGATCATCAATCCAACCTGGGACCGGATGTATATTAATACAACACTAATTGTAGAACCAAATTGAATACACCACAACATCGCCCAGATAAAAAGGCAAGTACTTACTTGGCTTATGATACTCGAGGAAGCTGTAGTTAATTAGCGTGTAAAGTAATTCTTATCATAAAAAACTCAAGAATATTCGTAAGTAAACTTCTGACACTGAAAATCATAATACATTGATAAAACATTGTACACTGTTAAGGTCTATATTGTTTTTTTCTACAAGAATGTTTAATATTTGAGTGTGTGTCCTGCAAAAACTATGAAACATGTGACATTAAATGTTCCCACTAGCCATACGAGACCATAGTAAATTATTGTTATTATTATAATTTAATTATAATTATATAAGAATAATTATTATTATTATTATAAGTATAGTATATTATATTATACTTTTTATATATAATATAAAAAGTCGGTGTTTAAATTAGAAACCGGAGCACATTGTGTAGGAAACAAGATTTTCTGAACATTTGCAACGTTTATGTAATGCCATTGATAGAACTTCTCAGTGGTTGGTCGGTGAATGCAAACCTGCTCTAACTGTATTCCGTAGTTGAGTTTGCATATAGTGAGTGCTTTTTTATCCTTTTTAAGCGCATACGTTAGAGTTATTGGAGTTAACACACAACATGGTAGTTGTGATTCCAGACTTACGCGTTTCACTACGCTCAGGTGTTATTTGTTTATTTTAACCTAGATTGAAGTTATGTGCTAGGTTAGTTATATACCTGAGGAAGCTATCAGGTTTCAGATCTCGAAACGTAGTTTGTATGAATTATGTCAAATGTCTGGAAAAATCCCGTTTCCTTCACAATCCTTTCATCGTCAAAAACAAACTTCAAACAAAGATGAGAAACTTAATGACATGAAATAATTTTAATTGTTCATCACATTTGGTTGAGGATACTTGTATTACTAATTGAAAGGTTTCAGAGTTGTAAATGAGTTACAGGAAGTAACTCAATGGAAGTATTTTACAATGTTTATTTGTAAAATAAATAAATAATAGCTGAGCGTTGTGCCACGCGAAAATGATTATATATTCCAAGTTCATGATCCCTGGCCAGCTTAACTACCCAGTAAAACTCTTTTTAACTGGAGCTGTCAAATACATAGCATACATTGAGTGCTGACATATATGTAACTAACTAAAGAATATGTCGTTCTGTCTTACTAGCCCAATGAACTTAAATTCGAGTTGAGCTAATCGATTAAAGATGCCCGGATGAGGTGTGGGTGATTATTTCACTTAGTTCTGAGGTCTGACGCAACAGTAGGACTGCGCTGCGTAATTTTGATTGTTACCGTTAAAATATATTCTACCTGAGCCTCTCACACCACAGAGGTCAGTCTGAGCGATCACTTCTTCCGTGCCTAAATTCATAGAATCTGGTGAATTATATTTTTTGTAACTACTACAATGATAGGTGCCAATCTCTTCGAGCTCTTCATATAACAAATCATACTTTCTGCAATAAACGACACAATCGTATTACGTGGAGTCTATTGTACCGTATGACGATAACACATGGGGGTGGTGACTTCTGAGGTCGTAGTAATAAATACTAGAAATACAAAGTTTACTTATAAGTTCAGTTTAATTACGAAAACTTAAAAGCACCACTTTTAGATGGTAAAGGAAAAGTTATGTACTGCCACGTTGCTGCCAATTAGAATATAATAACTAAAAATATATCTTCTAGGTGGGCCTAAAATATCCAATGTTCTATTGAATTATGCGTACGACGTTTTACCTTACAAAACAATAATATTTCACTTCCCTTCACAATAGGTATACTCACAACCCGGGTATCGGCGTCTTGGCACGAGACATTGAAGCTGTAGTCTAAGAACGGTTACTTCTAGAAGAGGAGTAGATGTTGGGAAATGGTAGCTATCTATTCAAACAACACGTGAGATACATCAGCTACGTAAACTCGCCTAAAACAAATTCGCGACGGTATTAGCCATTTAATGATACAAATTACTATTTATAACAACGTGCTCGTCGCCATAAGGACGACGCCACAACCTTTATCTATCTCAATCAAGCAAATAAAAGATCTTCAAGGGTAAGTTACTTTACTATTCACATCTTTACTTTACGTTACATTCATTTTATACGTTTGGCATCAAAGGGCTAATTTAATAATACGAAAAGATAAATTTTACTTACGGACAAAGCGCGCGAGGTCTGAACGGTTACGTAGTTGGGCTGCTACAAAGGGTTAGAAGAAAAAATTCATACGCGTGCCAATTAGGTAGTTACTCCGCCCAATAATTTAGTTCCGGAACATTGGATGTAAAATAATATTATATTATACTGGCTGATTAGGTTGCGAAATTTACATTGTATGAAATTTAATTAACTAATTTACGGTACAGAATATCCCCCCTGTTTTGATTTCGCAACCTAATTAGTCGCTTTACTTTAAACATATTCTAAATAACAAACTTAATTCAACCTTTTATTCATTACATAAATTCAAATTCAACCATAACAATACAATAGCGCGGGGTTTCAAAAGTTTCCTATCAAATCCGCTAGATCGCATGCCAATGCAGTTCTATGACTGCTCGCTTAGGGACCAAAAATAGAAAATCAATTTAGGCAAACTATTTTCATGCAGTGCACGTTGCAGCGTTTTAGAATTTGCGGGTCGTTGCAAGAATAAGGACATTTAAGGCGATTAAAATCGTGAACAAGTGTAGTGTAGTGTTTTGTTATATAGGCGCCACATTCATACTTCTTTTTTGCATTCATACAAGTGTTTTGTGTATAGTGTTTTGCCATTAAATACCCTGAGACTTGCGGACAAGTTACCAATATGGATCGAATATTTTGGAATGAAACGTCCCCTCACGAGAAGCTAAGTCTCACATTTCTTATTACTACTCATCACTCTTAATATACATATTTACATACAACATCCTATACATCTTACATCTACATGAATTTTAACACTTCAAATATATCCACAAAATTCAAACTTCAATATTTTGACATACATACAAAAGACAGACACAACTTTTCATATTTGTTTCCTATATTACAAACAGGATCAACTCTGTCTCATTTCTTTATACAAAGTCTACCTACAAACTCTTTTTCTATATTTTATTTCCATTGAAACATTCGTTAAGAATTCACTAAACAATTAACTTCCTGGATTTTATCTTATCTTTTAAATTTGGCAGCAAGTGGTTCCTTAAGCTAGGGATGCTACAAAGTTTTTTTTTTTATACAGAACAGGTCTTAATTTAATTTTAAATCTACAATATGAAACCTTTTTTACATTCAAAACATTTTCAGTGTGTTGTACAATACAAGTTACAGGGCTTAAAAAATATAGAATTCTATAAATTCCTACATACTTTGGTGCTAATTTTGCACAAAACTTTTCTACCTTATTGCTTAAATAGTGGGTTCTTATCCATACTAAGGAATGCAACTTAAAGGGATGTTTTACATTTTGCTCTGAGTACTTTTGTCTATTACTGTTATGTGCTATACTCCTTTTTACATTGACCACAGCTCTCTTTAAATTGTTTACAACAGTTTCCTTGGACAAATTCTCACCAATTAGATCATTTAGCTTCCATAAATTAGATAAAGCATTATTACAGGAATGATTAAACATTAAATCAAAGGCAGCAAAACCTGTGCTTTCATTATGGGCGGTGTTTAAACTTAATTGTATATAGCCTAGGTCATTATCCCAATTACTATGACAGTTATGATAGAAACTACGTAATAATGTATATATGTTTCTAATATGCCTTTCTGATTGATTTCCATTAGCCCTGTAAGGCGCTAGTCTACGGTGTTCAATAAAATTCTTAAATAAGAACTTCTTAAAATACAGTGATGTAAAATATGCGGCATTGTCTGACACTATTATTTTAGGTACAGAAAAGTTGTTAAAAATTATGCGGTCTAATTTATTACATATTTCAGCACTCTTACATTCCCTCAAAGGGATTAGCCATAGAAATTTTACTGGCGGCATCTACAACTACAAGTAAATATACATTGCTGTTTCTAGTTCTCACTAAGGGACCTAAAAGATCTATGAATAAACAATCCATATTGTTCTTAAATGGCACAGATACTAATTCGCCTTCATATTTTCTTTGGCACACTCAAATGGCAAATTCAAAATCCTCTCGATCCACCGGGCAAGTCTTCCTACCTTCCTTTTGTGATTGAGGACATAGGATAAAGCTTGGTTATCAGTTATTAATTTAAAGGTTCTTACTTCTAAAAATTCGTGCCATTTTTCTATGCAAATTAGTGCACTCAAAGCTTCTTTTTCATAAACAGTATATTTTAATTCGGCATCAGTAAATTTCCTAGAGTAATAGGCTATTGGCATTAATTCATTTTGGTCGTTTTCCTGTAACAAACAACCACCTGCGGCTATTCCACTAGCATCTGTCATTACTATAAATTGCTTTGAAAAATCGGCTAACTGGAGTACAGGAGGATTCATTATAGCTTCTTTTAACTTTACAAACGAATCTTGACATTCACTTGTCCAAACAAAATTTAGCGTTTTTCCTTTTTAAACGATTTAAAGGATTACATAATTCGGCATAATTATTTATAAATTTTGAAAAGAAATTGGTCATACCTAAAAACTGTGAAATTTGTTTGGCGTTCTTAGGCGGCATAAATTCTCTTATACTCCTTGTTCGCTCGGGATCTATAGTTACTGTATTATTTTTTATTAAGTTCCCCAAAAAGGAGATTTCCTCAAAACAAAACTTTGCTTTCTCTAGGTTTGCCGTTAAGCCATGTTTGCTTAGTCTATTTACAATCTCTCTGACATGTACTAAATGCGAATCAAGGTCTTTACTGTACACTAAGATATCATCACAAAAATTTATCACATATTTAAATTTTATATTGTCTAGGACTTTATCCAGATAGGCGGACAATACAGCACTACCAACTTGTAAACCAAAGGGTACTCGTTTAAATTTATATTTACCAAATATAGTGCTAAATGAGGTAAGATCTTGACTATCAGGTGATAATGGACATTGCAAAAAACTTTTTCTTAAATCTATTATTGAAAAATATTTGGCTCCACTAAGATGTTGATAATAATTATTTAAATCACCAATGGGAAAATCAATTTTCTGTAACTTTTTATTTAATTCGGTATAATTGACTACAAGTCTGTCCTTTTTGGTTAAAAAGGCTGGGCTGGAGTAGGCTGAAGTACTGGGTTCAATTATTCCTTGGTCCAACCAATCCTGTATTATTGTTTTCATCTTATTTACAGTAGGAGGGCTCATAAAATAAGGCCTAATATTTACAGGTGTGGGGTCATTTAGAACTAATCTCACTTCCAAATCTAGAGCCTCTCCTAATTTTGGGATTAAAAACATTTGGAAAATCCCCTATAAGGTTTTGTATCTCAGCCTCAGCTCTAGTGCACCCTATTTTTACATCAATGCTGTTTACTTCATGTTCAAAAGGCTGTTGTCTGACAATAGTTATTTTCTCATTACAATTGAATTTAAAATAACATGAATCTCCATCAAGATCTAAAATTAATTTGCTATTAGATATAAATGGGTTTCCCAATATAATGTCCCATTTTAAATTATCCAATACAATAAATTTTACATTCCAACAAAATTTAGAAATTTTTATCTTAGCATAACAGTAACCAAAACATTTTATTTCAGTGTTATTTGCAGCAAACATTCTATCATCTGACTTCATTAATTTAGAAACATTTTTATTCAACAATAGGCTATCATAAAATTCTTTACTCATTATATCTCTTGTAGCACCAGTATCTAATAAGCAGTTTGTTTTTACATTTTTACCCACTATAGCTTCAATCAAAGGCATATTGTTACACTGTCTAACATTTAGTCTTAAATTAGGTTTTTTATAGTTTAATTTACTCCAATTTTTAATTACCTTACCATAGACTCTCATAAAATAGTGTTTTTCTTTTCTTATTGTATTACTATTTATAAAATTATTATTCTTAGACTTATGAAACCGGGGAGGGATATTTGTAGGTGTTGTGTGTAATACCACTCCCCTATCAACTAGTTTTTTGGATTCCTAAAACAATTTTTTGCTAAGTGACCAGGCCTATTACAATTGAAACACAACTTTGGGTTTTTGACAGTAGGCCTACTTTTTCTAAGTTCAACATGTGGTGGATACATGTTGTTAACCTATGTCTTACTTAAATTGTCCCTTAAGTTATCATTAAAGGTTATATTGTTACTAGCTATACACAATTTTTTCCAAATCTGTAAAACAAATGGGATTGTTTTCAAAAATTAACTTATTTCTATCTGTAGGCTTAATACCTCTTTTTATACAAGTTACCAAGTCCCTGTTCACTTATGTTACACAATAAAACTTGACTGAGCTCTTTGATGTCATAGATGTATTCGTACAGTGGCTCATCAATCCTTTGTGGCCTATAAACTAAATCTAGTCTCAGTCTTTCAATTAGGCCTACAGGGATAAAAGCACTAATTAATTCCCTCTGTAGATAGTTTGACATTTGGCATGACAGACTTACACTGTATTATTTTGGCTAAAAGTGGACCTTTTGCATAACATGGTAACAATGCTAAAATTTCATTTTCTGATAGGCTAGTTTCACATTTTAGTTTTAACAAAGTTTTCAAAAAGTTTATTAGCTCAGGTACTACTAAGCCATTTGTTACTGTAAAATTTTGTAAATAACATTCTACAGGGTTGTTTAACTTATTAAACATATTTAAACCAGACATAGGTTGACTAATACAATCATTGTTTGCATTATAAATAGGCATTATAGGCAAAGTGGGGGTACTGGCAGTAGGCTGTGATATTGTTGGTGGTTGTACAGAAATAGGGCCTATTTGTTCTTTCACTGCCTGTTCCATAGCCTCATCTTGTTCTAATGATTCATTTAAATTGGCTTCTAACACTTTAAGCTGTTCTAGGTTCACTGTAAGTAGCAAGTTTTTAGCTAACTGTTGTTCAACATTTACTAGCCTACACTTTAAAGCTGATAAAGTTTCACTATGTACAGAACTTAGTTCTAGCTGGTTGTCTAAAAATAAACGGTTTATTAAATGTTTACACTTTTCTTGGAATTTGGTGATTTCTAAAGGTGAACTAGCACTGTTCAATTCACTGCACCCATGTTCTAATAATATCACTTTTTCACTGAGAAGTTTTACTTCCTGATTGTGGTCTATTTTTAATAGGCTACTAGGAGTAGGTAAAATATTGTTTCTCAAACACTGTCTTAAGGATTTTCTGAGTTTCATTTACTGTACTGTCACTATTTAATTTAATACCTCTAGATATCAGTTCAAATACCAACTCATCTTTAGACAAATATTCTATTTTAATGGCAGGCATTGTGGCGTTTTCACTCAGTTTCACCCAGTTGATGGCAGAGTAAGCACATCAATAGCAGAGTTGCGCAATAAAAATGTGTACCGTATGACGATAACACATGGGGTGGTGACTTCTGAGGTCGTAGTAATAAATACTAGAAATACAAAGTTTACTTATAAGTTCAGTTTAATTACGAAAACTTAAAAGCACCACTTTTAGATGGTAAAGGAAAAGTTATGTACTGCCACGTTGCTGCCAATTAGAATATAATAACTAAAAATATATCTTCTAGGTGGGCCTAAAATATCCAATGTTCTATTGAATTATGCGTACGACGTTTTACCTTACAAAACAATAATATTTCACTTCCCTTCACAATAGGTATACTCACAACCCGGGTATCGGCGTCTTGGCACGAGACATTGAAGCTGTAGTCTAAGAACGGTTACTTCTAGAAGAGGAGTAGATGTTGGGAAATGGTAGCCATCTATTCAAACAACACGTGAGATACATCAGCTATGTAAACTCGCCTAAAAACAAATTCGCGACGGTATTAGCCATTTAATGATACAAATTACTTATTTATAACAACGTGCTCGTCGCCATAAAGGACGACGCCACAACCTTTTATCTATCTCAATCAAGCAAATAAAAAGATCTTCAAGGGTAAAGTTACTTTACTATTCACATCTTTACTTTACGTTACATTCATTTTATACGTTTGGCATCAAAGGGCTAATTTAATAATACGAAAAGATAAATTTTACTTACGGACAAAGCGCGCGAGGGTCTGAACGGTTACGTAGTTGGGCTGCTACAAAGGGTTAGAAGAAAAAATTCATACGCGTGCCAATTAGGTAGTTACTCCGCCCAATAATTTAGTTCCGGAACATTGGATGTAAAATAATATTATATTATACTGGCTGATTAGGTTGCGAAATTTACATTGTATGAAATTTAATTAACTAATTTACGGTACACTATGTTGAATATTCTACCTATTGCATTCTATAAAATTTAAATTATCTGTGGGTGTATACAAATTTTTCCTTAAACGTTTTTCATATACTACAAGGGACATAACCCTTTAGAACAAACTATTATAGCTTTGATTTATGTGTTTTTTCTCAGGCCAAATAGTCAGGAATGAGCATTTAGAAACACCACCAAGATGGCTAGCTAAAAGAAAAAGGTGGAAAAGTTTATATATGAATTTTAGCAACAGAAGTCGCATTTAAAGGGAAACCACTAGCCTTAGTTCCAAGTCCGTATTTTTTTATATTTCAATGGTCTAATGCCATTTTAGTAACCACCAGCAAGACACGGTAAGTATGCTTTTTAGCAAGGTAAGAATCAAAGAGCTGATAATTCTATACTCCGATAAGTTCATTTCTGAATAGTTATCTTCTTTCTTTCTATCCTCTGTTAACGGTTTAGGTAGATTTCCATTTAAAGTGATTCAGTCCAGACTTAATTCGATTTATTTAAAAAGGCCCCACAATCTTTTCCATGTTTATTGATTATCTATTAATTATGTTTACAAATTTAAATGTGTTTAGAAAAAGTTAATACAAATATATGTTTCTCACAGATAACTCACATGAAAAATTCTGCAGATAGTTAATAGATTTGAATTTAACGCTAGAAGGAAACATGATTCTTGCGGACATATTCCATCGTTCAGAAATACAAAATATCATTAACACTACGTTTCAAGATCAGCTATATGATCTCTTCTTCATGATAACAACTAACCTAACACATAAACACAAACTAGGTTAATATAAACAAACCTGAGTATTTTGATACTTTACGAATGAGGTTATCTGCCGGCGAATGCAAACCTATTGTGACCTCTATTTTTTAGATCAGTTTAAATAATTAGTGCTGCGTTTTTTTTTTATTAAGTGCGTGTATTATAGTTAGTAAAGTTGACACATAACAAGGTGGTTGTGTCAACGTTTTTTGTGGCGTTTATTTTAACCTAGTGTTTAATTATTTGTTAGGTTAGTTATTTACCTGAAGAAGAGATCAGGTTGCGTATCTCTAAACGTAGTGCTACTGACTTTTTGTATCACTGAACGATGCCAAATATCCGGAAAATCCTATTTCCTGTAGCTAATAGAGCTATGACTAGAAACTGTATTAGAAGATCTTATTTGGCGAAAGATAGTATGCAATTTATGGATTACAAAACTAAAATGAAGGAGTATACTAATACAAGTACTTAACTTACAGGTGTGGCAATCATCTGCGCAGTGGTTTCCGCATTGCCGGGTCCCTACCCAGGACCTAGCCCCGCTCCTGCCCCAGGACCTCTGCCGGCACCTAGGCCTGCCCCAGGCCCTGCTCCCTACAACCGTCGCAACTATCCCGGATGTGGACCCCTAGGCTACAACTGCGACGTAGGCGGGTGCCCTCCTTTCTTCCCTCGTGGAGTAGCTTATGAAGGCTTCCCCTATCCAGGGTTTCCCCAATATCCTCTTCTTTAAACAACTACTTTAATTTAACGTAAAAATAGATAAATAAAATTTAAAACAAGTTAATGGCATTGCATCAGTATTCCGTTCATATCTATAGATCTAACGTGTTCACTAATGTTATATTTTACAACAGCGAGTCTTACAAATCAAAGGCCATTCTCAATATATAATTTTTCAACTAATTATGTAATTACAAATACTATCATCCAATTTCAATTGTGTAGTTAAAAGTAAGACGACTGGAAATATAAACAAAACTACTTTTGGAAAAATAATGTAATTATAAATCCATAAAGCGTCAAGTTACTAAAATACACATCAACAAGTAACGTGGCAAAGCGTTATGAACAGATTGGTTAGGTGAGAATTTGTGTTTTAAGTACAGTAATCGATCTACCAAAAACATGCGCGAGTAATGAAATACACATTTAAAAAAATGTGACTTATTGATAAATTATTACATTAAGGACGAATTAGTTTCAGAATTCATATGCTGAAAGTATAAAAGCCTCGTACGAACCAATGCAATATAAAACTTAGAAATAGAAATACCTTTCGGTGTTGACTGTATTCTACGCAATGGACGAGCTCGTGATCTGCTGAAATATCTGAAATTACTGGATTTTATGTCAATGCGATCTATTTCTAAATAATTTTTCAGTAGCATATTTAAAATGGTTCGTGTAAGTATGATTTACGTTTAACCACGAACGCTAATATTTAGTTCTTTATTATCTTTTGAGACTTTCCAACAGCCTGTCTACAGTCCTTCAGAAAAAAGCGATTTTATATTTAGTTATGTTCACAAATCAAATAGAAAAATATAAGCTCCATGTTCAAGACAATATTAGTAAACTCCTAAAACAATTTCCAAATAGGTGTCTAAAAGCATTCAAAGTGCTCTCTTAATGAACATTCAGCACAAAGGCAACTACTCTGATCCACTGTTAATTGCACTTAGAGAGTTTTAGGTCTTATCAGAACTATCATCATTTCCGAGTACATTAGTGCGTTTCATTTTTATTTTGACTTAGTACTTAATCCATTTTTATTATATTACTGTTTTTGAAGAAATCAATTTTCCGTTCTTGTCAAAGTTATGTTACTCGAGCAATTATTGGTATTATTTTAAAATACAGTTTTAAGGAGATGCGAGATATTAAAACGTAACTTAATTTGCTTTATGTTATTTTTATACATTTGCAACATAAAAACCATGGAATAAATACTTTTTCAATAATATTTAGTTTTGGCTGATGTGCAATACAAATACGTTTTTGGGTAAAAATGCATTTTAAAAATGAAGTTCTTTGTACACTAAGTGAACTAAGGATTTGTAATGATTTTGTGTCTAATGGAAAACACTAGAATATTATTCATGTGAAAAATAAGTTTAAATTATTTCAAAAGTTTCTATGAACTAGTAAATTGAAAAAAATAATAAACAAATATCGCTTATTTTTTTCTATGAAGTATGAAAATTTGTGGGACTTTTTACGAATGTACTTGGAAATATGTAGTAAAATGTCATAAAATTAGCAGTTACTAGTTTTGATGTGTCCCAATAAAATAAAAGCTGTTTTAGTTGTCATACAGACTGTCTGTAGAATAGCATAGAGGCAGCAGAAAACACATAGCGATACAATATTCAGAAAACCATATTAGTCCGGTAAAATAAGGATGCAACCTCGGAATGAAAGATAATAAGCTGAAAATTTGCATACGTCTTTATTTTGATGGTATAAAACTTACTCATTATTATTATTACTTAATACTATTATTATTATCATTATTATTAAATTAGTATTATTATTATCTATTATTTAATATACCATATTTATATATATTATTTATATAAATTATATATTCTCTAAATAATACTTATTTTATTTCTACCAAACATACAATATTAAAAGAAATACTTTTCGTCCATATTACTATATTACTATGAATATTATATCTCGAAATACAAATCTCTTGTACGACGATTGCTGTTTCTGCGAAGCTCCATTGTTATATATGACTGGTCTTTTATGTGAATTTATACACACCGTAACGAATGAGAAATTCCAATTCTATGTATAAGTACAGTAGTGGTGGTGAGATGTTTTACTTTATGATGGGAATGGTAGGGTATTTCTCTGTGTTAGTATTTCTATACCGATAAAAATTTATTTTATCCGTTAGTTTGAACGACATCTTAGCATTAATGTCGTACGTACGATTTCGAGTGTATCTTTTAATTGTAATGGCTGATTGTTGTTTTATTTGTAATAAATTAATGCTTAATTAGTGCTTATGTGAGTGTTGTGCGTGGCTTACAAACAATAAAAACTGCAAGTATTGACAGAAATGACGGTCATATAAATTATTTAAATACTTTGACTTCTGTGATGGTGCATGTTGATTGTCGAAAAGTGTATATAAGTAAAAATTCAATTGCTGCATCGAAGCGACGTGCAGAAGACGATGAAACTCCAACTGCAGAAAGTCCACCTCGTAAAAAACGAGAAGAGGTATTTGATTTTAAAACATCTTAATTGTTTTGTGGTCAAGTAGCTGATGAAGTCGCAGAAAAAAAAGAAAAGTAAACGCACCATTAGTAAAGTAAGTACTCTTGCGGCGGCGACTTGTTAGGAAAATTAGTCAAAACTCGTATACTTTTTGAACATTATACTTGGTACCTGCTGAGGCTAAATATCATGCTATTTGCTACTCTGGAAATCGGGATTTCGATGCACTTTAATTTGTGGGTAGAGTAATGGACAATCATGCCTCAACGCTTCATCAACTTCAGATGATTTCAATGAAGGAAGTGAATATGCTCCTGATATTCTTGAATCTTTCTATTCTGATACTTTAGTAAACGAGAATGATGATAATGAATCCGATATTGAACAGCCAGAGGAAGAAGAAGAAGAAAAGAAGACGATGAACAAGAAGAAAATTAAAACAAAAATATTAATCATTAATAATTAAAAATATTTTTTATTTGTAATTTTTATAAATTGATTATTGGATCAATAAATAAATATATAATTAAAGTTCATTTGAAATATTTCATTAAATATTGTATGTTTGGTAAAAATAAAATAAGTATTTATTTAAAGAATATATAATTTATAATTAATATCTATAAATATGGTATATTAAATAATAAATAATAATAATAGTATTAAGTAATAATAATAATAGTAAGTGAATAATCAAAAATACGAGTATAACTCATTTATTTATTGTATTCTACTGGCTGACCTCGCATTATCGTATATACAGGTAAGCGGCCCCCTACTCTTTGCGCTGTATCTCAAAAAGGGTTGAACGTACATAAAATTAGTTAAGACAAAAGTTGAAGAGAATTTTCCGTTCTAAAATTTCTCTAACAACCTTCAAAGTCATTTAGCGTAAGGTAAACGAGATATTTGCAAAAAACTGATTTTCATGACCTTTGACCTTAAATATCTGAAGTCGCGTACACGTGATTATATGAGACTTTTGAGGTAAGTTTTATACCATCAAAGTAAAAACGTTATGCAAATTTTTAGCTTATTATCTTTCATTCCGAGGTTGCATCACTATTTTGTCTTATTTTACTGAGTTATATAGAAAGTTTACTATATGGGGATATGTTGTTCAAAAATAAAGTCTTCTGACAAATTGCATGATCCAATTGACTTAAATGTATATCATGAATTTATCCTGAGTATTCTAAACAGTAACAGACCACTGACCTAACTGTTTTTAGAGAAACATGTTTGCATTATTTAAATCCTTTACAAAGTCTGTTATTTTGTTATATACGGAAGGTGTTAAAAAACTAAAAGTCTTTGAAAAATAAGTTTTGGTTGGGTTCGATTCAAAACCCCTTCCTATTACTACACAACTTGTTAATATAAACACTATTTCCTATAAAAATCCTACTTATTTAATAAAAGATCTTGAGCACCTTGTATACATAAATATATCTTACTGGAAGTATTTCTAATGAGCAAAAATAGGAACAAATTTTAAAAACTATGAATTTTTGTTATTATTCTAAAAAACTGTTTTTGAGCTGTGAGATTGTTGTATTAAAATTAGACAGTAATAGTTGAATTTATTAGGTAAAAAAACAACAAAAAACATAAAAAACCATTGATATATTCATAAACTTGAATAAAATATAGACTAAGAGTACCAAATCTCCGTATAAAGCATTGTGTTACAAAAATTTGAAAATAAAATAAATAAATAAAAAATAATCTTTACTATTTTTTGAACCCGAAGCGTATAAGCGGTAAATACTCACATCCGAAAAATTAAAAGTAGAAAATAACGTAATACTTAGAAAAAGTAAACGCAAGTACGCTCTGGTAATGGTCGCGTAAACCTTATATTAGCCGCAAGTGAAAGAGTATATATCTTTTATATATATATATATATATATATATATATATATATATATATATATAACTATAAAATAAAATATTATGTATGGCAGAAAGAATATTATATAGATTAAAACATTCCAATAAGCTACTTATATAAAAACTTAACTTAACCCCTATCGGATATTCATAAAATCTTTTTCACTTATTTATTGTATAAAATTTATGCATGAATAATAATTATTTCAATATGAGGGATAACATTCAGACGTGGTACAGTCATAAATAATAGTACAAATGCTACTTTTAGAATGTTTAGTATCCAGCTACATATTACCAACCGTAGTAAAATTAAAGTGGTATACAACCAATATCTCATCCATCATAGTTGCCACAATTTATGACATAATTGATATACAATTACACAATTTTATTTATTTTAACACGTGTTCCCGGGTGCCATATGGAAACATCATCGTCAGTTAGACTGTAGAGATTCACAGTTGTTTGATTAAAGATTTTAAAAATCTTTGAAAGCTAACAGACAAATAAAAACATAAATATTACGATTGTATATAATTTTAAAATCTAAAAAAACCATTAAAATGAACTACAAAACTGGAATTATAAAATTACTTTTAAGTATTCGATGACCCCCCCCCCCCCACCCCCCCCCCCCCCCACCCCCCCCCCCCCCCACCCCCCCCCCCCCCCACCCCCCCCCCCCCCCACCCCCCCCCCCCCCCACCCCCCATTATAAACCGAAACCTTTTTTCAGCGTCAGTGCAAGAACATGAGATGTTTTATGAATGTTTATCCGATTGCCTCCAAAAAATTATAAATCCAGAAGTTAGAACTGTTGTTGTGGGGTGATTTCAATGCACTTTCTCACGATTTAAGCAATAAAGTAAATTCATTTACGAGGGAATTTAAAAACTCCCGGTCCCTAATTGAATCACGTATATACTGATCTTTCTGAAGAACATTTTCAGTTGCTCTGTCGTGATAAATGCACTGTCCGATCACCATGCACAAATCTCACATGTCAGGTATTTATCTAGTCCTGATTGCACTAAGTTTATGCTTAAGCGATCATTTGTACTTAGAAGATAATGTTCGTATTTTTAGACATCTTCTGGGTGGGGAAAACATGGCATGATGTTTTACGCAGCTAGAACAAATGGATGATAAGATGAGCTTGTTTATGTCCTCTATAGAGTTTTATTTCATTCAGGCTTTTTCCTGAGAAAAGGGTTCGGGATTCGTGGGCGTTCTCCAAATGCCAAAGTGTCCTTTAACCCAGGAGCAAATTGAGCTACGTGATTTGGTTTGCGCATTGGTATTATAAACTAAAGACCTGAGTTCTTCTGATGAGAGAAGAAAACAATACCTTTCTTTGAAGAGGCAATATAGGGCTAGTGTGAGGGAAGCTAAGTCATCTAAAGTTAAACATTTACTGCAGACTTCCTCAAATAAAGTTAAGACTGTGTGGGACATAGTGAACGAGCATAGAGGTAAGGCAAGAGTTTTGGCAGATATCCCTCGAACCATCAAGGATAGTAAAGGAGTCATTATTAGGGATCCGAAGGACGTTTCTAACTTGTTCAATGATTTCTTCATTAATGTGTCGAATGCAAGTTCATCTTCCATATCGTTGTCTCTTCTTCAACAACAATCATGTGCAGGGGTGTCTTCATTTTTTCTTTTCACCTGTTTCTGAAGTGGAAGTATCTGACATCATCAGATCTATAAAAAGCAAAGGCTTCTTCTGGCTTCGACAATATATCATCGAAGCTTCTTAAATCAAGTACGGAGTTATTTTGTTAGGCCACTTTGCTATTTTGATAAATTTTTCGTTTTGAAAATGGCCTGTTTCCTGACATTTTAAAGTTGTCTATAGTGAAGCCGTTACGTAAAAGGGGACTGGTTGGGAACTTGATAATTTCAGGCCTATTTCGATTGGATCGACATTTTCTAAGGTGTTTTGAGAAGGCAGTTTTGATAAGGTTTAACGGCTTTCCTGGAGAGTAATAAAGTTATGTTTGACAAACAGTTTGGCTTTGTCAAGGGAGGCTCAACTGTGAAGGCAATGTTTTCTCTCTTGGATAAAGTTGTTAAAGCTCTTGATGAAGGACAGTTTTCTACTGGTATCTTTTTTTGATTTGAGAAAAGCATTTGACATGGTTTCGCATGAACTTCTTTTGCAAAAGCTTGACAGAGTGGGTGTGCGTGGCTTGGCAAATCAATGGCTGTCATCTTTCTTGAGTCAGCGTAGACAAGTTGTGGAAATTCCATACGTTGACGTAAATACTAGGAAAAGATGCTTTTCTGACGAGCAGATTGTCAAGACGGGTGTGCCACAGGGCTCCATACTTGGACCCTTCCTCTTTATTTTGTATGTGAATGACCTCAGCAGTTGTGTTTCGAGGGGCTTGTTGTGTTTGTTTGCTGACGACACATCACTTGTAATTGATGAGTCTTGTCGTTTCAATATGGAGATAAATACGTTTGTTCAGTGTAATTCAATAGTCCAGTGGTTTCAGAGTAATGGTTTGGCCGTTGAATACTGAATAAAACTACATTGCTAGATTTTTCAATTTCATCAAGACGCAATGACTCTTTGAGTGTTTGGGTTGGCGATACAGAGGTTTGTTCTGAGCAAATGGTCAAGTTTTTAGGCCTAATTGTCGATAGGAATCTTAGCTTCTCCTTTCATGTAAATCATGTCGCACGTAAAGTCTGTGCTGGTATTTTTGTTCTTCGTAGACTTTCATCTTTTCACGGGCACCGATATGCTTCTAACTTCATATTTTGCATTAGTTTATCCCTACCTTTCATACGCTGTTGAAAATTTGGGGTTTTTGAAAATTGCAGAACAAACCATGTCTTTCTTTTGCAGAAGAAAGCGGTGGAGAGCTATTGCTGGCATCCGTCCAATCAGAATCCTGCAAATCACACTTTAAGAACTTCAATCTGCTTACTTTTCCAAGTAGTATATATTTACCACACATTGGTCTTTTTTAAGCAAAACCAGGGCATTTTCCGAATCACTAATTCCGCAGCAGTCCGGACACTGTCTCAGGAATAGCAACAAATTAAATATTCCCCCCCATGCAACCTCTTTTTTCAAACATCACTGTTTTTATAATGCCGTAATTTTTTTATAATTCTCTTCCTGTGGACCTAAAGAATGTAAATGATATAATGGTCTTTAAGAGAACACTGAAGGCTTTTTTAATAGAAAAATGTTTCTACACCCTCAGTGAATTTATTGGAAATAAATAGTCTGTATGATGTAAAATTAATTAGTTTTAATAATTGATTAATTATAATATATAAATATTAATAATTGATTAATAATAATTTTTATAGATACAAAAAACTGTAACATGTGTTTTTTTTTTTTTTTATATTTATGACGCAATCCAATGCATGTTACATGTCTGATGGAAATAAAGGATATTTGATTTGATTTGATTTGACTGTAATTTAAATTTGTTTCTCTTCAATTAGGTAAATTTTTACTGTATCTTGTATTTTAATTGTGTATGAAATTGGTTTTTGATTAAAATAGAATTATTCTGTACATATATAGTAATCGTTTTTACTTATATATAAACCTTGTAATGTAATGATTTAAATAATTTCGTTTCACTTTCCTTTGTAATGATAAGAACCGTACTTTATTCTTCTTTTGAAGTTATTCTTTTGACGGTTCTTTTATTGTAAAAGAAACAGGACTTTTCCAGACATTTGCCATCGTTCAGTGAAACAAAAATTCAGTAGTACTACGTTTCGAGATCTGAAATCTGATCTCTTATTCAGAAAAAGAACTTATCTAATACATGATTAAAAACTAGGCTTAAAATAAACAAAATCATACCAGAGCGTTGTGACACGCCCAAGTCAGGAACCCACCGTTTCGTGTATTCAACTTAAAACTAACTCTAAAAAAATGCACTCAATAAGAAAACTATTCATTAAAAATGAACTACAGAACAGGCAGTTCGAATATGTCTCCATTCGTAGATCAACCACCTACGTACTTTATTATTTCCTTTTTTTACCAATGCAGTCACATACCTCCAAATTGGACTGTATGGATTAAGGTTAGTCCACCAGATGTTGTAATACTTGTAAGGGAAGTAAGCTAGAAACCAAGGTGAGCTAACATTTCGTTCAAAATGTCATCACATTATAAAATATTAGATGAAAAACATGAGTAATTTGATACAAATACCACGACATGCTTCAAAATCCATAATTAAAGAATGCCAGTGATGTTTTTAAATTTATAATCGATGTACTGTTGTTCATCGACATGCTGTACAGGATTCAATATACAGGGCCAGTTATCTTTTGCCATCGGACCTGCCGTAGTTTACGTCGTTAATTAAGGAACTGTGTAACATAATGGACACAAAACTAACATGATCCAGGGCGTTATATAACTGGAATGATATAATATGATTGTAATATGATATAATATGATATAACTGGCGTGAAGTGACTAATTACAACAAAGTTTATATATTTTTAAATAACAACAAAATATACCATAATAACAATAGGTAATATATCACCCACTTAATATAAATGTCCTTATTCCTTATTTTATGCTAGCATAAAATTATCGTATTACTTAGTTTATAAAAAAGTTGTTACTGTTATTTTATATTTTTTTAACAATGCCGAACTCAACTATCTGTTAGATATTCAGTATGATTTCATTTTATTGTATAAATATGAATATAGAAAAATATATTATTATCTAATGAATACTATTTTATATTTAATCTCCTTTTTTTTAAGAAATTAAAACATTTTAGTCCAATAACCCTTGATATTGATGGTAGAGAATTCGTAAAAATATCCAATGAAACAGGGTTTTATGTAGTAAATTTTGAAGTGAATTCTGAAAATAATATGGACTAAACCTTGATATAACTTAAGTGATTTAAAATTTAATTGCATTTCATCCTGAACGAAGATGTCTCAGAAAGAACGAAACAGAGACGATACAGCCTTCAAGAAGATAAAACCGTAGCATGATTTACTTGTTTGAAAATTTATTTGCCAACGATCTTACAACCTATTTTGTATTACTGCCTTACTAGTTATTTGTATTGATTCTTTTAAAACTACAGAATCACTCAGTACTTATGGGGCAGCTTTAGTTTTCCTAAAAAACGTATTTATTTCTCATTGACTTTTTAAGCAATATTTATGACATTTAAGGGACGGCTCTTAATATTTTCAGTGAAAAGTCAGTGAACTTAATTATGAGGGAGTTTAAAACCCTTTCAGGGCCAGGACCAAATATGGATGTCGCAAAATTTTTTTCACATATCATATCCCCTTGTGACTAGTCAAAAGTGCCAGGCTAAAATTGGCAATTTTGCAGTCTCTTAGATTAAAATTTATAACTTTTCATAAAAATTTAGAGAATGACCTAAAAGTTGCACCAAATTACTCGTATAGATATATACTATCAACAACAAAATATATAGATGTAGTTTTAAGTAATTTAAAATGTTAAAAAAAATGATTTAATGGATTACATAAATATATTCTTTATGACACATTTTGTATAAATACGCATAATTGTACTTCGCAACATTTTATAAATGATAAAGCAACTACTGACTCTTATACTGCAAGAAACTTAAAATAAATATTCACATTATGGATGTGTACCGGTAAACAGATCATTGTAGGATCCATAAACAGTGTCAATACAGTTAAAAACACTATTTATCAAGAAATATTTACACAATTTTATTTGAAATTTATTTACACTTTTTCTATTTACAAATATGCTACTTACAGTTTCACTCCCTTGAGATCGCAAATTGTCAGTCATTGTAACTACTACACACAATAGCTAAGCAGGTAACTACTAACACTACTAATATTTACAACCCACAAAATAAAATAATGAAGAAGAATCCAGCATACAATAGTACGATTACACTAAAGCATAAAGAATTAAACAACAATAGATCGAGTCAGCTGATAATGTCACGTGACAATTACGAAATAAAAATGCATAGACCTTTAAAATAAAAATGATATTGATATTAATTATATACAAATATACCAGGGAATAAAAAAAATAAAACTTTAATCATTTGACGTCGTATTTATTTAAGAAAACGACGAATATCAAGGCGGCAATATATTGCCGCCTGGCACTTGTCAGACGCGAGCTATGGCGGCAATGTATTGCCGCCTGGCCCGGAAAGGGTTAAGCACATTTGTCACTAAGTTAATTATTATTTTGTTCTAACTTAAAAAGTAACGTAGATGTTATAAAATCATTTTAAAAAAAGCAATCAAGTAATGTAAAACGGGCTTTTGCTTTATCTCATATCTACAAATTTTACACTGAAATCTTCACATCTGATATTTTTAAAAACATAAAACTAACATAAAAAGCACCTATTGCCAGGAAAGATTTATTTTCGGGCTTCTTTTATTCAACATAGTTAACTATGTTTGAGATGATATATATATTTTACATTATTTTCATACATTAAGTATTTAATAGATAATAAATTATTACAGATCTACTTCTAAATAGGATATTGAATGTTAATAGTTATAAAACTATGACAATATGAATAAGAGAGAAAAATTTAATTTAGGTCATTAAGCGAGTAATATGCAATATCCAATTCTCCTGTCTTTACGATAATGTTTATATTCTTTCTAAAGGAACAATTTAGAAATCCTAAATATACTGTAAATTGAAACCAAAACATTAATAGCTTGCTCACACCTTTCTTGTTTCTATGTATATAATTACGAACTGTACATAATCAAAGACAAAAAAATACGGTTTGGCCTGTTCCAATCAAATATATAATATTTCAAACTGTAATGATACTGTAAAATATATTACGTGAGGTAAAAGTGGACATCTTCTATTACAAAAAATTTAATATTTAATCATTCATTTTACCTCCATGGACATGATTGTCATAACTGATAAATCAAAATTACACTTGCAAGGCATATTATATTATTATCTAGTAAAGATTAATTATATTTTAGAATATTGTTTTTTAATTTTTTTAGAACTATAAGCAGGTCTCTTGCCTAATTGCTAGGCTTTTATATGAGTTTTACGCTAGGTCTTCAAGAATGAGCTTCATACGACAGATAAGAAAATATATTTTAATCGAAGTGTAAAATTTAATCAGTAATTGTAAAATTTTGGGTGGACTTGACGTAAGCACTAAATACTGAATGTTCTGTAATTAGTAAACTACAATTAATTGTGTTGCCTGTGACAGGTCGGGGCCACTGTTGATTGATGTTTCACTGACGAGCTCTTTGATGTTAGATGCAATATATGAGTCTCTTGAGAGACAGGATTATAATGATTGATCACACATAGGAGTATCGTTTAAATACTACTAATATAACACAAACTTCGTTGGAAGTTCTACTTTATTCTAAATTGTAGCTATGGTTACAGTTATTTGCTGCTTAACTATTAGTGGAATTGCTTATTATTGGTTTCAATGAAATGTCTGGTATTTTTCATATTTAAAATTTTATTATCAAATACTGAGTTCATACTTTTAATGTGAATCTTAATCTTGGCAATGGCAACATGGAGAATTCTTAGCAATTTATTATCCACGTGTAATTTAGGGGAAGTGTTCCAGAAATGTTTAACTCTATAATGTTGCTCGTATTGTTATTTTTGTAAGTTCTATGTTTAATGAATTTGTATACTTTAACAGATTAGTCATGAAAAGGAGAGTGTTGTACTTTTATAAACGCTTCAATAATATATCATCTCTCGCTGAAAAGGTTATCATAATTTGATGTTTTTATCTCTCAGTAGAATTTCATAAATATAGATTTTGAAACCGTTGAATATTTTATGTAGCGGTTGATACCAATTACACGCTATCTATCAGACTTTGAAGATTATGCATACTATATGTAAATGCGTAGCTGTCTACTTCCGAACAAATATAGAATACTAATCGTTTAAAAAATTGCTGCATCTCTTGTGAATTACGTAGGGAAATTCCACCCCACGTTTACACCAATTTGGCAGACAAAGCAGAAACTCAGCCGAATGATGCTTTTAATAACAAAAGTTTTAATTATTGTTTGTATTTAGGTTAACGAACTGAAAAGAAACCAAAATAGAAGATAGATATTCAGATGAAACGTGGAAGTAAATAAAACCTTTAGATTTGAATATAAGGGTTTTATAGTTTAATGTGTGAGTTTTTAAGTGTAAACTTAAACATATATGACCAAATAGGAGTGATATTAAGAACTCTAGGAACGTATTCACATCCATTATGTACCAGCCGTAGGTAATGGATTAATAACAGAAATTGTGTAACAATTAGTTTTAGTATTCCTGATATAACTTTAATCTCTAGCCTTATGTTCCTTCACAGAGAGGAGTACCGTATGATAATTTGCATGTGCAGATTACAGTTACACCTCAAATGTTGGGTTAAACGCATTATACATTTTGCACAAGTAAACATATTGGTACCTGATATTAAATATATTTATCTTGTTAGTTACGCATCTGTACTTCAGCATACATATTGAGCAGTGTATTTTTGAATATATTCCTTATTGTGAAGTATTATAAATAAATTTACATGTTTATAAAATTAAAGTTATTTGTATTTGAAGCAAGTAAAGTACTGTAATTCTATAAAGTAGTAAAAGTTTAAATTTACTATTTTGAATTTGATTCCTCATTGACAGTTTTTTGGAAACTCTATACAATATAGTTATGAGTTTAAATATTTGCTTAAATGATTATTCTGTATTTGAAAATAAGTAGTATTAAATTTGAGGGGTTTGTTTCAAACGTTTATCTGAGTTTTCTTAATTAAATATATTGGAAAATAGTTTAGAAATATACTCGTATTTCATATTTATCTATTCCTATGTATACAATCGATTGAATAGTAGAGGGAGGGTTAAGAGCATACAAACACGTGTTTATTGTCACACATTAACCACACCGTTATATAATGAATAGTGTTTGGATTACATATCATATATCATATTAAACATAAAACTTTAACATTAGAGATGAAGCGATAGTATCTTGTGTATAGTCTTATAATTATACCATGACATCTCAAGTATGCTTAACCTTCATACGTATACTTTTAATATTTTTGTTTGCTTCTACTAAAACTACAGACAGATTATGAATATTACACTATCAGATAACCGATCTCTACCGTTTTAAGTCAAACGTTATGTAAAGACTGTTTAGTTACGTTCTGACCTCAACTTTGATTAAAATACTATCGTATCGTTCAAATGGTTTATATTTGTTTAGAGTATATTTTACCTTTTACCACAATCCTTCTACTCTAGCAACTATTAATCTTATAGATGATAAATGCTATGCCTTAAAAGTTGACTACAAGGTCGCGCTAAGAGAATCGACAGGAGAAAAAAACTAAAGTTACTCCCGGAAGTCAGCGTAAAAATGAATCTAATACACGACCTTATAATGTACCTATTTAGTCAACAGTTTAAAATTGAACTAATTATGCCAGAAATGTACATTTTCTGCTTTGTACCCTTGGTGGAAGTAAGTAGGTTTTAATGGAAAAGACATTTTTTATTTACTTCCACATTAAATTTATTTAAAAAAGCGCTTTTCGCCGGTTAAGGCATCATCAGTTTGACATTTTTTACAGAAAAAAAACATACGTGGAAGTATATAAGAAATGTACATCTCAAGACTAAAAGTTCTTGGCATTATTAATACAAATTCTTGGACCAACCAGTAAAGTTTCGCAAACGGTACATTAATAATCGACGTGAAAACTTAACATGGCATATTCAAAACAAATTGGCCATTTCTTGACAGTACTGAATATGATATTTATTTATTAAAGACAACTGTATCAAATTATTGTATAAAAAATAATTAAACTATACACAAGTAAAAAGAAATCACTCATACAAAGAAGTTTTAGCTTTCAAAGCTGATAATAACTATCAATTACACCATTTTGATGTTAGTATGTACCCACTTTGGAACTAATATCGTTCACTAGAATGTATTTAAAGAACCATAGTTCTGTAGTCATGAACCCGTAACACTTCCATTCACACAGTTCCAAAATGATGTTCCTAATGACAATAATTCCCTTTAATCGGAAAAAACCCAAAATCTCGGTTTCAATAGCTCGGGATAGTTACCAGGAAACTTGACAACCAAGAATATTTGACCAAGAAGCCTTAATCAAGAATCCACCAAAAACAATTCCTGGCTATTTACCTTAAGCATAGATAATTGATGAAAAATTATTGAACAGTAAGATGTGCAAGTTCATTTGTGAATTAAACAAAAAAAAAAACACGTTTTCACAAATTTTAATTTTCTGAAGTTTGCTGGACTGGTAGGTAAGAGTGATGTATGTTTCTCAGAAATACATATCGAACTACATGTCATGAACGCATGTGTTTCTCAAATATTGTAATAAAGGGTATAAATATTTAATTTTAAACAGGGTAGTGAAAAATTCTAGTTAAATATGAGAATGGAGAGGATAATTATAAGAAAAGCATTACTTATATTATGCACCAGTCAGACACAGCTAATGGTATGCGCGCGTGTGGGAGAATGTTATGCTAATTGGTTTTTTGATGTCTCCGGTTAAACTAAAATCACCGTGCAAGTCCATTGGTCTACTGCTGCTCACAAACAATAATAAATACATTTATAGGCACATATTTATTGTAAGGAATTAAATTTAATGTCCTAAATTTTTCAAATCGTAAAAATTTCAAAGATTTACGTAACCAACATGTTATCAAAACTATTCTATTCACTATTATATAAGATTTGGTAAGGGAATATGTTTGTTCTATACCCACTACGTCAATTGGTGTAGGTTAATGACCCATTACATCATAAAGCAGATATTATAATTTATTAAATTTTCACTATATTTGGCGGAAAATATATAAGGTACTCTCTAATTAATTCAACAGATTTTTACAATACAATTTATCAGTCAAAACTCTTACAATCTAATACATATAACATTTTTGTTTCTTTTCATAGTTTATAGTTTAAAATACTTTTCAATAAAATGTTTAAATACTGATGTAAATTACGATTAAAAATATTCAAAAACTTAAAAATTGGTAAATATTTTATTACTATGAAAATCTTTCTGAGATATCAAGGCATATATATATATATATATATATATATATATATATATATATATATATATATATGACATATGCTGTTATAGAACGGGTCTCAAGCTAAAACTCTCTGTAGAAAACAATACTCAAATTTTTCTTTCTGCCAACTACGAATGGAGATTCTTACACTATATATGCGTGACAATAAGAGTACTCTAATTGCACGCATCAGGTACCTATATTAATTTAATAGCAAAATGTAAATAATGTGTAGCAAAACTCTTTGTTATGTGTTATTCGACGGAAATTGTATTTTAATTCATACTTTAGGGGCACTTTTAACACATTAAAATGGCATTAAAACAATTTAAAAATGTACAGATATAATTATAAAAACTCCTGTTAAAATGTGTTACATGTATTATGAATAAGCTGCGACTATAAAACATGACAAAGGCTGGATGGAAGCACAGGGATGCGGGAGAGTGAAGCCCCAAGCTGTCGGGAGATTTAGTGTTGCCATAAAGCCACCACGTGACAAAGCAGATATACAAGACTAGCTTACTCCTTGCAGGTCTCCAGGGGCTTAAGGCTTTCTTTGTCTAAGTATATTTTGTCCTAATTCTCATAGTTTTTTAATTGAACAAGTTGAATACCAGGCGCTTGTAGTTTATAGCATTTATAATTACTAAGTATTATATTTTGCTATAAAACGTGAATGTAAGATTATCGTACAGAAATAAGTATAATTTTCAAACTATTTTATTTAGCACTTGTGTAAACTGACCAATTCTATACGTAGTATTAGGAGTATCCTTGCCGAGAGGTCTGTCATTGGCTACAGATGCACAGGTTCCAATAATGTATGTAACCGTAGTACTATTTATAAGTACCATCACCTTGTATTGTATCGATTTTTCTCCTTATTTTATTTCTTAAAATCCTGACACAGGACAGTGGACCGTGAGGACAGGCAGAATAAAACTTAAAATGAGATTTATCTTTCCTAAACAAATCTAATCGATAGCAATATTTCAAACTTTATTTCGGTGAAGTAATGATGATCGCATAATTAAGTAAGAATCTATTAAAAACTAATTGAAACAAGTTCTGGGAACTTGGATTGGTTCACATTTCACACCCTCGATTAAAAGCTTGAATTACTCGTGGGGAAACAAATCAACCTGCTTGGTTATAGAATAACATGGTACTCTTGGTACGGATTCGCATGTATTTGATTTGTAACTCCTGAGAACCTCCACAACTCCAGTTTATCATTTTAAAATATTACCGCTGCTCGCTGTTGCAAGCAAAGGCCACAAGGTCGTTATTCACTTCGTTCATAACAAAACCTTTTCAGTCACAGAACTGGTAATAAATACTTAAGCATTATGACTTCATAAATGTTCTTTAGATGTTATTTAAGTTTTTAAGATAAATATAAGTGATTTTATTTAGTCAGTAGTGTATTATAACTAATAACTACTAAAATAGTTTTATTTGCTACATGTTATGTTCACCTTCCCTCATACGCATGAAGTGGTACATTAACATTACGTTTCGATATCAGCAAACCAATCTCTTCCTCAATTAGATAACTAAACTACCACATAACTGCAATCTAAATTAAAATAAACAAGTCATACTATAACGTTATGATACGAGTAAGTCAGGAGTCATAATTAGATGATAAATAAACTGGAAATGTCGGTTAGTCGTTTTGGACGGAACCTAACGGAACCTAAAGATTCTAACTGATTAGTTATTTTTTAATAAAGCATTGCTGAGTCACATAATAATTATCAAATTAATAATAGTTTCAATCAATAATACAATCACTATTCAGTTTCTTGATTTGCCGCGATCTTGTTGCTTCTGTGACGGTTCCCATTTAATATCGCCCCATGGTTAGTTGTCAGTGGTTAGACGTTTAGTTTAACTATATTCTGACCTTTGTTTTCACAGTGCCATCTTAATATTTTATTTTCAATAGGTCATGTTTTAAACATTATGAGTTCTATTACTCTGTGGAATATTTTATTATTTTTTTATTATATTGCGTGAGGTAAATATCTACCTTGTGACGTGTACTTTTCTGTTTTACCTGAGCAATTGTTATGTAGAACTGATCACTCTGCATAACGAAATTTTACATCCAAATGAAGAAGCGCGCATTCATTGTTGCTGCAATAACAGAACGGTCACTGATTAGACGCCAATCAGCTGTTCAAATAAAGGTTCGACTGCTGCTACGTTACGGGTAAGCGATAAGGACGCCAACGACATGACTGTTGATCACCGACAACTGTTCTGTGAAACTCGTGCCGTGCGACAAGTCGGCAACGGACTGGACTTGAGTTCTGGATTTGGCTGTTTTGGTGTGTGGTGAAGCCGACATCAAGCCCTTCAGCATCGCTGGATTTTGAGAACCTGGATAAAGGAGTTAGGCTAAGGGCTTTTACTGGACCTGTCACTCAGCACTGGTAGTCCTGCTGACCCACGAGTCGACTTTTCTGCAGGACCGGCCCAATTACTTGGTGGTCTACGGCGGGTGCTCGCGCCCTGTGTCTCACTCGCGCCTACCGGACATTCTGCGCGAATTCCATACGCGCCGTGATTCGAGCGTGGATCGCACGGACGACACAATCGACGGCTCGTGTGTGTGTTTTTGTGTCCTCCCAGTTGGTGAGTAGACTTTACACTACTTATTCAATCGTGCTCCCCTGGGAGGTCGGACTAACTCCGTCAATGTCATTGTGGAGCCTCTACCTATCGGACTAGGCCTGAATAACTGCATTAGTGTGGATCCAGTTCCGAACTTTGACAAATGTGGCTCAACTTTAAATTAATGTCTAGCTACTCTGTATTCATGTGTATTATTGTTTTGTAAATTTATAGTTCAGGAATGTGGTTATCATGATTCATTTTGGCCACTGTAATTTTGCATAAATAATTGGAGCGCTCCTACCGTAATGATGTTTCGTATTTTTATTTCAACTTGGCCAACGAGTTTACTATGTTTAAGTTGCATAACTATTTGTTTATTCATTGCTAAAGCACTATAGGTGCTGATACTAACTACGCTTACTGAATATTTAGTTTAAGACCTTAGCACTGTGAGAGAAATAGGCAATACAGATTGAAATACGTGAAATATTGGTTTTAATTTCTAATTGACTGATATTTACTTGGAGACCTTGCAACTTACTATTAGAAAATAATCAACCGAAATCTGTGGCTAATTTTAATTACCTAAGGCTTAGTGTCGTAAACATAATAGTTCTTGCGTGCATGGTAGTGGTCTCGATTGAGCATACCTGAGGGCAGGAAACTGTTCCTTGTTGGAGACCTGCAACTATCACACCCCATCAACAAGGTGGCGCCCTTATTACCGAGCAAACCGTACCCATCTGGGTATCCTTCAATCACTGCTCAGTCTCCTGTAGTCCTCTATCACTGCTCAAGAACTTGGTTGTCCCGGCGCTCTACCAATACTCACGCCCTTCTCCACTGAGCGAGGCCGACAATATTTGCTAACCCTCGAGGAGGGGTGGCAACCTGATGAACGGGATCAGATAAAAGATCCTAAAATTTAGTTTTATGATCATGAATCATTGAAAACGAACGAAAAATTCAGAGACCTTCACGCCCCTTCCGTATTGAAAAAGAAATTTCAAAGAAGGTCCTATCTACTATTAAAAATTTTGTTTTATTTAATTAGTGCCATATTCTTATAACTTTTCATTTTAGGAAAAGTAATTGCTAGCCACTTCCTTAAAATGGAATTCAAAGGTTGAGTTGGATAGTTGGAAAATATTATCAATTTAGCTTGTAAACAATTTTATAAAAATTTATATATATATATACATATATATATATATATATATATATATATATATATATTTGTGTGTGTATAGATGTGTGTTTGTTTATATATTTTTTTTTTTCTACGATATATATATATATATATCGTTGAAAATAAAATTCAGTCGAACCAGAAGTGCTCGAAAGAATAAAAAATAAAGATGAGTTATTTTTTAATTAAATTGGATTTAGTTAGATGGGCGAAGTCGTAGGTTACTGGTAGTATGTGGTATAAACATACTTCCAAATGTTTAACATTTTCGTATAGTATTGTTGTAATAAGAAGTAATTAGATTTTATGACTTTTAATCCAAATACCGGAATAATGGATTTATTAAACGTCAATACCAGAAACTTCCGATAAACTAATATTTTGTAAAGTTTACTTTGCAGTGGGTACAAGCTACTTTGACACTACCCTATGAATATGTCAAAGTCATACTTTATCGTATACCTTGTACATCAATTATGAACTACTAATAACAACATTGTTCCTCAGATTACTAAAGAAATTTTTATATCAGATTATCACTACGAATACATCACTGATGTTCATATTTTAAAATTAATAATTATTCTCTCCTAATAGAAATACGAAATTAAATTTTGTATGAGTAGCTTATAATTCTATGTTTACCACAACATCTTTTTTTAATTGTCATGAATTACATATAATTCTATATGGCAGGCAGACTTGTAAGAGTTTTTTATATTGCAAGTTCTTTTTTACATACACGTTTTGTCTAAAATAAATTTCGCTACAAAATGTCATGTTTCAAGTGATGTTTCCTTACGAATCCTTTAGAAAAGGTATGAAACTTCTAGATGGTATACTTTTTTTCAAAAGTGCTTTTCTTACGAAGATAACAAACATTACCTCAAACTGCTTTTGTATTTTCGACTTTTTTCAATGTCTTTAGCTGCGATGTAACATAACAGTTAATAGCCACTAGAATTTATTTATAATACCTATGTATTAAAAATACTATCATGTTACCGAAAATTTTTTTTTTAACGTGTGATTTTTACCCAAGTTTGAATGAGTATTTGAATTTTAAAGCATAAGAAATACAATTTCGTTTAGTATATAAAGCTTACAATTTTCATCAGGAACAATTAGTTCAATAGAGCAAGATAAAGCATATGATTACTACAACTACAAAGTATTACAGCTCATTGACGACTGTGACCTGATTGTTTTTCACAGTGTCCAAAACCTTACGGGCTATGGTAGCATGTAGCCAACTGAAATTTCTGGCTTCCAGAACTTTTTATTTATACTAATTATTACTAGAATTCTTATGAAATATAATCAATTTTATAATTTTTAAAAGGAGACACGTATACGCGTATTCATTTGCATGAGATCTTTTATGATTTAAATTGCACTCAGCCAATAAACATATATTACTACGAATTCACGGTATAAAACATTCAGTCTTCAGAACCATTCGTGATTTAGAAACTTTGAGTTTTTTAGAATACTTATCCTTTAAACGCTTCGTGACATTTAACTATTGGGTAAATATTTTCTGGGATCCCCTATAACAACAGGATTAAAACTATATATAAATAGAGACTTCTCACTGTTTGT